>NW_026562396.1:7805000-8543268 GCF_027474105.1 Poeciliopsis prolifica
CCTCTCTTAAATATGTGGTCTAAAAACGAGCAAAAGCCACTTACCTCACCCATTCAAGCAAATTTCATGCACCACTTTGTTTTCTTTACCTAAAATTGTACAAGAAACACTTTTTGTGCAATTCTGGACCACCGCTGTTGGTTCCGAAGAGATTCAACTAACAGGATCTGCGGACGACGCCGTGCTGAGCTTCGTAGCTCCCGACTAGCTAAACCTCCTGGGAACTATTTTCACATCATCCGTCGTTTCCGCATTGGATGCGACACCTGCTTCCACTATCTTAATCACTTCTTCTTCACCTAAGATGTGAATGTCGCGATCATTCAAATGCCTCTATCCTCTAAATCCTTATGTCCGGCTTAACGTCGGTGCAACACTGGAGTTAGACCTGCTGCATCGTGCCCAGATGTTGTTGTTTTTTAACTCTCTTTGGGTTAATCAGTGAGCTGTAAAACAGGAGTATTACCATCTGGCTACCATTAAAACATGTTTTACACAGAAGTGCCATCAGAGCACTGTGCTTCATCATCACACCGACCGCAACATCCTTATGGCGCATCGTGCATTAAATTGTCTCTACTGGCATACACGTAGTATAATATCAAACTTTTTAGTTAACAAATGCCACCGCAGTCTCACTCAACATTTCTCATAGAACAGCCTTTTTGTACGTTGGGTTATTCAATCTGACCAAAACTCCAGTTCATTAAACAGAAAATGGCCGACAGATTGAGGGAAGCAGCATTTCAAAAGGGCTCATGAGCCGGAGGTATGCCGCAGCAAAGAAGCGAAAAGCTCCTCCAGCAAGAGCAGCAAACACCCACTTCCACTCTACGGCTGATTAAGAACCTTCTTATCTGGAGGGGCCGAGATAAGAAGGGCCGAAATTATGAATTCTGTGGATCCGAAGGACGAGCCGGTACGGGAACAGACAGCGGATTTTTTTAAAAACGTCCAACCCCACAGACAGAAATGTGGCAAAAGCTGAAACGCTTTTACCCCGTTGGAAATGTTTCGCTCCAAGAAGACACACTGCAGCCTAATCTGAAGAAAAAATTTGAAAGTACAGTACATGTGCTGTTGCGCAATTGGTGCCCCGATGACTTAGGTCAGACATCTGGAACAAATTACATTAAACAACACAGAAACTCGGATCCTTTTAAAAGCACAGAGGACGATAAAGATCCTTGATGTTAATGATGATTTTTCTAAATAACATCCCCAACAGTCAGCACTATGTAACCTCATGTAACGGGACATTTGAAAACCCAAATCTTCAGCCACAACAAGGGAGTGTTTGAACAAGTTTAATGAACTGAACTCAAGGTTGAAGCTCTGGTCAAGGAACACAATTTGTTCCTCTGCAGGGACCAAAAACTAAATGAAAAAATACCTAAATAAAAAAAAGGCTAATGACTTCAGTCATTAATCGGGTCAGAAGGCGAAACAATGAGCTCCACTAACCAGCAGCGGTTAAAGTGGGTGAAGACGCAACAGGCACGGTTCTCCAAATTAGCATACCTAATTTGGAAAACGTCTAACTTGAAAGGCCAGAACAAAATAGAGATTTGTCTTTGTTTTAGAGTCAAAACTGTTCAGTTTTATATCTTTGCATTGCTTGTGCATAAAGCTGCCCCATAATGAGGCTTTTGACCCTAAGACAACAAATTTCTCTTTCGCAAGATCTCATCCAAATGCATAAGAAAAGAAATGATCTGAGAATATGTTGAGAATTCAAGTTTTTTGTTTTGTTTTTTTGGAAACTTTGGGTGAATATCTTTTAATATTCTTTCTACATTCAATAAAACTGAAATGATCATTTGTGTCTTCATCTTTTTTAATA
The DNA here is from genome assembly GCF_027474105.1 of Poeciliopsis prolifica. Taxonomy (NCBI): domain Eukaryota; kingdom Metazoa; phylum Chordata; class Actinopteri; order Cyprinodontiformes; family Poeciliidae; genus Poeciliopsis; species Poeciliopsis prolifica. The sequence goes on from NW_026562396.1 coordinate 7,806,844, forward strand.
TGCCGGATCAAAAAGCAAACGTGTTATAAGGTACAGACACACTACTAGAGAGTATTGTTAGCTTTTATTAAGCAGCACTCGTTGGAGAGGAAAGCAACAGTGTCTCAGGGCGGCACACTGTCTTTGGAAATCATCCACAGTTGGAGGAGCTACACTGTAGAGAACAAAGTAAGGACGCAATTAATATTCCCATCACTGACAGGAAGTTTGCCAAGTTGAAGAGCATCAAAGAAGAATCAATCTAAGCCTCAAACATGCCGGTTTCAGGGATCAGTGGTAATGCAATAAAATAGATGAGGTGTTTATCCCACACAGTCTAACTTTATGCCCCGTTGCAGCACTGCTCTTTAACTTTTTGTCCTGCAGCTCTGCTTGGCACAAAGAAATATCGCATTTGGCCCAGAAGCCTGCATTGCGTAGCAGCAGGAACAATCCTGTCACACAGTAAATGCAAAGAGCACCGACTCTCGCAAACATAAACAAACGCGCGAATTGAAAACAGGTCGACGTGTGGGGGACACGCCGCGTGCTTTGGATGAGAAAGGACAAGCGAACAAATGCATTCGTTAATGGAAAAGATTGAAAGACAGCAAGCATACGGGCTGTGATGCGTATACTGAGGGTCTAAGTATAGAACATGCTAACACGGGAATTGAACAAATCAAGTTCACTGAGTTTTATGCACACTGATAAGCAGCAAACAGTTGTGGGTGGTGCCTGGTTATTCTGCCGCTGAAACAAACGGCATCAGAAAAGGCCGATGTATATTTTAGAAAGAGTAAACCTGGGTTATTGGATTTCACTGTAGAACAAATAAACACTGCAGTGAACTGACGACGACAAAAAGCTGTTTTCACATAAAGAAACTCTTAACCTCAACCTAACACAGTTGTCTCCTCCTGCTCTGTTAATATTACTTCGCTATATCTTATTTAAAAACTCCCTATAGGGTTTTTGATGCGTCAGATCATAACTCAAGACAAATTGGCACATATGTTCTCCGTGGCGTATGACTCAGAGTTTATTACCACATCAGAAACTGAGCAGTAAAAGGTCACAGCCTCCTGCTGCGAATACCTTGGTCCTGGTCTGCACCGGCGTCATTAGGCCTTATGCACTTCTCATCTGCTGCCGCTCTTCCACGCATGCATTATCCTCCCCGAATCGTGTAGATGAACTGGTGATTGTGACGGAGATGAGACGGCTTGGTTCGCTTCCAGCCGAGGTACGGAAATTGAAGGAACCTCACCCATAACTCTCATCTGGATGCGGCTGGCAAGCCATGAGCTGTATGTCTGCTAAACAGCCGACTCCTGTCTCTGTTGGAGCGCTAAGCTTGACTAATTACTCAGCTCCTGACACCTTGCTGGATTTGTTTGATTTCATGGAGAGTGCAATGGCCAAAACGTATGCTTTGCACCATTTAGCATTTCTGCTAAAATAACGACAGATAAACATTCACGAAAACATCATTACCTACTAATCATAGGCATGCTACATGAGCTCTGCAGCAGTTGGGATCAGTTTTACTTTTTTCTTTAAAAGGCATGTCATTTTTTTCCCCTTTAAATTGCTGCAGTGTGGTGTTTTCACAACATCACCAACCTTCCATAAAAACCCAGGCAGCCATATTAAAAAGCACTGCTGCAGCACAAACGCTGCACGCTGCAAATTCTTGCATCACTCATCTTCTTCTTGCTTCAGGCTTGACTGACCATAAAAACTTTTTTTTTTTTTCTGACTGAAAGTAAACCTCGGAGGGATGTGAGGACTTACTGGTCTAACCTTAAAACAAGCAAAATTTTCCAGAAGATGTTTCTGTAAAAGATTACGTTGGCCCCAAAAAAGACAAAAAGTGCTTTCTCGTGTATTTTAGCTACACAACCACAAGTGTCCAGGTCCCCGCTCCGCCTTTTCTTCATCGACTTCTTGGAACGTGTCCAGGGCTTTGTGACCCTGAACAGGAAATATAGGTACAAATTGTGAGAAGGTGACAGCTGCCAACTCCAAACGGCTTTTAGGAAAGCCTGAAAAGTGAATTATAATCCAGTTGTACATTGTCACCTTCTTTCACCTTGTAAATTAAAACAACAATATGACGCAGGACAACGTATTCGGCTGGACAACGTATTCGGCTGGACAACGTATTCGGCTCTCGTACCTGAGTGGGAGTGTTGATACGCGAGGTCAAATCTCATTCAATGGGAGTAAAGTTTTTTAGCCCTTAGGTTTATTCCAGTTAAAATGCTAAAGTGCTTATTTTTGAGAATACTTTATTCAAAAGTGCAAATTGGTTCCTCCTGTTTCGAGGAGCGTAGCATGTGGCCAATTGCATTTCAGTTTGGAAAAACAGCTAAAGCTGATGACGAAGCCAAGAAAAGCAAAAGCTTTGTACTTGGTTACTGCTGTCAATCCGTTGCAAATCTTGTTTGGTGGACAGACAAAAACGCTCCACAGGTGAATTGAATTTTTAGTGTTTAAGAAAAATAGCTGACATAAAATCTGTTCTTTCGATTGGTTAGTTGGAAACAGGTACTCGTGCCTTCAATTCACCGCTTTCGTATTACTGCTATTCACTATCGGGATTAGCCGGTTGTCACGCCGCTGCATGCCTTTTAGCAAGAACTCATAAAAGAGGACATCACTCTTGTCCTGGCTTCCCTCCACTGGTTGCCTGTGCGTTTCAGAGTTCACTTTAAGGTCCTTCTGTTTGTTTTTAAGGTTTTAAACAGCCTTGGCTGAGCTTCTTCCACCATTTCACTCACTCCGGACCACTGACTGTCCATGCTTAAAGCTTGTCTAAATATCTATTTTTACTAATTGAACCCAATTAAGACTTAATTTCATGCTACTTTTATTGGTGTTGATTTTATCTGTGTTTTCTGTCGTATTTCGTATCGAATTTTAATCCCCTCACATTGTTTTGTGTTTAACTTTCTCATTTTATTTAGTATGTTCTTTTATCTGACTCATCTTTGATTTTAATAGCTTTGTTTCAGCTGTAGTTAGTGTTAAATCATGCCATGAATAAAGTTGCTGCTGCTGTTGATAATCCTTGGCCAGTCGTGATCCTGTCATTGGATCGAAACTGTTGCTTCCTTGCGTAATTTTGATAGTTACAGACCACTAGAGGCAACAAAAGAGCTGTAGCTTTGGAGATGTTCAGACTCAGTCGTCCAATCATTAAAATTTGATTAACCCGTCAGTTCTCGAAACCACACCCAAAAAAAACAGCCCCATAAAAGAATATGTAACCCTTTCTGACCTCGCAGAGGGTAAAAGCTTCTGGAGCCCAAATAACTTACTTTTGATAACTTTTCCTGCTTCCAACATGTGGACTTGGAGGACAAGATCTTTTCAGTCCTCATATATCCCACAAACTGTCAGATGTGAGGCTGTAAAGAGAACAATTGTTATTGGCCTCACTTTTCAGTCGCCATAATTTTGTGCATGTATGAATGTTTTCATTTTATTCGTCATCCATCATCTTGCAAAGTTCTACAAATAACAGTTTTGTCTAAAGCCACCATGGCTACACTGGCAGACCAACACAGACCGTTGAGAGAGAAGTTTTCAGACAAACCGGCAAACCTCCTGAAATAAAGGGTGCCATGAATGGATGAACAAAACAGAACAGGCCTACCATCAATTCTTTCTTCAGAGAGTTCAGAGACTCTCTCAAAAGAGAGGGAAAAGATAAAGTCGATCAGAGTGGAAGGAGACAATAACTCTGTCTCTGCTGATCAATACAGTCTCAGAGGATCGATCATCTTGCTCCCCTATCTGCCACCAGACAAGCAACCTAACCCAGAGCAAACAGGTCTGAACATGAAGCCCATGGCTCCTCTTGATGACTCATTCTGGACCCCAGTACTTTAGTATCCTGTCCAGTCAAACTTTCAGCAGTAGTTGAAGACATTATTAGTGGAAGGTGGTGGGAGGTGGGAGTCTGAACCCACCGTAAAACAAGCGATGAAGCTTTACTAAAAACAGTTAAATCACCGATGTTTCCAAATTCATTTCAATGTTGAATGCTTTGCTCACAGCATCACCCGATGTAGCCACTCGACTCGAAGCTGAAACACGTACAGTCAATTGAAAATGCATGACGGAGATACTGATGACATTACAACAGAGGAACATCCAGAACATAACCAATAGTAGACTGAAATAAATGGATAAATATATATATAATGTGGCACTTATGATGACAACACAGTGCCAGTGGAAACAAAAATAGATACTTAAAACCATGAAATAAAAAAAAAGTTCATTCAATAAACTTAGCCAATAAGATATTTAGCAACCAGGATGGCAACGCAAAGGTTGCTCAGTTGAGAACATTGCATGAAACTAAAGTCTGCAGTCTATGTATTTTCCAGGGGAGCTGGATGGTTAGAGGGAGCATTGAGCATCTAATTGCATTGTTTTTCACTTAATAGCCCTTTTCAGGGTGTCCATTTTCTTTGAAAGCACTGATAGACGGGAGCTTCTTAGGTTCCCACATAGATAATAACTCTTCATGACGCGAAAGCAGTGGGGCTTGACCAACCAATCAGAGGACGAGTCTTGTCCTGAACGTCTGCCGGCTGAATTTCTCCTGATTCACCACAATAATGTTACCGCTGTCAACTGTACGCAAGATACTGATTACTAACAACTAAAACCCCACACACACTCCGACTCTGCTTTAACGGCTGGATATGAGGTTGCGTAAAGAGCTAGGTACTTGTTAAATACATCTTGATGCACCGATTTAATGTCCAACATTCAGCAACTGCGCTAGCTGGCTTCTCAGTGCTGGGAAATCCACACTGCAGTACAGTAGCAGGAACACTGGTGTACATTTACTCTGCTGCACACTGGAGGAGAAATTTGATGGCTGAAGAAGGGATTGTCTGGTCTCCAAGCACATCACCTCACATCAATCAACGTCTCTCTTTTCCTCCATTTCTCTCCCTTGGAATAGGCTCGCCTCAGCCCACAAACAGTCTTACGAAACACACACACACGCGGAAACTCAAACAGAAAGAGCCTGAGGAGCGGCTTTCCCATTGCCCTGGCACATGCAGACTAGCATGTCAGCTCTGATTATTAGCTCTGTTCATTGCTCGCTGCAGGAGCTTCTATTTTAGATCTGTTCTTCCTCATTGCTACCGAACTCAGAAATACAGACATGGATGAAGGGGGGGAGCCAAGTAAATTAACTGGGTTTTACATATAAGATGATAACTCAAATATAATAATACTAAACTTTCCTGGCCTTTACAGCGTTCTTAGACGCATACAGTTATGAGGCGCATATTTAAGGAGAAGCTGTGACATGTTGAATAAATGTTTTACCCGCCGTATAAAGAAGCAGCTCAAACGCAGGCCTTTGCTCGGCCGCACATCCCGTGCCGCTCATAGCGCTCAGAGCAAGGTGCATGTGACCATGAGGAAACAAGCTGTGAGAGAGCAAACAACACTGTCAGTCCCAGAGGGGGAGCTGGAGAGCTGGAGAGCAGGAATGCGATTTGAGCGAGAGAAAGAGAAATAAAGGTGGGCACTGTGTGATTCATGGGGACTGTTACTGCTTCAGCAAGGTGTCTCTTCCCATCACAGTTCAGACTCGGCTTGTTGCAGCAAACACGGTCGCAGGCAATGTAGTACCCGTCCCACTTCATCTCTTCTCCCTCTTTTCCTCTCTCATCTCACTTTACGTTCCTTTAGACGACACAATAGAGAAACGCTGCTGCATTCCTTCCAGGCCGACGAGAAGAAAGTCGGTCTTCGACGACGCCGGCTTTCAACGGGAGCCGTCTCTCAGACAGGCAACCTCAAAGATTCAGACCTGGACAGCATGCAAAGATATTTTTTTTCAAAGGATTCAGCAACGTATTCAGAAAAAAAGGGGAAAAAAACGTACTTTGATACGTCTCTGACACCGAAAAACAGATCAGACTGACGGTTTGGGAGAGAACAAAGCCAGAGTGTGCAGCAGGTGCATCCAAAGTCAAGGACGGAGACTGAAGCCTTCGTGAAAAGACCTTGCCTCAAGACAGAACCTGAAAGAAGAATTCAAATGAGCTTGACTATGTGATTGTATTGCAAAACATTACAGCAGTCCATAGATACAAGAACAACAAAAATACTGAAGTCACAACTTTGCTGTAAGTAGGTCATGATTTATGTGTCTAAAATTATTACTGCAAGTTTGTTTTTCTTACTTGAAAATGTAATTCAGATTATTCGAATCACAGAATGTTCCGCAAAGGCCTACGCAGTCCCAGTCGCTCAAGTTTTGGCAGCAGATGAGATTAGACACAGAACTCTACATTACAATGTCACCAGGTCACTCTGAACCCATCCAAGAACCAGAATTCTTAGAACGGATACATTTGTGGAGCTGTCATTACTTTCTCCGGCTAATCAGAAACAAACGTAAAGAGGAAACATCAAGAGTCAGCGCACAGCTTCAGCTATTACAGCCAGAGACCAGATCAAACCCGAAATCTGGGCATGGTGCAGGAGTCAGACCCGAGACTTCTTCCTCAGGATCCAGAGTTCTGTTACATTCTGCCATGAAAAGGTAGTTTTGCGCATTTTAATGATGCAATGAAACAGTGGTCAGAGAGTCTGAGATTTCTCTTGGTGTGAGTTCCTAATAGAAGTGGTTTTATTTGTGAATATTGTGGTTTTTGAACGATGCAGCTGCCCAAGGCAAACTTTCTTTGAGACAAAAAAGTTCACCTTCTCTTATCAAATCATGATTAATGCTCTTTACCATTTCCATTACCAATTTACAGCTAACTTATGGAACAGGAAATGAAAACCGACGTCTAAAGACACACTGACACTATCTGTGAAGTTTATCCTTTTGATTTTATTGCCTCTGTTGCACTACGGTCTGAAATAAGTTATAACTTTCATATAGATTTGCAATATTTATTCACACAAATATGAGAGCAAACATAAATATTTGTATCTTTAATAGCTTCGTTGGCAAAGATACGTTCCTTCCTGGAACTGATAAAGTGTTATTCTCAAAAGGATTCCAAACCAGCCATCATCCAATATATGTAAAAAAAAAAAAACCAGCACTAATATCACACATAGACCATGATAAATTATTTTTGCAGTGTTGGGAATGTGATGCATCTCAACACCAAAGGCCTTGGCATTTGTAGACGGAGGACTTTGACATACAGCCTTGTCAAGACGTGTCCAGAAGGACTAGAAATACTTCATGAAGGACACAGAATGCAGTTAGCTACAAAGTAACTGTGGTCTTAACATGAAAAACAACTTTTGAAGTAGGACTGGTACGTCACATCAAATGACATCTGCAGCTCCATATACCAATTATGCATTTGTCCCTTTGGAGCCCGTTGTGTAAAGAAGATGGCGCGTGCTGCGTTTATAACGCTGTGTTGATATCCACTAAAGCCACATCTGAACGCAGTTTCTATTGCATTAGTGGAGAAATTTCAATGCCAGGTCTATGTGACTGCCATGCTGTGATCATATTATGTGATATTACATTAGCTTGGGATAAATCAGATAAGAATTAGATTAAAACTTTATTATCTCCATGACCTGAACTGGGGCATCGCATCATTGCAGGAGAAGCTGCCGATGCTGCTTTGGTGGGAGAATGAGGAGCATAAGGAAAATCTGGGGAAGATTAGTTTCGCTGCAAGTTTTTTGTTTGGGAGTGGGTGAGACTCACGCTGTGCCCGTACATTTGCGGTTTGTGTCAGATTTAGTGTTACATAGCTGATGTTAAATGGTTTGTCAAAATGTGTGGGAAAAACAAGACAGGTTGTGTCTCAAGGAAAATGCTTGACAATCCTATATTGTTACCAAATAAGACAAACAGATTGGTTACCGCAGAAGGAGGGTGGCCATCAGGAAACGGGCTTGTTAGCAGGATCGAGGACACCATCAGGTATCTGTGGTTAATGAGTTCTCCAGGAAAGTGTACCGTATGTTGCTTCTTATTCTGAGTGTTATCAAAAAATACAAAAACTGACATCAAAGCCATTAAAACAGAGGTACGGTTCATCCTTTTCACCGGACGACTCGAACGATGACATCATTTCTGTCATGAAGAAGGAACGTCGCGTCCATATTAAGTTTCCTGACCCACATGCAGAAATGAAACGAGATTAGGGACACAAGATTAAAACAGCGGAATGTGCAATAATGTGCGGCTGAATCCACAGGCCTGCCTTTCGCGGAGTCCACGGAGTTATAGGTTCAAAGCAAATGTTTCCAAAAGATATCAGGCTTACTGTTTCTCACAAGGGGCTTTGCTCTGGAGAAGGAGAGACGGATCCAGTTGGAGTTGTGAGGTATTGAGAGAAGGACAGGTTCTGTTTTTCTCCAAGGGGAGAAGATGAGTGTTGGACAGCGGGCAGACAGCAGAGCTATAGAGGGTAAAACTGGGTATGTTCTCTCATGAATTTTAGCTGGCTCGAGATTGGCGAGTGACTCAGAAGATGACGCGAGGGAATCAAACCAGTCCTATAGGAAGTGATAAGCTGTTCTAGGAGATGAAGTAGCACTAACTGATCGCTTAGGATGGATACAATCAAAGCCTATTAATACAAGTGGGCATCTGGTAGCTCTTCATTTCGGCCATCAAGGGGCCTTTTGGGCCTACCAACTAACCACAACATAAATAATAGAAGAAAGATATCAACTGATGCCAAAAGAAAATCCTCAAGATAATCCTTTGAGAGCAAAAGGCAATGAACTTGGACAAAAAATCATGAGTTCACCAGGAAAATCTGTGTCACTAGTGACAAAAATATCAATATTGCACCATGTAGCTCCCATTTAACAAGAACTGTAAAACACTCCCTCAACAGCCAAGAGATGGTAGCAATAATGACTGAAGCAATGTCATAAGCAGGAGGGTGAGCCAAAATTGCTCCAAAACAATGAGAGAGGTGAATCAAGACGTATTGCAAGTATTGCTCCTATAAGGGATGTTCAGTTCTACAGACGATGCAACCTTTCCTTTTCTGCTGTTTTGTTTTATAAGTAATGACAACCAGGGGGCAACCAAGCCATTTCAAACACCGGTCATCCATTCTCCATGCCTGCGTAATCTTCACAGGATCACTTGATGGTGCTGCCTCGCTGCAGCAGTCGGTCGGTTCACCAGGGCCAGATTTTCAGTTAATCACAGGGAAACACAGGATACATGCTCATATCTCAGGCAATTAATAAATTATCATGGTTACATAAAACCGTACAATTAAACCAAGTTGGTGAAAGGACTTCTCAAGATATTCACCCGTGTGTGCAAATGCATATTCACATTGCAAATATTTGTCACCATACGGTTTTTCCAGACAGAAATTTCTGTAGGAGGTAGTTTGATGACTTACACCTATGTCCGACCCTGGCGCAGGAGACACTGCGTCTTTAATTAAGCTCCCCGAAGGCTGGGGGGAAATTCGGGAAGAGACAGAGAGAGACTTATGCTACCAATTCAGTAGCTGCGGCTGTGACCAAGAAAATAAACAAATAAAAATGAAAAATCATCCAACAGCCCAGAGGAATAAATGACTTGTGTTTACTTGTCAAATTATTTTCAAATGATATGCCAGGGTGAGGGATTTCACTCTTTGTTGCAATCGCACTAGAAAGGTCTACTGCAATCAGTCGCTGGTACGGTTGCTGTAAACACAGTAAATACGTCCTGTGAAACTCGGGCTTAATGATGCATAAACAATGTACTGAGAGAGCTACGAGTCAACACGAAAGGTAGAAGATAACAAGAAATGAGAGTTTAGGGACTGGAGATACTTTCTACCCACTAAGCATGTGAATATCACCATTAGGTAAACCCAGCATATTTCTGGTGTTTATTACCATCACTCAGAGCATCTTTTTAAAGCTTCAACATTTATAAAATTACTAGTTCAATGACCACACGCCTCACAGTATGCTGGATCTCGACTTGCGGTGGTAACCGCCCTGACTCACCCAGACTCGACTAAATCCCCTAATGCTGTGATTTCGCATCTGACACAAATATCCTTCAAGTCTTGGAGGTCGCGAGGATCTCCACAGATCGAACTCTTGTCCCACTGATGCCACTTGAAAAAGGGTACACTGTCGGCAACCATATTTGGATACGTCAAAGGAAAAGCCTCCCGGGTGGCAGAACCCGAGGTTTCCCAGCAGAAAACTGTCCAAAACCTCACAGTGCCTCAGCCTTCTTCCAATGTTTCGTCCCGATGCAATGGGTTTCCCATTCACGTGACGATGTGGTTCATCAGAGCAGGCCGACTCCTTCCACTGCCCTGATGTTCATATGAACAATATTGATGCCTTTGAAGGCAAACACTTTGACTGGTTTGCAAACTAAGGTGATGTACAGTGTATTCTGAAACCTTTCTACTGTAATCAACATTGACTTGTTCAGCAATTTGAGCTGTAGTAGCTTGTCTATTGAACTGGACCACACGTTGTCAGCTTTCACTCCCCAAACGCAGCGGTAAATATTGCCCATTATCTTGTTGCCGATTCGCTATCATCCCCTTTTGACATTGACCAATGGAAACCCTCCACAAGAGCGCCAGTATTGGAGATATTCAAACATCAGTTCTGATGCCAAAATGACTATATGTCACCCAATAACGTGCAATGGTGAATAAATAATCCGTTATTCACTTCCTGTTGGTCATAATTTCACCCTTTCTTGTGCCTTGTCTTATGATCTATTGGTAAAAACAGATAAACATGAAAACCGACTGAACTAGAAAAGGTTTTTTAATTTGCTGCCTTTATGATGCGCTGGTCATTTAGCTTGGACAGTTTAGCTTCTCCTGTCTTTTCTTGTCAAAGTGGAAAGTTGTGGCAGCTACTTCAAGGAAACTGTCTGCAGAAAGTTGTTTTCAGCTTGACGGGACTGGAATCTATACCGGCTGCCAGAAGGGCCAGAAGTTAGAGACGTATTTGCACAGGTTGCCATTCAATAAAAGAGGAATGAAATGGACTTGACAGTGATTTATGCCCTCACTAATATGTATGAGAGACTTTAACCACTTCAACCTGCCTTCCCCTTGCCAAGAGGTGACTCTTAACTTTTAAAATATAACCCTGTTTTTTTCAAATGAGTTGAAATCACCTTTATCCTGGCTTCATAAGTAAAAATTAGTCAACAGTGGTGATATAATTTTGGTTGACACATATTATACATTGTGATCTGTTGTCATACCTATTATACACAGTTAGCTGGTACAGCACATGTAGCCGTTGTCAAAACCGGAAAATTATAATAGTTTTGTTCTTTTACAGAGTCATTAAAAATCTATTTTTATAAACATTCTTACATCTGGAATATTAAGAGCTTTTGTGAAGGGACTAAAAGTGGGCTTGTGATACATTTGATTTATTTTTTCAGTAAAATCTCCCCGAGAATAGACCAAAATATACTGTTTATTATTTTTAAAAAAAACATATTTCACATATTCTGACATGGCAGCCAGTGTGAACGATGTGTGTACTTACAGAAATTTGATTAATTTCATGACATTCATAGTATAATTATAAAGAACTAGAGACTGTGAATCTAAGAAAACAATAGTTAGACTTTATCTTACCTGTAATATTAACCTAACTGTTGAACTTCACATGAGATGTTATATTGCAGGGTAAAGGAGTGTATCTATGTAACTCTTTGTTAGACAAGACAATGGCAACATCTAGTGGTGTGTAGATATAAATGCATGTTTTCAGCTTGCCTACTGTAATTGTTTCATAAATTGCACATTTAAAAATATAGATATTTGAAAATAAAAAAAAGTTGATTCTTCTTTGCATGTGATCATGCTATTTATTTGTATTTCTTTTTTCATTGTAGACTTCGAAATGCCAGCATGTGGACGTGACTTTAACATTTTTCTGTCTGATATTATTCTGAAATATTAAATCAGATGAACTGGTCAAAACTGAAGCTACTCGATTCATTTCTTGTGGTACTGTGCCCGCCTCTGAATACAAGGATGGAGAACAAAAAAGTGGTAGGAGATGTGAAGCCGCCCTGTTTCTGTTGCTTCATGTTGGGGCGGTGTGGTCAGGGTGATGCCAGGCGTTGGTTTGATCGTGCACTCGAGCCAAAAGTCTTCTTTCGCGTTGATCCCCAACACTGGTTTTGTTTTTTGTGAGCTTCACAGAATGGATTTCATTCATCTTTTTCAACTCGGTTCGGGAAATGCAAATGCATGGATATGGTGAAACACTGGTGAGTTTAGCTTCATGAATCCGGCAGACAGACGCGGTAACATGGTGTTATTTTATGTGACGTGTGATTACTTCAGAAATCCACTCAATTGAAGCAGAAAGGAACAATCTAGTCAGATTCACACATTCGCTGTTCTTCCTCCTTAGAAAATGGAAGACGAATGGATGTCATGAGACTCCGAAGATACATAGAGCTGCTGGTTTAGACCGCTAACACAATCTCTATCTACATGTGAAATACCTGGTCATCATCATCATTGTTGACAACTATGTTGGTGGGGGTTTTTACAGCCACCTGCAGGTGGCACTAACACACTGCTTCCGTTTTCAGGGTTTGCAGCTGATGGAGCCTGGACTCTGACCTGCCAGTTTCTGATTTCTGTCCTTAGTCATATTCAGGGTTGAATGACTATATAAATAAAAACAAAAAAAAAAACTTTTTGTCACAAAAGGTTGAATTGACACTACCAGATGCATCGTTCTGACGACAGCGACGATAATAAATGCAGCAGCGCCGTGGTAGACAATCAGCTTTATGATCTCCAGGCATGCAAGTTTATTGATATTCCAACCCCACATACGTTGACATTTGCTCAGGATATTATTCATGCAGGCGGGCAGATATTCATATTCGCCGGGACCTCTGGGAATCCTTTTCCCTCCGAGTCCTTCCCGCGTGTGACCACCGCGTGTGGTCACACACGGTGGTCGGCCGTGCAGAGGCAAGGCTCTTCACACAAATGTGAACGCTTTTGCGCTGTTGCTCACCAGCCGCTGATATGCCTCACAAAGCCATTCTCTGCATTCCTCAAAGGTCATCCACATATGTGGTTTGATCATCCACGTACATTGGTGCTGAATTGCAGGGGGTTTCTAGTCCCTGGTGGGCGAAGCGGTTTTGTTCACATATTGAGGTTCACACGGGTTACCGCAGTTGACCACGAGTATGCTGCGTTTGACGATGTGCATCACAGAGCTAACGAGAAAAGCTCATCCTCAAAACAGCAGCAAAGGCTGGTGTCTCCAAATGATCACATTGCATTTGTTAATAGGGAAACAACATGGAAGACAAAAATGACCTGGATCGCGATCAGAAGCATAGATGGATTTTATTGGAATATTAGACTGATGCAAAGTCACCCTAGTCTAAAAAAAAGGTACACTTTAATATATTTCAAACATACTTACATTTGTGAAAGTACATTTTAAGTATACTAAGTATTAAGTGTACTACCTATAAATATATATGAAGTATAGTAAAAGTATGCTTCTACCAATTTCGACATTATAACTTTAAACACGCTTAAATCTAATTAAGTGTGTTTATTTCTTAAAATACCCTTTAAAATTGTAAGTCTTATGTTTTTTTTTCTTTGCCATTTTTCTGGACTCTAACATACAAGTGCTTTCTCTGTTTGATTGCTCTATTGCTCTTTTTGGAAGGTTTCTGAAAAGTGCAGTGAATGGGAATGTTCTGCCGCTGATCCTCACTGTTCTTAGGAAGGAGAAATGTAATTGTGATTGTAATTGTAGCATACTGTAATCACACGACTATGTAATGCCAATATACTTAAAATACATTCTAAGTATATTTTAAATGTAATTCAATTACAGAAATAGTACACTCAAAATATACTAATCAAGCACGTTTATATTACATAAAAAGCAATATACTTAAAGTACACTAAGTGTAACTTAAGTTGTCCAAAAAAAGTATGTTGAAGTACACTTTAAATTGTACTTTAGTACAATTTAAATGCTATTAAGCACGAAATTATTTGTTCCAAAATGTCACACTTTAAGTTAACTGATTCTAAGTGAACTGGAAATATACTCATGATTTGTCTGACCTAAAGTATGCTCAAGTATGTTCAAATTTAATTCATTCTTAATTCATTTTTCACCAGGGAGGGCACAGGTGTGAAGAGGAAGAACAACGGGATTGTTTTGCTAAAAAAAAAAAAAGCCTGCGATGCATGGCTTGTGTTTGCACTGAGCCGATCCGTGTCACATTGTGCTGCAGTTATGGCAACAAACGTTTTGATGCGTTTCCACCATCTTTACACCTGCAGAGACCAAATATCCTGACTCATCGCAGTAAGATTGGAAGGACAGCGATCGGGAGCAGCAAAAACGGCAAACATTTTCGGCCTTGAACTTTGACTGGGCCATTTTATTGTGTGGGATCAAAATCTACGCTGCACTAAAAACGTCACTAGTATTTGCATTGTGCACTGCTGCAAGTTGAGATTCAAAACCTGAAGTGAAGGAACAGAAGAAAGAGACAAAAAAATCTGAGTAATTGTGGAGGGTAAAGGTGTGAGAATTGTATACACGGGCATGATTGACACTGCTGAAACATTCTGTGTATTCAGTGTATTTCTGCACAGGAAGGAGCCTGAGGAGCTTGATTTTACTTTATTTTTCTCACATTTTATTCATCTCCTATTCTTCCAGCAGGTCATAGTGACAGCTTATAACAAATATGTGAAAAATTCATTTTTTAATGAAAGCTAGCTACCCAAACATTTTTACAGAAAGATGTTTGGTAAATTCTGAAGGCCACGGATTTCACGTTCCAGATTTTTATAGAGAAGACCTTTTTAAAAACAATGCACCCATTTTTCTTTTCATTAAACTTTGTTTGCGGTGACTATGAACAGTCATCGTCTTAATCTGTTTGCTCTTCATAAAATAAAGATGGCGGCTCTCCTTCCATCACAAACCATCTGCATGGCTGATTATACAAACATACCAGAATCTCAGTTTTATGACTAAAGCTTTAAGTCAATCAGCTTCACATAAAAAAACGTATCCATCGTGTTAAAAATCTTGTCCTTTGATATATTTGGAAAAATAAACAAATGTGCGAACAGTTAAAGGACTACACTCTCTTGTACTTGAAACCACTGAATCGCAATATTACATCATTCTAAAAATTTGTGCAACATATCGTGCAGGCTTCTTTTGTGTCATTCATTTTGGAGTTTAGTCATTTAAGCAAAGTGCATTTATCTATCGTCTTTCTACCTGAAGTCAGAACATCAGTGGAGGACACAAGAGCAGAACAATGTTTGCTTTGTCTTCCTCCACATGTTTAAAATGATGAGTGTAACAAGCATGAAGTAAATCTTCTCCTGTCATTGAGTAACATTCTGTATGTGTGTCTGATTGAAAGAGACCCATTGATCCAGTGGACACGATGAGAAGGACTTTAAAGTCCAGTTTGAACAGAAACATTTTCCTCCTATAGAGAAAATCCACACTGCTTTTGTAGTTATGTTTTTCAGCCTCTGGGTGTCGCTGTCATTCTACAATTGAGTTAAACTGCTACATTAATAAATGCAGAGGTGCTTATATAGATATATATGTGTGTGTATAAAAACATGTAATTTATTATGATTTGAATTTGCTCAGTCTTCTGCCTTCTCACATTTTTATATCCGTGAGGACGAATGATGGGGCCGCGGTTTTGCTTTTGGATTTGTTTATTTAAAAAAAAGATAGAAACTGAGAAAATCTTTTTTTTCATTTTCATTTGTTAAAGTCATAAAATATTTCTAAACAAAAAAGTCATTAGAAAGCCAAAAGTATTCCGCGTTTCAGACGGAGGCGTTTCCGAAAACTGTGAGCAACATTTTTATTGACGCCTTCTCAAGCAACAAAAAATGCAGCTAAATATTGACATATAAATAATTTGACGCCCTTCAGCCTTGCTGCCATTCTTCTACACACCCAGCATGCGTGTGCGTGTGTGAGAATGTGTTTTATGCGGACTCCCATAAAACAAGTAAGAAGGTGCACGGACAATGATTACACGTGCAAGAAATGATAGTAAAAAAATAAAATAAAAATAACATTAAATTACAATGACATTATATTGCTATCTTGTAGATCTCTGGAAATACTTGGACTAATGCATTTAGATAAATGTCATTTTCATTATTGTTGTATAATGCTGTCCATTACTTTATTTGTTCCCCCCTCTGTAAATAGTAGCATCATGGCTTAAGCACATCTCTATTGAAACTAATACTTTTTAAAATTGTCTCATTGGGACGTAACTTCATAAAATAAGGTAATGAATCGGTAAAATGTTTCTTTTTTTTCAGCAAAGTATATTTTGCTAGCTTTAAACATAGGAAGAGAGAGCTCAGAAAAAGAATTTAAGTTACCTGTCAGATGATTTCCTTTTTTTTTTTTGCGGCCTGTTAAATATTAGCCGCTGCTCAAATTATTTGAATGTTTATCTAAAATCCCGATAAGAATTTTACTCGACTCTTGCGATGCTGGCTCAGCCCTTCATTCTCATTCATCAAAGTGAGAACTGCAAGGCTGATACGTTCACAAGAGCTGCACTGTGGCTGAATGACGACATCAAAACTGCCACAACTGAGAACGTTTCCGTGTCGGATTTTAAGTGTGTTTCACTTTAAAATTAGCGCTTGCCACCAGACTTAACTTCTCAGCCCACTGAGTGTTTCATGGATTTTCTGAAAGCAGCCAGTGCGCCACGCGTTTCCTTCTAACGCCGGAGGATGCATATTTTACACGTACCAAATATTGGTACGTCTGTTTTCTTTTTGAAAACAGAAAGTCAAGCCCAGTCATTTACATATATTGGATGCAGTTGTTAGCATTTATTTTTAGGCAATTGACAATAAATGACATGTCTCAGCTAAAAAAAAACTTTCTTATTAAAAAAAAAAGATGTGCATGTTGATTGCTCAGTCAAGAACCCTTTCTAATATTATTCAGAAATGAGATGATCAAATTAAACATGATGACTAGAATTGAACCAACTTTGTTGAGCACATTTCAGAAATGTGTTTTCAATCAAACATACATCATTTCTACTCAGGCATTATAACACTGACTAAAACGGACTCAGATAAAATGCACGCACACAGTTACGCAATTGTTATTGATTCAATGCCAACAGTTTGTTTTCTTAGTGCGGCCTTGTTGTGCAAAAATTATTAACATTTAGAGCAAAACAAGACTAAAAACGTCACATATCCTCGGTAAGAATCAGAAGATTGTCAGTCATTTTCCACGATTCGTCCGCATCATCTAACGTTTCAGGTGTCGAACTGAATATCAACATTTTGGTTCTGATTCAATGATGCAGGAAGATGATCAGCTAAAAAGCGACTTATTTGAATCTGTCGACGCCCACACGTTCCTCCATCAGGTTCCTGTTGGGGTTTCAACACAACTGCTTCAAACAGAACGTGCTAGAAAAAAAAAAAAAAAGAAAAACTTTAAAACCGGGACTTAGACGGTAAATTACTTCGACACACAGAGAAGAGGGTGAGGCGGAGGGGCGACGGAGAGCAGGAGAGGAAGGAAACCTCGTGTTTGCTCTGCTTGATCAGGCAGCCATATAGTCATTTAGCTGGTTCCTAATTGCTGACTAATCGTCTGTTTGTAGCCATTTGCTGCATGCAATCTGTGTTAGCGAGCAAATACTTTAATCAGGCTCATATCAAACAGTAGCCTGTAAAAACATGACATTTACAACTGAGCGCAATAAAGCCGTGCAAGCCAATCAATACGTGCACACGCGTACGCACGCAGGCACGCAAACAAGCAAAATGCATGATTTAATGTCAGGCTCTCTGCATGGAGCCAGGCCAACCGGCAGCCAGCAGAGCTGCACCCACCAACTCTCGTCTCTCCGGCACTCTTTGTCTGGCTTTTCTTTCCGGCCAGCGTGATCCAAACAAGGTCTGGATTCATTTAGGACGAAAATAAACGAGACATAGAGAGAGAGACTCAACAACTAAACAATGGCAAGAGTTTCATTCATTTTCAGTTTTATTTACAATGATTCCCTTTATTGCCCTGTCGACCGCCGCTCACACACGTGCTGGGTGTCTGGTAGGTTGACACACGACGTTTGGAGCCATTTCAGGTCGAGGCGGATTCACAGTGACGCCTTTACGTCTGAGGAAAGGACGCCTTCCGCTCGCCTGTCTCGTCGGCTCAGACTGCGCTGTTGTTGTTGTTGGGTTTTTTTTTAAATCAGCATCATTTTTGATTTCTGCGAGCCCCCCTCCAAATCCGACACTTGTGGCACCAACAGTGTGCCTCCACCAGCCTGTGGTTATAAGGACAGCCGTCTTTTTATATATATATATATAAAATATATACAAGCTATTTTTTTCTTGCTGGATTATCAGTCAGTCTTGTGTTTGAGCAGCTTCTTTTATGCTGCTAACTTTCTCTCTGGGTTATTGCATCAGCAAACACATGGCCCCCGTGTATTTTCTGCTCCAGAGCCGTCATAAAATTGCAGGCTTAGCCCTTTGCATCATTGATGACTCAACCCATCAGGTGTAACAAGGCACCGTAAAGTTCTGCAGACCTAAATCAGTTTAATGGTGGGAAAGATACAGTGTTTATTGACTTTTTCTCCTTTCCATTTCTGTCCTCCATATGATCTTTAATGTACATATATATATTTTTTTTTTTCTTTCTTTTTTTGTATGATTTTGTACCTGAAAAGACAACATTGGTAAAATAACATAATACAGTTAATATGGGTATTTCCGCTACAATGTCCGTAGCAAGTTTTTACTTTCCGCTGTCACCACACGCTGTCACGCGTCAAGAACTTGTTGCAGTTGTTTGCATTGATCTACAAACGAACTGGAAAGCTCCCTTTCATTTGAACCGAGGACTGAATCGCTGAGAAGCAGCTCTTCTGCCAAAGAGTCCCGCGCTCTCTCGTTCCGGCGTGGGAGGAATGAACTCTCCAAAACCGACATCGCTCGTGTCAGCTGACGTTTTTGTGAAATGCGATGAATCATTGGGCCTTATTTTATGTTTCAGATTGACTGCTGATCTTAGACATAGCCGAATATAAAAACAAAAAAAGTTGACTGAGAGTAAAAGTCCTCAAAGCCGTTTTCCGTAACCATGATTGCTGAAAAGAGAGAATGGCAAATAATCTGGTTATTACATCAACCCTCCAGTTGTCGGGACACAGATATGGCTGTAGAATAACTAATTTTGATAGATTAATATAATAGTTAAACAGGGCTGCATAGTGGCACAGTTTTCAGGACAGTTGCCTTGCAGCAACAAGGTTCTGGGTTCAAATCCTGGACTCAGGTCTTTCTCCATGGAGTTTGTGTGTTTCCAGATTCCTCCTCCTAAACCAGACGTGTTGGGTGTATGTTCTTGATTTGTTTGTCCTGTGTTGCTCTTTGATAGATAGTCTACCTCTCTTCTCGCCCAATGGCCGTTGAAGATACACACCAAAACCCCATGCAAAGGACAGAGTGTTCAGACAACGGATGGAAACCGGTCCTTGAACCTGGATTCGGCTCCTGAAAAACAGTGAAAAGCAGGACGTCGTCTCCATCACACTTTGCTGTTGCGATGGCGTTTTCAGAGTTACGTATTTTATTTCTCTCCTCTTTTTCTAATTCTTTGGGGAGATGAACCCATGTGCGAAACTAAAAGCACAGCACCTAGAAAACCGTCAGTCGCAAGAGACACTCACTGAAATAATGCAACGAAACTTTAAGCATTCTGCAAGGCGTCCCACCATTGAACTTTTTGACGGCTGAAGTGAGACATGTGTAGCCTTAACATTTTTGCTGCACAACGTGCGCGTCGCGTCAACGCACCTCTTCTTGCAAATGTGTGTCTTGTAGTGCCGGGGGCTCCGCTGCGTTCTCAGTGGCCTCCCTTTTAAGATGCCTTCTCTTAATATTGGAATTGCCCATCTGCTTCCTGTAATCTGCTTAGGAAATGCAAGGAGCCGTTTTTATCCATAAGTGGACGGTAATGGCTAAAAGAATATGGGGAAGAACTTGTGCAGGCCCTAAATGGCGTGATCAAAATTCACTGCTGAAATCTTCTGTCAAATCAGTGGAAAGGAAGAAGCTATTTAACAAATCTAGGGATAAAAGTTTTGCTTTTCTTGGGCTTCCACAAACCCTCCATCTGACTTGCTTAAGTTTTTCCTCCTCGTCTCATCCAAACGAGACAACTTCAGTCCCACGGCGGACTCGTTTCTCCGGAAGATGTCCCAAGTTTTTAAGGTGGGTTTTATAGAAGTCACCCGGCAGATTGGAGGCACACGTCCCTCCTCGAAGAATAAATAAATAACAGAGAGAGAGGAAGAAAAAAAAAACTGGTTAGATAGATTCAAATCCGGAGAAAGAAAACGCCTCCCGGTGTAAATGCTGCAATTTGCCTCTCAGCTGGTAGAGTGGGCTTTGACAGCAGCAAAACAGCTCTGAGCCACAAAAACAATCAATACAGATTCTCTCCTCCATCCCGAGCCCACCTGCTCTCTGCTCCGAGTCTCACACAGGGAGGCAACCCCCACCTCCAGCAGCAGCAGCAGCAGCACAATCACTGTACATGAACACACACACGCACACACACACGCACGCAGACTTCGAATGTCACATACCAGAAACAAAACCCTCCCCCTACTGAAAACAATCATCATGTTACACCTTGCCTATAGCGGATTAATAACACAGATTTCTCCCGCAAACACAAGGCGTCTCCGTTGGCAGGCCTCGGTTTTCACATGGAGCACCCTTTTTTTTTTTTTTATTGTTATTTTTATTATTTCAACGTTCCTCTCCCTTGGAAACGGCGGCTCAGCTCCAGCCGCCGTCACGACGCCCGGTGGCCTTCCTCCGTCGACGCGCAACGCTTTGACTCCGACTCTTTTCATACCCCCGCCTTGTTGGTGCACCCGTGTTCGAACTGCGGGTCCATTTTGATGCATGTGTCGGGCACGGGGTGGAGGGTTTAACTGATTACATCAAACTCCAGCGTGGTAAAAGAGCACAAAGGTGTCAATCTGGGCCCTGTGATGGGAGATCAGTGAAACAGTAATGCAATGGTAGTGAGTTATTAAATGAATAAAGAGGCAGAGCTGCCGAAGAGTATTGATTTTTCACAGCTCCCCTAGGCTCCGAGGGCTTTCAAGGCAGGAGAAGGACACACACACACACACACACACACACACACACACACACACACAGACGCATATGAGCTTGGACACACATGTACGCACTCACATATATACAGACATATACAGAAAGGAGAAAGAAAAGGTTTAAGAGTGAAAGGATAATGGCTTCAGCAGTTGCGGTCCCACCTAAAACACAGTTTGGGCTCTCAAGGTTTCCCACTGGACACCGATCACCTTATGAAAGGGCCCCATTCAGAACCGCTCCAGTTTTGTTCTCCCTTTTTTCTTTCTTTCTTTTTTATTTTTTTACTGTAATGGACTCAGCGCTTCCCACAAAGCTAGCAGCCATGCTCGCACAAATGCTCCATTGCGCGCAATTTTTTTTTTTTTTTTGCGGCATCTTCACTCGCCACCTGGGGCCTGTAGGGGCAGCGGCGGGGGGATGAGGAAAAAAAATCTGCTAAAAACCTCTTAATCATAAAAAAAGATGAAGCCTAACAAGTTTAAGAAAAGCTCTTGGTGTGTGACGGACGGCCTCCATCTGATTGAGATGAAAGATTCACCCGGGAGGAGAGGCAAGACTCAACACTTCGTCTGGCTAATTCTTGATTATTTTTCAGGGGTGGTGGTGGGGGGGATTATCTTGAACGTAGCTCCGGTCATTTTTTCGCCAGTGAGGCGCAGACCCAGAGCAGCGAACTGAAGACGCTTTCATTCACAAGCAGAATCATCGTTGTACGTCGAATGTGTTGGTCAACAGCGAGTCTAAACAGGCAGGGGAGTTTTAGTCTTGATTTAAAGGAAGTCAGTGTTTCGGCTCTTTTGGAGCTTTCTGGAAGTTTGTCTCAGATTTGTGGGGCATTGAGGCCGAATGCCGCTCGTCTGATTTCTGTCTCAAAAAAATGGCTTTTGCTTTTACTTTGGCCGGCTGAAGTCCAAGTGTGCAGACCTCTCTGCTGCGCCTGTCTTGGTACCTGGATCTGCACTCTGTAGCAGCTCTGGCTCAGTCAGATTGGACAGAGAACGTGAGAGCAGCACAAATCGGTTTTAGGCCTAGTCCATTGCAACTCGTGAGAATTTTCTTGATCAACAACTTTGGTGCACGGAAAGAGTTACGACTTTTTGCATTTTGAACTGCTAAATTGTGACCAGTGTGTCTGGTCCCGCTTTGCCTATTTAGGGCGATACGCTCTTGTACATTTGATCAGCTGAAAAACAGACAATTTGAGCTAAAATGCAGTTTTTGAACATTCGTCTGTTTGGTTGTTTTGTTTCTTTCTTTCTCTTGTTTTGTCTGATCTTGAATGAGAAAACATCAGTTTATGTAAAAGAACAAAAGTCCCATGAGCTGAGTCGCTAAGTGTTGTCAGTGATGGTCGGAGTTGGTAGTTGTGCTATACTTGTTCAAATTTTTAGATGGATTCTTTTCATGACGCTGTTTGTTTACTCGTGCAAACCTGAGGCTTTCGCTGAACAATCGTACTTATGGTGCTTGTCGTCGTGTTTTTATGCGTGTTGGCCTCTGCGTTTTCTTTGACCCTTCTGGGCAGCTGTACGAAACGGCTGGTGCACGGTTTGACTCGGGTCGTGAAGTAGTAATGGAGTGCCATAAAAGTGCGAGAGAGCTAAGCAAGCAGACATGTTCCGGACGTGATGAGTCCAATGAAAGTAAAATCAGCAGCAGCCTGGACTTCATCTCAACTCAAAAGAAAAAGAAGCAGCCTCTTGTCAGCGATAATAAAATGCAGGCGCTCCTCTGTTATTGACAAAAAAAAGGTAAGCTTTAAACAATTTATGCTTCAAGGCGGACAAACAGAAAAATAACAATGTACATAAACTAATGCAGGCGCTGCAGCTGCTGTTTTTTTTTTATTTTTATTTTTTCCTTCTTTTCCCCCACAATTGTTCGTTTCGCAGAGGCAAAAAGCATCCAGCCAGATAGATGCAAAGCAGGACAGAAAAAAAGCAGCCCAACCAACACAAAAAAAGAAGACAAACAGATGACAGGACACACAAAAATCCCACTTGTACTTGGCTGTGCTGGCTGAGCACATTCCCACCACACAGACTGCAGGGAAATCAATAGTTTTCTTCGCCACAAACAGATGAATTATTCCAGACCGGACCTGAGTTGTTGAAAGATTCAACGTTTTCTTCTTCTTCTTCTTTGCAGGAAGAAGAATAGTCTGGTAAAGCTTTAATGTGGACTGTGAAATAAAACAGCAGCAAACTTGCTTTAGCTATAAGCGACAGCAGCCTTGTGTACTCAGACTGTGTTTGCGTTTTAAGAAAATCTTCCATGTAGAGAAATCCTCCGGCCACTTTAACGACGGGACGGATCGCAACTGCACAAAGTAAAATGAGTTATTTGTCGTCAGAGATTTGGAGTCTAAATTATGCAGGTTGTGAATGTGACACGTCCGATATCATTATGAAATATGATAAATGTGACTCAACAAGCGTTGATGGCGGCGTGCATACAGTACCTCGGCTGTGTTCGAGACAAATTTCAGAGCAAGTTTAAGGGATTAAAGCTGGTACTTTCTAGAAAATCAATTAAACTGAAATTGGGAGAAAAAAAAAACACTTCACGAATTGCATGTCATGGACACTTTTATACTCATTTGTTTAGCTATTTAAGTCTTCCAAATAATATTTTCCAAAAACAAACTTGTGTCTGGTGACGTCACATAAGGTGAAAGTCAATTAATTGTAATTCATTGGAATACAATAAACTGTTTTGCTTTGTTTGAGGTTTTTTTTAATTATTATTATTTTCTTTGCATTGCAATAAAAATTAGCCTGTGTGAAATAACATCTTCAAATCAGTAAGCAAATATACATTACATATACTGATCGATGTTCCAGTTGTTACGAATCAAAGGCTTTAGCCTCCGTTTAAAGAAGCTCAGTGTTTCAGCAGTTTCCAGTTTTCTGGAAGTTTATTCCAGATTAGTGGGGCATAAAAAAAGACCTGAACGCTGATTTTAATAAAAATTATTCTTGGGAAATGTTGATTGAACATCATCGTTCACATCAGTTCTCGTGCGTCTTGAGATGACGTCGAGCTATAAATGCAAACAGCAAAATTAGCATTTTTCGTTTTGTTTCGAAAAAGAAAAGCTCAGCTACGCTGAAAGTCAGCTTATGTTTGTTATTGAAAAGAAACAAATATAAAACCTGGGTAGTAGGATCAGATGTCATGGAATCCAAGGCATATGGACTATGACCTGAAACCTTTCACATTTTGAAGAAATTAAAAGAATCAGCAAAGGTTTTCTGCCCCCCAAGACCATTAAGTTGGTTTAGTTTTGTACTCGGTTTTAATTTAAAAATTCAAAGATTTAGTTTTATTCTTTAAAAGCAAACTAACTCTTACTGCGACACAACAGATGTGATTGTTTCTTAATCGTTTTTTTCCAGCTGCAGCAAAGTTTGTCTGAAGAAAGTTCTCATTATTTGCTCCAGGAGACTCCT
Source organism: Poeciliopsis prolifica (assembly GCF_027474105.1). NCBI lineage: Eukaryota > Metazoa > Chordata > Actinopteri > Cyprinodontiformes > Poeciliidae > Poeciliopsis > Poeciliopsis prolifica. The sequence continues at coordinate 7,831,514 of NW_026562396.1, forward strand.
GAGTTGGCAGCTCTGGCAACGTATCGCTTTGTTGTTCAGGCGGTAATTACAGACAACAGGGCAAGTTGTGTCCACAGCAGCTGTATATCTAACAACACAGAGGAATTAATGCAGTTAGTATGGGTCGCCACTGATCCGTCTCCTGCTGAGAGTAACCCAACAGGCCTTTAATGCAGAGTGGAGCTGTGAGGAGTGCCGGCCGCGCGGCGGGCTGATTCAATCCTCCGCTCTTGCCTGTTTTAACACAGTATCCTTTAATGCAGCCCTAACAACATTTGAGGAGTATTTTTAAACAAAATGAAATTGCAGAGGCGCCACCTCAGTCTGCCTCGGCGCGGCGCAGGATACGGTTCCCCCTCCGTCTCCCCCTCACCCCCGAAAGCCCGGCACGCTCTCTGAGAGGCTGCAGGAATTCAAACTGCAGCTAATGAAGACGAGGGGTTGGGGAGTGCTTTTTCTCCAATATAGGATTACATTGCCAAACGCCTCTTTTAATGCAGCAAAGTCCGATATGACTGAGGGATTTATGCAGTCACTCAAAGAAATGCGTTTTAGTCAAAAAGTGGAATGGCAGTTCAAATCTCGATAATTAGATTCTAATGAATTGTAATTGTGAATCATATTTGCAAAGTATAAAGTCAGCATTCCTAAGGTATCCATTGCATAGTTAAACTAATTTATACTTAAGTACCCACGCATAGGACTTGTCTGTACCGCTTTTGCTAACCCCTGCAACACGCGTGTCCTTTATGTGCACGTGTACATGTGTGCCATTTGATGTCGTGGCAGCTGCAGCCTCTAAATGTTTGATACGACCACCGGTGTGAGGACGGATCCGAAGTCCCGAGGTCAGGAGGGTGTGCTGTGACACACCGAGGAGACAGAGGCACCGACGTGGGAGACTCCTTGATGTTTGTCCTGTCGATAGCATTGCTCAGGGGAATATTCTGTCTGACTGTGTGTGTGTGTGTGTGTGTGTGTGTGTGTGTGTATGTGTGTGTGTGTGTGTAGATGTAGGCTGCATATTATGGGGCTCCAGTTCGTCTCTCAGCCCAGTTGACACGTAAGGGCTTGGCCGCTAAACTGCTTCTGTTCGGTGTCTTGGATATTTAAGTAGCTTGAGTGAACTGGGGCTGATAGAAGGTCATTTCAGAGGTCCTCTGGTGTCAGTGTGTGAGGAGTCAAAAAAAATTATGCAATATGTGGTTATCAAAAGGTTGCAGTAATCTGACAGACCTTGGTGGGGATGTTCTGGGCAGATAGCCCAGTGCAGACACCAAGTTTTTCTTATGCCTCCCATTTGTGCATCTCTGAGTCACTTGTTAAAGCAGCCGTATATTCCTTATGCAAAAAAAAATTTTTTTTTTCTCTCATATTTGTTAACACTACCACCATGTTGCCGCAGTGTAAAGTGAAAAGTGAAAAGGTCGAGCTCCTCCACCTCCGTCTTGAGCTACTATTGCCATCTGAAGAAATGCACCGCAAAAGCAGCCATTCAGAGCCAGGAGGAGTGTCCTCCCGTTGACAATCAATCTCATCCAGGCGTTGCTAAATGTGCAAGTAGCAGAGAAACAACTTACCCTTCCAGTAAATCTGTTTATCTGTCGCTACTGGTAGCCATGCTAAACAGCTTTAGCATTCGCGACATCTGACATTGGTGTAGCGAATATGGCTGCCTGCTGTGCTTGGAGGAGGGTCGCAAAAGGTTTCTTTTCCAAGAGGATCTTCAGGTGTTGTGAGAGCACGAGAGTTCGAGTGCTTATATATGTGTGGGAGCATGTGCTTTTCTTTGTACAGAGACAATGAGAGAAGGGTGGTGGGGGTAGTAATCCATTAAACAGTCTCTCCATCTATGGATTAGTTGAGGCCATCAGGAGATGGCTTCTTCTCTCTGAGAAAGGACCGAGGTGCAGGTCAAGCATTCAGTAATAAGCTCCAGTGTCCTACAGTGACGTGTTTGTTACCAGTCTGACCCCTTTCCAACAACACCTCTCCAAGTCCCTGCGTCTCACTGTGCCCGTGTATAGAGGTGACACTTGTGCACGCGCACACGGACACCAAAGCACACATGCACATATACATCTCACAGGGATCGTTGCACATTTCCCATTCTACAAAACTCAATGTTTCCATTTCCTTTTTTCATGCTTCCTTGAATTCTCCCACTTGTCCCACCGATACCCCATCTGTTCCACTCATGAAATGATGCTCTAGTCTCATAAAATCTTTATGATAGCCTGGAAAAAAGAAAAAAAAGGTAACCTTTGACTTCAGCCACATAGAAATTGTCAGCTGTGATAATTTATTTATTTTTTGGTGCCAGACGGCGTGCCCGGTGTAAACCGCTTGCAGCGTCCGAGCCTGACAGTTGCAGCGTTGCCGTCCCACAGAATGCTGATGCATTGTTTGTCTGGGGCATGTTTTGGTCTACATGATGGATGACATGCGCTGATGCACAGGCTCTAAGTGATTGGGGAAGATTGAAGACACCCAATTCACTTACAGTAGCTCTGCCATCTATTCCATAACCAGCCAATCACAGCAGTGGGCATGTGTAAAATGTGTGCTATGTGTAACTCAGAGTACTGTTTGCTGCTCCACCAGAGTTGAGTCATGTGTTGAGTTAAACTTTTTATTAAGATACATGCCTAATGGCATGAATTTGCTGGAACTTAGTAATGTTGACATTTGGTAGAAATGTGTTGAATTAATTTTATTTTTTCTTTATTTGATGACAAAGAATTTGCGATTGGTTGTTGATCCAAATGAGCCCACCCATAGCTCTACTTTCTATCTTTGTTTTGTACAACTGGCAATCACATACTATTAATTAGTAGTACTTTTTTTTTTTTTTTAAGTTGAGGAATATATTAGAAGAACTGAACAGACAAAATATAAGATGATGAATGATGAAACTATTGTTCAAACAAAATTTCTGTAGAACATGTAAAGCAAGGGTCTCCAGCTGTAGAACCGCTGACCTTTGAAGACTCCAATCAATTGTGTCTTTTATAAATAAGAATGCATCGAAAACTGGATTAAAACTGAACATAAAGATCACTGTAAAAATGACTACATCTACTAACTAGTTGGCAAACTGATATATTTTCTGTTGGTTTTTGTCCTTTCTTTTGGGTGTTGTTTTATGGGGATTGTTTTTTTTCTGTCATAATAAGTTTTATTTCTCTGTTCTTGGCTTCATTTCCTACGTCTGGCTCCTGTAAAGGAAAGTATACGCTCAGATAGGTGCTTCCTGAATTTAAGTGCTAAAATATGTAATGCTTCCTGCATTAGAGCAACAAGAAGATGATAACGTATTGATCATTACAGAGCACATCTCACATTTTGAACAGTGCAGGATAATCGCATAGTTTTTCTCTTTTGGCTCCTTTCAGGGCGCAGAATGTGATAGTCCATGAATGTCCTTGATGATTTTGTCATTGATTTTTTTTTTTTCCCCCTCAGTGCCAGCCTGATTTCCTTTTGATGATCAACCACATAATTCTGGTCTGGATGTTATGGCTGAGGCTGATGAAGCGTGACTATCAGTGCAGGTTCAGATCATCAGCCAAACAACTAAAAATATTTTACATTTATGTGACTGTAACTTTTTTTTATTAAATTTTTTTTAAATGTAGAGTGTCTTGAAAAATTATTAGTGATGAACGTGAATGTCATTGAAATTCCTTCATAATTTTCTGTTGATTTAGTTGTTTTGTTTATATATACATATGTAAAGCACTTAGCCATTGGCTAAAGAAGGATTCATAAAGGAAGCTCAAAGAGAACCAGGGACATGGAACTAGAAGGCATAATCAATATTTTTAGCACAGAATTTATTAGAAATTCTGAAATTTAACCTGTTATTGGTTCAGACAAGTGTTGGTATTTTGGCAACTTTGTTGCTATTTTTAGCATATAGTACAAAAAAGCAACCAGCTGCAGATTCAGACATTTTTTTTCTCGTGTGATTAGAAATTATTAGTTAAAGAGGGCAAAGGGTTCTGCTGTGGTCTCAGCACTCACAGTACTCCCAGTCCTTATCTCCCAGCTGTTGTAAGAGCAAGAAGGGTGTACAAACTTTTTGACTTTCCCGCCTTATTCCTCATTCCTACAGCTTCCATTGTAGTTGATTTAGTGTGAAAGCTATATGAGATCTGCTAACAAGTTGAATGTTTTAACCTTGAGGCACATTAAAAACACATCTTAGCTGTGATTGACAGTTGCAGCTATTAATATACAACTTTGTTAGAACAGACTTATTGTCTTAATGACTTCCTGAAGCTCAACAACAAGATATACTTGCATAATTTTTGCACAGAGGAAACAGGAGATGACGAAAATTATCTAAGCCATTAATAAAATCTTAACTAGTTTAGTTGACAAAGTACATGTTGAATTAGTCAAAACTGGACTAATTCACTGAGCTGTTGAAACTTATTCATTTATACACTGAAATAATGATAAAAATTTATCCTAATAAAAGATGACCCATCAGTTAAATTCCCACAACTTTGTATGTTTAAAAAAAAAGTGCAGGAGGAGTGGGGCATGTGATGCATAAATAAAGAAAATCAATGAGAACTTGTTAAATATAGAGTGGAGACTGAAATGAATGAAAATTTTAAAATAATCTTAAAATGAGATTCTTTCACCCCATGGAGCTGAACATAAATTGATGGAAAGAATTAAAATGGGAAGACCTACCCTTCCCTTAAAATTTCATGACCAAATTAGCTGAATTTAAAAGATTAGATTTAATGTTGTTAACTTTGCTGCTGGATTAATGCATCATTTTATGTAATCCATAACTCTTTTTTTTCTTTTGTTCAGGGCAGAGTAATTCTTGTTAACTGAGCTTGTCAACCTAATTAATTTAATTGCTATCGCATAGTTTAACAATGCATTTATTTTAGTGTTTTCAGTGATTAAACTGACATATTTTCCATCCAAGACTATTGATTACAATTTATGTTTTTTCAGTGTACTTGTCCTATGATTTTAGGTCATTGCATAATGTGAACAGTTTGATCTTAAATTCAGAAATTTTCTTCAATAATTTAAAAAAAATAATTTTGTATATTTCTAAAACGGACAAGAGCAGAAGCGAAGAGGAGGGACAAAGAGGCTGACGGATGGCATGAGAGGTGAGAGTGTATTTTTAGCCTCTTATCTGTCACACGTGTTTCCACCTTTGATGGCTGCTGTCCATCAGATCTGTGGAGCGTGGTGCCCCCAACCTTGAAGATACATCAGGGAGTAGCACGCTCACACACACACGCACACGCCGACACACACACACACACATAGTATGCCTCTATATCTCCACAAGGACTTTGCATTGACTTCCATTCATGTTTTATTCATTTCATAGCTTAACCCTGGGCCTAACTTTAACCCAGACTTTAACTCAATTTGCACCTTAGTCTTAAACCAAACCTTTGACTGAAAAACTGCACTTCCTCTAATGGCCCGGGCTTTGGGTCTCTTAAGAAGCAGTCAGTCCTCTCTGTGTCGGTATTTGTTGGTGAAATGGTCCTTGCAATGTATCAAAAACAAATACACACGCACACACACACACACACACACACACACACACATATCTTTCTCCTGTTACTAAATGGCTTGACAACAAGGAGGACACAAGTGCCTCCTTGTTTGAGCTCAATCACATCTTCACCAGGTCCTCTGAAGTATGATCAGAATATGAATAATGGAGAAGACACCAGCATTTCCCTTCTTATAAATTATATCATCCTGTTTAATGTGAAGACAGATCCTACTGCCCTGCCCTGACATATTTGTGAGGCAGCTTGCCTCCTGGGAGGAGACTGAATGTGTGGACACCTTAGAGACCACAGATCCCCCTCCCCATCACTCGCTTCTTGTCAGCCAGCCTAATTATCTTCACACCGTTGGACACATTAGAACTTGCTGCCTAACTGAGGACACACAGGCTATATATGTGCAAATAAACATTGAGTGTAACCTCACAGGCTATATGTACGAATGTGTTGACCTCAGGACTGCGAGCACTGCTATTAAGTGATTTTGAGCGACGTTCAAAAAGTTTGTCGGTCCTTGTCAAGAAGCCTTTGGGAACATTCAGTAGCAGCACAACAACAAAACTCAATGTCAAATGAAAAAAAGAAAGAAAAAAAAAAGGAAATTCACATTGACCACAAGGCTAAACTGAATTGTTCAGAGAGGCTTCCTTTTGTATTCCTGGCCAAAGTATTTCCAGTATTTCCTGCTGGCAAATGGCTAGCCATCAAAACGACTCGCGGCCACATCTTACAAGGGTGCAGAGGTAATTTCTTTTCCCTCTTTGTAAATTATTAAAAGTATGAAGGACATGTGGAGTCAGTAGACTGAAAAATGCAACAAAATACTCCAACCTGTTACAGATTAAATATTAATTGCTGTCACACACAAGATGACCATCTGCTTTGGTCCCACTTGATGTCTTTTTGAGAGTAAAGAATCCTTTTGCAGAAAACAATTTGTAGCATGTCATTCAGCCTAGAAAATCTGAACTCTGGGTGTATTTCATGGCAGAGTAGACCCCTTTGCTGGATTTTTAACATGTTTTTATTGCAGTTTAATGATTTTGAACCTAGTCTTTTTGGTTGTGTGGAACTGCCAGAAAACAGGAAGGAGACATATCTCATGACCAAGGCTTGGAATTTGGTTATTTCTATGAATATTGAGGATAAGATTTGAGCAAAGAGTGAAAAAATATGTTGTGAAAATGTATGCAGCCAAACAAAGACTGTAGTTGATGTGAAAACAATTAGCAAACACATGTGAGGCACACGATGAACAAGTAATGCATCCAATGACATGCGAGACGGCAGACAATAAAGCATGCGCGAAGTGGGGGAGGTAATACCTTGAACAACACCGTTAGCACTATTTTCTGCCTGAAGATGGTGACAAGTTCATCAGCCACTTCAGGTTTCCATTGATACTCCTGTTGAGCCTGTGGGTCAGAGCTCTGGCTTTGTGGATATCGATACAGCTGCTGACCGCACAGCGATTCCTACCGAGAAACATCTCCGGCAGGAGCTTTATGGGATGGAATTATAAATAAATTCTGAGTTACAACACAAATAGCATGATGGATTAATGTACTTACTTGTTCTGATGTTAACCCATCTAAAACGCAATCACTTTTTTTTATCCATGGTGACGCAGGTTAATGGCGGATCTGCGCAATGCTGTGAAGAGATGATCCTCTCTTCATGGCATCAAAGGGTAAAGCGAGAGACTTTATGATTTTTGCTGGTTGAACTATAGTTTTGGTGAATGGGCCTGTGCTAATGCCTATAAACACATTGTCTGAAAGGCCTGAATTGCCCGAGTTTTAACCTTACCCCAGCACATTTATGCTACATTCAAAATACCCTAATTCATCTACATGTTGTACAGCATTACACTTTAGATATTGCTACTTTATAAAGTGTACTAAGAACTATAAGCATGCTTTTTGATATTCAGTTAGTATACAAATATCCTATTATATATATTTGTATATATTATATATATTTGTATATATTTGGATATTTGTATATTTAGTATACAAATATCCTATTTGTATACTAACATGAAGGCCTGTTAATGGAGGCATACATGCCTTCAAGTGCGCTGGGTTCCATATCGATTGTGATGAACAAAGAAAACAGAAGTGATTCCATACCTACACAGTTCCTTACCAGGAGCTGTACTTGCATACACAGCTTTCCTAGCCTAGTCATCGCCTTCCTGTGTAATTCTGCTCATTTACAGTGTCACATAACAACTCTGTCTGGGCTTTCCTCCATTGACTTGGATTCTTTTAGTAGAATTTCCGGTGGGCTTCACAGCGACGAGATGGCACATTACATACCTCACGGGCAAACGATAGAAGTTGGATAAAGTTTAAAGCCTCAACACAGTCCGTGCCCTCAGAAAGCAATTGTTTCTCAGTAGCCAAGAATCGAGACCCTCTCTACGAAACAAGAGGCTGGTTTTTACCAGGCTGCAGTTTTTCTAAATTAAGTGTAGGGGTTTTTTTTTTATAGAAAATCCAGACAAGTCTTTATCCATAAGGCCTGCTCTGCGAGTCAGTGGCCCAGATTTGATAACATGCCATGTAGCTCAGATGATTGACTGAAACAATTCAGCTGTCTGCCATGGACAACCAGACAGTTTCAACACCAGTTCACAAAGTCACCAGTTAATGGGCACTTCTGACGGGAGGTGGCCTGAACTGTACAACCAATATACTGAAACTATAAAGCAACGGGAAGCAGAGCAGAGAGTCTGGTTTTGTCAAATGCACAAGGAAGGTTTCAAAAAGAACATGGACTACAAGAATCTCAATGGGGCAGTGTTTCGTAAAATATACTTTTTTGAGCTTTCCATCATGTCGTGTTATTCCCTCATCAAAAACGTAACTGGGGTGTTGCCTTGATTCTTTCGTTAATGTTTGAAAAATCCTTCAATCTCGATGGCAACCATTCAGCTCCACAAAATGCCCTGGTACCACCTTCAAGGTGCAGCTCCTCCTCAGAGCCGCAGTTTCATAGAGGAGCCCTCCCCCACGACTCCGCCACTCAGCTCCTTCAGACTAGCCAACAACAATTAGCAAACACCTGGTGGAATTATGCATCTGATGAGCTCATTATAGGAGCTACTTCTCAGTTTAAAGCCGGTAAAAACATTGTTAAAGCATTAATAGATGAGCCATGTCGCGACAACTTCCTGTAGGCAGAGTTTAAGAAAGAGCTGGAGTTTTTTTAAAGAGACAGAGGCCCCCCTTGGATTTTCCCTTTCTTATGGTTCCATATTTACTTTCCTGGGAACAAACTGCAGAATGCATCTTAATTTTATTTATTTCAAAAACTTTTTCTTATTGCCTGGGAGTAATTGGAGGTCGTTTTGTTTTGTTGTGGGTTTTTTTTTTGTTTTGTTTTGTTTTTATAACTTAAGGGATTGTATGGTTTGTTTTATATGTATCACATTGTAAATGTATGGCTATGCAATTCCTGTTAAAAACCAAATAAACAAAGTTTGCAAAAAAAAAAAGAGACAAAGGCCCAATTTCAAGATGTTGCATTAGAAGGTAAAATTTCTTTTCAGTAATAGTTGACATATAGCATTTTCAGAACCACTGAAGGTAACTGATTATGCTGTAAAATGACACGATGTTCCTGCAAAACACGTTATACTGCCCCTTTAAGAGTACATATTTTCTGATCCCGATCAGAAGAGAATTGTGAAAACACCTTGAACATGACCACGAAAGGAAAAAGTTGAGAAATGCGTTTCTTGTGCCACGCTGTCTGTCGTCATGGCGTAGAGACAGACGGCTCAGTTGAACAGAACAAAGCGACAGCTTGAAAGTAAGGGCGTGCTATTAACTTAGCAGCCAAATATATCTGACGTTGTAAAACGACAACGACCAGGGGAGCCTTATGGGTCAGAAAGCAGCCTGCGTGGTCTGCTGCTCTCCTTTTCATAGGAAGGGAGGCCTGGTTGTCATGGCGATGCAGTATTTCTCCCGAATTGCACATATTGATTTGCAGAGGCGTAAACGACCAAGCAGGAGTGAGAAGAAAATGTGCGTGTGTGTGTGTCGGTTTGAGGGGGTGGGGATGAGCCGCAGAAGAAGAAAGACTGGCGGCGGCGTTACTGAGGCTGGAGCATCACCGGATGACTTCTGCCTTCACTCACACACGCTCGCACAACATGTCACCTGCACAATGTCGTCCCTCCACAGTTTTGTGTTCCCGGCTCTCCATCCTCACCTCGGGCGGCGCACGTGGCACGACATGACTGCATGTGTCAGTGTTTCTTTCAGTGCATTTTTATTTCGCTTCACAGGTAAGAAATGGTTGGGGGGGGTTGGAAGAAGAACGTTGTCTTTCCTGAGCCACAAGAAAACGCTCGTAGGGAAACACCAGTTAAACATAAGCTCATGCCTGAAAACACCATTCGCCGTATGTTATGCCTTGTGTGCTCGACAGATGAATCAATACCGGTGTGCATGAAAAACTGTCATCGAAAGCCGAGCAGCGGCGTAGCGGTGTGTGATGTAATCAAAAGAAACCCGGAGCTGATTCAGTGGTAATTATCTATCTGGGGACGACCAGAGGAAATAAGTCGCCGCAAATGTGAAAGATGCAAAAGATTATTTCTGCAAAAACAAAAAAAACCTACATGAGATTGTAGAATATTCAGAGTTATCAGTTCTGGTGAAAGGCTAACATACATTCATCAGTGGCGTGAGCTTCAGAAATATTTTGGTCACATTTAGCTGCAAATATTAAAAAGGTGTGTTTTCCAGGCTCGCGATGCCATTTAATGGCACAATCATGTAACTCCGTTGCCTCCAGCTCTTATAAAAATGCTTCTCGTCTGAACACAGATGCCGACCAGATGTCAACACGTTTTGGAATGGACGGAGGGAATATTAATCGACGCATAAAGCGTTAACAACCTTTAACATTCAAGACTCGACCATCAAGTCGAAAAGATGTTACATATGCTTGTACAGATACATTCAGCTGACAGTAAGCTTAACCTCAATTCTATCAGAAGTTTGTGGAATATGTTTAAAAGCTGGTTCTCTGCCAGGGAACCACATCAATATGTCAAGACGACAGACTGAAATATCCAGAAAAACTAAGTCACAAAAAAGTGTACAGTTTACCTACAACTTACTGGTAGACTTCCACTCACACCTATTATAAGTTTTACTAGGCTAATGGGGAAAATATGGCAATTTTAACACTTTTGCTATTAAAATATGAAGTTTGGTTCAAATCCACCCGTCTATCCAGCCTTCATTAATATTATTAAAAGCATCTAGTAACATGAACATTTTTGAGAAAATGTATTTTCTCCAGCAGCTGTTTTAAACTTTTAAGATTTTCTTGTAGAACTATTGTTGAACAGGTTTACGGAATGTGTGGTTGCGGTGCTCGGGTCAACAAGAAACAAAAGTGAAGACCAAATTATGGCCTCGGGAAAATAAGTCGGGCTACTTCTGGCCCTTTGCTTTCAGCTTCGAGCCTTCCAACTCTTACGGTGGTTTACAACAAAGGAAACTTCAGAAACCCAACCATCTCCGGAGAGGATCAATACATGTCAAGACGCCGCCTCCAAACCAATCAGTTATGTTAGAAAAGGAAAAATATAAAAACGGACAGTGTGTGGAGAGGATATGCAAGAGTGTTTTCCATCAAATCTGATGAATGAGTTTTCTAAGAAGTCCTTCAGATCAAGTGTTTGTGTGTGTGCATAGATAATTTGTCCTGTGTATCTCTGTGAGGGCTTGACGCCCTTGTCCAACACACACCTTCTTCTCTCTTAAAGACCTTGAGAGCTGGGTACCGACCCCTTTGTGACTCCTGACCAGGAACAAGTGGGTGTTAATGAAGGCGAGAGGAAAGAGCAGTTAAAGCGCCGCCTCAGGCAGATAAATACCAACTTTCCTGCAGACTTAGATTCAGTGAAACCCAGGATCACACCTGTACACAACTGATTTAATACCGGCTCCTCAAATGTGATCCTGTAAAACACAACTAATCCTCATACATGTGCACATACGTTTAATATATTTAATTTGCTGCGTTTATTTCAGTTTTTACACCCTTCCAAGCACATCAAAGCTTCAGTGTGCAACTTTTACAAATGTGTTTTTCTACATATTTGAGAAAACCGTCACCACGTCGTGACAGCACAGCGCCAGAAAGGTAATTTGTGAAAAACAAAAGTCGAGCTTCTCATGCTCCCAGTCAAAAACAACCAATCAGAGCCAGGAGGAGGGCCATAGCGCTGTCACTCATGCTCGTGTACGCTCCGGTAGACATACTATTGGCAGAGAGACAACTTACTGTTCCAGGAAAACTGTGATCAAAGGCCATGCTAACTAGCCTTAGCATTCATGACAGGCTCTGCTGATGGGGAGAAGCTGTAGTGTAACAGAGAAACCGGGAGGATGTGAGCGATGCTTACTCAGGAGTGATTAACTGTGATTAGATCCTCTTTTGTGCTCTGATTGATTGTTTATGTCAGAGCAGTGCATTTGTTCACTTCACAGCAGGCCTCTTATGCTGTCTCAACATAGTGACAGTGTCAAGTATTTGTTAGTTGATATTGTTTTTAGAATAAAAATGATATTTTTAAATTGACTTTCATACATGAGCTGTACATTCTTTCATTGTGCTAAAGAAAAAACCAACAACCCTGAAGTTTAGTTTGCTGCCTCTGCTTGGGTTTTCCTCTGAGCCGAGACAAACACCCGATTATTGAACTTTGAAGGGGTCATTAAAAAACTAACCCAACACAACGTCAGAAAAACCCGCAACGTTTTCAGTCTAACGCCATTGTGTGTCCAAGGACTTTCACGCAGGACTTGACCTTATGCGTTCCTCAATAGCGAACAGCACCAAAACTCCAGCATTAACCTAAGACACGGCACATTCAGTCCAGCATGTTTGCGGTATTTAAGAAAAACCGAGAACTGTTCAGTTTGCGAGGGACGAGGCGAGCGCGTTTGAAAAACTGTGTGTATGCGAAAAGCTGAATTCCTTGAACGCTGTTTGAAAACTGTAATCCCGGCCCGAAAGGTCAAAAGTCTCAGCGGGTTTTTTATTTGTGTCTTTGTGCTGCTGTTTTAAGCCCAGAGCATGCTTTGTACTCCGTTCAAAGAGCAACACGAGGGGTCTGTGAGGGGATTAGTCTGAATGAGGACGGCAGAGGCGGTGATGTGCGTGGGTGTGTAAGGCCGCTCAGATACACGCGCGCTGTTGTGACTGTCATATTAAAACCTCTCAAGCTGAACTTTTTTCCTTCCTTTTTTTTAAACCAAAGACTGAACATAACGTAAGTTTTGATACATAGTTGGTGTAGAAAGTTTACATGGAACCCTCACGGGCACGAATGTCACATTGATTTTCAGCTTTTACAGATTTTCTTTTCTTCTTAACCTTTCCTTCAGGTTAGAATCACTGCACAGCATTCAGCAGCCGTGATTCCTGCAAACAAGACTCATGAACAGTTTTTTTTTATTATTATTATTTGTTTGAGAAGTTTTCTTATTTATGCAGGTTAAAAATGCAATAAAGATATGTTCATTCACCCCAAATAACATGTAAGTTCTTGGTAAAATTGTTGCTTTTCTGTTTGATTTTTGTTTTTTTGAGCTGATTGGTTTTCTGTTACGAAACAAGATTTGAAGGATGGACTGGTGAACCAAACTGTGGTGAAGGCGAACAATATGATGAATGCAGTCATTTTAATGCATTTTATCTTAGTAGATAATACATACTTAGTAAAACATTTTGCACGAATTACAGCTTTAGGAGATAAATACATCTGTTAAATTAAAACCAATGTAAAATGCAGCATATTCAAATTAATTATTCAAATCATGAACGTCACTTTGGTCACCTGATTCGCCCGGTACAATAAAAAGAAGCGGGCTTGGTTTGCAAATATGACGTTCAATATTATAGAAGAGTCATTGAAAGCATCCTAAGTGCATAAAGTAGAGTTAAAGGCGATCCTTCCTCAGGCCAAACCACAACATAACCCAACATCATCAGTAAGTGTTTACATCCTGGCGTTTACTGCAATAGTTTGCACTGTTTACTAATTTTCAAAATGTCCTATTTTCTGCAGTGGGATAAACAGAAACAACATAAGAACCTGAACAAGTGTGTGTGCATATTTTCCCGAAATAAACAAAGTGCAGCAAATAATCATTTTAGAGCAAATCGAGACAAACTCTCAAGAGAGAAACTAAAGTATTGGGCCTGAAACGCTGGTATCGATGTTATCAATATCTTGGATCAATAGGCCTACTTCAACTACAGACTCAGTTTTGGTTGCAAAGGACAGACGTTTGTCTTTTCAAAATCAAAAAATGACAACTGTGCCAGTTTTCTAACTTTTATTCTGACCTCGCTTCACATTTCGAAGCTGCACGACACATTTACAGGTCAGCAGTGTGTTTGAAAGTCTTTACTTGTTGTTTGAGCGACGGGTTGCAGGGGAACGGGTCTCGTTACACCTGAACGCCAATTCAGATTCCATCAAAATGATTCATATCAGTATTTAAAATGCAACAAAGCGGCACCCACATACCCACACACACACACACACACCGGCAGTAGAGGCAGATGTTGGAAAACCCAACCCCAGAGGTCCAGTGATCCGGGACTGTAGGAGTTGAATTGACGAACCTGAATCGCTCTCTCTCAAAAAGACGACTAATCCTCTGCCTCTCCACAACAAACACACATACACAACACCTCCTCCCTTCCTCTCACACTCCTTTGGCCTCTCTCCCACTCTGCATTCAACGCAGCTCGCTCACGGCCGCGAGGGGGAGAGCGCCGGCGCGTATGCAAGTGCGCGCGGGCGCGTGTTTATTTGTCTTTGTCCGCGCCGCGATTGCGATGGTGCGCTCTGAGACATTGTTAGCCCCAACAGAGGATTGCTGCTGTGTGTTTCAGCTCAAGGTCTCAGCCTCCGTCTCCGGCTGTGGTCTCAGCTCCTTCCAGCTGCTCCTGAAAGCTCCACTCTGCCTGAATGAGCTGCTAACCTTGGCACCAAATCAATATCAGCCAAACTCTTTGAAGAATCACAGATGGAACTGGCCTCACTGCTCTGTGCTCTTGGTGCTGTGTAATCAGTGTGTGTGCGCGCACGCGTGCGTGTGTGTGTGTGTGTCTGTAATTGCTGCCAGCCTCTTTTTCCTGCTTGGCCTCCATCCAGAGGATTGCACAGTGTGCTGCTGAAGTATCCTCTCTCATTGGAGATTTGAGGAGCAGCTTTAAGAAAAAAAATAAAGAAAAAAAAATCATCTTTTATGCACAATTCATGTTTATTTTCCGTCTTAATGTTTCGATATTTATCCACCAAACCAGACGATTTAGTCTCCAACTCCTCTTAGCTGTCTTTGTCGTTACCCTCGTGTTTGAGGGTAACGACAAAGACAGCTAAGAGGAGTTGGAGACACATACACACACACACACACACACACACATGCTTCCTGTAATCCATCCTGCTATCATCTGATCTGGGTGTTGCTGAAGCTGATCGATGGCTGTATTGAAATATCTCGGGGGCGTGATGGGATGCTGTGTTCACACATGCACAGAAACATATCAATAGTCCGAACGCTCAGGTCCATCATCTTCGTCTCCGAATACAATTAAAACTCCTTCTTTCACATGAATGCACTCTGCGCGCAGGCAAGCGCTAGCAAACAAGTAGATTTGCGCCTAAACGGATCCTGGAGCCGACGTGTGCCGAGCGAACGGGTCGCGCCGGGGTCAAGGTGCGCCACCCGGCTCCGCAGGACGATCGGGTGGCGCCGCAGGGAGAAGAGACGACTGTTTGTTCATCTCACAGGGGTGAAGATGCTCATACTTAAAAGACGGGAAATGTTTCATTTCTCTGTGAGGACGTCCGCACATGAAAACAGATTCAGGACAGAAATCATTTGTTGAATGGTTTTTGGTGTTTTATGTCCCAGCGACTGACTTTCACCGGTTTTGTGTTCAATATAACTTATTTTAGCTCCTAATCATTTCTCTCCTCTTTAAAAAAATCTAGATTTTTTTCCCCTTGCTTTTAATGTTTAGTGTTTCTTTTTGGTAGCTTTGCAGGCCTATTTGATTTGTTGCTTCTACTTTCTTTCCTCATTGATTTAGAGTCATGCTCTTCGTTTCGTGTTCAAGACCGTTTGGTGTCGTGTTTAGGGTCAGAAATGAGCTGCTCAGCTTCACCATTAGGAGAAACGTTGCTGCCAGCCTCTTTACATTTACATCATTTTGGGTGTTCGTGTTTGATCTCAGTTCATTTTATCAGTGCATTTGCTGCAGGTCTGTTTCTTGTTTTGTCTCCTGCCTGGATTTGTTTTGATTTTCTCATATTTCTTATAATTTTCTCGGCCTGGTCTGAGATGACTCAGCAAACCAAATGGCAAACCATCATTGTTTGTGGAAATGTTACGCTCATCCACAACCAACACTGTTTGTCTTCTTTACTCTCCCTCCATTTCAAGTAGTCCAGATGGCTTTAAAGCAGAAGAATTTTGCATTTTACAGGCAAATATTGTCATTTTATAGCAAGATGAAATGACTGTTACCTTCGGTTCTAAGGAGAATGCTATACATGCAAACATAACTTTAAAGAAATCTGACGTCGTAATTTGACTCCTTGAAATTGGGCCTCCGTCTCTATAAGATTCAACAGTTTCCAACATTCTGGGAAGTCACCGCAGCAACGTTTCTTCATTGAGCATCTAACTCAGTCCAACTGAGAAATAGTCTGTATGACCATCTCAGCAGAAGCAGTTCCACCAGGCGTTCGTTAATTCTCATTGCATAAAAAAGCTCATGTTCTGACAGCAGTTCTCATCACTAACTTTTTAAGAAGCTCAGTGTTTCCCAAAAGTTCAAGTCCTCCAGAAGCACAAAAATAATACAAGGGACTCGGTCACTTCTCAGCCATCAGAGCAATTTTCAGACATTATTGATGGTCAGGACAGCCTCGCGTAACAAATATGTCCTCTGATTTGATTCCGCCGTCATTTTTCATTGTCTCCTTCTTTCTGCTCTCCTCTCTTATTTCTTTTCCTCCTGTCCTCATTATTTATCTTTAGTCTATTCTATTACTGCGCCCCACAGCCCCTTCCCCTCCCCCCGTTCTTATGCCTTCCTGCCTTCTTGTATTGATTTTCGTTTCTAGGTTCTCATCCTTTTCACTCCCATTTCTCTCTACTGATGGCACCTCGCTGCTCGCCTCTCCCACTGCCTCCTTCCTCGCGTCTCCGGCGGTGAATGCCCGCCGCATTATCTCGCCGCTCTTTTGTTCAAAATATCAGATGCGCCTGGACTTTGCAGCCCAGGCAGGCCGGGGCCGCGACAAAGAGCGCGCGCGGCGGGTGAACGCGTCTCGGCCGCCGTACGCCATTGAAAAGCCATAAAGGTCACCCTCTCCCCTCATACGTCGGTGAAAAGGAGTTGGTATGGATCCAGAACGCTTTCAGGCAAACAGAAGATGCCAGCGCTACCGAGAGATTTACTGAAGGCATGTTTTAAGGTGCAGCGCAAGGAATGAAGCCGCCGCTGCAGAAAAATACTGGCTGGATTAGGAGTTGATGGGTGAATTTACTCGGTAATTTCGTTTGCTCGTCTGTAATGACGTCGCCTTGCCTCCCGTCTGCTTTAGTTACTCGAAAGCCTGCTATTTAAAAATATATATAAAATGATAAAATCTGCAAAACATTAAAGCATCAAAACTGAACACAATGTAAAATATTAATTTTCAACGCCTGTGCAAAGATGGCATTTCTTTAACAAGCAGTAGATTTGTGATGATGGATTTTTTTTTATTTATTTATTTAAATCGTTATAGGAAATTTCTATTGGAGACAAGGACAAAGTAAACGCATCATGGAAATTGTTCATCATAGACATAAAATACTGAGAAGAAAAAATCCCATGTGAGCAGCAGATCAAGTCAGCTCATCCAGTCATAGCAAAACAAGAAAATTGATGCTTTTATGTAATTGTTACAGAATAAAGTCATTGAGTCAGGTCAACTTATTGCATATCGCCATACAAGATATATCTATTTTTTACACACTGTTGTTTCCCTCCTCATATTATGATATTCAGATAAACCTGAATATTACACCTCTAGCTTTTTGTTCGGATCACATCTCCATCAATGGGAATACGAAGAAACTGTTCAAAAAGTGACATTTGTGCATCAGTCTCGACTATTTGAAGCCTTTATTTCTGTTTAATTTGATCGTTTTGATTTATGGCAAATGAGAACCGAGAAAATAAAACAAACAAAATTCAGCTTAGAAAATTGGAGATTCACAGAAAATCAAACAGAAAAGGGATTATGGTGCAAGATTGTTACACAATAGTCATGTTTTGGTTTCTGTAGACACGACGTAGAGAGTCGGGTATGCCGCAAAAGGTTAACGCTAAAACAAAAACAGCAAACCGTTCAAAGAGTACAGAGTCTGAATATAATAATGGAAAATTGAGTGGAAGGAAAAAAGTTTGTTTGAAAATGTTTCATAACATTCTTAAGAGAGTCTTGAACAGGAAATGACATCAGAAACCATTTAATCTGGCTCAAGAAGGACTGGACTAATGCTTGGAGCTCCAAAGTCCTTTGTTTCCCTCCAGATTGAAATAATTTTTACATTTTACTTGGAAATGTGAAGGCAAGAGTTGATTAAAAATTCAGGATATTTAAAGTTTCCACAGTCAGTTTATTACGTTATTGGCTGGTGTTGGTCCACGTTTTAGTTTTTACTAATTTATTTTATTTTTATTCTGTTAGACTGAAGCCAAAGTTAACACAGCTTCCTATCAGGATGTCAGAGACAAATTCAGGTCTCTTTCTCAAGACCAGTGTTAAAAAAATACAGATTTTCAATCTGGGCTTTGCACATAGCCACACTGAAAAAAATTTATAATTAAGACACCTCACTTAATATTCATAAATCAGTTTTTAAATGATTAGAAAACTATTCAACTCTTACTGCTTTTCACTAGGCAGCATTTTGTAACAAAAATTTAATTTGTCTTACATGGTTTTTCATTTTTAGAGGAATTTTGTTTTTTTATCAGCTTAATAAAGGAAATAGTATAAAGTATATAATGCATCTATAAGCTGTTTTCATCTTCTTTTCAGCTAAGTGCCTGATATGGATGATTTTTTTAAATCTACTTCATTAGGATGCACCTGTAGGTGTACATAAAACCTACTCATTCAAATTTAAGATGCATAGCAATAACTGATGGACTATAAATAAGGATCCTGAAGATACATAAAAAAAAAAAAGGCAGAATCTACAAAAGAAGGATTGTTTGCTCTATTCGATAGACGGCATTCAGATTGTGTGTGCAAACTGGACACCGTGTTTGTCCTGACCCTCCAGCCAACGAGGAGGAGGAGGAGGAGGAGGAAGAGGAAGAGCTGGTATCAGCGGAGCAAAAAATGTCAACGAAGACGAGCGATAACGAGATGGCGCCGTCAGAAATGTGCGCCTTCGCCCCGCCGCTTCTTGCTCAAACATGCAACTATCGATTCTGGTTATTAATTGACCGCGCGGAGAGTTAACGGGAGGAAGCAGGCCGATCGGAAACGATAAGTGGCGTCTCTCAAAGAGTGTCGATGGAAAACAAACAAAGGACTGAAAAAAAGGGCCTGAAGGTCACGCGTTCTCCTGCGAGGGCTCTCCGGGTTGCAAAGACAAAAATGAGAGTGCGTCGGGCGACCACTGTGATGTGAGACTCACGTTAATAATTATTAGAAATATTTTTGAAAACATTTTTAAGTCTCTGTTTGATGAAGAAAATGTACCGTTTTCCTTAATCTGTTGCCTCAGCTAATGCTGATTAGATCGAATGACTTTTTGAATAACTCAATTTCACATTGTGCTTTTTGTGTCATTTAAAAAAAAAGAAAGTCAAAACTGTAAAAGAAAGCGATAATCATTCGTAGTTTCAGCCTCCAGATCTTTTACCACGATTCAATATCTTCTTCCACCATTCTTAAGTCCTTTTCGCATTTTTTCTTCTTTCCCATTTTCTCTTTAAAGTGACTAACTTTCCCACAGCCTGACGCTGCCGCCACCGTGTCTTCCTGCAGGGATATTTATCGCGATGTGCCGTATTAGTTTTCCGCTAAGCAAAACTTGCACATAGGGCGAAAAGCTCTTTTACGCTTCAATCTGGCGAGAGCTCCTTCTTTGACGTTTTGCTGCATCCAACTCTTCCGTCACACCCAGATGTGTGTGATACATGCCGCCATATTGTCAGCATAACTGAGCTGTGGATCTAAACAGTTCCTACAGGGTGACAGTGGGCCTCTTGGTCAATGGCTCCTTGCCAGCCTTCTCAGTTTAAGCTACACCAGGGGCTGCGAGGCTACGATAGACTAAACGGTGATTTTTAAACTTCTCCATAACTTCCTCAACGATCCTCAGTGCTGTGGCTCCTTTGTCTTCATGGTGATGTTTGTGGGATCGACACGACAGCTGCCTTCTCACTGACATTAAAAATTCTTAGAAATGAACTTCATTTGCTATTAAGTTACTTCTGTAATTGGTTTAGCGCAAATACACATATACACATGATACTTTTCAGTACCATTCATGACTTGCCTTTCAAATTATAATGATTATGATGCATTACTCTGTTTTGGTCCATCACATGATGTCCCAGCTCGAAAGGATGTGCACAGACAGCCACTAGGTGGTGCTAGAGCTAAAACAGCTGTCCCCTTTTTCCCTGTGGACAAAAAGTGCCCTTATGAAATCTTTCCCTTTTTTTAAACAGTGTAGTGCTTTGCCTGTGATAAATCGCACACTACCGAGGCAGCTGGCTATTTATAATCTACTGAAAGTTTCAGATGTGGAGTGAAACAAAAATAAAAAGAACCCCGTTCAAGGCGGCTGTCGAAAATCAAGAAAAACTTCCTGGTGTGTCTGTGTTTTTTTTAAAATAGGGCAAGATTCAACTTTGACACAAAGTTTGAAAAAAAAAAGAAAGAAAATCACTGGTACGGTTTGCGGCGAATGTGGCGGCTCCTGCACAGACTCCCAACTAAAACTCTCCCCCTCCTTACTCCTTTGACCCTGCGCAGGTCTCCACCTCCTGTACCACTTTGCTATTTTCCTCTTACTGATTGAAAAAATCTAAAAATGTCCAGTAAAACAGGGGTCTTTGCTCCTGTAGCCTGGCATTACCAAGAGTCCTATTATCCTCAGTGATAGCTCTGAGACACACTTACATACACACACACCTACAATGGCACATCGATCACACATCAGTGGATTCTGATGTTCTGACACACTCACGCGCACACACTCACACACACACCGTCTCAACAGAAACATTGATTTGCCCCTTTCCTTCTGCAGAAAAACACTGCCAATCTTCACCAGGCTGTAATTTTATGGCACAACAAAATGAAAGGGTAATTTCAGAGGGGTAGTGAGGGAGAGGGACAATCGGAGATAAAGGGACAAAGTTTGGCGTCTGAAAGGCCAGTGATGATGATAGCAGCCGCGCACCCGGAGAGAAAGGCCGTTTGACAGGGCTGACAGCCTCACGCCTCACCGCCCAGCGCAGCGGAGAAAGACGGACGCTAAAACACTGCAATTTAGATGGTTTACTGGCCATTGTCAAAACACTGGTGCAATCTGTGGAGGGTTTAACGGGTTTAAAGTCACTCAGTAGGATCTCCGCCATCTTCTGCTCATTACTTCCCACCGCTGGCTTCTTCTTTTTTCCCTCCACTTTTTTTTCCCACCTTTTTGCTTATTTTCCCATTGAATAAATGTTGAATTTGGGTAATTTCGTAAGCTGTTGAAATCCAACCTTCAGTTGTTCTGACAGTAACTCACCGTTACCACGACCTGTAGACGCTTTGTGTTTAAAAGCGATCGTTGGCCACATGACCTCTAATGACGACACCAGCGTTATAAAAACAACTTTCTCATGGTGTGTGAATTTTTCAACACCACGTGCTACGAATGTAGATGCGTTTTGGAAGAACCGTTCACAAGTGGCAGAGTCATCATCAGTTCGGAGTTGGACACAGTTATCAATGCACCTGGAGCTTTTAGAAATTATTTTTGTTATATTTGGACACCTGTAGAGAGTAACAATTGATCAGGAGAGTCTAAAAAAAACAAAACACAATTTTTATTACTTATTCATGTAATCCACAATGCCAAACCCCAACGCTGCCGTTGGAAAAAGATTGAAGAAACAATTTGGATGGTAAAAGGAGAGACTGAAGAATAGATTCTCTGTCCATCTATTTTCTATAAATGTCTAAAAAGAGCCATTTTTTTCTTACCCAACTCCATTCAGGACTTGTTCTCCATTTTCTTTTCTCTGAAACCCAAATGTCTGACAGCTGTTGCTTAGAACAAGCACACTATCATACAATTAATGTAATTTTTATCCAGTAAAAGTTGATATATGTAAAACGAAGACCGCCGAAGTCGAGGTTCTTTTGACCAGTGAATATCATGAATCCAGCTGATCGCTGCATTACACCACCAGTCCTGCAAAGCTCAGATGATCAGTCTTTCTTTCTTGAACATCCCATCAATGTTTTGTCTTGTCCACATACTCAAAACAATGTGGCTGTGCTGAATTTCCGCCTCGTCGATATGTGATTTGTAACAATTACGCAGCTGTCACCAGGAGTTTATTCGCATGTGAACAAACTTTGATCAGTCAGCATTTTTAACACCAGGCATGAATGGTTGTTGTCAACTTCCTTACTGCTACGGTGGCTCAGAGGGGTCAACAAAATATTAATAATATGAAAAGTTTTTTCAACGTTTTGCATGAGTTTGTGCATATCCCATTTTTGTTGAAATTCAGCATTTTTATGTTTTGAATCTTTCAGTATATTTGTGGCTTTTCTTTCAGATGGACGGACGGACGGACGTACGGACGGATGGACGGATGGATGGATGGATGGATGGATGGATGGATGGATGGATGGATGGATGGATGGATGGATGGATGGATGGCACATATTTGGGGGAGGGTCCCAGTTTGGAGGTTATAACCTTGAGTATTGATCAGGCTTTGCTATTTCCATGGCGACTCAAGACCCCCCCTCTGACCTGCTTCAGTACATCAGACCTGAGATCCATAACTCCTGTTTGTTCTCTCTTTCACCCCCTCTCTGTCTCTCCCTCCATTCTCTCTTTCCCTCTGTCTCTTGCGCGCAAACACTGTGACGCGTCTACGCGAAAGGTGCAAACACACTCGTCAGCACACGCATCTTCACGCACACACACTCACAGCCGTGCGCACAGCTGCTCATCCAAGCACAGGAAGAAACTGAATTAAACCTTAAAAAACAATCTGAGCCTGCGGAGAGGACAATTCATCATGATCTCTGTGTGTCAGAGGTGTGTGTGTGTGTGCGCGTGTGTGCGCACACACACGTGCGTGTCGGCTGGAGTGGGGTCGGAGTTGGTGGAACGGGAGCAACCCGCGGCCCTGCAGCCACTGACCAGCAGTCCTCACATACAAACGCAGTCCTCACATACAAACGCAGTGCTCACTTCACAGCGCTGGTCTTTAAACACTCATCCACACTCCGGCCAAGGTCGGCACGTCTGTAAGCGAAGCTCCATCTCTGTTCGGAGAAGAGAGAGAAACAAGGGCTAGACTGAAGGGACGCACTTCACTGAGCCAAGTCATAGAAATGTAGACGATATTATCTCGTTTTAGTTTAATCTTTTTTTTTTTAATCGCTTCAAGCAGAACTACATTAATTAGTCGTTTTTTCTCAACTGTCCTCCTCCCCTTAACTACCATTGACAGATGCACACTTCTGTCATCTTCTCTTACATCTTTTTATCGTCCCTTTATATCTGTGCCACGTGATCCGCCCTTTCCGCTCGCATCCCTCCTGGAGGCGATTGTGCGAAACGAGGGGTGGCGTGGGGTTGGTGGGGGTGCAGAGGGGTGGAGGGGGCGCTCTGCAGTTTGTCCCACAGGCCGTGGCAGGGGCCCGCAGAGCGGAGGGAGCCGCCTCTTTGTGAGGAAATTATTTTCTCTGTGCTGAGGAGGACACTCCAAATCATCTACAGCAATCTCGGTAATGGCCCTGAGACGCTGCTGCCTTTGTCCTGTAATGGTGACAGATGACTGGCTGTGCAGGAGGGTGGGGTGAAGTGGGGTGGGGGCGTCCAGACGCCCGCCGGAGGAGTGAACAAGCTCCTGCGCGTGTGTATACACTCGCGCGCACACCCACACACACGCAAACACTTGCATAAAGCGCCCCGGACAGCAGCTGTGATTGCAGGTAATTGTCTCTTCTCGGACTGTGGTGTTAGCGGTTATCCCTAATGATCACTCTCAAAGAGGAGTTCTAACTATCTGTCCTTTCAAAAGGGAAAGATGATTCCACTTTAACGAGTCACGCCTCGGCAGCCCACCGTCGCCGCCGCCGCCTCCTTCAAACCGAAGAGCTTCGACTTCGGAGCGTTTACTGGCAGTGCATTAAAATTGTTTGGACATCTTGCCGAGCGGTTGACTTGCAGACGTGTCACGGGTTCACACCAATATGCAAAAAGTACTCTCAGGTCCAGTGTGGTCCATCGTGGTGTTGATATTTATTTAGAGGATGTACTTATTTTCTGCCAGTTCCCCATTGGTAAGCATTAACTTCAGGCTTACAACATTTACACTTCAGTCATCTACTGACGTTACGTCAACTGAACCACTGGCGCTGTTAAACCGACACGTTCTGTCAACTCCTGGCACAAGTCATGTTCACGTGTTCGTAGCGCAGACGTGTACACTGTGACCCCGAGTCTCCTGCTGCCTTATTCGCAGCTCTTATTCAGGCTATGTACAACAAAAGTTTCAGCCAAAGCTAAAGCGGCTGGTCCCATTGACGTCTCAATGTCTAACTCCGGGGTCTCTGTCTGCGCTCCTTCGGAGCTACTGTCCTGCACATCCCAGGACACCCGAGTCAATTGGCTCACTCATTACCAGGCCTCCATAACTTGATGACATGCTGGAGAGTTGACTCAACCACTTGATTCAGCTGTGTTGGAGCATGGACGTGCTAAAGTTGGTGTAAAGGCCTGATGAGAGGGATGGGTTTCAGATCAGAACCAATGAAAGGCAAAACTATTATTTTTGATGTTTTTTTTTTAATGACAGTGAAGAGCGTTTCCCTCGCATGTTTCAGTGTTGACGTCTCACTCGCTATCAGTGAACTTGGGAGCTTTTCTGCCATTTCCGTTCAGCCTTTGGACAGTGGCCTCTTTCGTGCTCTACCTTTTCACATCTCCATGGAGATTTCCTCCTACCAGACACAACCTTCACGTCATTGGGAGCGATTGAATTGATGACATCAGAAATTTTAGTAAGGAAGTGGGACACAAGATAAGGGGGGAGGCGGTGGAGTAAATTGGAATAAAAGTTTCGGCTGTGCTGTCCGTAAAAAAAAAGTAAATAAATCGGTTTAGTAAAAATATCTCCCTGGCTACAGTAAGTGAACAGAGGAGAAATTATGCTTTGAAAGAGAAGGGGAAAGATGCTCTGAGTGGTGTGGAGGTAAAGTAAGCCCCCCACATACCGAGACTACAGTCCTCTGCGCAACAATACTGGGTTCACTGACCAAGCATGAGACCATCGCTACAGGTCTGACTGTTGTCCCTTCATCTATTTCCTAAAAAAGAAAACATAAAAACTGGCAACAGACACCTTAGAAATATTTACACCCTTCACTAACCCTGCCTAGAGTACATCTTTAATTCAGCTGTTTGGCAGGTGGAGTGAAGCCACAGTTTCAAAGTGCATCACAGCTTTTTTTTCCCCCTCTGTGCCTTTGGGGGTCATCAACATGGATGTTGAAGTCTCAAGACCTACTCAAGATCAAACCAGTTTTATTTTTGCTTTTGTCTTTGTTATCCTGTCCAAAAACACCCAATAATTCCGGTGTGATCTGTTTTATTTCTGTACTTGAATCGTTATTCTTTTATGAAACAGAACTTTAAACTAGATGCCGAATTGAATTGCCAAACGAAGGACAATTCTGCATTTTAGAGAACACGTGGCAGCCCATCTTCCTTCACCCTCACAGTGAAGGAAGACGTCAAACCAAACGCGTCTCGTGTTTAACCCGACTACGCCCATCGTCTCCATCACCAAGACGTGATCGGAAAGCTTTTGATCGCCGAGGCCGAGAACATGGATGAGGCGGATTGGCGTGTCCTAAAGTTCGACTTTTAGCCAAACAAGTCTTGAACACATGTCAGCGGCAGAATCGATGGGTGCAAATGGAGAAAACCTGTTGTCTTGTTTCAGGCATGGTAAGGAAGAGGTGTGAGATGTTCAGCCGCGGTCCCGGCGGTCTAAGGTGTTTCCTTTACTTTAACGTGTTTACCAGCGCGGGTATTCCTCCTCTGTCAAGTGCGGCAGGAGCAGCAAACAGACCGAAGGGGATTTGAAATGCTAATGCCCGTATTTGACCTGTTGACTCTCTGGGTTGCCTTTGTTTTTCCTCACTAAACTATGGCTAACTGAACTCCCCTTCAGTTAGCCAAAGTATACCAAAATATACTGATATTATATTTTGCTACATTTTAGCTTTTATAAAATCTTTACATTTTGGTGATGCACAATCTCCAAGAAGAGGAGGAACGTAGTGTGCCCAACTCCAATGTTAAAAAAAGGGGCGGATGAATAAATGGGTGCCATGTTCTGAAAAACTATAAAAAGCAACAACCAGCACTTCAAAAATATCCAAAAATAATGGGAAAAATTGGAGGCATTTTGGCTACATGGTGTCAGTTTGTTTCAGAGCTCAGCCAAGCAAACAGCTTGTATAGAAATTAAGGATCATGAGAGCCAATCAGAGGCAATCAGTGACAAACGAGGACAATCAATGCAACACACAACAACAATATACAGCATTCTATCAAATCTAAGCACATATGAATACATGCATTCCTTAAAGTCAAAGAAAACAGTTCAACGCCCAATTGCTTGTTAAAGGATGAAATTTCACAAGGCAGAAAACAAGCAGTTTGGCAACACTTCACATGATATCTGTGCTAGAATAATAGGAATTAACACCAGGTAATAGAGACCTAAAGACCATATCAGTCTGCTCTACCTACGAAGTCCCCTGAATTCTCGGCATGCTTATTGGCAAAAATGGCAAATAAGCGGCCATTATTGCACATTTTGGCCATTCTGTTAGCTCTATGGTACCAGGGATTTCTTTCCCTGAAATTGTCTATGTGATTAACACCAAACATGTCCTCTGTTTTGACATGCAAATACTTCTGTTTCAGTCGCATCTGTCCAAAAACCACTCCTCTCCTACTCCTCTGTTGCAGGCCAATCCGCCGGGCCGCGACAAATTCTGTGAGACGGTCTCGGTAGTCCAAGATTAAGTCTTGGGTTTGACAGTCAAAATGGCTTTTAACTATCTTTTAATCCATTGCTCCTGATACAATTCACCTAATTTTACCGTTGGCTATTTAAAACAAAAATAAACTCCTCACCAGAAATAGCATTTTGTGTTACATTGTACAAAACATTTGACATTCTTCAGCTGTTATTGTTCTTTTATTTTATTTTTTTTTGCTGTAGAATAGTCCATATGTCCAAAGTCATGAATCTCTTGAAACCGTCAACAAATCAGTGCGCTTAAGGTCAGCGTCTGTCTGCTTTCCAAATGCTGATATATAAAAGTTCCCGAAACATGATTTTTTTTTCTCTGTCTCTCTCTTTTAAGTATGTCATCCTAACAAAAAGTCTGGACTCGCCCCATCGATCTTTCATTACGGAACTATAGAATCCCATTAGTGCATGTCACCTTTAAGAATCAATAAGCAGAGGATGTGCTCAATGGCGGCTCTCTCATTAGGAGACGCCCAGCAGCAGGCCTCGGGGCAGATCAGGGCTCGGTCTGAACGCTGCCTACAGGAACAACGCATTTCTTTCTCAAACATTTGCAATCACCAGTTCTCAGTGTGCGGGAGGCGAATTCATGTGAAACCGTCTTGGACTTTACATGCAGATCGTCGCCTGCGAATCGTCATCTATCTTAGTCCTTTGACACGAATCGCACAAAAAGGTTGAAAATCTGGTCCCTATTCTAGCAACTTGTGGGGTTAGATTTTTTTTTAAATATGTACATGGCAAGTCCTTTAAAATTTGAATAAATGTCAGTAAAGGTAGTTCTTTTCCTTTAAATATTTCAGGTCCAGGTATAAAATGGCGTTCCTTTCCATACTGTGAGATAATAGAGTATTTCTATTCTGTTCTAGCTACAGTGAGCTAATTGTTGGCTCGGTGTAGCGAGGCGCTTCACAGTGACAAACCCTGGATTACCAGTGATCAAAAAGAATAATGACGGACAGGAGCTTTCAAGAAAGGAGACAGGGACTTACTAAGGAGTGGGCAAAAAACAACTCGAAGTCAGAAAAAGGGACAACAAGACGGAAAACAAATATATTTAAAAAAAAAGACAGACTCCAGCAGAACAGAGTAAGCAGCACGTGGTCAGAGAAACCACGGACTCCATTATCTACAGCCTTACTGTACTTCCTTGCAGCCTATCAGCAGCAAGGGAAATAAATGCTGCTCCTGAATTGGCTGTTATGCAAGCGCCATCCAGATTCTTTCCAGTTTCTTAAACATCCTCTGCAAAACAATATGTGAGTGACCGGGTGTCCACTATACGGTGACCTCTCAGGACTTTCCACTGTCCAGAATGTCAGAGCAGCGTCTTGCCTACCGAAGGCGATGGACGTTGACCAACAGCAAAGACAAACGGAGAAATAATATGACAAGTCAATGAATTGTAGAAACCAAACAACTTTAATCAAAGCCAAGCTGCTCTCGTGTTTTGCCTTAATCCCACAAGACCCCTCGCTTTTAAATAAAATATGTTTTTATTATTGGGTAACTTTAACACTTTAAAATGCCGGGCTATGAAAAAGGTGGAAAAATCTGATACATCGTTTCAGCCGCATCATCCGAGTTTAAGTGTTGCTTAATCCTTCCTGGAAAACGGAGCTGCGCAAAAGCCTCCTCAAGAGGACGCTTACTGTGGAACCGTCTGGATTAACTGCACTTACAGTATGTTGTAAGTCTGCGTGTGTGTGTGTGTGGGTGTGTGTGTGGGGGTGTGTGCGTGTGTGTGTATGTGGTGGAGCACGTGTAAGGTAGTGGAAAGTGGTCAGGGCCAAATTGCTTTATCGTTTGTGGATGAATTGAATAAAGTCATATCTGGCTTTTTGGAATGTTACCACAGAGTTCAGGAAAATTGGTTAGTGGAGCAATCTCACTGAAATTTCCAAGATCCTGTTACACACTCACCGTGCACTCAGCGCGGACTGCTGAGGAAAACCATCCCATTGGTCTGGATTAAAGGGACAACGGCCCTCACTCAAAGTCAGACTGGTTTTGAATCGTCGTCAAAGATTCAGCCGTGAAGGACGACACTGTGCCGGTCTGGGAGGCTGACCGGCGGCTGAAGCTCCAAACTCCACGACCCAGTTGACTGACGACATTGTATGAAAAGAAAATACATAAAATAAATGATCCACAAACAAATTCAATCCATTTTTATCGCGTCTGGTTTTATTTTAAAGTGTTAAATTATGTCTGTCTCATAAAACAAACTGAAAATATGTTAACATAGAGCATAGAAATGAGCAACACTAGATATGAGGAAGACTGTACAGCCAAAACTGGATATTTATTTTATACACACCAAATGACACAAGACACATTTTCTTTCACCATCTGCAGGTAAATCTCACCAGGCTCCTCTTGTTTCTGGTTCGTTTGAATTACCCAAATCATTTATTACCAAAATTAACACGCATCATTGCTTGCTAAATACCAGAACACTCACAGAGATCGTTGTCTACACATTTTTTATTCCTTTTTGCAACTTTTGTCAAATTCAGAAATGTACATGCATTTGGTCAGTAATCATGGACAGTTGTCTTTTAAACTGCATGATTGGGCCAAACTTTTTTCATTTTCTTCCACGAGTTTCTCACAACTCTTTGCTCTGACGCTTTCCTCCTGACAGAACTGATGTTCATCCAGTGGAGGCCAAAACCCGTTTTCCACCTGTCATGAGCCAATAGGTGGGTTTTTTTTAATCTTTTTTTAAACTGTTGGACAGAAATAACACATGGCATTCATTTTTTTTAATTCTTTCACAAAACAATCCCAGTAATGAGCCTTGATGCCAAGTCTTCTACCAAGCAACGATGCTTACAGCACTTTGATTTCCACGCCGATCTCTTCTCTTGTGCATGCGATTGTGAATGTTTATGTTTATGTTTGCGTGTGGGGGTTTGGGTGCCGCATGTTTGCAGGGTGGAGGAATTTGATAAATGACGCCAAAGTAAAATAAACTGGTGTTCAGATGGCTTCAGCCTTGTAAAGATGTGACAAATGACGAAGCACAGAGTATTGATTCCAATCTCTCTGGTGCAGTGTTTCACTCTGAAGGCTGCACACACACACACACACACACACGCACACACACGCACACACACACACACACACATTATAAACATGAGTTTGCTGTCACATCCAGACGAAAGGCAACACAAGGACGCAACTAATACACACATACATTTATTCATGTTGTGCGCAATTCACAGGTGTGTTTAACTTGATTATTTGATCAGTGCGATGCAGACAGGTAACAGTGAACACATAGACTAACAGCAACACAGTTGTTGACCTGCGCAGTGATCTTTTGAGCCTCTGTCTGTTTGTTTCCAGTGGTAATACTCAGCCTTCAGATGCCAGCAGGAGTCCCTGGTCACACACATTAAACTCTCATCTCAATGTGCTTTAAACCAGCTGTACTTCTCCACGCTGTCAAGAACATTCAGTCGCCTGGTTGATATTTATCTGCGCCGGCGCGTTGGCGTGTGCGTTTCGTGTGTGTGTGGCTGGGTGTTGGTCAGGATGCAAGGAAGAGTGGGCCACAGAAGTGTGATTACTTAGGAGGGCAAAGGTCAAAGACAACTAGCCAGGGGTCCTGTTGACGGGGGAGAAGGGGGCTGGAACCGATCAGAACAGGAAAGAGGAGATGTGAGCAGATAGGATATTTTATCACATTAATTATGCCTATAAATCCTGTTGTATGTTTTTGGCATTTTGTCTCTGCTCTAGCTAAAAAAAAACCTAGATGTATTTTTTTTTCTAATATTCTACAGCGCGTTCATTTGTATTCAGTGCCACTCTTCAATCGTTCCCAGATATTCTTCTCAGCGTTGGAGTAATCTTGCTGGAAGGTGAGTCCCAAGGTTTCTGCAGCTTCTAACAGATTCTCTTGCTGAGTTACTTTCACTTTTTTTGTGTTTGTGAAATGCACAAATGTTTGTACTTCCTCTGTCAATTTATTCTTCCACCTGAGCTGTGGATTTCTGCTGCTCCTCCACAGACATTTTTGCTCCCAGTTTAGGTCGAGATCCAAGTTCTGGGTCGGTTCAAATGGGTGCCTTACTCTTTTCAAATGTGCTTCATCACATGTGTGCAGCCTCAGAGATTGTTTTTATGCGATACGGTGCATTCATACCATTCCCGTTTAGTCCACTTTAACCGAAGATTGTTTGCCTAGAAAGTCCAGTTGGTTTGGGGAGCTGAGCATGTGCAATCGAACGGACTAAATGTTGCTCCAAAAGCAGCAAGAGGACTTTAGCGCAGGGCATCCTGGGTAAATACAAACAAATGAGAAAGTCGGAGCAAGAGAACTGGAGGTTGAAATCCTTCCACCAATAACGATGCCACTCCATTTTCGTTTACATTTTGCGAAAAAGGGGTCTTCGGGGTTTTTTGTGTCATTTTCTTCTGCAGTCCTCGATGCAGTCCAACAGAAATTCACGCTGCAAAAGTGTGAAAGTGACCTGCAGCAACTGAAAATGTAACAAACGCCGAAATCGATCAGGCCGAGTCTAACGGACTACCAGGCATGAAACGACTCTTGCGGCGTGTTCACACCACCAGCAAACCAGAGTTTGTTTGGAAGTGGACTAAGACCAGCTCACAAAGTGGGTCTTGGTCTGGTTGTTTGGTTCGCACCAGGATTCACTTGAGTATGTTCTCACCAGCACAAAAGATCCAGACCAACCGGAGGGAAACTAACTCTGGTTCGTCTGAAGTGGACTAAATGTGTCAGCTGTGAATACGCCTTTAAACCTCCTAACTTTGTCCCTTGTGACCTTGTGTCCCTTGTTTATTGGGCTTGATGTTTGCTCACCAAAGTTCCCCATCAAGCCTTTGAGACCTTCACAGAACTGCTGGATTCATTCAGCATGTGTTGTTTTCACCTTCGAATCTCTCCCTTTTTGCGGTGAGCCTGGAGTTTCGTTCTGACATTCTGATACACATTAATTATTTAACTAACAGTGTCTTGTGGTTGATCGGTAAACCGCCTTTCAGCCACTTTCTCGCCACAGAGCGTCCCCAGACACCAAACGAGGCGGTGTGTTCACACATTACAGACTGCAAGGATCTATCATTAACAAATACATGTGACTGGATCAAGTCCCACCGCAGAATCAGAGTTCAACTTTAATGAGTCTGTCTTACATCTACCTCCTGTACGTTTCCTCTGTTCTGGTCGCTGTTTGAAAGGCGGGGTAAACCGTGGACAGCTCAGAGACAAATGGGGCAAAAAATATGCAGTTAAACTGGCGAGGGCGATTTTGAGAGAGCACTTAATCCAACGCGCAAAGCAAAAGGAAAAGGCAACACGCAGAGCAAGTGTTGAGTGTTTTCCAAAATGGTTGTAGAGCTGTTAATGAGCTCATCGCTTATTAAATTGATTCTTTTCTCTGTTCCCAGAGTTTATGAAATGTTTTCCTCTGCTACTGGATCTTAGTTTTGTTAGAGCCAAAAGATAAGTCACACATATAGTTTATCTTTGGTTTCTTGCCATTGTTTCAATCCCGTTTTGCCATAGGAATTTTGCATTGTTTATTTAATTTGGCCACAGTTTTCTTTGCTTTCCATTGTATTTTTCAGTCTCTCATACGCAGGGCCTTTCAGTCCAAAGTGTACGATGCTGATCCTGACCTTCTTACTTGAGATAATGTGTAAAAGCATCAGCTCGACTGATGTTGGACACCAGTCGAGGTGTTTCGTCAAAATAAAAGCTTTGAGTACTTCACTGAGAATTACATAAAAGTTATACGAAATCTGGCTGCTCCGAAGCCGTCCACCTTCTTTGACGTTGCGGTAACTCAAAAGGTGGGTCAAGGTCGGCAAAAGTAGAACCTGCTTATCAAATATCTACATCTGAAAATATGAAGATTACTTCCTGGCTAATAAGGACGTATACCTACGAACACCAACATCATTACTGTCAGTCAACAAGAGGGCAGCATTCAGCACTGGGGGTCAGTCCAAAGGTCAAAGGCATTCAGAGGACCAACCACACTCCTCACCATCACTCCTGGCTCCCAATCAAGCCCTTCACTCACTCACACACACACAGACACACACACTGCTCCTCCTCTCTGGTCTCCATGGTGCATGCTGTAACAGAGCTCATCCCCTCAGTGTTTCTGCTGCCGAAGCTGCTGGGGGCATTACGTCCGACCTTTGACCACAGAAAAATTGACTCTTCACCGGGCCTTGTGGGGTCTCACACTCTTGACCTACAAGGTCGTCCAGTCAAAGCTAGCCAATCAGCATTCTCTCTGAGCTAGTCTCCTGCCCTCTGCTCCGGGTGAAAAGAGGTTGTTAGGTGTGTGGGGTGGGTGTGGGGGAGGAAGGGGTGGCTGACCATACAAGCACACCACCCCACTGCGATGGAGCATATGTCATGGCGCCTGCACATCACGGCAGATCTGTAGGGTTTCCGTCACAGCAATCTGCTTTGAAGACCCTCAGCTTGAGCATTTGCGTTTAGTCGAGCTCGGCATTGGACCCAACAAGTATCTGTCCACCTTAAGAAGGCGCCTTGAGTTCCTGTGTGAAATCCTCAGGACCGTGCACTCCGGCACATCTTTCGGTCTCCGGCTTTTCTTGTCTAGTCTTGGGGAAATGGAGTTTACTGGAAAGCGATGGAGAATCCTTACGGTCACGACCATTGTAATCTAATGACCACTCTCTCGGAGTGAGAGGGAGGAGGCAGCGGAGGCCGAGGGAGCAGCGGACAGGCAGAGGGAGCCGATGCAGGGGAAGGGGGGTGGAGGATGGTCAGGAAGGACGATGATGGTGTTTTGAAGGCAGGCGGGGTTGAGAGGTGGTTGGAGGTAGGGAGGGGGGGTGATTCTCTATCTTCAGGATTGACCGGCTGGTGTTGACCTCTATTGGATCAAATCAGATAACCAGCTCTCAGTCAAAGGCATTGTCTCGTCATGTCCCACCAAAAGTAGACTCTGCTTCATCCTGAACAGCACATACAGAATCCCTCACTGATTATTTTACCGCTGACAGTTTGTGGTTGCATTTTGTTGTTGCTTGCGTAACATTTCAAGCGGGTTTTGACGGACTCTGATCTGCTTTTGCCGTTCTCGATTAGATCGATTGTAGATTTGAAGCTTTTCTTTTTTTGGCAAAGGCCAAAAGTAGAAAGGATCGTAGGACTTTCTCGTCGTTGCACGTTTTAGTGAGCACTTTCACAATGTGTGGAGCGTGCTGCATGCTGTGTGGCTAACCCGCTGACCTCCGACAATTTATGGGTTGCGAGTATGAGAGCTTTGTCACAGAGATATATCTGCAGGACTTATTGTGTTAATGCAGTCCTGTGCCTGTGAGGTGCCTCGCTCTGCCCCTCGGTGTGTGTTTGCAAGCATTTGTGCGTGGGTGTGTGTGACAGGGACTAATTCCATTAGTGGTCTAGTGCTACGGGAGATGAGCAGGGATTGACAGAGCTGCAGTCGTAATGAATTGGCTCTGGCAGCATCACTCAGCCTATAAGTTCCTTCTCTTTCCCCTTTCCCTCCTCTCGCTTTCTCCCTGCTCCTCGCTCTCCTAGCAACACTTTCATCGCTCTCTCCCTCTCAATAAACACGCCCTTGTTAGGGTCTCTCTCGCTAATCCCAGCTCTTCATTACAGCCACGTTCGCTTAACCAAGCTGTTTCATTACAGATGCTGCGCCTGCAAAATCAGCCGCATACCGGCAGCCTGGGTTATGATCGGCAGAACCCACTCACTCGACTGTCACTGGTTCTCGAAGTTTTTTTTTTTTTTTTTTTAAAAAGCTGTTCTTGCAGTTTTGTTTTTACATAATCTGGGCTGTGTTGATGCAAATTGCAGATAGAAAAAATGTCAAGGTTGAGTATTTTGTTGGCGATTTCCTCTTGTCCTTGTCCTTCAAGGTTTTTGTAAATCTTTTATACAAAATGGAGCAGTCTGTCTCTTCAACATGTGTTTTTATTATTGACTCTCAATCACATTTCCAAGACGCCATCACAGAAAATAATTTCAGGTCTCCAGTTCCCCCTGCCCCCAACCCTTCTCAAAGTCTCTTTAAATTTCACATTTGTTGGATGAAGAAGTTTGTGTGTCATTAAATCTACTAACTTCCATATCGAGGGATGGAAAAAAATCTGCTTTTGACATATAATGAGAACCAACATTTTTAGTAGCATCAACAACAACAACAAAAAGTATTCCAAAAAAGAAAAAAACAATGTGTACATAATCTCTGGCACAATCAGCAAAAGAGCCATTTTATGATGAAATGAACAACTTCAGAAAAAAAATACCTTGACCCTCAAAAAATGTAATTTGCAGGTACTGGATGTGAAAATGGATGCCTTATTCTTACAGGAAAGGAGGGATTGAGTTTGATCACATTCAGAGAGGCTTTATGACGTGTGGTGAGGACCGACGTCAATCTGTTAATTGTTGCAGCTAATGAAAGCATATTTACAGAAAACAGGAGGATAATACACCAGGTCCATAAAAACATTTTAAAACACAAATGTGGGCTTAAAGAAAAGACAAACGAGCCTCAATGGGAAACAAACTCTAACATACTAGTAGATTCAAGCAAGTCATCAACTTGTTCCACAGACTGATATTTGGCTGTAGGTCTGGACTTTGACTGAGCTACTGTCACTTGCAATTGAGGTTTGCACAAAACCGTCTTGTTGTGTCTCTGCTGGTGTGTTTAGGGTCGTTGCTCTGATCAGCCTCAGACTCAAAGCTTTGGCAGTCGCTGACAGGTTTTCGTCCAAGGTCGCCCTGTTTCCACTTCATCCCGATGTCAAAAACTTTTCAACTATAGGCATGGATATGGAGCCATCCTTTTTTAATTTTCAGAAGGATTCCTTGGTCCACGCTGTTTGTTAAATCACAGTTTGCGTTGCCACCATCAGCAGCCTTGTCGATAACAAAAACAAGGACAACATAGGGATGAGACGGAGGGAGGGGGTAGAAAGTTAAGTTTACACAAGGTTGAGGTGTTTCTGCAGCACTAAAAGACTCCAGCCAACATCGCTGACCTTTATTGGAGAAAGCCTCTCCTCTTGTAGTGCTGGAACCCCACTGCTTGCTGCTGAGCCATCCGACCCAGTGATAAAGGAAACCGAGGTGGCGGGGGGCCTCCGAAAGGGCACACAATGTCGATACAGGAGGAGGAGTGGTCGTGCGGACCCCCACAAGCATGCTGAAGATAAACACACTTGGGGTCTGCAGGGCTTTTTCTAAGAGTCTGAAATCGCTGCCCTTGAAGTACTTTGTGCAACGACGGAAAATCCCATGTTCTGATTATCGGGTCAGAGATTGCTTCGCTTGCTGCAGGTGTCAGGCATGGCAATTTCAGTGGAGGATTTGAAGTGGCTGGAGAAGCTGCGGCTGTGATTAGTGAGCGCGCTTAAGAGCTGAACTGGTTTGTTAATAGTGGAGGACAACATTCAGTCACTCCTGCTCGAGCGCAGAGTCTAGGGTTTTGATGAACAGGTGCCTCTTAAATCAGAATATTGTTGGAAATGTTTAGTAATCCAATTCAAAAGGTTCAACTTATATTAGTTAAGCTAACCTGGATGAGGATACTGTAGCTATGCCTTCCCTTTTGTGAAAACACGTTTATTTTCTCTGAAAATCAAAATCTCACAAGACTTGGAAGAGGAGGGGCTTTTACATGGAAATGTGATACCATGGCATGACACAGGAACCGTAAAAGGTCATTGCTAAATATGCTG
The DNA here is from genome assembly GCF_027474105.1 of Poeciliopsis prolifica. NCBI lineage: Eukaryota > Metazoa > Chordata > Actinopteri > Cyprinodontiformes > Poeciliidae > Poeciliopsis > Poeciliopsis prolifica. The sequence goes on from NW_026562396.1 coordinate 7,868,245, forward strand.
ACTGGTCATACTGTTCTGTATCCACGGATATTAGTAGAAAGTTTAGTGTCAGAAAAAACTGAGGTGGAAAAATACGCATTTGCATCAAGGATAACTTTACTTTCTGGAGGATTGTGAAGCAAAGGAATTCCTATTACGAGTGATTTCTGACAATTGCACAGCGTGTTTACGTTATGATCTTGCTTAAATGTATTTTAATCCTCTTTTCTTCTTCTTCTTCTTCGTGCGAACATTCCTACATCTGTGCTGCTGTTACACCTGAATTTCCAGGAATCCTCGTTGTACTTCCACTGTTACTTTCTGACGTCAGCCGGTCTTATCTAATCTCTTTCTCTTTCATAAGGACACTGAATCTGTAGGTCACGTCGACTGACCACTTCCTCCCCCCCTCCGAGAGCTAATGCTTTCATGTTCCTTGCAGCAACATCACACATCCTCCGGGCAGCCAGCCTCCGTAATCCTCATATTTGGACTCCTGTGAGCAACACAACCACCTCTATGTCTCCTGTCATGCTTATGCGAATGGCAGGAATTTTTTTTTTCTCCTCCTTCAGTTAATGTGTCGCGTTTTAGTACATCATGATAGGATGCTTTCATACCAGCTTTTATCGCTCATAAATGTATCAGTTTTCTATGATCTTCTCAAAGTCATCAGGAGAACGGCGGGGTCACGAAGAGCAGCGAAGCATCAAGTCGTACAGCCAACCACTAAATCGAGAGTCCAGTGCACCTCAGTTACAGAGTCCATAGATGACGATGTTTCATATTTACAGTTTGGATTTCTTGTTGTTTTTTTGTAGGAATCAATGCTCATTTTGACATTAAATTGTTATTTTTGTCATTACATTTCTCAGAGAAGCAAACATTTTGTTGATTATGATTGATTTGTACAATAATAATAATAAAAAAAAGACTAAGACAACCAAAGGCTTGAATAGTTTTTCTTTCACTCATCAGCATGAGCCCTCCATGGTTGCATGTTTGTCCAAAGTTAGCTTGGTTAGCATCGGTCCCTCGGATCCTGTAAAAACGCCACGGGTTCATCTATTCTGTTGTGTGGAGATCTTACATATTCCAAACCGAGACTGGATTCCAGGGAACGCCGGGCCGATCTCGGCAGTGCCACAGACTACAAACAGCTGATCGCTGGCGAAGGCAGTGGGACAGTAGACGCTCACAGACGCTTCAAGTGACATGAATAAAAACAGAATGTTCAGAATACGGAAAAATGCTTTTGAAATAATCAAACTCTTGCTTTTTAATCCAATGTCTTCCTGTTTCTGCTCATGGAAATAACTCACGTTGTAAATGGTGATGACACTAAAACACCAACATCAACGGCAAGTGACATTTAACTCTCCGCCAACGTGGCACAAAGTGTGTCGTGGTGAGTAAAACACAGCAGTGAGGTCACAGGAAGAGAAAACAGTGGGAGAAAACATGGACGCTGGCTCGCTAATTGCGTCTTTAACTCCATTTTACAGCAGCGGATCACGCAGTTGCCAAGCCGATGGTCTTCCAAGCAGGTCCATATATGAAGTACCTTGTTAAGCTAAGGTGGTCGATATAGTTGACAGTGTTTGTGTCCTCATTAGCTGCAGGATGTCCCTCAGTAGGAGAGGGGAGGCAAGGAGGCCGTCGTCAATGATGAGGCGGTGCACGTGCGCGCCCACTGCTGTGTGTGTGGAACCATCGCAATGATCGATCCGGCTCATAATCTCCCGTGACCCCCCCCCCAGGCGCCATGAATTACACCAGTGGGCAGTGTGCTCGTGTGTTTGCAAGGCAGAGAGCGCAGGAGGATGAGGGTCTCTGTAATCGCAGCAGATGGAGATAGCATCTGAGCGGCCGCCGCACGGACGAAGCCGAGCGGCGGCCGAGTGGATTAGCTCGTTTTCTGTCAGGAAGGCAGTGGAGGAGTCTCGTTCTTCGCCAAACACTGATTCAGGTGGAGGTCGTAGCTTCCCAACAGAACCAGTATTCAGAGTTATGTTTCAAACACATGAAATAAACTGTATCAAAAGACAACCTGTGGTGTTGGGACCAAATGGGTCGGTTTTTGCTCCATTTTAAGCATTTTTTTTAGCTCAGCAACATGAGAAGACAAGCATTTCTCATTTCCGTCTCATTTACACGGGCTTGGCGTAACAAAAGGGCAACTCGTCCACAAAAGGTCCGTCTAATTGTTGAAATATTATCATCAGTAGAAAAACACTGAGAATGTAGCGTAGTTCATATGCAGACATGAATCTGATTTAACTTAACTATTGTGACTGAGAGAGCATCATTTACGTTTCTGAAGGTCATTTTTAAATGTACATTAGCAATAAGGTTTACAAATCAACTTACAAACTGAGAAGTCTAAAAAAAATATTGACGAGGGTAATTAGAGGAGTGGAAACAGGTGGGTGATTAAACTGAGGAAGAACAGCTGTGATGGGACAGGAACCAATGCACCTGAGGGGAAACATATGTCGACGAAGCGCGAGGAAGACAAGGAAACATTATTTATAAAAGCACCTTTCAGCCAGAGACAATTCAAAGTACCAGGAACCATGAGCCTTTACCGAATCACATTGCAACTTAGCATAAGTACTTTAGAAACATAAAATGATACCAATTATAAAATGAAACCATTAGAGAATAAAATCCGAGTCAAAACTCCGTTATCCCAGTGTGACCAATAAAATCAGTCTACGAATAATGATCCTGATTGGCAGAGTATCAGTGGAGTAAAGGGTTCATGCTGTGAAATCTTAGCAAGGCATCACTCAGATGTTTTTAGTCAGACATTCAAACAAAACAACACTTGCCACAGCATCACTCTGCAATGCTTTTAAAATCCCCTGCTCTATTTGTTTTCAAAGAATCAGAAATCAACTTATAAGCAATTGCAGTCAGATCTCAGCGTCAAATAACATCTGATACACTCCACTTAATTTGATTTCATTCTTGGTGCATGTAGTTGGGTGATGGCCAATGCAACTCGAAGAACTATAAAGATTCAATGGATTACTGTGTCACTGCAGGATGGTGTTATTCCTCGCATGGAAACAGAGGTATTGTGTACGTAGGTCTTGGTGCTGGTACTGCTACGTACTGTATCAATGGATTCTTTGAATGAGCCACAGTCTCTGCCTAAATGGGTCCAGCAGAAACACAATCATCTGTAAGAAGTTAAAGCCAAAGCATTTTCGTCAGTAGATTTTAGCAGGCTGTCCTCAGCATCGAATGTCGATCCCATTCTGGTTTTGATCAGGTGACATCATCTGGATATCTGGTCCGAAGGCGCAGAGACGAGACCTGATGTGACGCCTCCTAGACTTTTCACAGCTAACCACAAAAAAAAACCTGCAGCAGGCCACGTCTAGACCTGCTTGTTTCCCATTAAATCACTGCTGCACATCGATTGAGCCTACATTTCCAAAATGTGGTGTCAAGGTGTAGTTTCCTCCGAATGCTCAAAACGGCTTCAGGCGTCCACTCAGTACACGCTGGGTGTGGACATGCTTCCTTCTCATTTTCATTGACCCAAGATAACCAGTGTACTGATGAAGTAATGTGAAAGCTGACATTTTAAAGTCAAAAATCCCTTTTTGGATTTTTCTTTCTCTCTTTCTGTAGGCGTAGAAGCAGACTCCTAGGGTGTTATCTTGTCTTCTCTCGTTTTCTGTTTATTAAAAAAAACTTCTCTCTTCTTTTAAGTATAGCGTCATAGCACCAGCCATAATGATCTACCTGTGAAAGAAAATCTGTTGCGCTTCCCGTTGGCACTCAGGCGATATCAGTGTGTGCTGCAATTCTGGACTAATTAGAGATCATCTCAAAAGTCTCAGGACATTTCGGACGTTTTATATGCACATTGTTGCTGTTTATAGTTTCAGGCTAAATGAAATACCTAAAACTATTATATTTGAGAAAATAGCAGGCTCTGAAATTAAATTATTTAAATAGCTGGGAAAAGGAAAAGCACTGGATAAAAGGCCAAACATTCATTCTTTTAAGAATGCCAAAAAAAAAAAATCGACAAACATGTCTTCTCCTTCTGTCCTTCAGCCTCTCCTGTTAATTTTCTTGGGGAGGAAGGAGGTTAGAGTTATATGAAGGTTGTCATATGAGTCAGCTCATACATCAAACCGGATGACCTTAGCCTCTGTGACAGTCGGGGCAGGACGGTGTGTCTGTGCACCGCTATGCGCCGCCATGCCCACATCTTCTGATCCGGCTTGTTTGACAACACCACCGTACGCCCTGCACGGCGTCTCTGCACAAATATAGGTAAATATGTATATCGGATTGTTGTGGTGAATCAAACCACGAGAGCCGCTGGTGCACCAGTGACATCCACAGGTATAGGATTACACTGGCAGAAGATTATTATTGATTTGCTCGTGGAGCTGCCAGTCTCTGCTCAGCTGCCATCGGCGGAGTGATTGACAGGGACGGGGTTGGGTGGCCCGCAGCCAGCCGGTGGGAACGTCTCTGCTGGACGGAGGAGAAGAGAAGAACACAGAACGACGAAGAAGACCGATGACCGCTTGAGACTGATGAGTCGAACAGAGAAGAGGAGGTTGATCGGGCGTGACATCCTAATATATATTTAACCTGTAGCAAAATGTGTATTTTGTTGTTTCCTCGTCACAATACGTGCAAGATGAACTGCAGATTTTCTAATTGGCTTGCAGCGTTTCACACAAGAAATATTCAAATGTATTTTTAAGCTAATAATCGGTCAAATATATAGTTTCCTGACTTTAAGACACAAAAACAAAACAAACAGCTAAGCTACAAAATGGGACATTACAGAAAAAGCAAACCGACTCTCTCTCAGACAATCTGATGTTTGCTGCCAGACAATGTGATTGGTCCATTTTGCAAAACAGACACCATAAATTGGATTTACATGCACTAAACTGTCTAGTTTTTTTTAAAATAACACACGGCTAGTTCAATTTGTGGCCTTTTTATTGCGCACATTTGTGCACATTATACAGACCACACGCGTTTACATTTCAGACATTGAGCTGAAGGTGTTTCCTGGGGAGACGACAGTGAGAGCGAGCATAAAACGAGAAGCGGATATGTGATTTATGAGAAGGAACGGCACGCAACTCTTCTCTTGTTTGTGTAAATCTTACACAGAAGCACTTTAATCAGCCGGCACCCGTCTCCAAATGGCTGTTGAGAACCTAAAACATTTACAGACCAAAAAATACAAGCAATTCACAGATTGCAAGTCTCTTGTTTTGTGAGGTTCTTGTAAGGATAAGCCAAAAGAGTTAACCATTTTATAATGCTGCAGTTTAGTTTGTCTGCTTCTGACTTGGGCTGTAAACTAAAGAGGAGAGCGTCCTGTAAAAGCGAGAAGCGGTGTAGCCGTCGGCCACATTTCCAGCGCTTTACTGGACTACACAAATCACGTTCTGAGGCCCAGCAAATTTATATCTCAACGTGTCGTGCAAAAACACAATCCTACCCAACGCTTCCTGTATGTTTCGAGTCAAAATAAGCCGAGATTTCTTCTATGTTGTTGTTTTTACTCCTATTAGCTGATATTAACATCACTACAAGTTTAGTTTCCACTACAAATGCAGACTCAGATCAGGATCTCCTTCTTGGAGTGTGATTTCCTCACACGCAGCCGCATTCTTGGATTGGCTCCCTCAGAGTGCAGACGCGGGCAGAACCGCTCGCTCCGATATTGGACGTTGCACTTTACGAAGCCAGATGATTCATGTTTTTATTTGAGAACCATAAAACAATAAAGCATGATTGCCGTACCTGCTCGGGGTGCAGCTCTCTACCGCGGGACGAAAGCAGAGCCCAATAAATGACAGCATCGATTTCTCCTGGTGAATTCCGCCTCGTGTGTAAAAGTATCCATATTTATCTGCGGGACACAATAAAACGGGCTTTTAATACGACATCGACGTCCGCGTCACGCAGATGACCCTTGATGTTCTTTCACATCCACAGGGAGAACATGCAAACTCCACCTGCCATGTTCAGCACTTGGCATTCAAAACAAGTCAATGTGATTGAAATGCAATGATCCGGAGGGCGAGCTATCTACTGCTGGATTCAATCCCTTTTAGATTAATGCAGGGGTTGAGTTGGAGACATGGCTCTACACTCAGGGCGCCAAAACCACGGGGGCAACACAAGCAGTCAAAGAGAAAGAGGGGGAGAAGAAACAAGTCTTAACGCTGCAGCGATCGGCGGTGCCTGCTGCCTTTTGCTCACAATTTCAGACTCGACTTGGTCATTGACAACCCAGTTAATGATTTAATCAATATACTCTGATTCCAATTCAATGATGTAGTTTGAATATGCTGCAAAATGTAACCCTTTAATGCCAAACGTGTCATTTTTATACAATTATTTCTCTAATAAGGATTTTTTTTAATCTGTGGCATTGAGTAAATATGGCAATATACCTTTTGATTGGTAAAGAAACATTTATTTCCAGTCAAATTCAAAAATGCTTTATTGAACACAAGGGGAAATTGAATGTTGTTATAGTAGAGTACGTTGGCTCTGGGCAGAACAGATCTCTTGTAGCGGTCTGTGTTACAGTGAATCTGAAGACGCCTCTGACTGAAGACACTCTGAGGAAGAGGATGGTCCGGGTTGTCCATATGAAGAGTCCTTCATTAAATGCTGTTTAAGCATCAAGCTGTGTTGTTTTCATAATGGTTATAAAATGGATGTTTTTGGTTACAATGCTGCCCTGAGTGTAGGCACTGACCTAATTTAAAAGAAAGCGACGTTAACACACTTTGACTGGTTACCATTCTTATTGTTTTGATTTAACCTGTTTAGCTGACATGCAGACATAACACTGTCCCTTCTATTTTTCAGACTGAGTCTGCCACAACAAATTATTTACAGGCAAATGGCGGCTGTCTGACACACCTCAAGGTGCTCGGTTCAATGCCAAGTGTGTGCACACACAAACATTGCTCTTAACACACAGCCTGTCTCTGTCGGCCTGTCACACCCCCTCCGCCTGCCCCTTCACCAGCACCTCCCGTTCGCTTCTGTTTGGGAGTTTCTCTGTCTGTGGGCCCATTTCTGTTTATGCCAGTGACTCAGCGCTCAGACAGACTTACAGAGAGCTGGGACCATAAAGTGTCATAATGCAGTGGAAAGATGACTTTACATCACTGACCACTTGACAAGAATATATTTTATATTTATATTTTAAATACCTCCAACAAATAAGGCGAGTCCTGAGAAGCCAGCTCAATGGCAGGAACAAAATCCGTGCAATAAATAGCTATGCCCTGCCAGTAATCAGATACCCTGCTGGAATAATTAGGTGGCCAAAGGAGGAGATAAAAGCCACAGATATTAAGACTCGAAAACTACTAACCATGCATGGAGCGTTCCACCCCAAATCCAGCACCGAGACCACACGAGCCGCAAGGAGGAGGCAGAGGACTGGTGAGTGTGAGAACCACTGTCCAGGACGAAACAACTAAGATCCATAAATACATCAGGGACAAAGCCTCAACAGACAATGTGCTCAGTGAATGTCTCAGACAACAGGGAACGGAGGTTGAGGTGCCAGAGATACCATCATGGGAGGACAAACCCCTACATGGGATGTACCACCAGCAAATAACCCAAGTGGCTGATATCAGTAAATCCTACCAATGGCTGGAAAAAGCTGGACTCAAGGACAGCACAGAGGCCCTCATCCTGGCCGCCCAGGAACAGGCCCTAAACACCAGAGCAATAGAGGCCCAGATCTACCACACCAGACAAGACCCAAGGTGTAGGTTGTGCAAGGAGGCCCCTGAGACAGTCCAGCACATCACAGCAGGGTGCAAGATACTGGCAGGGAAAGCGTACATGGAGCGACATAACCAAGTGGCAGGCATAGTCTACAGAAACATCTGTGCAGAATATGGACTGGAAACCCCGAGATCAAAGTGGGAAACACCCCCAAAGGTGGTGGAGAACGCCAGAGCTAAGATCCTGTGGGACTTCCAGATCCAGACAGACAAAATGGTAATGGCGAACCAACCAGACATTGTCGTAGTGGATAAACATCAGAGGAAAGCCGTTGTGGTAGATGTAGCAATACCAAGTGATTGCAACATCAGGAAAAAGGAGCACGAGAAACTGGAGAAATACCAGGGCCTCAGGCAGGAACTGGAGAGGGCCTGGAAGGTGAAGACCACAGTGGTGCCTGTGGTCATCGGGGCCCTCGGGGCAGTAACCCCCAAACTGGAGCAGTGGCTACAACAGATCCCAAGAACAACATCAGACATCTCAGTGCAGAAATGTGCAGTCCTTGGCACAGCCAAGATACTGCAGAACCCTCAAGCTCCCAGGCCTCTGGTAGAGGACCCGAGCTCAGAGGATAATAACCACCCGCGGTGGATGAGAAGGGAATTTTTTTATTTTTAAGACCACACACACACACAAACACCTCTTTCTCCCGTCTGAAATATGGCTGCGTCTGCCCAGCCTGTACATCTTTACTCATTTCTTTGGCAGGAAACCTTGGTCGCTGCTGATGAAAAAAAGAAGCTCCACAAATAACTCGGAGAAGCACAAAACCCTGAGAGGTCACCGCTAAAATGAAGGCCGAGCGCTCTTCACGACACTCAGTGGTGCTGGGTTCATGCGCCGCTCATCAGCCGCTCATCGGATGAGGACAACACGCCATACACTCAATCTGTTCCAAAGAAACCAAGCAGACGGGTCGCTGATTGAAATTAAAATGAAATTTGCTGCTGTGGCAAGAGAACCAGAGCTGCCCTTTCAGAAGAGTCCCATGAAAACCACACGAGGGCCTCCAGTCCATTAGGTTAGGTTCTCCAAGTCATTTCTAAATGATTTCTATATTTGTTCCCTGACTAAGCTCACCTCCAGATTATTGAAGCTGCTTCACTGGAATTGGGGATTCCAGTTTTAAAAAAAAAAAGTTCATAAAATGTAAGGCTTTAACTTACATTTAAAAACATGAACTAATTTCAGCTTTCAGGTAAGGTTTTTGTAAAAATGCAATGCAATGTTTTTTGGGGTTTGTTTGTTAGCGGAGCCACGGCCCGCTAGGGCTTTGTTCAAGAGCACTCAGCGAGTCGCCGAGTATTAACGCGGCGCTGAGTCGCAAAGAAACCTGTAATGCGCCAAAGCCGCCTCACAGCGTCGACTGGAGGACGATTGTGAAGGATCACGTGCAGAATGCATCCACTTGCCTCAAGTACCCGCCGCTCTCCGACAGTCTGCTCCGAGTGGGGCCCTCCGCCTCCTTTCTTGATTTAATCAATTATCAGTTTTCTCACTCAGAGGAGTCCAAACAAGCAAAATCAAGAAACAATAAATAATTCTATTTGGAGGATGAGAGTGGGATGTATTTAATGAAATGCAGGCACCCTCAAAGCTCCCTCTCTCTCTCACACACACTTACACACCGAGATAAGAGGGGGTTGGCGAGATATTGAACCAGAGGAGCCTCAGACAGCCTCCCATCGCTGCTTCAGAGACAGGATACCCAAATTAGCCGTAGGCAATGCACCATGAGTGTTTGCGCACTTGTTTGTGTCTGACGGTCTGGACTTATTTGAATGTCTTTCCTGCTCTTTCACCTGGATTTATCAGCTGTCAAAATTTCTATAAAAAAACAAATAAAAAAAAAAACTTTTCCAGTGGAAACTCCATCTGACCGTGTGAGATTCCGACTGATTTATTATTGTTGTTTTTGTGCCTCATTAGTGATTTTCTTCATGAGTTAACATTGAGATCAGAGAAGCTTATTGATCAGACGTCCAATAGGCTGTGAGAATGTGTGTCACTGCACCGGCTCAATTTACAGAGTCAAACAGAGGAAAATAAGATCATATGCTTTTCTTGACTGCATATTTTCTTTAAGGATATGCAAAATTCAAATGTACGAATTAGAGAAGTGAGCTCAGGATTGTATTCTTTAACAATTGCGCTACATGAATCAAGTACGAATTGCGAATTTGGTTATAGCTCGACAAACCGATTTAGGCATTTCGAAGCAAAGTGCTTCCGGCACGACGACGGGTACGTGTAGAAGATGCATCAACCATCATTAGAGAGAAATAAATAATGCATTAATTGCATTCAACCATAGAAGCTTGAAGTGAATTTGCAACAATAGTCAAACTCATCTGTGAATGCAATCATTTTTGACTCTGACTGAGCTCTTTATTTTTAATTTGTTTCACATTTTAGTATTTTGATGTAAATGTCAAACATATGTTCTAAGTTGTAGCTTGTTGTAAGTGTGCCTTCTTGGCCAGGTCTCCATCAAATAAGAGACGTCAATATTAAGAGCTTGGCCACCAAGCATCAACATTTTAAACTTTCAGTGCTTCTCGCATGTGGCATGTCCAACATTTGTTTTGGATAAATACGCTTAATGCACGTTACTTGTGCAATAAATTGTTGTGCAAGATTTTATTTATTTTTTCTGTGTTTCAATGTGTAAACTGTTGCGGCGCTGCGACTTTAAAATCTAATAAAAGTGCCTGACTCCATCATCTTTCATTCATCCACGTCACAGATGAAGTAGGCGAGCGCAGCACACAGACGGCCGTTATTTGTCGGAGACTGACCAGCACACACACACGCTGCTTCGTGAATCGAACGTGGATCTTGTTCTGCTCTCAAGTCTGCACCACCTCTTAATAAATGAGGCTTTTGGGCACTAGAAGCTTCTGCTCTTGGAGATTGCTTCCCTGTTATTGCAACCGAGATGTGCTAGAGGGAGCCCTCACCCGTTTCGGGCCCTGACGACAGTCAAGGATCCGACTCCCCTCCTCCTCCCATCAACCCCCCAGGCAAGCCAGGCAGGGCCAGCAGGCCAAGGCCGGTCCAGTGATGGGGTCGGACGCCCCAGGGGACGGGAGGGGGGACTGACCCGAGCTGTGGTCAGCCGCTGCGTGAGACAAAGAGGGCGAATGCTGAATGCAATCTGACCCCGTCGCCCATTTAAAGAGGAAGAGCAAGTGGAAGAAGCAGCAGAGGAGGTAAAGATTGAGAGAGAACGCGGGGAGTAACACAAAGATGAAGGCTGTTCCTGGGATCTGAGCACAACAGAACAGATATGTCAACCCAGTTCAATGAAAGAATGGAGATTTTAAAAATGAGCAATAATTTTGAGCCAGTCGAAAAAAAAAATATTAAACTCCCCACTTTGCAGATTGGTTGTTTTGTGAAAAGGAAGAAAAAAAAACAACCAAGGTCTAAAGCACGGCTGAAGTGTAGGTGCTGAAAAGCCATTCTCTGAATTTTGTTCTTTAAATGGGGAGAAGTATTGATCTGGCTCAGCTGGACCTGTAGTGATGTGTGTGTGCGTGTGCCTGCGTGTGCCTGCGTGTGTGTGTGTGTGTGTGTAGTTGAGCAATAGAGAAAAAGAGAGAGACGGAAGGAAGCAAGGAAGGAAGGAAGCTGAGAGGCTTTGTCTTTTAGGACCCAGTAGGGGTGGCGCTGGGCTGTTACCATGGATACAGCCTCACACCCCACTCCCCCAGCACCCCCACCCCTCACATCCCCTTCCACCATCTCAATGAACACATATATACAAACTGACGTGCATAAACACAATCAGACACAAACATGTTCTTCTCCAGGGTGAAGACATTTCATAAAGGAAGTGTCCCGCGCTGAACCATAAGCACACACACACACACACACACGCACACACCCATGCACACACACATCCATGCACACACACGCATGCACACACAAGGAGTAAGGTCCAACAAAAAAAATATATAAAAATACAGCAGGACACTAATGTGACACACAGACTCATTATTTCTTTCTACTGTCTTGAACATCCATCCTGAAGCTTTTCTATTATTATTACTGTTAATGTTCATGAATAAACCTTAGCTCTTTTGAAAGAAATACACATCAGAAAACTTTATAACCACCCAACAGATACGAATACCTCTTGCTAAAACAAGAAACCAGAGGACTTTGCATCATTTGGTTACATTTTCACCCACTTTTTAACTTCATCTGTGTCTCACATTTTCAGCACCAAAGCTTTTACAACATGCAGTCATTCTGAAATGAGCAATAGACATTACATTTTGCCAAACGCCATATATATATATATATATATATATATATATATATATATATATATATATATATATATATATATATATATATATAATTAATATTTTTGATCAATGCTCCACAAAAAGTCAAAAGGCAACTCTAAACCTTAAACTTTAATTTAAAGGAATTCGGTGTCTCTGCTTTTTTGCAGTTCTCCAGGTATGTGTTGCTTGATTGGTAAAGTCATTCAGTGACTCATAAACCAACAGAAGCATTTTAAAGCATATTTTCTGAGCTACTCTTAGTTTCTTCTTGAAACACACACACACACATAGCTGTAAATAAAGAAAATCCCATCCAAAAGAATACGCCATTTAGAATCAGATTCTCCAACACATGGCTTCTAGAAACAGTCCTGCAGACGCATCTGCTCCTATTCAAACAAACTCTTGTGGATAAGCAGATTAAAACGAAGCTCTGTGCTCTTATTTCCTAAATGATGATGTCGATGGTGATGGATAGTGGAGGGTTTCATGGGGTTGTTATAAGGCAGGAAGCTTCGACGCTGGCCAACGCGGCCGGATCAATACGCCCAGGGTCAGTTACAATATTTAGGGTCACATGACTCCAGGACCAAAATAAATCAGGATGTGAAATATTGTTACCGTGGATGCAAGGATGGGCCGGGGAATGAAGGAGGGGGGAGGAAAATAGGGGAGAGGTGGTGGGCGTGAAAAGAAGGCAAGAGAAAGAAAAGGTGCAGAAGAAGCGTCCGGTGGAGGAGGAGGGGTTTCGTTCATGTTTATTTATGATTCATGACGAGGTGACAAAGGTCACCAGATGAAATAAATACAATCTTCTGTAAAATGTTTAATGGTGAGAGGTGGCATAACGTCCTTTAATTACACACTTAAGTAGGTTTGAAAATAGATTTTTGCAATTTATGAAGTGGAAGGGAAAATGATGGTTTCAGCCTCAGCTAGATCAGATAAACATCTTCAAAAAGTAAAGGTCTGTGCTTTGACTGGGCCATTTCTGACACGTCAAAATGCTTAGAGCTAAATGATTGGCTCTATTTCCAGCTTTTTCTATTATTGGCTTCCGTATTTCCAGCTGTACGTCAAAGCTGGGGTCACAAAAAACTACGGCATCGTTCACTAATTAGGCGATCTAACGAGGCAGATGGCTGCACTGGATTTCATTCAAGGGCATCGGAGTAAAAGGGGCTCACTATAACAAATTCCAGAGCTACATTTCTAGAATATGTTGATAGGGATGTGCAATTTACCTTCAGCTTCATATTCTGTCAGTTCTTCGCATAAAATATCCTGAGGTTTGTTGCTGTAATGCAACAAAATGGAGGACGTGTAAGTAACCAAAGATACAGCGTATTTGTGTGACACGCATAATTTAAATCCAGAAAACGCACCCAAAATCTAAAAATCAAGAGCAGAATATTGTGCTTGTACCTAATAACTGACATTAAAAAAAAGTTCTTCAAAGTCATTATGTGGAAGCTGTAAAACTCGGTGCAGCCAAAAATGGCTTCAGTCATGCAAGTGAACTGATATCAAATCAAACGTCACAGGATTTTGCCGGAGAAAAACAAGCAAGCGTGAGGCATCAGAAATCTGATTACATATTGTGAGCCCATTCCGCTGCGCCCTGATTGCTCCACCGCCTCAGCTCAGGTTAGATCACATCTCGCGCACTAATTTCCTCACATAAGGAGATTTTCCGGAGCTCTGTCCAATAGATAGATGGAAAACAAAGTGAGCAATTCTATTTCCTCTTCATAATAAAGCTTTTAAAGTTTTAGCTGATTCAGGCTCCCCTCACCCCCCACCGCACCCAACGCCACCTTCACGTCTTTAGTGGCAGGAGGAGAAGGTGAGGAGAGAGTGATAGATGGAGCTCATAGTTCCACAGTTTGAGGTAAAAGCATGAGGAAAAAAAAAAGTAAATTAGATCTCTTCGACTTCGATATGCCACAACTGCGGATCCACAGACGCACGCACACTAAACCGCATTATCTTATCATAGACTCCGCTAACTGAGTTAATTCACTCGTGCCTTGGTTTGCGTCTTCTGTGTTTGCGTAATTAATTGAGGATTTCTGGGTCTATTCGACAAGAGTTGACCTCTGACCTCCTTAAGAAGTGGCTGCTCCGCCCTCTTCTGGCTCCAAGTCTCTCAATCTCACACTTTGTTAAGGGAAATTAGTCACACACACGCACGCACACACACCCCGCCCTTTGTCCGGTCACTCCCCAGCGTGTGTCGGAGGGGTTTCACGGTCGCATTTGAGCGGCTCTCGTCTTCTTTCTGTGGCGCTCGGGTTCGACGTTAAAGAGACCGCGCTCTCAAGACTTGAACCTGTGACGTCTGAAAACAAAATGGTGGAGCTTTTGAAAAAGTAGCGGATGGCGGTACGCTCATCAACCCTTAAAGTCAGGTTCTCAAAAGAAAAGACACCGCCGGAATTTCTTGAGTACGTACACACACCGCACAGCATTCTGGGGAATGTAGGCAGAGGACAAGACTTCAGCCGCTCAATTGTCTCACAGCAACTCGCTCGCTCTTTGGTTACCTTGAGTAACTCAAACAGCATCTGTTTCGGGTTTCGCCACCGGGCCTCATAACTGCGTTAAAAATTATTTTCTAATGCCGACTGTAACGAACATCAATCATTTTAGCTTAGCAACGCTTCAGGCATTTTTAGCCTCTGTTTATATTCCGAAGTCAGTCGAACAGAATCTGTTGTTGTTAATAACAACCCGTAGTATGAAGATGTTCACTTTGTGTTTTGAATAGCAAAAATGAAAGAAGTGAGCCACCGTTTAGCATTAGCCACAAGCGTCGCTGCGCTAAGCCTAACTGGAACGCTCTCATGTCATCGTTGTGTCACTCCCAGATCCTTCATCTGACTTTTGATTCACACGTGATCACACTATTTACTGGTGTTTTCAAGATATGTCGGTGTTTTTGACCACAGTCCTAGAGATTGTTTTGTTTTTTTCCTTCATTAATGGAGGAAAAAAATTCTGGTTTAGACAATATACTGGTACACAGAACAATTCAGACTCAGTCAGTGAAAGACGCACTGATTTCACGTTTCATCTTGCAAAGAAAAAAAAAAAGAGTGATAAAATGTATTTACACTCTAAACTTTGACAAGTCGACTACTTAAAAAGAATCTTGGAAACCGATTTGCCTTCAAAATGCAAGTTTAACTACTATTCTAACGTTTTGTTTTACTTTACATGTGCTTGTTCAGTGCACTTATAACCTTGTTGTATGGACTTAATTGTGTCAAGTTAATTTAACTTGGTTAAATTAACTTTTTGGTTTTTTGGGGGTTTTTTTTTGGTGTTGTTCATGTAATAGCAGGTAAATTAACATTTTCTTAACTCAAATATATCCAGTTAGTCCAACTTACATGAACATAGCAGTTTACTTAGCAGGTTCTGGGGAACCGATTACCTTAAATAAGTTAAGTAACCACCACAAAAGGTTTTAAGTTCACGAGATTTTATTTTAACAAAATGATATACTTAACATAACATAACACAGGAACCTGGATGAAGTCTGCCATGGAATCTGAATCCTGTGGATTAATAAGAAAAGTGCAAATTGAAAAAAGAACGAACTTTTGTGTCCAAAAGGTTTGGATCAGCCAACCTTTTGTGGAGTTTAAAAGATTCAAGTGAAAGATTTAAAAACACTTCTTAAAATATGAGCCAAGAATAAATGTTGAACCTGTTTCTACAGAAACCAGGTCTGTTTGTTTCGTCCATCAGTTGTGTGAGTATCAACAAAAGTTTGGTTTGGTGGCTTGTGGAAGGAGACCTTGCAGCTTTTCTTTGTGAATAACGTTAACAGTCCGTACTGCTGCTGTGTGTGGCGACGCGACGCTTTCTCAGAACGTTTGGATGAAAGGCACCAACGACGTCGGGGCTCTGATGAATAGCGACGGACGTCTGTGTGTGTGAGACCTTCTGCAAATGTGCGACCGTGTCACTTTTTTGATTTCCGCACGTTACCAATCCCGCTGATTGGCCGTGTCTGCCAATTATTGATTTCCCACAGACAAGTTGCTAAAATACTCCCAGCTAATCCTGGCGGCGTGGATGTGCGGTAGATAATGACGTGTAATGAGCTAATGACTCGCTGAAATATTTAGTAGAGCCTCGGAGAGGTTGCACTATTAAAGGCGTGAGAGGTCGTCTGAGGGACGGGCCCTTCGATTAGCAACGCCGAGGGCCCCTTGTCTCTGCCAGTCCTCCGAACTGAACATGCACACTGGCGTGTGCGTGTTTGACAGAACGCACACGGGCCTGCAATGATACACATGTAGATACACACATGTATGGTAAAATACAAAGCAGGAGGAGGGAGGGAAAAAAAACCTGATGAAAAAGCTGTGCTGTTAGGAGCTGGACCATTGATCGGTCAGCTTTTAAGAGAGTGACCTTTCGCAGAGGGCCCTACTGGCCCTGATAAATCTGATCTGGGGGGCCATCTGTGTCTGGGTGGGAGTAGTCTCTCTAGGATAGCACCCCAGAGGAGACAGCAGAGAGGAGGAACAAAAAAAAAAGGGGGCAAAGGAAAAGGAATGTGAACGAGATCAGAGCAGAGAGAACCAGAGAGACGGCAGAGGACGAGTGGAGACGAGGGAAAAGGTCACAGAGAGCAGAGAAGCAAGGAGGCGAAGGGAGGAACGAGAACGGAGCAGATGGGAGGACAGCCAAGAAGGAAGAAGAGACCAGATAAAGAATGGACTTGGTCAACATGTCGTCTCCTCGTACGTTTCAGTGTCCCACAGCTTTTCCTCGCGTAGAAGGACAGGTCTGATTGGAGACGCAGGCCTTGAAGGCCCAAAGCCACTGGTATAAAAACTGTTAATCCCAGAATGCACTGCGTCACAGCGTGAGCACGTGACACCTCTATCGAAACCAGTCTGCTGGTCCACATCCACCCCTTTAGTCACAGTACCAGGCTGCATCTTGGACATCTAGACCACTTTATAGAATCATTTAGTTGGTAAGATTCTGTTGACACAAATTGAAAGGCAGAATTTTTCATATCTTCTAAGTTAGAAACTTAAAGCTGCATTATGCAACTTTTATATATAAAAAAACAACTTTTATTTATATTTGTTTAACTGCAGCTATGCTGTTACAATACAGCGAGGTTGAAAAAAAAAAAAACTTTCCTCTGCCTGTTCCCAGTGGTCCCAGTGCTAACTAGAAACAGACAGTAAGAGCCAGGAGGCGGGTCTTAGTGCTGTCAATCATCCCTCTCTGTGTTGTTCCTTCCTGAACGCAGAGCCTGTCATGAAATGCTAAGGCTAGTTAGCACCTTTAATATGAAGATATGTTTTGCTGGTTGATGTTAAATAGCTTCTTCTTGAAATTTGTTTGACGGGAAAACAGGATATAGAATACAGAAAACGTAAAACCTTCAAACGTCTACAAAAACCAGAAAAAGTATCATGATTCCAACCACAAGACGTTTTTTTTTTTGGTTTTGCAAACATTTGAGAAGAAATCATAGACAAACTATATTAGATCTCACTATCGCTCTTATTTGACTTCAACAATTCACCTGAGCGACTATCTGCTTCTTATTGAGCTCCTCGTTTGCGCATTAAAGTCATGTGTGCCGTAGATAAGCACTGCACACACACACACACATAATAAACACACACAGCCTCACCTGCTGCAGTAAAAACCACGTTGACCAGACAAACCCTGTGTTCCTAACAAACTAACAATACCCCCCTCCCTCCACCCCTCACCCCGCCTCCTTGTGCACCTTCAAAACAAACGCACATGCGCTCACACACACCATTACTCTTTCTTTCTCTCTCTATCTGCAACATTTAATTCCCTTTGGAAGAAGACAGGTGCAAATGCTGATTGAGCCCGAGCCAGATTTAGCGAAGGCTCTCAGTGTGCGACCAGCTGCACTCTCCGACCCACTGAGATCGATGTCCAGCCAGCCGGGCCGGGCCGGGTCGGGTCGGGCCGGGCAGCCAGCAGGCAGTCAGTGGACCGGGCCTGCAACCAGCGGGCAGAGGGGGCCCACGGCTTTTCCCCTCTCCGCCCCCCCGATATGGCCGCGCTTCACTGAGCTCATCGGGAAGGCCGCAGTGGGGCGCCACGCAATGCCAAGCCCAATCACTGCACCGCCGGTGCAGGATGTGCTCTGGGCAGGACTGAGGAGGGGAGCCTGTACCCATTTTCCTGCTGAAAACAGCTTTCCACTTTCCCCGCATCCTCCTCTACATCTCCACCTCCTTCTTCCTCCTTTCCTCTCCTCACGCACTCCATCTTGGAGCTACTTTGATTCAGGTCTCTCTTTACCTCTCTTTTTTTTTCTTTTTTTCCATCCTCCATCCTCCCAGCCCCAGCCGTTCTCCAGCCAACCACAGTTTCCTATTGATTTATTGATTTCTGTCTGCCTGTGGGAGAGCGGCCGCAGTCTCCCTCTGCTCTCCCCCTGCATGGATTTGTCTTCCCTTTCCCCTCCTTTCTTCTGCCGCTCTCCCTCTCCACCCTCTCCATCTCCCCGTCGATGCAGCGGCTCTGAAACATGAATTAGAGAAAAGCAAGCTAGTCCAATTTACCCCGAGAAATCGGATTCATCTTCCCCCCTCCGCAACGCTCGTTCCCGCTTTCTCTTCCTCGCTTTTTTTTCTTTTCATTTTCTTTTTCCATTCCCAACTTCTACGTACCTGTCCGCCGCCTCCATTTTCTGCGGCGTTTTGCTTTCATGTCCTCTTGGTCCCTCGCGTCACTCTGACGTGTTCCAGCACTATACCGCCAAGATGATGTTTCACTCCTTTTCTCGATGTGGAAGATGAGGAGGACACTTAAACCTTTAGAGCAAGGAGAGACTTGATGAAGCTTTTCATTTGCTGCATGCGTATCATTATTGTTCCCTCAAGCCTCGTGCTGCTTCAACAACTCTGAGCATCTTCCCCCTATTTTCCAAACGCTCGTGGTCCAAGCTGAGGAAAAGCATGCCGTCCTCCCTGAGCCGCAGGTTAGCGCCGGTCACCGAGAGGAGCATCTGATTAGCTGACCTCTGGGGTCAACTCGCAGCTTTCTGGCTTTGGTGGAACAATGCGAACCTGCTGTAATTGATGGAAGGACAGAACGACGGGCAGACAGAGCGGAGGACCCTCTATCCATCACGTTGACCCTGTAATGTCAGACGCAGAGAACGGCAATTTGTTCTTTTGCGAGACAGGTCTCATCAAAAACGGTATTAATAAATCTACTATACATACCCATTGGACCCACAAGAGGCAGGA
Organism: Poeciliopsis prolifica; assembly: GCF_027474105.1. NCBI lineage: Eukaryota > Metazoa > Chordata > Actinopteri > Cyprinodontiformes > Poeciliidae > Poeciliopsis > Poeciliopsis prolifica. Next base: position 7,887,620 of record NW_026562396.1, read on the forward strand.
ATTGGACTCAGAGTAGAAGGAATTTAGAGGCTGTTAAATACTAGCCAAGAGAATCAGGCATTTTACTTTGTTATAATAGTTCAATTCTAACGATGTTAGCTGCGTTTGTTGGTCGCAAATCAGAACGTCATCCTGCAACATATCCCAGTGGATTACAGAGCTGGATAAAGCAGCTATTGAGAAGGTTAAAAAAGATGTTAAGACATTAAAAACGAAGGCGTGCCGGCTCATTCACAAATAGTTAACAAGTGGGTTCAAATCCCATGGACTTTATAGGGAAACTTCAAACCTGGGAGGAAACGAAGCGATGAAGTTGACATGTCCAAACACTTAAGGTGATGCAGGTGATTCAGGAGCCTGACTTCTTGAATCGCTTATTAAAAGTAAAATGTTCACATGTCAATCATAACAGTGAGATAAATCCATCAGTTCAATCTCCTGATCCTGCTTGGATCTTCATGGGGTCGAACGTCTGAAGATACGATTTCAAGACGATTCACCTTCGCATAAGATCATCGGTGTTGCTATGTTTATGTTTTTCTTGGTGTTGAGCTTCTAGTGAATTTGTGCTTCTTTCCTTAGACTGTTGTCAGGGATGTTTCTCTCTTCTGGTTCCAATTCCTCAGCTCCCTCACTTTGTCCCAGCAATCAATCCCATTGGTTTGAGGTTTAGCTAAAGATACATGAGAATCTGTCAATTTACACTCAAACTAAGAACTCCAACATTTTCAGTCCAAAAACTCATCGTACAGTTTAACACACTTTTCTAAGAGTATATGCTTTTAAGCAAAAATCTGGACATGATTGCTTTTTTGTCTGTTTTTATTTTATTTTTTTTTATTTCAGTGTTATGGTCTCAGGAATATAGAATAAAGGTAACAAATGGATTCACCTAATCAGAGCTAAAAGAAAACAATAAATCAATACTTGCCAAAAAATAAATAAAATCTGATTGGGATATCTCTAAATTTATCAATTACCTTAGCTGCTACAGTGGTTGATAAATGAAAAAATGAAATAAAATGGATTCAAATGGATATTTCTGTTTTACCAGAGCACAGTTTTTCAGGGCATGAACTTAAAACGTTGGTTTCTCAAAAACTGTAAACAAATGGAGAATCTAGCAGGAATTTCCACATGTGCTTTTTATTTATTTCTCTGTCCGGGTTTTCAATGTTTTGGTTTTTTTTCTTTTTTTTGTTACCTTCCATTCAATACAGTGAGATTGACTGGCTGGAATTTTACTTGTTCAATTCAATCACAATGCACTATTAGCAAAGACACCCAAATGTCACGGTCGACTGTTTTTCGGCAATAAATTTCTCCGTCTTTCAGAGTTTGTTCTGGACAATTTCTCCCAAATTTTTGTACATCCAATTTCCCCTAAAATGGCTTCTAAAATCAAAACCTAACAATAAAACCTAGAAAGACAACATTCAATTAAAGCAACCTTAAAAAAAACACTATTTGTCACACTTTTCTAATTGAATCTAAAGCTTAGTTTAGATTCATATCCTGTTTTTTGTTGTTGTTTTTACAGTAAAAGTAAAGCTCGGCTGCAGCTGCCAAAGTTCCCCCTGCTTGCTCACGGGAAATGATGTTTCTTGTCCAGGAAAGGCATTCTATATAAAGACCAAATCCCAAAAGGGGCTGCGAGGATGGAGTTGGGGGGTGGGGAACTGAGAGGGGTGCGGGTGTTGTTTGACAGCAAATCTTCAAGAAGAGACTACAGCTCTGGTTACTGCCACAGAGCAGAATGCTCCTTGTATTGATAAAATCCATACTCCCGAGATAGGGCTGCGTGCGACAAGGAGCGTGAGATTAGTTTCCTGCCCGAAACCCGGTTAATTCCACAGAGGGGGGAAAGGCTCCCGCACCTGAGGCCCTGAGAGCCGGCCGCCACAGACAGGCTGACTGCACAGGCGACCTGTACGCTGTGGGCTCCAGCTGCACATGGAGAAATGCAGCTCTGGATAAAACACAAAGACAGTCCGACATAAGCTGCTTGAAAGACCAGCAGCTTGTTTTAGTGATGTTTTATGAACCTTGCAGCTAGAAATGCATTTGAATGCGCAAAGAAAGCATTTTATTTTTTGTATGGTTTGTGTTGTGTGTTGAAAAAGCTGCACACCTGTCGCAAAGTCAGAGAAATACATCTGCTTTTAAGATTATTTCCTGCTGTTTATTCATTAAACAAACTTTAGGGGCCAGCAGAAATGCACCGTCTGGTGTGGTCAGTGTAATCGCATGCTTTATGGTAAATATGTTAAATGCACGGCAAGTGATCAATCAACCTTTCTTTGCCATGGAGGTGGGGTTTTCTGGGTGTTGTGCGGAGTTCATTTTTCACTATCTGTAGCGTTTTGCATGTGGGTCAAAAAGTTTCATCTTGGGATGTTTTCACACCCAACAGACCAGTGGATTCAGTTCGACTGGGGACCAAATTTGCAACATTGCGCCATCTTTTTAGCTGCTTTCACGCTGTACTGTCTCAAACAAGCTTTCTCCAAACTGTTTGGAGAAATTTGTTCCCCCCTGCGGCCTGTGGTGGCGCCGCACCAAGAACTATTGAAGGAAATGACACCAAAACCTCTGAAGAAGACATCAATGCAACTTTCTCTTATATCCATTCAGAGCGGAGCAGAGTTCAAAACGAACCTAAACCTCGGAGTTTGCTCTCGTAGAGTTTGACTACGCATGCATACCTTGTCAAACAAAACAGACTTTCTGGGCAAACGAACTAGAGTTCAAGTAAAACGAACTAGGCAGGGCTGGTCTGATGCATCTTTTCCTTCATCGGATCAGAGCAACTTTTTGGGTCCCCTACAGGTTTACAGGGAGCTTCAAATAAAACTTAATGTGGTTTTTCTTTGATGGCGACTTCTTCTTACGGGTCTTGCGTAAAGGCCAAATTTGCGGCGTTCACAGCCAAATTTATAACATGTTCTGGTCTTCAAGTTGGAAAGTAGTGTGGAAGTTCGCCCCACCAAGTCCAATTCTGCCTCTGGCCGCACCCGATCTGCTCTTACTGAAACACGCCCGCGTATGAAGAGAGGAGAAGCTGCTCCTGAGTCGTCCTGTCTGACGCCACCACCCCGGCAGGAGCAAAGGGGGGGTTAGGTGTCTGCGGACCAGAGAGTGGCAGCACAAGGACAGACATCTGCCTGGCTGTCTGGCTGCCGACAGGTCTGCTCGATCAATACGCTGACTCCCTGCCTTTCTTCCTGCCCCTCAACCCCATTGTAATCTGTTGGGGTTGTTTTGCTTCATTTATTACTACTACTACTTTATTTCCTCTTTCTCTAATTGTTCCACCTGTTTTGCGTATTTTTCTACCTCTTCGCCTCCCCTTCCTCTCCTCATCAACTGCTCGTCGCTCCTTTTCTCCACCTCTTCATCGCTGTATCACCTTCCGAGGGGTGCAGAGGTAGGATGAGGGTGTGAGTGCACAATCGCCACCCCGCGCCTCCTGAGCCCAAGCACCTTGCACAATGCAAATTGATATTAGGTGATATTATTGACTGAGCAACCCGCCCCATCAGCGGAGTTTTAAAGTGAACAGCCTGGAGTAAACGCGAGCGCAGCGCTTGCTCTGGAGAAACACGAAGTTCAACAAGGAGCTAAGAATGAAGGGAAACAGCAACTATGAAAGCCCTCCATCCGCCCTCCAGCCCCACGGCTGCTTTTCACAGGAATAACAGTCCACATAATGATGAAAGTGCCTTTTATATTCTCCAGCGCGCCATTCGTATCCGCGTGTGCTTAATTCGCATTTGTATACAAGTTCCCATAATGCCTGCCTGCCTTCTTTAAAGCATGAAAACCCCTTTGAGATCAAGAACACCTGTCTCAATAGAGGGGCGAGGGATGAAAAGCGAAGGAGGGCGTAAGCGCATATGAAAGGACTCCAAGAGTGTGAAGGACAAGATCAGACAGTTTTTAACACTTTTTACTCTCATAATGGTGGAAGAAAACAAAACAAAAAAGTGATTCGGGTTCGGGATGATCTGAAAGCTAATGCACACGGGCGGCACACAAATAAGTTGAGACGGTGTTGGAGTGTCTAAACTGCTCTCACAGCGAAACATCAAAGGATTGTTCGGAAAATTTAAATCTTTTTTTGGTTTCAGACTCTGTTGGCAGGTAAGTGCTAAGATTTCGTGACGATCGCGTTCACATGAGTTGCACTGCGTGTCAGAAGTTGCAGCGCTGCTGCCCGAACTTCTCACGTTTTGTCACGACGAAAACACAAAACCAGGGGTATTTGGTTCCGAGGTTTTCTGAGCAAACAATCTGATATACACATAAGAAACCCCACTTTGAATCTTCAGATTTAGCAGACTGTTATTTTTACCATGTTACAAAAAGATACATGTACTTTAAATTCAGTGTAGTTTATTTATATGGTATTAATTAAAAAAGCAAATATTACCTAAAGACACTTTGCTTTTTGTGCAGCCACATTTAATGTCAGTTCAATATGCATGAATGAATGCATGCTCCTTGTTTAATGCATATTTATTGCAGGCAGTTTTGTTGATTGTGTCAAATCCACAGAGAAAATGTCTTGTCATACGCAAAATAATCTGCAAGTGGAGCTAGTACTTTTAAAGTGAATGTTAAGGAATTACTTAAAACAATCGACGACATATTTCGCTGAAAAGTACCTCATAAGTTAGCTTTGTCATACTTCAGCTCTTTCATAAGATATCTGAACATTTAGCAGTCTTGTGCTGGAACTTTATTACGTTTCTGTCCGCGTATCAGAAAAAAACCTGTAAAGAAATGAAACAGTGTAGTGAGGTAAATGTCCTCAGTTTGTAATGTGAATGAATCTAACAGAACCTATCAGGGCTCAAGGGAGAGATGAGCGCAAGGGGATATAAACGATTTCAACAACTGTTTATCGTATTTTCCAGACTATAAGTCGCAGTTTTTTCATTGTTTGGTCGGGGGTGCGACTTATGTGTGTAAATTAACACATCATTATATTATATCACATGTTATTTTCACACTAAGCCGCAAGAGGGCGCTCTAGGCCTGTGTTATCCTACCTTAGGAGTTAGCGAAGTTGTTTAAAAGTGATGAAAGATGAAGATTTCATTGCGTTCAGTGATTTGGAGCGACACGGATGGTTCGGTAAACTTGTTAGCATGTTATTTATGCTATAGTTATCTGAATAAGTCTTAAGATGTCATGTTAACATAACAGGCATGTTCTCAGTTTATGTCTCATGTAATGTCAGTATACCGTACAATTATTCAGCCTGTTGTTGCCTCTATTCTACTTTTATTGCCTTTCAAGATGACATGTCTGTGGCGCATGAGACAAGCTTCAAACAAGTCCCAGAAGAGGAAAAAAAATGTTAAAAGAAAAGGAAATGGCAAAACGGGCTGAATTTCTGAGTTACAAAATCTTCTTCGCATCTGTAGCTGCATTTCCCTTGACTAAAACAATCACGCAAACTGGATTTACAAACAGAAATTCACTTAACAGAAACACAGCAATGTCGGGAAAACTGCACTTGTTTTGCTCGGAGGAGTCACGTGACCAACAAAAGGCCGTTACTAAAGGCGCGAAAGACGAAGGAGGACAATGACGCAACATGTTGGGTGTTTTTGTTTGTTTTTTGCGTAAAGAAACGTTTTCACGTGTGACTCCAGTTTATCATTATTTAGGGGAAACAGTTGTGTTTTTTTCTAAATTGGCAAAATACGACAAGGTTTTGCACACATTTTGTGAAACGTGCAAAGATTGACACCGCTGGACAAGATAGAGATCAAAAGGTAAGTTGCCTCCATTGTTGCAAAAGCAGCTTTATACACTACAGTATGTATTGTTACAAGTAATTGAGCGTGACCTGCTGTCAGTATTTTTTTTTCACATTTACAGTTTCAGAAAGTTCACTCTTTCAGCACCTTGATGGTGGGTGGGTGTGTGTGTGTGTGTGTGTGTGTGTGTGTGTGTGTGTGTGTGTGTGTGTGTGTGTGTGTGTGCAGCTGGGGGCCACACTTTTTCAGTGCACTTTTTTCAGTTTTTTTCTTCCTTTTTTTGGGAATGACCTCACCCACCGAGGAGCCCTCTCTCGTCTCTAATCTCTTTTAAATCGGATGCGTTGCTTTCCCATCATGCTTTTTTGTTTTTTTCCTCATGACCCTGGGGTAATAAATGTAATGGTCTAAAACTTCTGCTACGTCTCATCACTGGGGGGTGGGGGGGAACAACACCAGAAACTATACTCTTTATGTTCTCTCGAACTTCGTTACGCTGTGCCAGAATGGGGCGATTTCACGGGAAAATGTATATATCAGCTTTGATTTTTGCCTACTTTCTCGCAATATGGGGCCGCCTTAGTGGAATAAACATTGATTTTTTTTAAGCTTTTTGTGCATTAGCTCTCAGATTTGAAATCGTATTTGCAGGAGCTGTTTGTGATCAATGAGAGAAATCAAGATTTATAGCTGTGATGTAATATACAAGGAACAAAAAAAAAAAACATCTCACTGTCTGAGATGGGTGTTTTTATATGTAATTTCACCAAATCGTTATGTTACAGCTATCGGTTTCTTTAAGTGCAACATCAAAGCATGATCTGGGTAAAAACAAAAAGCTGTTTTATATATATATATATATATATATATATATATATATATATATATATATATATATTTCTGTATATATATATATTTCTATATATATATATATATACAGAAAGACTCTTGGTGCAGTGTGTGACCAGCTTATTGCTGAGTCATGAACCCAGACCTTCCCTGAGTCAATTGGGCCCGTTGTCCACCAGAATCCACGAGCTTCTCTGTGATCTCATGGATTCGATGACGATGCACTCTTCCAGTCACGTTGTTCCACGTTTTCTCCATTTGTGGCTCAGAAATGGCGTTAGAGCCCTTTTCAGGCCAATGTCAATAACTTCATCTGATCTTGGTGAGACGACAATGAGCTGCTTTTTGTGATTGTCAGGTTTCTGTTGTCAGACGAGTTGCGTTTGGGAGATTGCTGAATTCAGGTCAGCCATCCATGAGGACACGGTGAAACTAATGAAGTTTAGTCTTTAAAGATGTCTTCATGGATAATTGATGTTTAGCTGCTTATGTCACAGCGAATGAACTTTTAAGACAAGTTGACTCTGTAAGATTGTTTCCTTCAAATTACTCTTTGTTCAAAATTTTAGTGAACGTGTGACATGTTCATTTTAAACCGCAAATTAATCACATGACAAATAAACATTTAGCCAAAACTGTGATTACTCAGCTGTTCATAATATAAAATGAGGTATTTCCCACCGGCTCTGGTTGGTTTTGATAACTTTTGTTTCCTGACAAATGAAGACATGTCGTTGGAAAAACCATAAAGGAAACTGCTTTTCACAATTACTACATTTTTGTCTGATACCAAGATTTGTTTTGTTTTTTCACGATCGAAAAGACGTCCATTTGAAGATCTTTGTCGCAGTCGGCTTCTCGTAGCGTTCTGTGCATTTCTTCCTGTTTCTGCCGCTTTCGCTTATTTCGATTCTCCAAAACTCTTCTGACTTTACTTTAGCCTTTCAGAGCTAAAGAGATAAAAGCGGCAAACCTGCTCCCTCTTATCTCCTCCTAATTACTCCTCCTCATCATCTTCTTCATCACCTCCCATCTCTCTCTTTTTTTGTTGTTGTTTTTTTCTTGTGAAAGCCTCTTTAATGACTCGGTTTGATGTTCTGGCTGCCCGTCTCCAACTTCGGAGAGCTTCCTTGAAGACCAACAAGCAGCCTTTCATAAACACCGTAAACCTCCACGTACACATATAGACGTCCCTCTTCTTCTTCTTTTTTTTTCCCAGACCATTCATTGTGTGTTTCTGCAGCCTTGAAGGATCTTGAGGAGTGTCTTAAAAGCATCAAGAGGTTCTAAGAGGGATGCACACACACACACACACACACACACACACTAATGGCCTCGCATTATCCGTCAGCGGCAGGGGAGGCGCAGACACACTTCACAGGGTCCTTTCGTCTGTCTAGTCTTTTAAGAGGACAGGACAGTTTTTGGGGGTCCCTAAAGGCTGCCAAACAGAATCATCTTTCTTTACTTTTGTTTGGAGGTAAGGTCAAAACTCAATATGCTGTCCCTGGCACAACGAACCCGCTGCTGTTTGTGTGTGTTTTGTGTGCGTGTTGCGGCGTTGATTGAATGTTTCGGGCGCTGGATTTGTGGGATCAGATCAAATTTAGAAGAGAAATAATAAAGAGGACAATACAGATGTAAAAAAAGAATGGTTTCTTTTGTCTAAGAGGATTCTTGTAATGGCTCAATTAAAATTCCTAAAAACGGCTCGGGATCACAATAACTTCTCAAGACTTCTTTGAATACCAATGAACATTTTTTTCTCTCAATAAAAAAAAAGAAAAAGAAAATCAATCACTTTTTTTCTGCAAAGATGAGAAAGTTTTATGGTGTGGTTTGCTTCTCCTTCGCTCCAACACCAGATGTAAGTCTTATTTTGTTACAACCCCATTCTGTACCGCCATAAAGTTGTGTCATATACAGCTTTTGTATTGAACCAAAACCTTTACGGCATGATGTTGGGATTTTTGTTGTTGTAGTTTAGTGCGTAACAACTAAAAGGACGGAAAGTTTCATTTCCATTTTGAGGAGATTTCCTTAAATTAACCAACAACCAGTAAAATTGAGTGTCCATCACAGCAGGATCAGCATTTTCTGAGCCAAAACATCAATGGGGAGACCAACACTCAAACAGAAATTTTCCCACATCAGGTTTCTGTTGAGAACCGCTCTTGTTCGTGGGCCTTTTCAGTCTGATTCCTGTCTGAGTGAAAAGCAGGCGGATGAAGCGGCAGGCGGCGCCTCTCCACTGTGAAGCTGCACCTGGATCAACCCGGACCCGGAGAGAGGCCGCCTCACTCCCACAGGCTCGCTCCATACGTCCACTGTTATCTGTTGTAAAGCTAATGCGCAGCCGGCGTGTCGGTGGTTTGGACTGAGAGCTGTAATGAAGTGACGGCGTTTCTAAAAGCCTGTGGGGAATAGAAGCTATTTGTCATAAAACACCGTTATGCGCCAGTTCACGGCACGGTTTATAACGTAATAAAGACTAAATACAGAATATCCACCATAGCCGTATGTTGAGTTTTCTTCCTTTAAATCCTCGGCCGGCAGCTGCATTCAGTCGGACGTCTCACCTAACAACTGGACCGCACCACCTCGGTGTTCTGGGACAAATCTCTCATACTAAATGAATCAATAGCGTCGCCATGAATCAGGAGCAACGTAAAATTAATTAGCTGCGTGTAATTAATACAGGTAAAAGGCTTCCTACAGAAAGATTTCTTTATAAAATAAAATCACCTCTCAGAGAGTTGATGCAGGCCTTAGAGAGAATCAGTTTACCAGCTTCATGTATTTCCTGCCAAGCCTGGTGATAAGAAGAGAACGAGTTCATAACAATAGCTACTACCGTTTCAAACTAACTTAAAAGTTTAAATAAGTGGTTATTGAAACACTAGTCCAGTCTGGGACTGACTGGTGACCAGTCCCATGTCTCTGGTACTCTGACCTCTGGAGACACATGCCTCATTTAAAATCCCAGTTGTGGTAGCAATTCATATTTGAACCAAAGTTACTAAAACTAGCAACATGACAAACACTGGAATTGAGAAATCATTTTTGTTAACTGAAATAAATAAAGACAGTAGTTCACTAAAACTAACTAGAATTATAGCATTTGTTTATGAAACTAAAACATTCTGAAATTGTAGATATAATAGTCTTAATTTGTGTTTATTTATTAGTTTTTTTGAACTTCCGTCAAATAGTTTTTTTTTCCACTGTTCATGCTCCACTGACTTATACATAAAGTCATATTATAATCCTACATCTTTTTTTTTTTTACTGTCACTCTAGCTGTGCTGTAGAGATGTTGACTTTTTCATCTTTGGTGTTTTGGAAGAAATCCTGAGCAGAAATCTTCTCAAGACTTCTTTAAATACCGACCTAAGACACAGTTTATGTTAGTGTGAATGACTCAGAGATGTCTAGATGCATAAATAAAGACAAAACAACAAATGAAATCCAGCTGAAACAGGACATGCATGGATGCGAGCACATTTCAAACTAAACGGGAATTAGTCCCCATAAGGAGAAACCAGATTTCCCACTCAAGCGTTTGCATGTGCAAGTAGCCAAAGGGACACGCTGCACGTGTGTAGATACGACACAAACTCACATCTACAGGCAAAAAGAAGAACTTGGACAGCGTGCGAGTTGGTGGTGTGCCGCAGAAAGGTCCTAAATCAGACGGGTAAAAACCCCGACTCAGCAACTGTCTCCGTTTCATGTGCAGAAACGTACATCTGTTAATGTTGCATGCCACTTAGGTTCATCACGTTGTTATTGTGAATGATATAGAAGTGTGTTGGGGAAACGCTGACGCTGCGGCAGTCCATGTGTTGGTTCACACGGCTGTAGTGTCAGAACAGGAGCACTGACAAAAGGGGGTGGGAGGATTGGTTTAACCAGCAAGAAGCTACTTAGTTGAGGCTGTAAAAACGAGGTGATGTCTTCATAGGACGTGTTAATTCACATCAAGCCTGTCTTCCTCCTGCATTAGCGGGATTAACACTTAAAGAGGTAAGGCTGGGTGATACAGCTTCGAAATAAAACCTCCCAATTTTTTTCCCCTCCAGGTCCGATTTTCGATTTTAATTGATTGAAAGAAACTGCTGCTGACTTCTGAAAAGTTGCTTTAATTTAAATCGTCTCTTCCATGAGTTTCATGACGCAGAATTAGGACCACAGGGCAAGAGTTTTTGATTAATTACAAGAACATGGTGATAATAGCAGGAAAAAAAACATGCAACTTCACCATAAGCTCATCCTTTGATTACAAAAACAAGACTATTTTTAATGATAAAGTCATCAAAATATGACATGATCAGCTCAGTCAGTGCAGCTTTGTCCGAAATAGACGCGGTTGTTTGCACGATCGTTTCAAAGAGCCTCGCAAACAGCAAAACTTTCTCTTTGTCATCTGATTTTTGCGAAGGCGTGTGAACATGAAGGCCATTGTCGAAAACCCGAGATATGAAAATGGGCAACATTTTGTGGCAGCAAGTGGCTTTAAAGGGTCTTGAAATTCAATTGAGAATGTGGACCATCAAATCCCCCTTCGAATCCTCTCACCGAACGTGAATACGCCGCGAACATTGTGACTAAACAAACTTAGTCTTGCAGAGAGACACACATCTTCAGGCATCGTCACCCATTAGGGCGAACGGCTGATTCTAAATCAAACATCAACATATGTGGGGTCTTTTTTTTCCACCAGTAACAAAAGATAAATAAATCAAATAAGCACAGAGGGAAGGTAAACATTGGTGCAATTTATTTTTATGTGGGTTTTTTTGTCCCCAGCTGATCATAAATGCATGTGTTGGCATGTGTACTTACATGGCTGCGGCCTCATAGGTCCAGACTGCTGCTGGGGATCGGGGTGGTGTGGTGGAGAGGGTGAAGGTAAGTCATTGATTTTTTTTATTTTTTTTTTTCCGCTCTCCCCCTCCGTTTTCTCCAGGATTTTGACAGAATCATAGCACCATGGAAACAAAGAAACTGCTTTGTGACAGAGGAAAACCTTTCATTTCAGTAGCACTGAATGGTGGCTTGCTGCTGATAACAGCATGGGTAATCAACACACACACACCGGTGTAAGGTACCGCTCACATATAAGGTTAAGGTATGATTGTCGCACATGATTGTGAACGTAAACAACCCAAAGGTACCTTTTTCACTAAGCTGCAGCTCAGACACACAATCACAGTTATTATCAGCCTCCACAGGAATAAACGTCAGCTGAAGGGCCGCTTCTCATCTGCTGCGCGCCGCAAATTAAACACCATCATTTTCACAGGTTTTCTTCTTCTTCTGTTTTTTTTTTTTTTTTCTTGTAATTTTTGAAAAGTGAAATGTTTTCCCACAACTTTGTTTTGTCACCTTGCACAACGATGCGCCCTTTTACACGAAAATGGGAGGAAAATACCACGGGGAGCGAGACACGGGTTTTACGCACGAGCTTTGCACGTCTGGATACTGACATTAGCAAAAAAAATTCTGTCTGAAGGTAATTGTTTTGTATTGGATATTATTTAGGGGTATCGCAACAAAGGGGATAAATACAAGTGCATGTTCCGTTTTTAAGATTTAAATTGAAATCCATGTATTGCTTTTCCTCAGTCCATAATTATCTTTCTGATTTGATCATATTTTTACCTATTTTGACCATAAATTTTATTCGTATTTTTTTATTTTACTTTTCCTGTAATGAATGTAAATGAACTTCGACCGTGGATCGTTTCGGAGGGGTTAACCCGGGTTTGTGCATCTTTGACTCTCCCGTTGCCATTACAGCATCTGAAGTCATCCCAAGGCAAATGGACAAACAACATTGATACTGATAGCGCGCAATGGGAACGATGAAAGTCCGGAGTCAAATTGCTCTTCATTAAACGATTTGACCCCAAAATATTAGATTTCAGAGTTTCAATTGCATTTCGTATCTTTTCTATCATTATTGAGATGACGAGCGATCAGATCGATTCTGTGACAAATTAACTTGAAGAAGACCAGACTCCGCGACCGTCTCAGCGTGTCTGTCTGTGTGCACATGTATCCAGATGTGTTTCCATTCGTCCAAATGGAATTAATGCCATTGTGCAGACATGTACATCTTCATATAACACTGACGGTGCTGTGTGTCTGCGCGAGTGCGTGTGGGCGTGTGTGTGTGTCTAATCTAAATCAATCAATGTTATTGTGAAAACTGAGGTTAGCTTTAGGTTAAGATTGAAGAAGTAGGAATGGAGCAGGCCACGGTTAAGGTCAGGGTAACACAGTGCTGTGTGTGTGTGTGTGTGTGTGTGTGTGTGTGTGTGTGCGCTTGGCAAGCTGACTTTGTCTTTATTGAGCTGTAGTTGTAATCTAAACAGCCCTGCAGTGAGTCTCCTAACCTGAACCAGAAGGGACGTCTAGAGATCGGCGGATACTGCGAACACACAGATAAAGGGACAACCAGCCCTAAAAACATAACTCACTCATCGGCCGTCACATGGACAGGACTGGGAGCCGGTGTCTCCACCATCAGGCTCACTCTTGGACAAATCGATGGACGGCACGCGTAGACCGAGCAAACGATTACCACGGTATCACATTATAAAGTATTGGGACAGATTGTGGACAAAGATGCTTATGGACAAATGTGACCTCAATTTTTACATTTGGTAGAGGGAATGCTTCTGCAAAGCAAGCGGAGACCTATTGACTTTTAGAAGTTCACTTGTCACCAACTCACCTCTTCGCAGATTGTGCTGCAGAACTTCAAATTATTTGCTGATTTTTTTTCATGAGTATCTAAAATACTCAAAATGCGGCTTGTAAAACTGAAATCCTCAGTGAAGCGCTTTGCAAACCATCCAACGCAAGAGCATCATTTATTTTCCTTGGTACATATTACCCCCAAGAGCAGTTTCCACTGTGCATGTTAATAATTATTAAGGTATATTTTTGTGTTTGCACAATTGAAATAGACAATTCTTAGAGTCTTTAAAGGGAGAGTCAAGTTTTTGTGGGCAGTTTTTGCCCCATGAATACAGTGGGTCCACAGTACGGTTTACTATGAAGGACACTCACCCGTTTTTATAGGGGATAAGTTGAATTTAGGATCATCATGCTGATCCTAAATTCACAATTGCGCTGGCATTGCCGTCACCAGTTAGTATGTCAACAAGAACAGGGTCAACATGTCGTCTTCAGGGAGGACAACAGCCATTAATGGTCCGTGGAAATGCTTAGAGCCAATTATATTCAGGCGTTGCCCAGCATTCAGGACGCACAGCATTAATTTTGTGGATGTATTCACACCAGGAAAGGCCTCTTGTCCGCTTGTTTGGTCCAAACCAAAATGTGACTTTACTTTATTCATTTGGTGCAGTTTGCTTTCCACGTTGTACATTTTTGGCAGGTGGACTATAGCAAAGCCAACGATTCCCATTAGACAGAAACGATGGAACCAGAAAAAACAAACTTTCTACGTTCTGCGTTTGACATCTCTGTTGTGCACATTGTGATTTTATTATGACTGCGGCACCGTTTTGAATGTGAAAAACAGCTCACTGAAAACAGGTTGTTTCTGATCTTGGAACTGCTTTTGCAAATGTGCGCTTCAAGCAGAACAAGACCAAACCTTGAGCGTGTGCCTGACCCGTGACATGCTACCGTCAGCGTCGCTAGGACAGAAAACGGCAGATCAAGTCGGAATTCAGTGCAATCGCTGCACGCTACAACAACGTTATCAACACTAAAAACATTATCATATCCAGCGTAATGAGCAGCATCTGTGGCTGAAGAAGTTCCAACGAGACGTGTTTTTCCCGTAGCTGGTTCGTATCAAGGCCGGTCTGTATTCACACCAGAAGCAGCAGCCTTTGTGTTGATCCCTCAATTGTTTGGTTCCACCACCAGGGTTCTCTTGAATGCATTCACAAACACAAAAGGTCCGGATCGACGCGGCAAACAAACCCGGGGCTGTTTAAAAGCAGACCAAATGCATCCGTTGTGAATACGACCTAAAACGCAGTACTGACATTAATGTTTCCATACGACTGTTTCCGATATGTGACATTTACGTTTCACGATTGATTTAAAGGCATCTCGGCTTTCCAAGATAAGACACAAGTTCATTTTTGTCCATTTGTTTTTGCCAATTCTAGAAGTGCGTGATGAGCTGTGGATTTGTCTCAGCATTTGTTTTTGTTTTATATTTCATGAGCATTCGCTGCATCTCTCCACCCTGGCCTTTCGGAGACGACTCGTCTCATCTGAAGCCACTTACGGCTAAATGTCCCATCTGGTAACATTTCCACGTTTCTCCGCCTTAAATCAATAGAAATAATTTTCCTAAGACCCTGACATGCGAGCGCGCGCGCGCACACACACAAACGCAAAAACACACCCACGCACAGCTAGGTTGATTTCTTTTGTTTCGCCTTGCGTTTAATTTGATTGGCATTTGTGTGGCGGCTGTCGTTTGTACGACTGACTCTGAACCTGCACTTCAGTTTGAAACCAAACACTTGTTTTTTCGACGCCATATCCTCCTCCCTCCCACCGGATTGGATTTATTGATCGTTATGTGTCCAGTAATGTTGATTTGCGGTTGATTCTTGCTCTTTTTCAGGGTTTTTGTCTTTGCGATAAATCTGCTCTGCAGCTGAGCCGAAGTCAGCGCGCAACCGGTCTCCATTTTAGCTCGCTCCTCCGTCAGGTTTGGGCCGCGTGATGGCCGACGCTCTTCCTCGAGGTGCGACGCCAACGCAACAGAAAAACAAAACAAAACATGAAGACGCAAGACTCAGACGGGCAAACACTCTCAGACTGCGAGATGTAAATTGATCCGGGAGCCACGGTAGCGGTGAGTGATGCTTCGTTATTAATGTATCCAGATGAGATAATTACTCGGCCCTTCTGCTCCTCCACCGGGCAGTTAGTTAAACACGCGTCAGGGATTATGATGTCAGCTAGATTAAATGATCAATTACGCACACACGGCAGAGTGCATGCTCCCTCTCACCCCCCTTCCTCTGAAAACACACCTAACACACACACACGCAAACAAGTGTAAGTGTAACAGGGATACACTGCATGTGCGTTTGGTTTGGTCAGCGGCCCGTTGGTTGAGGACCCCGGCTTTTGACCTCTCGCTCCAGGGTCAGGCAGCAGACGGCCGGCCAGCTGGACATTTCCATCTCAAAGACCCCAAGGACCCCCCCTTCTCGCACACACACACACAACACTCACACGCACACATCTAAGATCCCCTCCCTCCTTTAAGTTGTATCTCATTTTCTCCTGCTGCGGATGGTCGGGTGGTTTATGGGTGCGGAGGAGCTGCGGCCATTCGTTTCCCCCTAACAGGAGGTCTAATGGAGAGGTCTACGCTGGAAACCTGAGCTCTCTCTGAGTAATGAGCTGCCCTTTACTGTCCACTGTGTGTAGCTTCATGTGCGGTTTTTGTTTTGTGTGTGTGTGCGCGCACTGCCAGGCCTGCTCTGACCCTATAAATGATGCGTCTCCTCCTCTCATCCACCGCGGCTCTTCGCTGCTAACAACCTCTGATCCGATATTCTACGGTAGAGGCCCCCTGATCTACCTTCGCCTCAACGGGCTCCAAGCAACTGCGGGGGCCTCTCCGTTTGAGGTTGACACAGGGGGACCCCACGGTAGGAACGGGTCACCCCCAGCGGCCCTGTGCAGCCATCCCACCGAGCCCCGTCGACTACACCCTCACAATGTGCGGCAGAGCCGAGGGGCCGGGAGGGAGTGGGGGAGGCAGCCACTTCTCCACCGTCTAATGCAGTTAGGGCAGGGCCAATCAGTCATCCCGACCAATACTAACCTTGTCGCTGGGCCTCTCCTCCCATCTTTTCCACGCAGGAGCCACAGAGAGCAGCACTGTACATTTACCTGCAATTAGATTTGCCTGAGTATCCTGCTGGGAGTGATGGAGGCCCCTCCGACCTGGAGATGGCAACAGCTCCTGCTCCTTTATACGATGTTCACCAGTGTGAAGCATGCATGTTTTTACGGGATTTGAGTAAAATCCAGTAATTATGGGATTTTGTTCTTTTAAAAATTTTAATAAAAAAAACGGGTGAGAGCGAAAGCAATGACTTAAGCAAGCTGTTGTGTTTATAACACACAATGTGTATTTGCTCATCCTTCTTGAAAGTTTCTCACTTTTTTGGGAGGATTTTATGGGACGGAACAACACAAATTTATACATATAGTATTTGTGCAGGATTTAAGTGGAATAGGCCTGTGTGTTCTGGGTGTTTTTGTTAATGCTTTAAAAAAATTAAAATAAAAAATCCTAATGACCTAAGCAAGCAGTGATGTTTACAACACAAAATGTTTTTTTTTTGTGTGTTTTTTGTACACTCGTCCTTCTGGGAAGTTTAACACTTTTTGAGGATTTTTTATAATATGGACCAACACAAAATTGTACATATGTGCAGAGTGGAATGAAACTGTGTGATTTGTGATGAATATAATGGCGATATTCTACAAAACATGCATGTTGCCTGAACATCTGCGTGTCATCAGCATACAGCGCACACACTGCGTACAGCTGGGCCACACGTGCCAACAGGATGTGAATATTAGTGTGTTCAGTTAAATTCCCATATTCTACCTGAAGGATAAAAACTGTTACAACTTGTTTTTACAAAACATATTTCCACAAATTGACTGCATTTTGATTTTACTCAACTTTTTTAAAAAAATTGGAATCCTTTCTTCTGCAATTGCTAATAAGAAAAAAAAAACAAACATGCTGACATATCAGCCATTTCTCTTTTTGCTGTTTTGTGGTTGCAGTGGATGACTTTACTGAACACTGCATGTGTGTGTCAACACTGCATGTGTGTGTCCACACCGCGTTAAGTCCCCGGTGCCGCCTGGCGACAGCGCGGCAGTGTTCACCTGGCCATTGGCAGAGGTGGTGGATGGATAATGATTTAACCATTGAAGATTAGTGAGCAGATGAATACAATGGAGAGGCTGATGGCTGCCTTGTTCT
The DNA here is from genome assembly GCF_027474105.1 of Poeciliopsis prolifica. NCBI lineage: Eukaryota > Metazoa > Chordata > Actinopteri > Cyprinodontiformes > Poeciliidae > Poeciliopsis > Poeciliopsis prolifica. The sequence continues at coordinate 7,905,266 of NW_026562396.1, forward strand.
GTTTGCTCTGCCTCTACCGGGAATGGAGATCACACACGCACGCACACACAAATAGTTTAATCACCGTCACCGAGCTCATGACACATGCACCTTAACTAGATGGAGACCTCAACTCCTGTGTGTATGTGTGGGTGTGTGTGTGTCACTGTGTGAACCTGTGCTGTGTAAACATGTCTACAGTTTCGGCGGGAGGCTCTCCTGCCTTATCAGAATGCACAAACACACACTCACGCGGTCGCCATCCCCTCGCCCCTGAGCCTCCTCTCCTTTCTCCAGTGCTTCCGTCTTGTGCGCCATCGCTCTTTTCCACACCTCCGCCCCTGTTTTCTCGGTGATTTAGTGCTCCGGGCCCCTCCCGGTGCTGCTGCAGCACATTAAGAGCATTTAAACCATGGCTGTTACTAAACAGGGGTCTTTATGGAGCCGATCCACACATCTGAAGCCCATTACAGCTACATCAAAGCAGGATAACAATGACTAATGAACAATAGATATCATGGGAGACTGTGCCAAATCAGTATTCACTGTTGCAGAGATGGTAGCATAGTGTGTGTATGTGTGTGTGTGTGGGAGGGGGGGGGGGGGGGGGGTTCTTCGTGGTGAGCATTTACTGCTCCACTGATTCAAGCTTTCATTAATTGTGTGGATCAACAGTACGTGTCTCACTAGACCCGTCCACATGCTTCTCATTTCTATGTGTGTGTGTTGTATTAATTTTTATATCTATGATATTAAGATTAACCACAGGACACACTCCTAACGGGAGAATCCTTATGCAAACACTGCTGTAATAGTCAATGCGCAGGTAGGAGATTGTGTTTATCGTATCGTTTATCATTTGTCACAAAAAATTCTTATAAGAGTTTGGATTTATCGCTGCCTCGATAAATGAACAATATTAAATTATTTTTGAAATTGTAGAACTATGGGAAATGTTTTTGGGGGTTTTTTACCATTTTTTTCACAGATTTTTCCACGAGCACATTGATAAATATCGGTAAATTCAAATGCAGTTCCTGTGTGACACAGGCCATGCTCCTTTAAATAAGTGACGTCATGAAAAAGCATATTCCAAAGGGAACGTTCTCCCAAGAACGATATGTATTTGTGTGGTCCAGTCACCTAAACAAAGAAGTAAGAAATAGTGTTTTCTACCGATATTTTTGATCCTTATCACGATGCTGCCTCAAAATACCACAATAAAATTCCAAGTCCATGTCTCTGGTCCCTCTGTGCAGCTTTAGCACTTCCTGACCTCCGGACCAGCCCCTTCCCCTCTGCGTCAGGGCTTCGGATGTGAAAGAGCGCAGAAGTGTTCTGAAGGCTTTGCTGTGGAGTGTCGAACGGAAAAGGTGGAAGTGGTGCCGGTAATCCCATAATGGCAGGTACACGATGACACGGGGGAACCTGTGTAATCCTCTTTTGGATGCAGCTATCATTGTCCATATCCCTGCCACTTTCCCTACTAATCCCAAACCCCAAACCCCGATCGTCCCCCACTCCCCACCCCTCTCTGACACCACTCTCGTAAAAACACAGCTTTTCACGGAAAATTTTGACGTAAACAGGGATTTTGCTACATTTACGACATGCCTTGCACCTAAAAACAAGCAAGAAGATGAATCACAAACATCTGTTTGACTGTCTTGATGAGAATTCATATTTCATAGATAAACACAACTGGGTTTGGATTAACTCTGTCAACTCACTTAGATTTTAGTGCTGCACTAAAGTTACGAGGTAAGTAAACTTTATGATTGTATGTAAAAAAAATAAAAAATTAACAGCAAAAGATGCTAACTAATGCTTGATACATCTGATAAGTTTAAGGGGCAGAGCAAAAAAAAAAGAAAAACAAACTGGACTTTTAAGGACCTGGAGTGTTTTGGGTACACTGTGTGTGTCCTTGGTGGGAATTTACCACATTATTTATCATTTATCGTGAAAAATTTCTTATTGTGATAAAAATGTTGATTTGTCGTTGTCATGATAAATTTCATTTATTGATGGAAGAGGATCATAAATGTTTTTTTTCTCCTATTTTCTCCACTACTTGTTCCACAAGAACACCAATAAATTAATAAGTGTGATTTAATGCAGATACTGTGTGCAACCAAGTGATATAAATCACACTTTTGTAAAGAAATTGGTGTTCTGAAGATGCCTGTTTCAAATGGGGGCGTTTTGTAAGAACTTTGTGTTTTCGGTGCTATTTTGAATGCTACACCATCCAGTGTTTTTTTTTTAGACTTACGTATGCAAAAGATTTCTAAAATGAGCAACCACCAGAGGAGTTTCGTGACTTCATTTCCTGACAAGATACGGCAAAAAGGAAAAGAAACTGAAGCAAACAGAAAACTGTGAAAGCTTCCTTGTGGACGTCCTCGTGAATGAACAAAGTTTTGTTCCAAGAAACAGGCGTGAATGGGAACACAGGCTCTCGTTGACGTCAAATATGAAATCCTCTCCTTTTCAGGTTTGTTGCTTCTCTCAAAATACCACTAAATCTCACTTCAATCGTTTTCAGACTCGTTCCAATTCACCCTCTTTTACTCCAAATGCAGGACTGTTGAAGGGCCTCTGGTGGAAAGCATCCTTTTTTTCTTGGTATTATTTATCTAATAATCTCATCCTCGGTGCAACTCTGCCTCCACGCTGACCACCAAGCCTCCAGGCCACGGGTCTGCTGACCCTTCACCCCTGACCCTCTCAGCTGGTCAAACTCTAACCCTGGGACAGATGGATAACGGACTCTTTGCTTTATCTCCTCCTGAACACACTCTTCCACCCTGCCCTCGCCGCAGCCTTTCATTTCACCTCTCGCTGCCCTCCTCTTTCTGTCTCTTCGTCCTCCCTCTCCCGCTCCTGATTACCTAAACTAACAGATCCACTCGTATCCTAACCCCTCTGTTATTCACTCCACTTTCAGTTTTTGCTCTGCCCCCGGTCCCCCGCTCAACCTCCATCCGACACGTCTCACCTGTTCGGCTGCTCTTCTGTCGCCACATTTTTACACGTTCTCTTTTCTTCCACCGAGCGTTTCCTCTCCAACTTTCCTGTCAGACACGTTCGACGTTTTGTCCACGTCAGGCATGCGATTCGGAAAAATGTTTTCTCGCCGTTTCGCCGCGTCCAAACCACAAACTCTGAGCCGTTTCATTTGACAGCTCAGCAGAGAGCAGGGTGTAATTGTGACATGGATTAAGGGAGGCCAAAAGGTTTTCATATCCTTTTTTTTTTTTTTTTGCACAAATAAAAATCTTAAAAACTTCACTGAAAAAAAGAGAGAGAGAGAGAGAATGCAGCTATAACTATAAAAAAATTTCTTCAATTGGGCCAAAGTGAGCGAATGAAGGTCCTGGAAATGACTATGTTTATGTTTGTTTACCTTTAAAAATTAATACGTTTACTTGGGTAAACTTCAGTACTTTTGACCTGTTGGCTCTTTGTTTTTAAGCTTTGAGCTTTACAAAGCTCCAACTCAGTATAAGTCGGCATTAAGGACTTTTAATCTTCTACCCTGATCTGATGGGAAGAGGACGGCAAAACTACAAACCTACCAACATCCATTTACCTAACAGGACAGAGTTTGCTGAATGTGGAACCCTGTCAGGGGTAAAGCAAGATTTGGTTCCCTACCCACACAAAGTTTCTATCAATCTTTTAGCTTTAGATTGATAGAAAGAGGAGATGAACCCATGGTTGGTCAGTTTAACACGTCCGTCCCCCACACTGAAACAAGGTGGTGCCACCTTCATGCTGTGGGGTCCTTATTCTCCAGCTGGGAGATAAGATCGTGGCGTCAGCATAAAACGGGGCAATTCTGGTTGAAAGTGCCTTGAGTCTGAGACACAAACATGCAGGAAGAGCAATAGAATGGTTTAGTCCGATCCACATTCTCACTCTAGACTCAAATCCTGCTTGGACTCGGGATCAAGAGAACACAGACACTTTTCATCCGATCTGATTCAACTCGTGCTGTTTCGCAATTAAAAATATAGGAGAAGAAAAAAGAAAATCCACCTGTCTGCACCTTCAAAACTGTCTTACTAAAACCCTGAAGCAGAATTCGGTTTTCCTGCTCCTCTAATCTGGAGCGAAGTTCAACAAAACTGCAAAACAGCCGAAACGCCGAGTTCCTTTAAATGGAGGCTGAAAAGCCACCTTCCATGCATAACGACTGGAACATTGATCGGTACGTTTGCTGTGTACTTGCTTGGCGGTTTTGATTGAATCGGTTACCATGTTGCGTTTCTTTATGTCGTGAATCACCTCGGACTGCCTTGCTGCTGAAAGGAAAGTCAAATAAACTCCATGTGTGCAAACGGGCACACTTCTCAGATCTCCATTTGTAAAAATTTCCAAAACGCAGCCCCCTTCTGTGCCCTCTGGTGTCTTGGCTCCCAGCCACACAAATGTCACACTTGAGTCTTGTTGCTACAACAAAATGCAAAAAAATAATAATAATAATAAAATCCAGGGGTTGTGAATACTTTTGGTGACCAAAAGCTTAAACAGAGCTGGAGGAGATCTGTCATGGAGTCAATGTTTTCATGCATTTATTTATTATCCACCTTTTAATCCTGAAATAATCCCATTTGTGGCGCCGCCCATAACTGTCCAAATACTTTCTTGATATATATATATATATATATATATATATATATATATATATATATATATATATATATATATATATATATATATATATATATATATATATAAAGAGCCTGTTTCTGTTCTAAATAATTTTCCAGAAACCTTTCCCATGTGTTCATCTCCTCTCCTTTCCCCCGCACTAACACACGAGGCCATTATAAACATTTATGCAGCCCCAGAAGCTTCCCGTGCTGACGCTCAGGCGGATCGAACCTTTCGATTGATACTGAAACAATTTGCATACTGATTCTCTTTCAGAGCGCGCGGATCCATAACAACACCGCTCGGCTATTCAAATGCGCCTGCACCGGGAAGGAAAGGAGAGCAGCGCGGACCACGGCGCAGGGGGAGAGAATAGTCATAATAATAATAGTTATTATTATTATAAACCTCGGACTTTATCCATGACATTGCGGGACGGGAGGATTTCTTTGTTTTGTTTAGTTTTGTCTTTGCGGCGCCTGCAGGGATCTTTGCACCGCGGACTGGATTCGGGACGCTCCGGAGGAGAAGGAGAGGATGGAAGCCGCAGCAGGACTAAAAGGAGGAAGACGAGGGGGAACGTTTAAAAAAAAAAAAAAGATATAAATGCGCACGATACGAACTACATTTTCTTTTGTGTTGTGTGTAAAAAAATTTTGTTCTTTTTCTTTGTCTGCGTATATGTTGGAATTAAAGCGCTCGCGTGCGAAAGTGGCGCAGCGGCTCCGCGCGCCGGAATGATGATGATGATGATGCTGATGATGAAGACGCGTGACAGGAGCGGGATCCTGCGGTAAAGTCGTGGATGTGGAGAGCGGGGTGTGCGGGGGTCTATACAATATGTGAGTGCGTGTGCGTCTTTGCTGGAGAAAATGATATTAAAAAAATAAAACAGAAAGAAAGAAAGGGAAGAAAACCTGACATTTCAACCCCGTTGAGTTGAAAGGAGACGTGGAAAGAAATGTTGTGGGTGCGGGGGGGGGGGGCTGTGCACGCTGCCCGAATCTGACGCACACCGTCAGGATGCGTCTGCACACAAAACTTACAGCAGCTGCACCGCATTTCAGCCCAGAGGAGGAGGGTGTGTGTGTGTGTGTGTGTGTGTGTGTGTGGTGATGGGTGGGGGGGATTATATACTGAAAGAAAAAGTGCTTTTAATGAAACGCAGCGAAAGAATCTGGAGTCCTTTCTGCGGAAGGCAACACAAGAAACGCCAAACATTTGCGTCGTTCGGTGCTTTGTATAGGCCGAGACCTTCTTTTACTCCGAGGCTGGTTCTGCTGCGCTTCGAAGCTTGGCGTTTGAGGACAAGATGATTGGAGCTGTTTGGTGTGATTAAATAAACACATCAATAAATAACAGAGCGCGCCTGTGCGCCGAAAAGAAGGTGACGAAAAGGAAGCTGGTCGTCACATCTGTTGCAACTCCACCCTGTTGTCGCTGTTAGAAAAAATAATAAAAACGGCACAGAGATCAAAATGGCGCGATGCAAAAATCATTCCTTAATCTGCTGAGTTGGTGGCAGTCTGGGAAAAATATGAATGTTTTGGAGAGCCGAGTGGCACCTCTTTGTTAATCGCTTCACACATGTTCTTGCATTTCTACTAGTTTCAACGGACGGCTTCCGTAAAATACGTACCGGTCAAACACCCTGTTCGAATTTAACCGAACCGGGTCACGCCTCATGTGCGTTTTGTTTGCCTGGGGGTTTTTTAATACAGTTGGAATTGTGTCATTTTAACAGCTGATAAAGAATTAAATAAAATGTTTGGGTTTTTTTTTCCTTCCCAGCCAATTTTTACAATCGGAGCAGGGCCGGCCCTAAAGTTTTTCCTCTACCCTGATCATTGATTGGGGCCCCACTGGTTGCCCTTGTCACCATGGCAGCAATTGATTTTCATCCCTTGTGTTCATTTATTTAGTAAGTTGTTGTTTTTTTTTTTTTTTTTTTTTTGATGTTGTTTTTTTTTTTTTTTTTTTTTTTTTTTTTTTGTTTGTTTTTTACATCTAGTGTAACAATCAAAGTGACTGCATCACAAAGTGCGACTTGGTTGACCTCTTTGTTAATCGCTTCACACATGTTTTTGCAAACGGCAGCAGAGGAAACGTCTTTTGTGTGTCGTCCTGTTTTTTTGTGCCTATTGAGGCATTTTAGCTTTTCCATGAACAATCAGCGGAGTTAGAAAGCAGGGCTCAACCTGATTGGTCTGTTTGCTCGCAAACGCCGACACCTTTTCATTAACTCCTGGGTTTGTTTGCAGTATATTGAGACGTAGAGCCGAGTGGCATTAATCCCCACTGTTAACATAAACCCCCCGAACTGTGACGGAAAAACATCTGCGAGACTTTTAGACATTTTTACTGACTCAAAGTGTTAAATTAAAATCAATAATAATAGTAATAATAATAATTGTCTTTGGTCTTATAACAAACGCTTCAAAGTAGATTCAAAAGTAAAATCATTCTTGATAAACATCACAGCAAAGTTTCAAGTTTTCACATCGACGCTTGTGTGAAAAGTTAAGAGCTCTCTGGGGCCCCCTGCTGGCCTGGAGCACCAGCAGGTGGCAGTATAGGTTGCTTATACCTTGGGCTGGCTTTGTTAATTAATAAATAAATAAACAAACAGGAAACAAAGATATCGAGTGGTGATTGATGCAGCTAACTTAACAAAAATAAAACCTATATATATATATATATATATATATATATATATATATAATATATATATATATATATATATATATATATATATATATATATATATATATATATACACATTCATATATATATATATATATATATATATATATATATATATATATATATATATATATATATATATATATAAAATCAATATTATTATTTTTTTTTTTTTTTTGTAATTTTTTTAATTTACCCTGGCAATATGGCGGCTGGCTAACATTTCCCCTGACAACCCTGTGGCCGCTTCAAGGTCAAGAAGCTGGGCTTGCTATCACTTTTGATTGTAGCACTGGCTGTGAACTCTCGGTTACACTGCAGCCTTCTCGGCTCCAGGTCTTGTAAGAGCCCCGAGCTTTTAGCGGTGCCACATTGTCATTCACAACGCACATAAAAAGTTCTTTGGAACACGTTGGGTCAAACTCAAATGAAAATATCTGGAAAGGAATGGTTTCCAGATTAATCTAGCCAATGTTGTCACAATTATTGAACGTCATAAATATAAATATGCTTGGCTAATTTTTTTTGTTGTTTAATTTGTTGTTTAATTACTCTCCAACTTTTTTTTTTTTTTTTTTGTAGTGTAAGTGAGTTAAAGTTGCTGCCATTAAAAAGTAGGGTGAAGAAAAATGACAAATAGTTTTGCAGAAAATGTCATGGTAAACAAAATAAAGATGAATAACTTGTTGTTGAACTAATTCTCGGCCTGTTTGAACTGGAGGCTGCAGACGGTGGGGGGGGGAGCAGCGGGGGGCCCTGCCCGCTATCGTTGACACGGTTTTGTTGCCATAATCGGAGACTCGCAGAAGTTACACGGAGCAATTGGGCGGCATATGGGCGCCTTTTAATGTGAAGTGATGGCCTTATTAATCGCACATGAGCGCGCGAGTCGGAGCAAGTGACGCGGAAGGAGAAAAGGCAGTTGATCTGCCCCTGAGCAAGGCAGCAGGTCGGGCGTCTGCCGCTCGCCCATGATGGCATTTTGATCAATTAAGAAAGGGAGGGGGAGGAGGGGGGTAACAATAACAGTAATAATAAAGTAAATTCATTCATCAATGGGAAAACTTAAAAAGGCTTTTTGTTGTTGCAGCCTCGGGGGATTTTAGGGAGAGTTTACTTTAATATAAAAGAAGAAGAAGAAAATAAGTTTGCAGAATTGAAAGAGTTATTAAGAAATTATCTCATTGGTGGTTTGTTTTGTGTCCTTGTCAATTTATCGATTTCTTTCACTTTATTTATTTATTTTATTTTATTTTATTTTATTGGTTTGTTGATGTTTCTATTTCATTTCCAGTGCGTTCTAGAAATTATTTCCGTTTTGTTTTAATAATAATATAGCTATATTTTTTAAATAAAATAAAAAGATCATCTACGTGCATATATTAAACTGGTAATCAATTTATATTTTAAGGCGGCTTTATTAGAACAAATTGTGGGCCCGTGCCCGAGTCCCCTCCAGGAATTATAATCTTATTCCGTATTGATTGGCGCGGCGCGGCGCGGTGTGTTTCCAAGGCCTGTAGCTCAAATGCAGCCCGAAAGGGCAGCCGCGCCAACGCTTCACTTCACATATGAATATCTCAAATTTTCTCAAATATCTTTTTGTTTTGTTTGTTTGTTTGTTTGTTTCTAAACCTTGAAATTCATGAGGAATTTCATTTTGAGCTTGTTGGCTGTCGTTGGAGTGGCGTACAGTCCCCATATTCGAGATTATAAATGTGGATCCGGCGGACTCTGTTATGAGTGAAAAAAAAAGAAAGAAAGAAAAAAAGGAAACGAAGGGAGCGATGCGTTTACATGTTCTCCAAAGGTTAATTCGCTTTCCCTGCATATGCGCCCTCATTTTCCTCCGACTCCCAACTCAAGTGGGCTCGTTTCTAAAAGTTCAGCCGATGCCAGTTAGCGCGCGGACTTCTGCCTAAATAAGATGTAATTGTCATTTTGAAGCTGGGAAGACATGTCGTTTTGGCAGAGCTGCTGAAATATTGATCCGCGCTCATTCCTTTTTTTTTTTTTTTTTTTTTTTTTGTCTGGGAGGCATTATTGCTTCTCGCTTGGATATGAGGCTGCAGGTTTCATCAGAGTGGCGCCCATGATTAATCGTCGTTAAAAAAAAAGTGTAACAAACATGTTTTCAATGTGTTTACATTTTTACTAAAAAGTAATATCGCGTGCTCCTCCTTTTGTATTTTTCTTTCTTTTTTTTTTGTAAACAAGAACGTACCATCTACCTGTTAGTTTTTCCTGCACTCGTCTTCTTTGCTCACTAATTGGGGTGAAATGTTTCCTCTGTCGAACAAAACAAAAAAAAAAAAAAAAAAATTTTTTTTTACATTCTACATAAGGCGGGCCCATCACGGCACAATGGCCACAGAGAGCGCAGCTCGGGGTCGAGCAGACGTGGCAGCAGCCGATCGATCCGAATAAGAATGTGTAGATGAGGTTTTGCTGCCGAGAGGCCGAACCTGAGCCTCCGTCATCGCCTGCGCCTCGGCCGACACTTCTCTCTGGGAGGGCGGGGAGAAAAAGTTGAACTAACACTGGACTCTTATAAGAATGCTTTGTCATGTTATCACACACACACACACACACACACACACACACACACACACACATATGTGTGCAGATTACATGCAGATGTATCTAGAGATTATTTTTCTTGTGCTGACAAAACGCAGGAAAATAAATTGCATGTATCAATATGTATTGCATCTATTTCTGTTGGTCATTTTCAGATTTTTTTTAAGGAGGAAAGGCTTCTATCGTTTGTTTATTTACTTATTTGTTTGTTTTCACTTTCTTCTTTAAATCAGGTGGCACCGAACAAAAGCCGACCAATCGTTATAATCCTTATAATTGTTTTGTCAGTTTCGAAATCGTTTGAGTCGATTGCCTTTTTCGGTTTCTGTTGAGGCTATCAGCATCCTCCTCTCCCTCCTTCCTTCTGAAAACTTTTTGAATGCCCCAGTGAAATAAGTTAGATTACAATTATTATTATTATTATTATTATTATTATTATTATTATTATTATTATTATTATTATTATTATTATTATTATTATTATTATTATTATTATTATTATTATTATTATTATTATTGGTAGCAGTATCAGTATTCAGGTTGTAGGTCGGTTTATTCTTGAGACTTGCTGGAGGTTGAAATCATACAGTCTCTTCGATGAGGAAGAACAGAGGTGTGATCGTGTAATTACACCCGCTGTGTTTTTGTTGTGTTGTTGAGACCTGCCTCTAAACTCCCATACTACACACACACACACACACACACACACACACACACACACACACACACACACTCATTCTTTTATTTTTTTTTTTTTTTACTACGCGCTTGAACAGTCACACTTGGATGCATTAGGGTCCCTTTGTCTGGACACACGTCACACACACGCCATTGACATTGACTTCACATCAGAGACAGTTTAACTTCTTCTTCTCTCTCTCTCTCTGTCTCTCTCTGTATTTTCTTTTATTCAAATCGTTCAACCGAGTTCCGGGTCTATTGTCGGGAGGTGGGGGGGGAGGGGATGAGGGGGGCTGTTTGGAGGGTTAGCGGAGGCCGGCAGATGTGGGGCCCCCAAAGCAGGTCCAAAACAGTGAAAAGTCTGAAAGGTTAATCTGTTACCCCCGCAGATGTTGGCTTTGGGAGTCTTGAAGCGTCACCTTTGACATGTCCCTCATTCAGCAGGGGGTCCAGAAGGACACTGACCCGCTGCAAGCTGTCACCTCGGCTGAGGACGCCCTGCACTGTACCGCTCTATCAGGCCAAACGAGACCCCCCCCCCCCCTTTTTTTTTTTTTTTTTTCCTCCTCTTATCAGGGATGGTAAAAACTTTTTGCAAAGCCTCCCGGTCTGTCTCAGCGTGTCGTTTCTCTCCTTAAAACGAGAATACGTCTAATGATTATGCGCAAATACGGACCCACCTTGTCATAAGTTTCTGTTGTTATCAAAAACCAAATTCCAGCACGCTGCTGTTATTTTAACGTCGACGTGAACTGAATGCTCATGGAGACCAAATGACTCCTCCGGCACAGCGGATTAACCAACACATTAACACGTTGCTGCTGCTGCTGCTGCTGCTGCGCTCGGGCAAATTGGACACACGCTCTCGCGCGCTCGCTCGCTCGCGCGCACGCGCCATGCTGGGCTTGGTTCGTTAAGCCTAATGGTTGAACAATAGACACATCTGCTCGTCTCTTTGTATCAAAAAGGAAGATACCACGGTGCTCTGCGTTTGGTTAAACCGCCACATGCATTTGGCTGCACAGGAGTGTGTGTGCGTGTGTGTGTGTGTGTGGGGGGGGGGGGGGGGGGTAGGAGGGGGGGGGGCTGCAGCTGAACTTCGCCTATAACCAAAGAATGGACGCATATGTAACACACACACACACACACACACACGCACACACACACACACACACGATCAAGTTTAAAGTTTACAGACAGCGCCACTAACTTACAATAAGAAGATTCATTCGACTCTATTGATTATAGATAGATAGATAGATAGATAGATAGATAGATAGATAGATAGATAGATAGATAGATAGATAGATAGATAGATAGATAGATAGATAGATAGATAGATAGATAGATAGATAGATAGATAGATAGATAGATATTGTTTTGAAATCAGGACTTAAATGGTTAAAAATAAACTCCAAATAAACCCGGAAGTATGCTTCATTTCCAGTTAATTATTTAAGGAGGTCTGACGTCTGAGCCCCGTAAGGAGCCCTACTTTCTAAAATAACAAGGCAAACCTGTAGCTATAACAAGAGTAGTTCCCTTAATTACAAGAGGTGACGTATTTACGCAATAAAGTTCTACTGTTAATATGACGCCTGCAGATGAAAGCTTTAGTGGTGTATGGAAAGCCATTTCAAGATTTAATTGAAAAAAACTACATATGTCTATAATTACTTAGTATTTTTGCTATGCTTGTCTGATGTTAAAGTGTTCCTACTACAAACCCCTTCCCCCCCAAAAAAACATTATATAATAATGATAAATAACATTGAACTGTCACCCTACAGTTTAGTTGTACTGTTATCCAGTTCTGGTCTAAGTTGTCTAAATATTCACAACCGTGAACTAGAGTTGATCAAGTTCAGTTTAGACTCAGTGAAAACGTCGAAATATTCCTTTAGTGCAGCACTTAGAGGAAGCAGACGCCAACTTCAGCTACATCCAGCTTCGCTTCAAAACAGCTGCTCTCAGCAAAAACAAACATTTCCCTTCTCGTCACAGGAAAACACAGAAAAATCAGTCCGTCATTGTGCCCAAGACGAGTGAGACACATTTCATGTCCATTACGCGTATTGAGTTTGCAGCTGCTGATCCTGCCATTTTGCAGCAAGAATCTTTATGTGTAAGTGGGTTCTCTCTGGGTACTCTACCACAGTCCAAACGCATGACTGCTTGGGGAAATTCTCCGATTTAAAATCGCACTTCGGTATGTGTGTGTGGGACTGACCACCGGTTCAGTGTGTCTCACCCAGTGACCCTGCCTGTCGCCTAATGACTGGCAGAGGTAGACATGACCGTCGCCCCCCCTCCTACACACACACACACACACACACACACACACACACACACACACACACACACACACACACACACACACACACACACACACACCCTTCCCATTCAAGGATCCGTGTTTAGAGATGATGGGAGGATGGATAGAGTTTGCATCTCTCAACAAAATCTCAACTGCGATTATTAATCATACTAATGTCTGACAGCAATGATGTTTGAAATATCTAAAATGCTGATTTGGCTGGGAAGGATGTCATTCTGGATTATTTTTTTAAAACGTAATCCTCACGAAGCTCTGATCTCAGATACCTTTATCGCGATTGTTGGCAAGTGTTGTTTTCGATACCCAATACTGACATCAGTGATCAGATATACTCAGCTTGTGGATAGGAAGTGCTGTCATTGTTGGCTTGTCAAAACGGAATAACAGTTTCACAAATGTTCTCGCTTTTTGCAGATATTGCTAATGTAACCAAAGAAATCAAAACCTCGACAAGCAGCAGTGTCTGCTACTCTGGATTATTTCAGTGACTTCTGTCACATACTGGTTTATTGACTGACCGTCAACACTTTCTGATTGGGATTCCTGAAATGTTGATCGCTTGCGGGCTGAACGTTTTTCTAAAAATGTCTGAAGTTTGATTTTTGTGGGTCAAAAAAAAAAAAATCACTGGATTCATGGAAATCCTCTCACGTGCCACCGGCGTGTCTATTAAATGTTAAAAGGGTTTGCCACGGCCAATGTTTGGTGCCTCCCTTCCTTAATAAAGGTGCGCGACGTCAGAGTGGCGTGGAAATGTGCGCGTGCGCGTGTGTTGGAGAGAGTAGGTGTGGGGAGAGAGAGAAAAAGAGAGAGAGAGAGAGAGAGAGGGGGGGGGGGGGGGGAGTATGGGAGGAGACCGGCGTGCACAGTGCGCATGTGCAGACGGTGAGATCTGTGCCGCGGTGGAGCAGGGACTGGACACACACCGCTCGAGAGATGGCGCGGCACCCGACCGGAGCGCAAGGACAGCTGGTTGGCGACGGGGGGGCTTGAATTACAAAGAAGAAGAAAAGAAATATATGGTTTTAAAAGCAAAAACAAGAAAGAAAAAAAAGGGCAAAAAAAGAGAGAAAAGGATAAATACAAGCATATTTAGATATTATATTGAAAGAGGAAAAATAACAGATTTTGAAGAGACATTTTATTCCTGGAGAGCGGCGGCAGAGAGGTAGGAGAATAATCGACTATTGCAGCACAGAGAGGATCTGGACAGGAGGCTGCTGCGAGGAGGACACCAAAAAGCAACAACAACAAAAAGCCAACTGAACTTTACTGGACGCGTGGACTTCCTTTACGTCGGCTTACGGCAGTAGGTCAGATAGATGGTTTGTCCACAGCGGAGCCCGGATCATGAACGCGCAGCTGTCGATGGAGAACATAGGCGACCTGCACGGAGTGAGCCATGAGTCCGTCGCCGGCCACGGAGAGCTGCTGAGCGGCCACAGTCCGCACTCCCGCCCGAGCCCGCGGGGACTGAGCCACCGCGCAATGGGCATGGCCACCCTACTGGACAGCGGAGACTATCACCCCGGCCACCCGGGACACCTGCACCCAGCCATCAGCATGTGCGAAGCCCCCCACGGCATGAGCGCGAGCACCACCTACACCACCCTAACCCCCCTGCAGCCCTTACCCCCCATCTCCACCGTGTCCGACAAGTTTCCCCCCCATCACCACCACCACCACCATCCCCACCACCCGCACCCGCACCAGAGGCTCCCCGGGAACGTCAGCGGCAGCTTCACGTTGATGCGGGAGGACCGCAGCTTGGCGCCCATGAACAGTCTGTATCCCGCGTACCATCACAAAGACCCCTGCATGGGCCAGAGCCTCTCGCCGCTGTCTGGTTCCGGGCTGGCCAGCATACACACGTCTCAGGCCGGCATCCCGCCGTACGCTCACCCCGGCGCCGCCATGCCCGGCGAGAAGATGCTCACGCCCAGCGGGTTCGAGGCTCACCATCCGGCCATGCTCAGCAGACACGCCGAGCAGCACATGACCTCCTCCGCCGGGATGGTGCAAATCAACGGCCTGCATCACCACCCGCACGCCCACCTCGGCGCGCAGGGCCACGGCCAGGGGCTGGGCAGTAACCGGGAGCAGGCCTCCGGCCCTGGGCACCAAGGTGGCGGCGGAGGAGGAACAGGAGGAGGAGGCGGCGGAGGCGGCGGTGTTTCTGGGGGACAGATGGAGGAGGTGAATACCAAAGAGGTCGCGCAGAGGATCACCACGGAGCTGAAGCGCTACAGCATCCCTCAGGCCATCTTTGCTCAGCGGGTCCTGTGCAGGTCTCAAGGGACCCTGTCCGACCTGCTGAGGAACCCCAAGCCCTGGTCGAAGCTCAAGTCCGGCAGAGAGACGTTTCGTCGCATGTGGAAGTGGCTGCAGGAGCCTGAGTTCCAACGCATGAGCGCTCTCAGGCTCGCAGGTGAGCGAAGCCTCGGTAAAGCACCTCCTTTTTTTCATTACTATTTAGTTATTTATTGCTTTCATCCTCACAAATACCCGCTATGAAAATTGATATATGAGAGAACATTTGACCCCTTTGCTGCTGAACAGTTTGCAACTCATGTGAGGCAACATTCAGCCTGTTTTCTCCAAAAACACTGAGTTGATTTGAACAACATGGGTCAGGTTCAGTGTAGCGGTTCCCTCCAATTAAGAGACAATCTAATCTCCAACGTTGAAGGTTATGAGTTTTTAGAAAAAACTTAGTTTTGAGGCTATTGTTGTTGTTGTTGTTAATCAGCTTATAACTGATTAAGCATGTAATAAATTATTATTACATGCTTTAATAAATCATTATTACATGCTTCATCATTGCAGAAAAGAAGCGGGATCTCTTTTTTTATTTATTTTATTTTATTTTTTACTGTTTCTAGACTCATTTTGGGCTCGACTGAAACAAGTGCTCATGTCACTTTGTCTCCAAAGTATCGATCGCAGCACTGTGTTCGTAAACCGATCCGTCTCCAAGAAATCATTACAGGAACGAGTTTATTTTGGTGTCGATGCAACCGATCAGCTCTTCGTTTTTCCCTCTCTCTCTCTTTTTTTTCTCTGCTGGCCTTCTGCTTGTAAACAGAGGAAATAGAGAATGTGTGTGTGGGGGGCGGTGTACATGTGCTCGTGTGTGTGTGTGTGTGAGAGAGAGAGAGAGAGAGAGAGAGAAAGAGAAAGAGAGAGAGAGAGAGAGAGAAAGAGAAAGAGAGAGAGAGAGAGAGAGAAAGAGAAAGAGAGAGAGAGAGAGAGAAAGAGAAAGAGAGAGAGAGAGAGAGAGAGAGAGGGTGATAAACTCGATTTAAATGTCAACCGGAGTTGGTGTCATGCATAATTTAGCAGATGAAGATTGCTTTGGCCGTGGCTTCAAGAAATCTAAAATAAAATAAACTCGTCCTGTTAAGACAAGTGGGGAGGGGGAATAACAGCCCGTTAGGACAGAATCCAACAGTCGGAGCCGAGGAACCGAATCTGACTCGACTGAAGTTTGTGTTAATGAACCGATGGACGCGTGGTCGAAATCTCTCCCTCGGGTTCAATTCACAGGTGCGGGCAGTGAGGCCCAAAAAGCGCGCGAGGATTCGTGGACAGTTTTTATATATATATATATATATATATATATATATATTATATATAATATATATATATATATATATATATATATATATATATTATATATATATATATATATCGCATTGATTATATTTCAATTTTCCCATCTGCTGCTCCTGTGTGTGTGCGCTTTGAAGGGCGATTAGATGAGCTTCAAAATGTGGCTTTCATATTATTATTATCATTGTTATTATTATTGTTATTATTGTTATTATTATTATTATTATTATTATTATTATTATTGTTATTATTATTATTATTTAAAGGCTGTCATCATATCGGATGATTTCGTAGTTTGAGTTGTCGAGTCCGTCAATGAACTGAAACTCGTGTTGTTGACGTGAACGTTCACTGGCAGCCCGGATTCTAATGGTTCCAGCTCAATCAGAGCTTTTATTGAGCCTGCAAGTCATTCTTGAGAGCTACAGCTGCTTTGTTTATGTCTGAACAAAACAAAAACAAAACAAAAAACAAAAAAAGAAAAGAAAATGCCACAGGATAGAGATCCAATGATTCAGAATACATGAACAGTAGTTTTTAAAATTTGTTCATGTATATATATATAAAGCTATTATATAAAATTATAAAGCTATCATATAAAAATATAAAGCTATTATATAAAAATATAAAGGTATTCTCTCTTAAGGAGAATAGCTGTAGATCAGATCCAGGCCCACACTATTGATCCGGACGTTGCTAGGAGAATCTGATCAGTGCAGAAGCAGATGTGATATGCTTATTGATTTTAGGCTTCTGGTATTAATCTCGGGCCTTTTCTGGTCTCCCACGTAATCACTTATATATATGAAGTACAATAGAGCAGAATAGAATAGAACATTTGGGTTTTCTGTTGGGTTCGATCACTAAATAGTTCTTGCGGTACATCTGCTGCATTTTATGTTTCTGTCTGCACACAAGTCTGTTTGTTGAAACGCGGGAGCTCTCTGCGCAGGTCCAGCAGTGTGTGTGTGTGCGGTGTGTTTTCACTGTGTGAAGTTATCTGCGTGCTTGTAATGATTAGCCGGGAGCAGCAGTGGTTCTGTTTGAGCCTGTCCGTGTGTGATTAGGCTGATAATGAGGCCGTTGTTAGGTCCCACGCTTTCCTGGGAAAGCTCTCTCTCTCTCTCTCTCTCTCTCTCTTTCTCTCTCTCTCTCTCTCTCTCTCTCTCTCTCTCTCTCTCTCTCTCTCTCTCTCTCTCTCTCTCTCTCTCTCTCTCTCTCTTCGTACCGTGGCCGTGGCCGCTCCGCGGTGGCTCCTGCTGCTGTCTGCGTGGCCTTCACTCCTGCTGATTTATAGCGGCCCTTAACACAAGGGGCTCCGACTCTCTGTTAATATTTACCACCGCTGGAGACACCGAGCAGCTCGTACACGCCATTCTCTCTCTCTCTCTCTCTCTCTCTCTCTCTCTCTCTGTCTGTCTTTATGGCCATGCCAGCGTAGGCCGCTGTGCTGCACCTCAGCACAGACTCAAGGCAAAAGCCGCTCTCTTCATTTGAAGAAACAGAGAGAGCGCACGCTCTGTCGCTTGAGAAGCCCTCGTCTGCCCCCTGCTGGTTCCAAGCCGTCGGTGCGCTCTGGTTTGCCTGGCTGTGCTTAACATAAAACGAAACAAAAAAACTGAAAACGTTCAACAGCAGCAGAATACAAATTATACATCTGCTTAATAAAAAAAAAAAAAGAATTATACATATATAATTATGTATATATGTATAATACATATGTACATAAAGCTGGGGGGCGTTTTTTTTCCTTTGGGGCTTTCAGCACCATGGACAGCGCTCACCAGTCCCTGTTTTAGACGTCTGCACTGAAAAAAAAAAAAAAAAAACTTTTGGAAGGTATTGTGAACGTAATTAAAACTCTGTATGTTTTGATCAAGCGCCGTAGAGGGCAATGCAATAATAATTACATTCTACTTATTATTATTATTATTATTATTATTATTATTATTGTTATTATTATTATTATTACTATTATTATTGTTATTATATTTTTTAGTTTTAACCCAAAACAATGTCTCTTTGATGAGACTTTAACTGAATTCTGTATCAATTGAAGGACAGGTTACAGGCCCAGCATATTTATGAAGATAGGGTTATAAATAATGACTTAGCGTGGCTGAGAAAGTCTGTTCATATCCATCTTTACCTGTTTTAAATCAAACTTGGTGTCAAGCTAAGCTGGGACACCAAATCGCGGGACCTCTGCGCAGGTCCAGCACTGTATGTGTGTGTGTGTGTGTGTGTGTGTGTGTGTGTGTGTGTGTGTGTGTGTGTGTGTGTGTGTGTGTGTGTGTGTGTGTGTGTGTGTGTGTGTGTGTGGAGGGAGGGGGGGGGCTTGTTGTGTGAATGGATTTGCAAAGAAATATAATAGGATTTTCTTATCCAAACCAGTTTTGGTTTGATTTTGGGTTTTTTTTGTTTTGTTTTGTTTTTTTCAGTGGAGGATGAACCAGATGACCGTCACCGTAATTATAGCCTCACAAACGCAAATAGTGCTCTGGACAAACATTCCCACTTGTAACATGCTTCTTTAAGACAGAAGTTGTATAAAGTGGTGTGATTAGTTTCACCAAACTGCACAGAGGAGCTGTATTTTCAAATATGTTGGTATTTATTGCTCCTTTCATTGAACAGAACATGGAGGAAATAGTGCAACAACAATAGTGGTGGGAGCCTCTTTAATTGGAATTTATTGTGACAGCAATAAATCAACCCTCTTATCATGATAAGAAATTTATCATGATAAGTAATAAAGAGTACGATACGATAAATGCCCACACCTACAATATCAGTGTTAATCAGGACTATATAGTACTGTTCAAGCATTTGTGCTTGTCGGTTTTAAATGAGCGACGCTCCCTTTGAATTGCAGAGGTTTTGGTCTTTTATGTGATTAATAAATTATAAATTAAAAAGGCAAATATTTCCTGTTTCATTACATTTCTAAACTGATAAAACAGTGCAGCTGAAACCGAATCTCAGGTTTTGTTAGAGTTCAGCAACACACCTTAAAAGTTGGCTCTAAGCTATAAAATTCTGTGTTAGACTTATGTAATTTCTCCTAAGAAACATGGAATAAAACCAACCCAAACACAATGCATTCAAATGTATTTTATCTCTTTTTCTTTTCTCAACTTGATGAGTCGAGTTGCTGTCTTTGCCTGGACCAGCTGCTTCCGCTCACATTGCTCTGAGAAAAATGAAAGAAACGGAAAAATCCCACTGCGATTTCCAATAGCTCTCTCAGTAATTGCTGTGCTAGAACAAACACAAATAAATAAAGAAATAAAGCAGCCCAGTGTCCAGCATCCAGACTGCTGCTGGATTCCTTTAGGTTGCTAAATGTCAGAGAGAGCTCTCACAGGCATAAAAACCAGCTTGTCAGCATGTGTGGTCTTTTGCAGATCCGTGAGCATTATTATGATTCATTCTCCCGAAAAGAAGCGTGAGTGCTTTATCTGGGGAGCCACTTATGCGCCGAGACGCATGAAACCTCTGACCAGGTGATGAGACTTTTTTTTTTTTTTAAATTTCTGTTTCAACCAAACAGTCCTAATCAACATTAGACGTGTTAATGGAATCAGCCAGAGCGGACCTTGACTGGGTCGTCCAAATGCATTAGACTTGTCAAAACCAATGTGGCCAATAACAGGAGGGTGATGCTTTTATAACAAAACTTTTTAAAGAGACAGTGTTGTGAAAAATTGACTTTTTTGTCAGTCATGTTATAATGTTTCACCCTCATGAAAAACATGCCTGGAGTTTTGCCTCGATTCTTTCAAGCATGTTTTGGCAACCACTCAGCTCCGCCTTCAAAGGCTCCTCCTTGGAGCTGCAGTTTTCAAACTTCCGCCGCACAGAGCAGCTCTCCCCTGCAATTCCCCCAGTCAGCTCCTCCAGACTAGCCAGCTGCAATTAGCAAACACGCGTCCGGTGAGCTCATTGTGTGAGATATTTCTCAGTCCAGCACTCCGACAAACGTTTGTATACGCTTGATCGAGGGGTCCTGAAGTGATGACATGCCGAAGGCGGAGTGTCAGGAAGAGCAGGAAGTTCTTAAAGAGACACAGGCCCAATTTTAAGCCGTTAAGCTGTGAAATTTCAAAAGAAGGACTTTAGAATCTGGGGGCTGTGGGGGCAAGGAGGGAATGTAAATCCAAAGCTTGTAAAATCAAAACTGCAAAAAGAGGCTTTTGCATTTCAGATCAGTTTGACTGTGGAGTTAGAGCAACGTCCAAACATTAAATAATTCAAACTTCTGTGTAAGGAAATGATCTATACTAAATGTGAGAAAATATCGTGATGTATTGTGTTGTTGTTGTTTTTGCATTATTGGTATCAATGTTATCATTATTATTGCTGTTAATACCATTAGAGATGCTATTAGTCATATTGGACCATATGTCTTAAAGGGGCAGTGCTATGTGAAATTTACTTTTTTGAGCTGCAATGTTTTAAAACATCAGACGTCATCAGAAAGACGTCTGGAGTGTCACTTTGATTCTTTTATGCATGTTTGGAAAACCCTGTAACCTCCCATGGCAACCATTCAGCTGAACAACATGTCTGGGTGGACTTAGCTCCGCCTTCGAGACGCAGCTCCTCCTCTGCACTTCTGCCTCACGGAGCAGCCCTCCCATGGGACTCATGCGTTCAGCCCCTTCAGACTAGCCAGCAGCAATTAGCAAACACCTGGAGAAACTCTGCATTAGCCGAGTTCATAAAACAAGTTACTTTTCAGTGCAACGCCAGAAAAATTGTTGTTAAAGAGGTAACAGAGGAGCCACATTGTGATGACTTCTGTAAGGCGGAGCTTCAGAAGGTCTTTAAAAGAAGTAAAATTTATATTAATAGTCATAGTTTGCATTTTTTAGCAGCTGAAGGTAACATAATTACTTAACTGGGCTATAAAATGATACTACATGCCTGTACAACACATAACACTGCCTCTTTGATTCTGAAATCAAAGTGGTTGAAGTGAAACCATGTGAGGCCACAGAAGCCAGAGTTCTCACCATAAACTGACCCAATTCCTGTTTTTGTTGTTGTTTTTTGTCAATCAAGCGCACCTCTCTCAAGCCTTTCCCCTTTCCGCCTGCTTCCCCCCCTCCTCTGCAGCGTGCAAGCGCAAGGAGCAGGACCACGGCCGGAGCGAGCGAGGGAACGTGACCAAGAAGCCCCGGCTGGTGTTCACGGACGTGCAGCGGCGGACGCTCCACGCCATCTTCAAGGAGAACAAGCGTCCGTCCAAGGAGCTGCAGCTCACCATCGCCCAGCAGCTGGGCCTCGAGCTGGCCACAGTCAGCAACTTCTTCATGAACGCTCGGCGGCGGAGCCTGGACAAGTGGGTGGACGACGGCTCCGGTCACGTGGCCAACTCGGGGCCCAACGTCTGCACCAAAGCCTGAAGTCGGACCGAACCTGACCAACTCATGGACTGACTCAACCTCGGTTTAAAAGCTTTAAAAAAAAAATGAAATAAAAACATTTCTGAGAAACAAAGAAAACTTAAAAGACCTCGAAGCAACATTTTGCCCTTAAACCTGTACTATATTGATATTTATAGTATCCAAAGATGAAAAGCAAACCAAAGACTTCTTGTTTGACCTGCTTTACGATGTTTGTTTCAGTGACACAGTTTTTGTGTAACATACTGCAAAAAGACTTTACTCTCTTTCACACACACACACGCACGCACGCAAACATGCAGACGCACTCACAAATACACGTACACACCCAGGTCTTTAGCTTTATTACACCCCCACCTTCACCTCCCAACTGTGTATCAGTCTATCATTTGCCATCCTTATCTCTAATCTGATTGGTTGGTTTTAATGATGGGTCCCTAGGAGGAGGTCTAATCAGCCTATCGGCAGTCTGATCTGCAGCTGTCCACAGCCTGAGGAAAAAAAAATGTTAAAAAGAAAAAAAAAACATGGACGAATGTGGAGTTCCAGCGCGATTGTCCAATCAACTTTAAAAAGAAAGAACATTTTCATCCTGCGTGGAGCGACCAAGATTGTTCCGCAACCTTTGTTTGGACCAGTGGCGTGGACTGTATGTCTGTGGTTCTGTCGAGCATTCCGGACAGACGGGACGGGGGGGGGCAAAGAAGTGTCTGTTCATAGACTGCTAACCCAAACCCAAACAGCCTGAACCAAAGCAAAAAGGAGAAGAAGGAAACAGAAATGGAGCTCGGCCCATTCGATGGTGCTTTCCTCCGATACGCTGATGCATTCAGTTGGGAAAATAACAGAAACCACTCGGCATCAAGCTTCTCGTGTCGCGCAGAATCGAAACCTATAAAGACCAAAGAATATATTTATTTAAAAAGCAGGTCTGGGCAATTATGACATTTTCTTGATATGATAACATTAAGTTTTTAAAGTGTCATTTCATTTGCAAAGAAAATCAAATCAAACATTTATTTCCAGATTCAACTAAGTATAGCAAAAAAAATGACTCGACTCATTGCTTCTGTGATAAAGCAACAAGTGTTTTGCTTCATCACAGAGGAAGTTCGACCCACAGTTGAAAAGAAAGAGGTTCTGTTTTGTTTTGGGGTTTTTATTTTGCCAAAAATCATCTTCGGCTATTACTCTAGGAAAGTGACGATCTGTACGTGTTTTTGCTTCATAACACGTACTGAAATATGGCCTAATACAATTATTTATTCATGTTAGTTTTGATTCAAAATACTTCACAGAATTACATGCTACGAAGGTAAATACAGATCTATTTTTGGCCATTTTACCATGACTGTCTATGTTTTTTCAGTCATGCCATTGACAAGTAACTGAATTTGTCTCATTTTACATGAGAAAATAAAAACCGAGCGTGGCAGCAACATGTGAGGGAGGGGCAAGGCTTTATTACTATATGCTGTGTTTCCCAAAGTTGGGGTTTGGGGGCTGCAACGTGGGTTGCAAATCAACAAGTGCTTCAACGGTGCATTTTCTCTGCCGGCTCTGCGCGTGGCAGCTAGCCTCAGATGCTTTTTTGTTTTTTTTTAAGGACAAACTGTGTCACCGCTTTAATAATCAGGACTGCAGTGTCAGTCCGTCGTCGCCGCATGCCTCTCACGTGGATTTGATTTGATCTCCTCATCAAAGATGTACAGCGGAGGAGATGATATCAATGAACGAATCACTTTGGGCCGCTTACACGGCAATGTCAACTCGTCACCTGAATACAAAAGCATCTTTGTATGTCAGCTCGCTGCCAAGTCGCTCCCCCGCCCTCCCCCAGCTCTCACCGCGCCCTCACCTTCCCTGCATTTCAGCACTCGGAGGAAAGCACGACATGGGCCTGGCTCTGGGGTGGCACAGCATTAAATGTATTAAACTGAACCCCCCCCTCCCTTCTCTCGACTGGGGTCAGCAGATGTACATTCATCACAACGCATCTCTGAAGGAGAAGAGGCCTTCTTCTTCTTCTTCTTCTCCTTCTTCTTCTTCATTGTCGTCGTCGTCATCTCTCCAGAGAAAAAACCAAAAATATGACAAGACAATGTTTCAAGACCTGCTGATGTTTCTTTTGTCTTTTTTTGTTCTGTTTTTTTTCTTCTTCTTAGTGTGAACCAAAGATGCTACCTCACTCAAGTTCCATACGTGATTTCTATCACTTTTGATGATACCAAAGATAACCAAAGATTTTTTCTAATTGCACGGCCTCTGTGAGTGGTGTTCAAAGAAGTGTGATGTATGTGTCCTGTCCTCTTTTTATTTAGCCCCCCCTCTCTCTCTCGCGTTTTCACTCCTGTCCTGTCCTTCTCCCTGCTCCAGACCCTCCGACCTGCAATCAGCCCATGCGTCCTCTTTTTACGTTACTTCTTTTTTCAATTTTTATGCGTGCTCTTATTTCATTTGTGCTCTGATCACGGCTCCATACATAGCCCTGCTGATGCAGGTAAAGGCAGACGTGCTGATCCAGCCACAGATGCACACAACTGTCCATGCAGGTGCCTGCAGAGTAAGACTTGTAGTAACGTGATCTTTCTTAGTTACTCTTTCCGCTTCTTCCTTTTGAAGAACCCAGTTAAAATGTGAAAGAGATGCTTAAATTTGACTTTGTAGCTTTATTTATTAGTTATTTTAAAAAAGAAAAACACAATGTTGATTCAAACTAAAATGTGATGAAACAATGTTTGCTCCCTCCTTCCTGATTCCTTCTGTTTTTGCTGATTTTGTTGCACTTATAAGGCTTCAGTCTATCGACCCGATTGGACGAACACACATTGCAAGAGTAAATCCAAAATACAGTTTTCATTGGCTTTCGAAAGTTAGGACGCTGTCCACAGCGACCCGGCCCTCTGTGGAGACGAGCTGCAACGTAAGCGTGGCAACTGGTCATCCTGAACGCGCGAATAGAAGACAGACGTTCACCTTCTCTTGTTTCCCCTGTGAGAACTTAGGATTTTCATGTACTGGATGTCTTGTGGTTACGGCCAACGAGTGCTTTGCTTCATCACAGAGGAAGTTCGACCCACAGTTGAAAAGAAAGAGGTTCTGTTTTGTTTTGGGGTTTTTATTTTGCCAAAAATCATCTTCGGCTATTACTCTAGGAAAGTGACGATCTGTAAACTCCATTTTAGGGAAGAAAAAAAAGATTCGATTGATAGGACAATTTCTTTGATTATCTGAAATATAGAAGTGTGAAAAAACAAAAACAAATCAAAAACAGCAGTAAGACGGTGAATAATTGATCACAGTGCTATTCGTAACCCCTCCGTATATAGATTTTTTTTTTTGTCTTTCTGCTGGCCCTGCCCCTTTGTGTTGCATATTATTGATCCAACGAACAAGTCAGAGACATCTTAACGTAGCCATGGGCAGAATCACTGATTCAACTATAGGCAGACATGTTCCTGAAAGTAGAAGCAGATGTGTTACCATCTTTCTTTAAAAAAAAAAAAAGCAAATAAAAAATACAAAAACTGGAAAAAACAACAACAAAAAAACAGTAATGATAATAATAATGATACAACCTCCCAGGACGAGTGCCTTGCTTGAACCAAAGTGTTAAACCGCTGTTGACCTCTCACTTTTGACTCTGTGAATACCTCAGCCTGTAGAAAGGCCACAACTGAAGAGACAAGGATTTTTTTTATTATTGTTATTAATTTTTTCTTCTTCTTTTCCTTCCTTTGTACCTTTCGTTTTGTGAATCACACCGTGGTGCTTTTGCCAGCGCAAACATGCAATGAAGACATACCAAAGGATTTTCTGTTGTCCACTTCTACAGATCAAACCAAAGGTCTTTGTTTCTCGTCCTCTACCTGCCCTCCCACCCCGACACACACACACACACACACACACACACACACACACACCACACACACACACACACACACACACAACACACACACACACACACACACACACACACACACACACACACACAGAGTCCTTCCCCTCTTCCCTTCCTTCTCTCTCTGCTGTGTGTAGGAGGGTCCAGCACTCTGGCCGTGCATGTCTTTTACCAGTGTCTCTGAATACCTCATAGTAATAATTCCTTTGAGTTCTGCATCGAGATGTCTTATCTGTGAGTAATGTAGAACTCCGCCTGTGTGGCATTTGATATTGTTACGTCAAAAAAGCTGTACAATTATCTATTTTGGAGCTGTCGTTTGTTGTTTATTTTACTTCTCTCTTTTTTTTCTTCTTTCTGTGGGGCAGAAGTGCTCTGTTTCGTGACACGGAGGACAAAGTTTCAGGGTTGACGCGAGACCTAAGGGGGAGAAGATTATTTTTTATCAGACGACGGGGGTTATATGCCAATGTTATGATGTAGACGATTACTTTTACAGGGTAAAACCAACTGCTGTGATGTTGTGCTCCTACTTTCTCTTCTACCTACGACTGTGTTGTGATTTTAATTTAATTGCCTTTGTCTTTTTTTTTTTGTATAGGTTCTTTAATTTATGCATTTGTAGAAGCTCTAGATTTGTACATAGCATAGGGTTTTTTTGTGGAAGGGGGGATAAAAATGCAACAAAGATGTTTTATGCTTTAATGTTACAGCCTTATTTTTGATGTTTTGTTTTGTTTTTTGTAGTTTTTTTGTTTTTTAAACTGCATCCTAGCCGACATTTCAACTTGTGTGTTTTGAACACTGCCAAAAATCCAGACGGTCCTTTTCTTTTCCTTTTTTTTTTTTTTTTTTTTGCCAGTGCCTACAAAGTTCAACAGGCTTACTTTATTGGCTAGCTGGCAAACAACAAGCAGTGTGTATGTGTGTATGCGTGTGTGTGTGTGTGTTTTTGTCTGTTTGATTTTTTTTAAAGTTTCCTTTGAATTTTTTTGACAAAAAAAGAAAGAAAACTGTTACTCTATGGGTAATACTGCACATCCAAAGATTTTTAAAACAAACCAAAAAATAAAAAATAAAAATTGGAGAAAAAATATGTATATGAAGAGGGGTTGGGAGGGGGGGGAGGGGGAGCACTGGCATTTGTGTGGTAGATTTGTTGAGTTTTTCTTCGCCATTCGCACGGGTATAGAATGTAGAAGGCGTAGGGTTACGTAGGCAAGTTGACTCCTACGGGGTGGGGGGGGGTTCTCCTGTTCAACGTACAATCTGAAAGCATTTTGAAAGCAGGGGGGGCTGGAAGCCTCTGCTCACTTTGCTGTCTTGTGCACGGGGTGGTGAGGTGGAGCGCGGGCTGGGGGCAGCCGGTCTGCCAGGGGCCAGGCCACGGAGAGGGGTCTGTTTTTATTTGCCGTGGCTCGTGCAGCCTCGCTCCACCGAGCATCTGTTCTTTTTTTTGGTTTTCTTTTTTAGTTTTTTTTTTTTTTTTTTTTTTTGTGGGTACGTCCTCGTGTAACGACCCTGTGCAAAGTCTAATAAAACTGCAAAGGAAACCTTACCGGAGGGATTTCTGTGTGAGTGTGTGCGAGACGGCCCAGCTGCGTTTCCACGACAAAAATGTGATAAAAAAAATAAAATAACGTGCTGCGTCACGATCCTCCGACTACTGCCTGTCTTCTTCGTCGTTTCTGCCCAGGTGTTGATCGCGTGACCCGAAAACATCACCTGCGTGTCCATTCGAAACGTGCGCGAGTGTTTGAAAGAAAACAAACCAAAACAAAAAACAGAGCACACAATTTCATAATTGTGGGACGCCCATTGAGACAATGAAATTCTCACATAAGCACGTTTGTTCAGGAGTTAATTAAAAACGCCGCTCGCCATCATCCTCCCACCACTTCCTGCCGTCTTCTTCGTCTTCTCTGCCAGAGGAAGGCGTCCAGTTGAGGCTGCAGCTCCATTACAAATGTGTGCAAGACCCTGTTGACGTTCCACTGATGTCGGAACGAGCACAGTTTTGAAACTGCGGCGCTTAACTTAAAAAAGAAACGCAATTAAAATGGCAAATGCGTCTGTTCACTGACAAGCCAACCTTTATCTTCTTCTTTGTGGTTCACGCCATTGGCGATCACGTGACTTGTGTTATGTATGCGAAATAGGCCTTCCTCATTCTAGCGCGAAAAAAATACACTTCATTGAAACCATAAGGGTTTTTTTTGGGGGGGGAGTTGCCATTTTTCCATTGAGCAGATGTATTTTTTCGTAATCCCAAATTGCGCAACTACACGGTCAATGGAAACGCAGCTACTGGGCAGCTAACGTTACTGCAGAGGTCAGCCGACTCGCTCCCAGGGATGCTTCCTCTCTTCACACCCAGACAGGTTACAGCAGGGGTGTCCAAAGTCAGCCCTGGAACCTGCATGTTTTAGTTCTCTCCCTGGTAGTACCGACAACCTTTTCAGCATGTCAGTGTTCTTCTTAGGCCTTCTAACAAGCCATCATTGGATCGGATCCAGGTGTGTCAAACCCGGGAGAAGAACTAAAGCATACAGGATGTCGGCCCTCCAGGACCGACTTTGGGCACCACTGGTCCACAGAGTCTAACGAAAGCACCGGCTGTCAGAACAGGTGAAATCAGAACGCTTCCTCAGTCCTTACGCCACAGGATGGGAGCTGTGGCATCAGGAGAGTGCGAGGGATTGGATTTGACATTAAAAGGAGCATGTTGGTAGAGAAACCATTTGTTACAACGTGTACCTGTTCTCCACCTCTTCCTTTATTTTATTTTTTTTTACAAATTTTTGTCACCAAAGGAGTTCCCATATGAAGGGTAGCTTGACTACAAGTCTCACAACAATACTGCAGCGCCTAAGACAATCATCTGGATCTCTTTACGCTGGGGAACTAGTTTCTCACCTGCAGCGTCCTCGATCTATTCGTACGCAAAGATGCCTGAAGGGTTTTGATAGAAACAAATAAATAAATAAAAACAAGCATATCTGTTCTCACATCAGATTGCTGTCACTGTTCATTCCTGCACTTGCATTTCAAAGTGAAATCCCACCAAACTGCTCGACCTCCTTCCCTTTTTGGATCCAACACTCCATTTTATTTTTATTCATTTTTATTTCATTTTTTCTTGCGCGTGACTTGTCATCTCCGAGCTTTGCTACTGCTTTCTCAGTGCCGTGCAATATCATCTGTTGTGATTGCTAAGCAAAAAAATAAAAAATAATCATAATAATTTAAAACAAAAAAAGAAAGAAAAATGAGAAGCAAGTGATGATGTCATCCAGCTTTTTTCAGTGTTCAAATGTTTCAACATTTCTTGTAGACACACACACACACAAAAAGAAAGAAAAAAAAAGGTAGAAAATAAACTGTTGGTATTTCCAACGTATGGAGTCTCGGCTCTTTTATTACTTTTTCTTTCTTATTTGATTTCTGGGATGAGTGTGTTTTGGTCCTTTTTTTATTTTTTTTTAGTACACAGACAAATAAATTGAATCAATAAACCTCCAAATCGGATAAGAAAAAGCAGGAGATAAGGGATTCAAGCGCGTGAGTCTGTCTTTGCTCTGAATCAGATCATTTTTTTTTCATGCAGTGCCTTGCAAAAGTTTTAATATCCGTTGGAAAAATGATTTTTTTGTCAAATGTGAAGTGAAAGGGAAACGACCACATGGCTTTCAAAACGTGGCAAGAAGAAGTGAAGAAGGTTCACCTTCCAGAGGGACAGTGACCCCAAAACACACGACCGCAACGCAAATTAGAACGGCCTAATCAAAGTTCTGGCCTAAAATTAATACGAGATCCCTGGCAAGATGTACAAAGCGATGTTCACGGATGACCTCCAGAGCCACTTTCCAAAGATGAATTGTCAAAAGGTTATGCTTTTAAGTCACTTTCCACTGTCACTGCAGCTTAGGGTGAATTTGTAGTTGCAGAAAATGAAAAACGTATCGTATTTCCCTCATGTCAGGGTTCTGCACTGCTTTGAGCTGCTCATCATGTCCCACTGCAATACAATAATGTTTGCAATTATGACGTGACAAAATCAGCTGTTGGCATATCTTGCCGACCTGCGTCCATTCGGTGATTTAAACTAAAAACTACTATCTTTTTCTGTGCAGTCACATTTCTGCAACAGTTTTAAACATTCTTGTCATCCTGAACTCTGTTTGTCTGCTGAGTCATTACAGTGACCAACTTTGAGCCTCAAAGAGCAGTGAAAGCATCCGCCAGCCTTTAAAATATGGAAAGCGTCCAGAGGCATGCAACCACAAATTTATTACCTTAGAATAGTTAATGTTCCAGCAAAAGGCGGTCCAGGTGTAAGTGCCAATACGCAGCCAGAACATGCCGTAAATCCAAAATTCAGCCAAAGTTCTTGGATCAGCTATTTAGCCTTGGCTCGTGTGCCGTTTAGCTAATTGAACTGTTTTCATTTTAACAGCATCATACACACAGTAGTGTAAAGAGATAAGTTGCAAAAGTAAAGCTTTGAAGCTGTGCTATGTCAAGATGTGAAAAAGAGATTCTGCAAAGAACTAAAATTGAATTTGGAAAAGAAATAATGTGAATTCAGACATAGAATTTAACTCCTGCATGTTTATAGTTAGTATATTTTTTGAGATCAGCCCAGTGCAATGACCTTTATTCTGCTACTCCTCCTGAGTTGTGCCACTGTTTCTATCCTGCCACTAGATGGGGATGTGACATTTAGTTTCCCAACCTAAATTCTTGTGTGGCACTGCTGAAGGAATGTTTTTCCTCTACTGGTGCATTTAGATGAGCTGAACAGACCATGTCATAAAACTGATTTGTAATTCATTTATGTGCGGTCATGACTGGATTGTATTAAATGCAATCACAGATTAGAAATAACCATTTTTGAGCAGATGAATCATGTTTCGTTTTAAGTTGAAATATGAGGAGCGACCTGGAATACATTTCAAAACTGGGATTTTCCACCAATCCTCAGGAGACCCTTTTTATATATATATATATATATATATATATATATATATATATATATATATATATATATATATATATATATATATATATATATATATATATATATATATATATATATATATATATATATATATATATATATATATATATATATATCTTGAAGTGCCTCTATCAGTTTTGCACGCCCTGCCACTCTGCATGGCCAGTCTGTCAGACTGCATGGCCAGCATCTGCGAAGAAGCAATTTCCAGAGTAATCTTGTCATAGACGTTCTGTTGAATTTAGGTCTGGACTTTGACAAGGCCATTGCAAAATGCGATTATTGTTTGATTTAAACCCTTCCGTTGTAGCTGAGGTTGTTTTCCTACTGCTGGGTGAACCTTGACCCCAGTCTTTTTAAAGCCTCTAATGAGTTTCCGCCCCTACCCCAGCATTGCCATGTAACTAGAGTCATAATTTTATCAAAAAAATAAATAAATAAATTAAACTCACCAGTTTCCCAGGGCCTACTTAAGGAAAGCATTTCCATAGCATGCCGCTGCCACCACCATGTTTCATTTGGGAGAGGGTGATCTAGTCTCCAAATTTTGTGGGAGAAATTGCACTGTTAACACATCCAGCAAAGTAATAATAAAGTGTTACACAATGGACAATAACAGTACTGCACTGAGAGAGGGTCTCGCGTTCAGGCAATGTGTTTTCTGCGAATCAGCTCGGGTTGTCTAGACCTGGCATGAGTTGTAGAAGAGTGAACCTTTGCTTAATCTGCTGCAGTCAATATTTAGTTTCACCTGTACACGTCGTCCTCAAACTTCGCCCTTCAGTCAGACACACAGTTTGCATTGTTGTGTACTTTATGACCCATATTTACAGGTTTTTGTTTGTTTTTGTTGTTGTTGTTTCTTTTTTGCTGGAACAACAATGCACATGTGAGTCAATTTGCAAAATCAATACAATGACTTGCTCAATAAAAGTTGACCCATCTCAAAACAAGACGCAACAGACCATTTCTCTCAGTTAGTGCATTCTTTGCGAGCACCTCGTATTTGTGTCCTCGGCCTTTGCTCTGAGACAGTTGATCAGAAAAGAGATTTTATCCAGTTTTTTTGTTTGTTTGTTTTGTTTCTAGTTCTATTAAAATTGTCACCTCATGTTCAGGGAAGGAACAAGACGTTTCTAATACGAACTTATGTGAAGGTGAGTTTGAAATAAAGATGCCCCATTTTTGTCTTAGCCAATACTGATTTTTATTTAGGTCTTCAAAATTTCAACCAGCTTTATTTTTTAGTATTTTATGAGCTAGAAGTGATTCTTTGATAAATTAAGTTCAACAGAAGACGAAAGAATTACAAGAATACAAATGAAACATGATAGAAGTTTAAGTCGTACATTTAAATCTGTTCTTGGAAGCCATTTTGAATTTTTTTTTAAGACTCATGTTGATTTAAGATGGTAAAAGTCTGCTTTCTGATCACCGTCACTTTGTTTACTCTGTCTACTCTGTTCAGACAGGAAGTAAAATCACCAAGTGCAATCTGCCACAGGTAAGATATCGACAGCTTATTACTTTTCAACATAACTCGGTTTGAAAAAAATTTAACTATTATTTTAAAGAATCAACCACTGGTTTACAAGTAGATCTAAAACAAGTTGTGATAAAAGCAAAATCCACAAAAAAAAACAAACAAACAAAAAAAACTAACAAAAACAAAACAAAACAGATTTAGCTCAAACAACATAGAATTGGCACCAAATTTAACTGGAATTGGGCCCTGAAGAGAAATTCTGCCCGGGCCCCTGGAAAACTTTTGATCGGCTCTGAAATGTTCAACCTTCAATCAGTGGATTTCAAAGGCCAAATGAGACACGTTTACTGTTTAATAGTCTGACCTCAGACATATGCTCCTGTTGCACACCTCAGCCTAAGAACAAAATGTTCACAATGGACAAAGATGAACCTTCACGTGAGCACGTGAACGCGCACCGACTTGGACCGACCAATCAGCTTGCATCTGTTTTTTTTTTTGTTTTTTTTTGTTATGAGTTACAGCAAGGAGCCTCCAACTGTCACTGACGTCACAGACGTTTAATAAAAAAAAAAACAACAACAACAACACTCGCCTCGCGGCATTCGTTCGTGAATATCTGCTCGCGTCGAGACGCCGCGGGTCTTTACCCGGAGAAGTTTTGGTACCAGCACCAAGTTGGCGGTTGCCATGACTGCAAGTTCAGGCTGGGCCCCGGAGGGAAGTGACGAGCGGGGCTGTTGTTGGGACACGTGACTGGAGCTGCGCTGATCTGTTTTGACAAGCAGCGGGGAGGGAAGCGAGGCGGCGGAGGCAGACAGTAGCATCACGACTAGCAGGACTCGCTGTTCCTTTAATCCGCATTTCGCCTGAATATTGTCCGATAGTTGTCTCGCGCAGGAGCCTGGCGACCCAGCTAGCGGCTCGGTGCGGGCTCGCGGCAGACGTTGCCGTCGTCACTGAAGCGTTCGCTCGGAGTCGGCTCGTTTGTTGTTGTCGGCTTGCAAAAGTTTTAATGAGGACCACAAAGGAAGTCGGCGCAGGTGGCGTTTCCAGCGACAAGTAAATGGCGAAGGCTCGACCTCGAAAGCGGACCAAACTCGTTTGACAACGTTTTGTCATTTTTGTGACCACAATGATAGGCTAAAAATTTGCGTCGCCGTCGCTCCCCCTTCCGAATGGAAAACGAACAAAAAAAAAAAAAAAAACAAGCAACCCCGTCCAGAGAGCGTTTGTAGCCGGGCTGAGCTACCTTACAGGAGCTGAGATGTTTGGACGGTGAACCAACATCAACGAAAAGAGGTTAGTCGGTCGAGTTTTCAGCGGCGCTAGCTGCACTGCTGAGTTAGCGAGCCTCCGTAGCGGTGGTATCAACGTTACACAAGCTGTGGACGGGGGGGGGGACTGCGAAATGAATCCCGACTTAACTATGATTCAGGTGGCGGAATCTGAGACAAGCTGAGAGAGGAGCCAGCTTGCTAGTTGGATTACTAGTTCGCAGATTGGTTAACTCGCTAGCAAGCAGTTTGACAACTCGGTTGCCCGACGCTCCTGGTATCAGCTGTCTTTTGTGTGAGTTGGGGAACACAGTGCGACTCGATGGAAGCGGACAGGAGCATGCTAACAAAGCCAGGCTTTGTTGTTGGATAGGGGCTGGGGGGCAGTTGGCACTGACACGCAGGCTTACAGCTGATATCGTCGCTTAGCTAATACAGCAGGCAGGTCGCTGGGGCCAGAGGGGCTCTTTCTTTTCTTTTTTGTTTTGTTTTTTTTATTAAAGGGGGGCTTTTTGGGGTTCCAGGCACCGTCGTGTTGCTGTCAAAGTTGCGCGTGATACAGAAAGACGACCCTGAAGTCAACCAGATGACACTGGACAACATGAAGCCCGAGCGAGGTATGTGAGCAAGCTGAAACACACACATACACACCCGGATACATGCACAACTCTGTGTGGGCAAACTGTGTGTACAACCAGCTTTACATGACTGACTTTACCCATTCCCCCCACCCTAAACCCCTAGAGAGAGGACAACAATTATGTAACAGCTGGTCCGGCTGGTTACATGAATTTACAAAACCTGACCTGAGTAGATGAGGATGTGCATACACTCCACTGTCAGCTGTTTCCCTTTCCCTATTTTTTAATTTTGTTTACTTCATCCACATATAACCTTCTCTGCTGCTCTCCTGCCACATAATACACTGTTCCTTCCAGTAGCTCGTGGTTGACAGTATGCCTGCTGCAAAATGTTCCTGACACCCACCCTGTTGTGGAAATAAGGCTCCTGCCTTATGCTCTGCAACCTGTTTATAGCTTTGCTGTGTCTGCACCAAGACTTAAACAGGAACAGAGGAGACAGCCTTGTTTGTTTCAGTGTAATTGCACTAATTATGTCAGGGCATGAATATGCAATGGGATCCCAGTGCCAAAATCTGTGCTCTGACACAATTGCCGATAGTTTTTTTTTGTTTTGTGGAACTTATTGGGATTTAACAACCTAAGCTGTTTATTAACTGCTGGTGCTGCTTGGTTGTGTGTTATCACATGTCCTGGCGACTCGGGTTAGTCCACAACAGAGTCGCACCATATTAGAAAGCCAGTGAAGGACCAGTGTTGTGTGGTCATGATCAGATTAACTGCAGTCAATCGGCAATCGACTGTGTTACGAAACTGCTGCTCGGTTGCTCTACCTTTGCTGATAATGAGACTCCAAAACATACAGTAATCTTACCCCCCATCACCCTCCGCCCCCCTCAATAAGTTCCACAAAACAAATCCTCTGGGTTCTGGATTTTTTAACCCTTGGTTTTGTTTTTTTTTTTGGCCAGCTTTTTGGTATCCTGTATATGGAAACACTGACTCAGACAGGCAGCAGTGGGATGTGACAGGCCAAGGTTGGTGGCTCAATGAGAGCCCCGGTATAGTTTAATTATAGCCTAGCAATGCAGCAAAGCATGCTCCCATCAAAAACAACCTTGCTGTTAATTCACAAGTCATGTGAACATTCCTACTTGCACTAGAGAGGAGATTGAACTGGGAATCTGAGAATGGGGAGCACAGACGAATTGTCACCAAAGCTTTTCAGCTTGACTGGTTGGAAACTACATACAACAAAGCAACTCCTATTTTTAATTAATTGTTTCCATAAGTGAATGCAACATGCTACCCAGTCTATCTGCAGGAAAAACTCATAAACTCACTCGCTAAATTTAGTATCAGTGAAGTGTTTAAAATAAAATCAGAGCTATTTTTAAAAATTCTATCCCCAGAATAAAAAATATAAAAAAAATTCTGGGGACATGTTTGCTGTGCTTACAAGACAATCAGAATGATTTATTTATTTTATTTTATTTTTTTGCTTAATTACTCATGGAACATTCTGGATTTGGATTTTATGGCAGCAGGCCGGTCATCATAATAAATGTTACTAGATGATACATCTTCCCTGCAATTATCACAATAAATGAATATAGTGTAGTTTTAAAGCCATTTTCAAACGACATACTGTTAATAGCATAATGATACAAGTTCGCCATCTTGAAGACCAATACATTTTAATTTTGTAATGAGCAATATGTGCTGGAACTGGAAAAATTTTTAAATTATCCGAAATAAAACATGACAACCAGAAACGGTAAATAAAACGGATGTAAAAAACAAACCCTCACACACACACACAACCAAAACCATAAATAAAATAGACTGTGATGTCACAGTAAACAAAATTGCCCTTCAAAAAATATTAATCATCAGAATAGAAATGATGTGGAGTTCATTTTGATTTATCTTACAAATAATTGCATATTGCGGCAGGCTTCAAGTGAGTTAAGTTAAGTAAGTAACCCTGTTCCTCAGAAAGCACACCTGGTTAGCATTACATTTAGTAATGCTAACCGCATTATCATTGCTAATGTAAGATGCTACCCCTCTTTAAGATGACCAGTTCTTTTCTTTTTTTTGAATGAGTAAAGCACAGTTTTCCAGTGGCTGCCAAGACTTATTACCTGCTTTTTATCTTTTCGTCGCCCTTCAGGGTTTATTAACTTGCTGGCACTCGCTGCCATCCGCAAATCTTCTAAACCTGTTTCTGCAGAGTCTGCTTCACACCAATGAGTCCTTGTTAGACAGGGAGTCACTGTTGTCCTATTGTTCCTTTGAATGTGCTGTACTATTTCTCTGGTGCTGATAAGCACATTGCCTGTTGCCCAGATATTTCACGTCTTCTGTTTTCCCTGCATTCTGAGAGAGGGACTGCAGGGCTCTTTGTTCAGTAGCCCGGAAGGTCGAGCTGAATACCCGATGGCCAGGTTAGCAGGCCTGAGCTGGGTTAACTCTGAAGGAGAAAACTGGACAAGTCCAGACTTGCAAAAACGGCATGTAAATGTGAGAAAGGGGCTGAACTCATGATGAGCTGGGTGTGAAAAGCCATCAGGAGGATGGGTTGGTGACAAGGTCATCAATAAAGTAGTTTGTCAACTTTTGCATTTCAGTTCTCCTTTACTGCGTAAAATACTAGAAGTGACCAGATTCAAATATAAAGTGGTACACTTTTTTTTTTGCTGATTTGCTTTTTTTTCCTCTGCTATTGCTGTACTGTGGGAAGAATAAATATGTGCTATTTTGGTGGTGACCTAAATAAGCTAGCCCCATGATAGCTTGGCAAAGCCACTGAATTTATGCTTGTTTGTGATTTTTTTTTTCTCTCTAATAAGAAAATCAATACAAAAAAACACATTTTCAAAAGTTTAGTCATTGTTTTAGAAGACATCAGCAACCTAAAACAAATAATTTACTGTAATATTAAAAAAGGTACTAATCATAATTTGGACCTCAAAAGTCTTAATAATGACAGCTTTTGCTAACAGGAAGCTGTATAGGGGAGTTTATGTAAAGTCACTTCGGAGCATCTGGTGAACCATTCTTTTGTTGTAAAGGGAGTAAAAACGGCACTTATGTTCTGCTCTGGGGCCTAACCAGAGTCATCTGATCCCCTTGTTTTTCTGTGAGTTTAGTTATGAGTCAGGACAGTGTGTGTGTGTGTGTGTGTGGAGAAAGTGAGTCTGGCACAGAGTAAGTGTGCAACAGTTTGCTGCTGTATTGCTGAACCATCCACTGGCAGCTTTTACAAGTCTCATAAAGAGCAGCTATAGAAAACTTCTGGTCCTGTTTTTCACCAGTTGGAGAAAACATGCCTCGTGGTATTTTGTTTTGACACATTTTATTTCATTTGTTCGTTCAAGCTACACTGCGTTTAAATCGGGCTTTACTTGTATGCAAAAAGAGATATTTTCGGTGCGCCGTTTCCACACGTAGAATGATTCAAAACCACTCCGGAACGGTTTACAACATGAAACAGGCTGTTTGTGCTCGGCTGTGGTCCTTCACCAACACAGACATTCATGGCTGGGAAATGTGCTGGTAACAACTGATGATTTATCATCTACATTAATCATGACTTGTTTCTGTTGTGTTATGATGTCATGCTTTAAGCCTAAACACGGAGGGGGATATCATCATGAATCATGTTGGAGAATCAGTCAGCTGGCATGCCTCAGTGTTCTGTTTCTGCTCTCTAACTTTATTTGTATAGCAGTGCTTCCTGTTGTAAAGTCCTCAAATCCACCCACCCTCCCTAACCGAGATGCATATGTCTCAACTGCTCATGTGTAAAAATTTATACTTTGATGAGAAATACACACAGTGACTAACAAAAGTATTCCCACCTTTTGAACTTGTTCACATTTTATCACATTACCTCAAATTGTCCCTGTTGTATTTTTGTGATGGATGAACATAAGTAATTTTCATAATTGTGGGTGGGACTTGTGGTTGAGCTTAGGATTCAGTAGAATAAGTCAGGCTTTTGTCCTCTCTGTGGAAAAAAGTGGCCCAGATCTGGATCCTGACGAGAAGAACAGGAGCCTGGATACAAGAGGTTGAAATGATCTTCGTCTGTTGCTCTGAAAGGAGATAGCTTAGGTGGTTCCAGTATCTAATGCTCCACACACTTTTCAAAGTATCCCATCGTTTCCCCTTACCATTACACACTGCTTTGTTTTGGTCTTCTGTGTAAAAATCCCAATAAAAATATCTTGACGAGTGCCGAATGCTGACATGATTGAAGGGTATGAATACTTTGGAAGGTGCTGTATAACACGGAGCAGATGGCCGACTTTATTTTAGCTCTTTTCACCTGACCAATCTCCTTCCATTGTGTTTGCCTCTTCTCGGCCACAACAGGTGTTCCCCTCCGCTCTGCTCCGATCACAGTTGGATTCCATCTGCATGTTATAACCGTCATCGACCCCTCTGTTCACGCTGTCCCTTTTAGTTCTAATCACAGCAATTACAGGGGGAGAATCAGGCCTGCCTCTCGCGATAAAAAAGCAGCCGACTAAGCAGTCCTGTGAGGCTTGAATTTAAGTATGTCCCTTTTCCAGCTGGATGTGGTTTGGCACCCAGTCGTCCTGGTACAGTGATGCCAGAGCGGTTTCTTAAAGGTCACTGAAATTATGATAGGAGCGCTGCAGCTATTTATTATTACCGCTCACTGTTATGAATACAGAAATAGTACGGCCCAGACTTGGTCCCGGACTGTTGGGTCATATTTCTTCTGCCAAAAGTGCACCGAGTGATGTAATCGCCTTTTTACATCCTCCCCACACCCCAATGGCTCCTCCCAACCAACCAGCAGCGAACCCCGCAGGAACAGGAAGAGCCATCTGTGCGTAGAGAATTTCCTTGGTGGGGATCATGTCTGCTTTTCAGCCTTTCTTGTCTTTATTTTTGATCAGGTTTGGCATCTTTTGATAGCCACCTGTTTTTCTTTTGTTGTTGTTGTTGTTTTTTGTGATTGTTTTTTTTCATTGAGCATAAAAAAAATGTGAATAGATGAGGTAAAGCTTAGCTTTCCTTGGCGATTTAAGAGTTAGCAAGCTATACATTTCGTATGTAGGGTCTACATCTCCATGAATAATCAGGTGCAGGTATCCTCTGAGCTCGATCCATCCTCCCACTCGTACTTTTAATCCCTGATGTGACATAACAAGATTGCCGTTAAGCTGTAAATTCTGGAGGCCTGGTACAGTTTAATCTGAAAGCACACTGTAGATAGGAATACAGGCGCTCAAGCTTGTAAATTGTTTGGACATTTGGACTATATTTTTTCTTAGAGATGTTCAGGGAGATAGATGCATATTCAACAAATATGTCAGTTTTCTCTGCAAACTATTGATGATTTCTTTGTTTTACGGTTTCCATCTCTGTCCCCTCCCCTTTCGTTTTGCATCTCCTATGTGTCACATCAAAGAGGCCTCAGCTGCTCTCACAGCTCAGCACTTCACACCTCCACCACAGATAATATCTACACAACAGCTGTAAGAACCACAGCTCAGCTGGATTAACTTTCCATATCCAAAACAAGAGGATCAAAATTGCTACGTGACAAATTTGTCCAGCATCGATCCTCTAGGCCGACTTTTAATTAAAGCCACACCCAGATACGTGATTTGGTTAATGCCCCCCCCTTGACAACTCTGCAGTTAAACTAGGATTCAGTATTATTTTTAAAAGAAACAAAAATGAGGAGTTGCCATACTTTCGTAGAAAACTCTTTTTTTTTTTTTTTTTACATTGTTCTTCTCTTTGACTGTATTTCTAAACATCTCATTAATCCTGAAGATGGATTTCTTGACTTAATAGAATTAGATTTCACTCAGGAATAATTTCCACTTAGGCTGGTCACAGTAACAAATTTTGCTGGACATAAATTGTCCCAGAAGTCATTGCCATTCTGAGACCATTTTCTAGACCGTTTTCTAGTATGATGGTAATGTCATATTAATAGAGGAACACATTCTCAGACCTCAATAAACTTAAATTGTACAAAACTCTGGAACTGTGAGACATTTCAAATTGCCAAAATATATTAACAAAACAACACAAACAACAAATGAAATCAGTTATAAAGTCTATAAACAAAATTGTCCATCAAAAAAGGAACAAATTGAGACCAAATTACCAGACTAAATTAATTTTTGGTAAAAAGAGAAATAAGTCATACAGACGGAAATTATTGTGCTTGTTTTAATTTGTCATGCAGCCAGTTGACTTATTGCTTATTGCGACAGGCCTAATATCAGCCCTGTTTGACAAATGTGTTTTACATCTTTTAATTACTTGGACTTTGAGGTCAGGTCAACTTACAAAAGGAATTATTGAAATAAAAGCCAGTTTTTGAAAACATGTTCAGTAATTTGTAATGTCTTTCTAAGAAATGCAAGCAAGAAGAAAATAGATTAAAATCAGAACTCAAATTTGGTATGAATAAAGTTGTAATTTTACTTTTAAGCCATATTGCCCAGCTCTACACAGCAATGACGCTGCCTCTCTGCTGCAGTTAAACATCCCCGAACGCTGCGTCGCATCACTGACAGTCACATGACCTAACTAATACCAACCCCATTCCCAAACACAAAATAATGGCTATCAATACAAGCACATTTTTATATTTTATCTTTTTCTTTATAAGCTTTCATCAGTGCTTTGCAAAAATAATCATTTCAAAACATCCGTTGCAGGTATTTCTCTACAAGCTTAAAATGAACACGACAGCAGATCGACTATGAAAACGGTCGAATTCTTTCAGGTTTGAAGGTCTTCTACCAGACACGCCACACATCTTTCAGCGCACAGGCTGTTACGCAAGCAGCTTTTTAATCAGGCTCACACAAATCTCTCATCTGTGCCTATGCTCCATATTAGTAGAGGGACGTAGAGGTTTTGCGCTAACTCATTCTTCAAATGTGAAAATAAAATTCAAATGTTACTGTAAAGGAAGTTGTGGTGGAAGGAAAATCAATCGACTAAAGCAGTACATCTGTGGTGCAAACTATTGTTGGAGGTGATTAACCACAAACGCAAACACACACACACACATGTACAGACTGAGTTAACAGAGAGCTCCTTTGGGGCACATTGTCGAGGCGTTAAGCACATTGCTTATTAACAGCAATGTGGGGTTAAGTTAATTTCACACTCATCACATCTATCCCTTTCCTTCTCTCCATTGTCTCATTTTATTCTGTTTGTTCCAACAACCAGTCCTAATAGTGAATCAGGTAGTTTAATAACCTCACCTCAAGAATGTGGCAAATTTTGATCTGATGAATTGATTTAAAATAATCCATTACTGAAATAATTACTAGTTGCAACCTTAGTGTGGATTAGCTTTTGTTATGTTTAGACAAGAATGGATTGAGTGATTTGATTATGTGGGCAAAGTCCAGTCTGTGATTATTGCAAAGCTCTGGCCTGCTCATAGTGTACATAACATAAACGTCTTTTGGATAAATAAATGAAAACCACATCTTTTTAGTGAAATAAAATGACTATTTTCTTAAAAGACAACCTAAAGTATTAGTTGTTTTCATCTGCAGCCCTGAAAATCTACAAATACAGTAAAACCCATTAGCTTATGGAAAAGGAGACGTTTTAGCACTTAATTTCAGACTTAGACCTTGTACAATGTTATGCGAAGACAAGTTGAGTGACAGAAAGAATTGACTAATTGAAGGGGATGAAAAGGAGCAACGTTGACGCAATATTTACAGCGTCCTGTTATCTGCTGATGCCTAACTCCCTGTGGTAGCAGCCTGAATGAACAGATGACACGAAGATGGTTTCCTCTCTAAAAGATTCTGGTGCCTTTAGTACTTCCTTTAGTACTGATGCTGAAAATCCCTTACTTTTCTTTACTTGGCAACAAATGCAGTTATCTATGCAACTTGTTGGTGCTTATGCAATGTCAGAGTTTTAAGTTTGGAATAAAATTGTAAGATTTATCAGTTATTGATTTTGTATGTCATAGCAAACTAACAGTTGAATACAGTTGTTTGTTTTAAAAGGAACAAGTTAGCCATAAAGGCTAGTATTCATCTGTAGTCCCAACAGACAAGTTGACAAGCTTCTTACATCAAAAAAGAGAATAATGATAATATATAAAAGCATCTTTGTTTAAAACATAGTTTTTTTTAAGTTCTATAAAAGCACCCAAAAAGACTAAGAGGGGGTTTTCAAGTATAGAAACCAGTGCCCTGATTCTCAACGTCTCGCTGCATTAACTCGATCTTGAATCTGACACAGCTGGCACTTTTTCATGCAACGTTTGGAGCTGGTGCTGCTCGGGTTTCTCAGGTCCGACTCCCCTTGCAAGAAGTTGGCAGCTGCAGCTGTGGATGGGTCAAAGGCACTCGCATGAGAGGGTGGCTCTGATTACAGAGAGGGGTTGTCCTACTGCCCCACTGTACTGCAGTCACCAGCACTCAGCTGCTTTTAAAATAGCCTCTGCTTCCTATTGACCAATGTGTGCTGGTTTACATGTTTCAATACTGATGTTTACCTTTTTTGTTTTCGTTTTTTAATAATCTGGGGCTCAACAATTCCCATGTGACCCATCTTGTCGAGTACTCCCTTCCTTACTCCACTCTTCGTTGTGGTTTCTGTTATATAACTTGCATTAGTCTGACTTTGCAAAGGACTGCTCTCAGCTGAATAACAAGGGTTTTTGTTATGGGTGGGGGGTTTGAAATGTATATGAAAAGAGAGAAAAGGAAGCAAAGTGGGAGGAATACCAATGCTTTGAAGATAATGTTACCAGAATTTCAGGATAGATGAGAGGGGAGGACAGGTGAACCTTGCCAGTCAGTGTTGTAGCTCCCCCCGCCCCCTGACCCCTCTTACCATACCGGTCCTTGCCCCAGGGCTAGGCCTGTCTCTCGTTTTGGGAACATTTTATCAGACATAGTCCTTATCTTCTGAGCATTCCTTTGCTTTATGTTGCACCTGGAAGCCGATCACTGAAACCAGTCTGGAGTGTTTAGCCTCAGAGCGACTCATTTGAATAATCAGGGATTTAAGTACCCTACTCAAGGACTACAGTTGCTATGGTTGTTGAAGATGAAGAGAGGAAACCGAATCTCACTCCTTAAACCAGAGTTGTACAGCAGAACCAGGGGGAGTTTCAGAAGGTAGTCGACACGTTGCCTGCCATCGGTTCAGAAAGTCAGTTTCAGCCGAGTTTATCAGACTTTGTGTTCACCTGCCTGCTAATGCCTGAAATCTGCTGTTGTGTTGGGGGGTGGGAAATCCTGTACTCTACCTAACCCTGACAAACTGCCATTGTTACTGTTGCTTTCATCATGTGGAGCTTGAATAATGAGAAAGCATTGTGAATTTTATGCAATGAGCACAAGTTTCAAATTGAGTATGTTTGAAATTTAAACCCTAAGCTACATTACGAAATGTTACATAAAGTAAAAGCTGTATAAAGTGTGACTAATTTCTGTATTTAAATGAAAACTTTTGCAGCTGTTTTTAGTGTAAAGCATTACTCTAAGAGAAATTTCACATTCTGGTTATTATATAAGATATTTCAGCTAATTGCAGTAGAGACAAGCCAAGAACTTCAAAATGTGAGATTTGACATTCAGAGCATGTTTTAGGGCTTGTGAAAGTTTGAATGACATTGTCTTATTGGGGAAAACAAACTGAGGATTGCTTGATAAACTCCAGCATCAGCTCGCTTTAATGGAAAAAGACGTGCAAACTGCTAACTGTACTAGTACAACTGAGCAAAAGAAGATAAAAAAAAACCAAACTGTCGCACTTCACACATTTCTGATCACAAATTAGTCACACTCTGCAGCCCTGGTTTGTATCCACAAACAATCGTAATGAGATGCGTAGACATAGGGTCAGGATACATGACTCAACTAAGAAGCTCTACTTCATAAATAGGTTTTGATAAATTCAAGCTCCGATAGGGCTCCTTTTTTTTTTTTTTTTTTTTTTAACAGTTCTCTTAAAAGCTTTAGAGCTTTTTTGACTTCAGTAAATGTGAGTTTCTCAGCTGGTAAACAACTGTTCAGTTTTTCACTTAAGATAATGGGAGTGCAAGAGGGGTCAGGGTGGTGTGACAGTCTGGGTCGAGTGTTTTTCTGCTTCTACCGGGAGTCTAATGAAAGCTGAAACAGAAGAGGGGTTCTCCTCAGCTGGAACTGTATCACCCCCTCATCCAATCAAGGCTTGTTGCTATGTGTGCTCTGAAAC
The DNA here is from genome assembly GCF_027474105.1 of Poeciliopsis prolifica. Classification (NCBI taxonomy): domain Eukaryota; kingdom Metazoa; phylum Chordata; class Actinopteri; order Cyprinodontiformes; family Poeciliidae; genus Poeciliopsis; species Poeciliopsis prolifica. The sequence goes on from NW_026562396.1 coordinate 7,949,748, forward strand.
TACTCCCTTTGTGTTTTAAAAATCGGGGTGTGAGACACGTACACACGCGTGTCACAGAGTTCAGAGTTTTGAAATAGCATTTCGCTACCCATGAGAGGGAAAATAAAAGTTTTACGTGGATCTTTTGAACACTTGTTGAGTCGTTTTTGACACACTAAGTTTATTGGCAATCTATTGCTCATTACCAATCCCTATGGTCTCTGGCAGAAACTGTTTTCCTGGCAAACTTTACCATCATTTCCAGTAGAAGTCCCATAATAACAAGGCAGACAATAACAGGAAAGGTGACCTAAAACCCCAGCTGACCTTCTCCTTGTGTTTTAAAGTTACCAGCAAACTTCTCCCTTACTCTACCCGAGACCGAGAACAAAAGCAGTGTTGTAACAAAGAGTGCTATGAACACACAGATGGCACTCAAGACACACATGACGGGCATGGTCGCGTAAACAGATGAACAGACCATTAATTGTGCACAGAGCAAAGACATGGTATGGAACAGACTGGTGTGGCGACGGCGTACACATTACTGCCCACTCGCATCCACAAGCAGGAGCTTCAATTGTCTTGGAAGAACGTCAAGTTGAAACTCTTGTCACATCCACAAACAAATTCTAGAAAGGAGAGCTCGTTCCCACACGCAGACATGCTTCAATCATCCTGACAGGAATGTTTGAACACATCGTCCCTGATGCCGTGGTAACACTCGTTCTTCCGCCCCTTCTTCCCTGGTCAGCCGTCCGTCGTTGATCCATTAGGAGGAGAGAATGAATAGTGATGTCATGTATCCGTTTCACCATTCCGAGCAACTTTTTTAAGAACTGGAAGGGAATGTGCTGCTGTTTGTTGATATTGCATGACTCGAGATTAATTGTAATTAGGCATGGACCACAATAATAGCATGACTATATAATAAATATGACTCAACATATACCAGTTCCAACATGATCTTATTACTTTTGATCAAAACAGACAATATAATTACAGTTATAATAATGGCTATAAATGGTACTTGTGCTGCAAAATATTTTGCAAATATATCCTCAATGCATTCTCGTCCTGATCAATTTGAATAGAGCAAAGAACTTTTCGGAGTGCAGGGTGTTCAACAGGATTTTTTTTTAAACCTGGGGAGGCGAGTGGTGACGATGCTAATTAAATACGATAATTAGGCAGCCTTCAGAACGTGTTTGAAACATTATGCTTGAAGGCCAAATTATATTAACTTCATATCTGCTTTTCAAATGCAACACACATTAACAGTTTATTCAACCTAACCTGCCTTTGGTACTTTTCTTTGGCTTTTTCTCTCCCTCTACTTTGGACTGTCATCTCTAGTTTTAATTCACTCCTAAGGGCAGCACAGCGCACGGCAGCCAGTTTCGCAGCTAGACAGACAGGAGCCAGCAGTGTTGGTTTTTCAAAATAAAGTAAATTTGAACATTTTATGATATTTAAATGAATTTCAAAGTCTGATTATTGTTAGTAAAAGTGCACAAATATAAATTCTAAAGATGTGGTGGCTTTCATTTTGCTGTGGCAGTGTGCCATTATTAATTATCTGTAAAGAAAACCTTCGAGTGCAATAATCGTTGGCTGATATCTTCTAAATGAGACAAACATTTTGCATGTCAATAACATACTCAGTGTCATTCACAATCATTTTCCACATGTGAGGTGTCCAAAATGATATGGATGTACTCAAGAAAAAAGTTTCATATCACAATTGCAATTTCTTTTGTAATATTGTTTAGCCCTAACACACATTCATAAGTCAATGTAAGAAATAAGGCCTGTTAAATTTTAAAGCTATTTTTCAATCCTATCTCTATTTGCAAACAGGTAAATTTGTGTTGTTTAACAAAGGAAAAATATGTAGCCTGTATTGTTAAGCCAGCTGGTAGGCAGTGTCTAGCAATATATCATGGAATGTGATGTGTGTCATACAGCTGCAGAAACCTCACTCCAGCAGTTTTTCTGGCATCATCTTGAACTGTAGGAACATCATGTAACTAGCTCAAGCCTTATTCGCTGATGACCATCTGCTTAATGTATAAAAAGGATCAGATCCACCTAATTAACATAAATCCAGTTATCCAATCTAGAGGGGATTGCTCGCCTGTCTGAACACATTTTCCAACACATTAAGTTCAGAACACAAAGCTCTCGTAGTCCTAGGACTGTAACTGACAACAGTAGCTAAAACTTTCTAAAGAGACATGTTTGTGATCTTGTCAGATTCCAGACAGATTATATTTGTCAGCTTCTCAACATCAATTTGGGGAACAAGCTAATCTTTGACAGCAGTACTTTTCTAAAAACATTAAACTCTAAAAGTTAACAATCGGTCAGGCTTGGATCATTTCCTTTTTATCTAACAGAGACAAATACTAAACAAAAAAATAATAATTTTGCCCTCATTAATTAAATTCACCTAAACTAGGGACAACTGCCTATTTTGGTCCATAAACATATATAAACCAGCACATTATTTTTCAGTTTTACGGTTAAAAAGAAACTTAGACAATCGTTAGTGACAAAAAAATTTTGATGTATAAATTACATAATAATAGCAATTCCTTCATTTTTTTGTTTGGTTCAAAACTACCAACTTTATCAAATGTGGATCCACAAAGTGAGTACAAAGTGGACCCACTGCCTTCACCTGTCACACTTTGACTTACTTACATGGGAAAAAAATTAATCATTTCAAACTGAAATTGGCAGGTCAAGGCTAAAAAAAGAATCCCAAGTATTAATATTCCACACAATAACTTACTGTGAAAAAAAATAGTTAATTCTTTTTTTGAGAGTTAGTCTAGTTGATAAACATCCTCTAAACAATTGCAAGTTTGGACTGCTGGCATATTATGATTGTGGATCGTTAACTTCAGAGCAAAATATGTTGCAAAAGTGAGCATGTTAGTGTGCTGAGTACCTGCATTTGTACAAAGAATGGACATTTGTCTCTGTATTTTTTATTTTATTTTTTTGTATTCTTTCGTTCCATACAGAGTTGTTACGCATTAGTTATCTGAGATGACATCATTTGAGTCCAGTTGGCCCTGAGGACCATCTGGGCTCTGAAAATACTCTTGTCTTGCTGCAGAGCTGACCACAGAGCAAAAAAGACATTTCACATGGTGGCAGAAATGCTTACTCATCATGCTTACACCTGCTTGGCCGTTAAGTGCATTTGCATACCTTTAAAGGTGCTTTCATGGTCTTATGAGGGAAAGTTTAGTTGAATATTTTATAAACAACCAAATATGACTAATAGATTATGTAAAACTTTGTCACAACTATAATAAGAACTGAACAAAAATAATCTCAATTCAATAAGAACTGAACAAAAATAATCTCAATTCAAAGTAAAAAGGCAAGGATTAGGTATGGAAAAGAGACAACAAAGACTACAGAAAACTCTTAGTAGCAAAGTGCTTAAGATGCTGAAGACAAAGTAGAGAACATGGACTTTTTTAGAAGCTGTAATGTTTCAGTGGATGGGAGACATTTAATTGATAGCAGAAGGCTCCATCAGGCTCCCGAGACAACATTTCCCTTACAGACTAACTCAATTGAGGAACAGTCCAACGCCCTGCCTTGGGGTGAGTTTCAGCATCTCTGTGGAATCGTAAATTAGTTGTCTGGGCTGTGCTTCAGGAAACACTTTGATCCTGCATATGAAAGAGTTAGATTTTAATAACAGCAATCCTGGAGAGAGCCTCTTCAGGGTCAGCACATTAGGAAATAACTTGTGTTTTCAACTGTTTTATAGTTTTACACTGATAACATTTGCTGCATTATAGAAACTGTACTCAGCCTTTGCTAATTTGTCTTGCTGGAAGGTATTAAGATGTATTAAACATTTAATTATAACATATACCTTGAAATCAGGGGAATGGTACACTGCAAAAAATGGGAGCCACAAACTTAACATACTTCTTTCACTGGGGACTGCAGAAAGGATATTTAGCATTACCACAACTGCCACTGAGTAGCTACAATGAGTCAATCCTGGAGATCCCCTCTAAAAACACTTTTAAATGTCTATTTGAAAAGGTCAAACGCCAGATTAATGTGCTCAGTGGAAACAGTCTTGGCACAACAGCAGAACTCAAAACATCCACAGTTTTTCCTATATTTGTTCTTGGTGATAGAGCAATCTGAGAAAATCATTGGCACTCTTGTATTGGCTGCGTTCCAAGTAACATTGCACCTTAGTATTTCAGCTTACTAAGCACATTTTCTTTTGACTATTTTAGATATGCTCTGTGTAAAAATAGGTTAATTTTTTTGTGAATATTTTCAGCGAAATTCCACAGAAAAATGTGCTAATAGGCGAATTCTGTACACTGTAAATAATAAAATTGTGATTTTTTTTTTTGTGTTTTTTTTTTTTTGTATTTTTTATTTTTTTTACTATATAGACATGAATTGAAATATTCCCAAAAAAGGCCACCTTTTATTTAGAGTTGCATTAAGATCATCTGTCACCAGGTTTGGTCAGAAAGCAAAATTTGCAGCAACCTTCACAGATTTTGCTTCTGTTCAAAGACAGCAGATGTCAGTGTATGTGTGAGTGTGTGAGGTTGACACACCTCATCGAGCCCAGCAGACTGCTGCCTGGAGATTTCTTTAATACGCAGCCTTTCAGCTCACTGGTTATCTAAAGCCTGCAGGCCGCCCCAAGAAATCAAATGTCCTATTCATATCAGCTTAGGACCTCAAAAGATCTTCAATACAAAGTTGACATTTTAAGTCTGTAAAAATCGCTCTTTCCTAAGAAAATAAGTTGCAGCTATTTGTTCTCAGTTTAATCATTTATTCTTCTCGAAAAAAATTGAGTAAGCCTCACCAGAGCAGTTAAAGTATTAATGTACTGCTCAAGTGGAGTTCATCTATTAATGTGGTGAGTTATTCATCATCTTGTTTCTCAGCTGGTTTGGGTACTGTTCAGCAAAGTACATCAGAATGTAACTCCTAAAATACTTAATATTGCTTTCCTTTTGCTGTTAAAATTGATTATACCGTTAGAAATATGTGCTTCAGATAAAGACAGGTCAAGGTGTGGTAGTTGGACAGTAGCCATTAACAAGTATACGCTGAGTCCTGCTTACGTCGCAGCCATCTTGAAAGTGGCAGTGGAGAGAGCTGCGTGGACTAGTTTGAACAGTTTTACAGTACAAAGTGGACTCACTGCCTTCACCTTTCACAGATAAGAATGAAAGATAATAACGTAAATTTATTAGCAGAATTTCTTTACTTTGTGGCCAGTATTGTGCATTTCTGTGGTGAAACAAGCTTCTAAACAACAGAGAAATATTTCTTTTGTCACTAAATTGGCCCAGTTAATTACTCTGATTATATTCTTAGCTTGGCTAACTTTTTTTAATACTGTGTAGTTTTTCTAAGAGGGAGAGGCAATGAGAAACCTGTAACGGGGACTTTTGCAGTTTTATTGTTGCCATGATTACCTAAAAGTTTGCAAGACAAGTCACTGTTTGTCTGTGGTAAATCACGGTTACTTTAAGGTACGTCAGTTGTCTGTAAGATGTTTCTTATAATTTATTTAGATTAAAATAATTTGTTTGATATAACAGCGAGTCTGAAGTGGACTGAAAGTACATTAATCCAGAGAGCAGCGCGGAGACAGAACCAGGGGATTTGGTCTGGACGGGTCCATAGGAGCTGTTTTTCTTCAGACTTCTTTTTCCCAACTCACCTCCACAATGTCTGTGTTTAGATGCTAAGTCAAAGCCCCAAATTGGTGAAGATATATTTGTTTTTCTTGAATGTGAATGAATCGGGGATTACGTTTCTGTTGCACTGTTGGATCATTTTTATCATTAGTTTAACCTGTGGCTAGTCAGATGTCTTTGAAAGCCCAGTCACCGACTAGCAGACTGAACCCCTGCCTGTCTCTGTGTTGCCAGTATAATATAAATAAATCGGTAAGGTATTGTAAGTTTTTTCTTTAATGTTTTGTGTATTTTAAGTGAAATATCTCAATTCTAAGTATTATGACAGTTTATGTAAAGACATTAAAAATACTTTAGTCAGATTTTGCTCACACTGTTGTTGAGCATGCAAATATGTATTACACTGTAATACATATTTTTTTTAAAGTAAAAATATCTACCTAAAGTTTTACAACTATTACCAAAGTTTCTTTACAATAAAATGCCTAAAAATGTTAATGAAGTTGTTATTTTATTCATATCTTGAAATAGCAAATGCAAATTGAATTATGGAATTGTGTTAATATGTTCATAAATACATCACTGAAAGGGATGTGTGTGTTCATCAATAGAAACGATTTATCAGAATCAGCTGTTTTTTTTTTCATTCCTAAATATAATAGTGTGTGAGAGATTGCGTCAGTGACATTCATTAACTTAAAGTACTTTGCAGAACGGCACTTTACAAAGTTCAGGCTATTTACTTGTATTAGTTTGCTGGCAGATAAGCCACTTTCAATATGAAGCATTTGGCTCCTGAGCTTGTTTAGTCATTGTGATCAACAGCTCACTTCTTCTTGTTTAACGAGAAACCATTTCTTCCGCAACATTAGACCATTGTAGTCCAGAGTAATATTAAAGCTCATGCTCCTGGTGTTCCTGCACGTCCCAATTCATGACAGACTTAAGCCTTGGTGGTTTCTAGATTCTGAACATCTTGAACAATTTGCTCTTTTGTCAGAGGGAAGTGTTTGGGTTAGATGGTTGAAATTTGAACGCAGATGGAACAATGATCTCAAATATGTTGAAGTGTTTGAGATCATGATTTTAGATGATTTGTAACTGTTTGTAAATTCATTTTATGTCTGGCCTCATCAAACATGTGATGTTTGACCTATTTGTTTCTGATCTGAGAGCTTAATATTTTTAGGCCAGTCATAGGGATGAAACAAACCATTTGCTGGTCTGTGTAGTATTTGTCATTCTGACATTCATTATCAAAACTGATTGATAAAAAAATTTTATGAAAGGAAGAATCATTGTTGAATATTGATAGCGATCATTATTAAAACATAATGCTGTTCAAATAACTAAGAGCACTTTGTGCTGGTTGAACATAGGACAAAGGGAGATGGGAGTGGTAGCCATATGGATACTTATACTGCATTCAAATTAGCTGCCAGAGTGTGTATGAGAACATTTGTATGTGTGGAGAATACAGCGAGCCTTTGCCATAGAAAGAAGAGAAACAGGCAGCGATTGTGTGGCCACAGTGCGGGGATTAATGGGTCATCATATCTGAATGTGTGTGACTCGATCACCTCCTTCTGTCTTCCCATCTGTTTCTCTGTTAAAGCAACAGCACTCCCTGATATTAAGTGTAAAAACATATCCCACTTACATGCATTCAGTGAAACGTAATCACTGGCGTGTTCAAGGATCTCGTCACAAGTATGTGTACAGCACACAGTCTAGTTCACTTGACTTTATTCCTACAATGCCAGATCACAACAAATGTAACCACTGCATTGTCAATAAAAACAAACGGCCTTAATTCAAACTCAATTAAAATGATGTTCAGACAAGTCAAATTCAGGCAAGTAAACACAATGTTGTCTTATCGAGGGAAACCAGGAAATTAGATCTAGAGGAGTTTGAGACAACAGGAAATGGCACAAACACTGATGGTGTTGGAAATGAGTACTTACCCAAAGAAAATGAAAGGCATGGTACTTAACTGTAACTTCAAGAATAAAATCAGAATCTGAAGAAAAGGCGCTTGGAACAACCAGCCATTCAACAGTGTTGACCATTAGCAGCGTACCTAAAGGTATATGTTACACTTCATAAACTCTCGGAAGCTACTGTTTCTAAGCTCTTTGTTAGAGGTATATTAGTTTGTCATAACAAGATGGCGCTTGGTCATTTGGAACTTCAAAACTTACAAGAACATAATTAATACACTATATTCTTTGGAAAAATTGTATTAATGACAGAAAAAAATCTTGGGAATTTTTTTGTAAGAGTTCAAAGATGTCCTGAAACTATTCAGAAATAACTCAAGGTTTTTCCCCTCTGACGAATTGAATAAATGGTGTTCAGAACCAAAGACAGTAGTTCCTATCTTGTCCAATTTCAGGAGCAGGAAAACTTTTGTACGTTTTAAGATCTGCTTGTATAGTATTTTATTGATGTAACTTTTTTTTTTTATTTGCCATCTAATAGTTCTTAGCGGGGAAGAATTACATAAACATCAATGTCGCCATGTTTACTTTGAAGAAAGAGCTTGTTTTGCTATCAAGGCAGACCTCTGCTCCAGCCCTGGAGGCATTTTTCCATCCCTCATGACTTTGTGCTGATCTTTTAGCTCAAGGACGCAGAGGGAGGCACATGGACAACCGTGCATGTGTGCTCAGCCGACTGATCTTCAGGACCCTCAGATGTACTAAGTAGCAGATCAAAACTGGTCCAATAATGAGAAACCAGAGTATTAACCCGACATGTTACCCAATGTATGACACACATTAACACCAGAGTTGTGCACCTGTGATTAGCTGGTTAATCACTTGGACTAAATCATGCACTAGCAAACCTGCTGTCAAGCCTGCGATAAATTACAAGTGTTAATCTTTATTCAACAATGCAACAGTGCAGAGAAATTGCACTTCTTGGCAGTGGGTAAAGCAGAAATGCAGATTTCCTCCATCTTGGCTTTGTTGTGCTGTTCTGCATCATGGTCTCCTTTAAATCTTATTGAGACAGTCCTTTTGTGTTGGGAGTATGTAGGCCACATAGGAATGCTCTGCACAGGCACAATGCCTAAATGAATGACAGCTCTGATCTGAGCGTCCCGGGCCCCTTAAGTAAAACCAGCATCAGTAGGCCTTTGTGCACCACTGCACGTGTGCGTTTCATTGTATGTTTCTTTTCTTAATTTATTTTCCTTTGATGATATTATTTGTCACTGATGTGCTGGTAGTTTATGGGAGTACATATGTGTGTTTTTGCCATGTGACCTATAGCAGATGTTTGTATTGCTTGCTAAGCAATCTAACACCCCGGGTGGACATGTGAATTGAGGCTCTGTGTATGTTTTCATCAGAGGATATGGTTTGCATACCACCCGCCCTCAGAGGCTGTATGTTAGCCTTAGCTTCCTCCAGTCTTCTTAGAGTTCATTCACACCAGTCCTGTTCAGTCCGCCTTAATCAAACTCTATAGTTTGTTTGGCTAGAAAGTCCGGTTTGTTTTTGGAGGTGAAAATACACAATTGAACTCTGGCCCATCTAAAAATCTAGGTCTCTTTTCAGTTAAAATGAAGAGTTCAAATTCATATGTGAATGCTAAACAGACGAGAGACCTCTCCAAAAGCAAGAAACAGACTATAGCGCAAAGCATGCTGGCCAAAACCACCACAACAAAGGCAGTAACCTAAATGGCTTGTGGTCTTTCGCCAAAAACAAAAGAGAAATCCCACACTGATGAACCTCCATCTTTGTTTACATTTTATGAAGGAAGTTGTCCTTATTTCTTCTTCCGGGGTTTTTTGTTGTTTCCTTCAGTGGTTCTTGGTTCAGCGCCACCACAAGCGAGGAAGTCAAGAGGTTTTTCAGTTAGTTTGTTGCAGTTTTGGTCCCCAATCAAACCCAGTCTACCTGACTGTCTGGTCTCAAAACACCCTCAGGCTAACTTGCTCCACCATCTTCCTGTTCCTTTGACCCAGCCTCCATCACAATGTTTCCTTTCAACTGAATCTGTGGAGCAGGAGCTTTTTCTCTAACATGAGCGCATGAAACTGTAGTTGTTTATAATGGTGTTAGAGCAACCTATATCTAATGTGTGTGTGTAAATATGATGTATACTGTGACCTTGAATGTTGACCGTTGTCATATAGCTTGCACTCTTGCTGCTGTTTTCTGGCTTCTTTTGTTCAGACCTTTATGATTTCAGCCCATGAAGAAAAAGGGTATTGTCTCGGGACATAAACCCCCCCCTCTCTCTCTCTCACTTTCCTTAGCCTCCTGGTTTATTTAGCCTGCAGCTGGCTAACAGACCCCTCCACCGTCCTCCTCCTCCCCCCATCCCCTCTTTCCTTCACGTTTTGTATCGGATCGTCTCTCTTCACATGCAGCAGCCCAGAGTCATGTAGGAGGAGTTCCCTTGGAGGGATGTGCGTGACTGGCTGGCTGAGAGCGATCCTCGCATACACTTCTGCAGAGCCAGCTGAGGGAGTTTCTGGTTTAGCAAGCCCAGCTCTTATGGAGTGTGTGTGTGTATGTGTGTGTCTTCTTCACCTCTGTCCTTGTGCGGACATGGGATGTTAATCAAAAGGAAAAAAAAAATAGTTTCCATCTGCATTTTACTTCAGGTTGACACTGAATCAAGTATTTAGAAGCTTCAAGGTTACGAGCTGGGAGCCTCTGCACATCGGTGTGCTGTCAAGAGAGAGAAAGCTGTGATTTTCTTCTTTTTTTTTTTCTTCTGTGCTGCTGTGAATCACCTGACCTCCTCTGGGATTCAGGGAGTTTCCTCTGGAGGAGTGGAGGAAGTGACATGCAAAAATAGTCCCTATAATTGTCAAAAATACTTACTCTGGATCTATGCATCACTGGACATAACACAATTTCATTTTTATGTATACAGATAAATTGATCAGACGTTAACGCTGATAGTTGACCTTCGGTTTTAGAAACATTTTGCCAAAGAGCACCCAATTTTAAGACGGAATAACATTCATGCAGGGCAGAAACAATCGAATTAATCACAATGAATCGATTGATGAAATAATCAGCATTTAATTTTGATCAATCATCGATCACTACTTTTCTGCAGGCTAAATGAAAAGGCCATTTTCTGAGAGAATAAATCGAGCAATAACTGAGCCAAAATTATACAAAAATTTTTGAATTTAAGATGAAAAACTTTCTTTGTCTGTAAATATGTTCTGCCCAGAACTCCTTGGATGACATAGTTTTCGCTATGTCATTTGAGTAAAAAAAAAAAAAAAAAAAAAAAGAATTTTTTTAGCTTAGCTTCAAAACTAAATGCCTTACTCATGCTGAAAATAGCTAACTCTGGGTAATCTTCACTTGCATCTACACTGAAGAGTGGTGCTGAGGGTATGCGTCTTCAACTCATTCGGAAAAGAATCTTTGTTTTTTTTTTTTTCTTTTTCTTTTTCTTTTGATTATTCTGTAACCAAACAGTCCCTGTCAGAGACAGTCATGGTACGAACTATTCCAGCCAGCATTTGATTTCTCATGTTTAACTTTGAATGCACACAGTCACGGCTGCAAAACATTGCTCTAGCTGCAGTCTGTGAAAGCAAACATTTGCTGACCAACAAAGTTGCGGAGGAACAGAACCTTCTTCACCACAGAAAGCTTCATTCTGTCCCTCCCACGTTACAGCAGCAGGGAGGTGTAGCACACCCTCCTTTATTCTGTCCTGTTGTCTCCGCTTATACGTGGTTTGCGAATGTCATCCAATGAGCATGAATGAAGTCATTATCAGTTCTGCTTGTTCTTGTGCCTTTTGTTCCCTCTGCGCAAGAGAAGAGCTGAAGTGTGTCTTCTCCCCACGGCTCAGCTGACACAATGCCTCTAAATATGTTCCCTTTACGGCGAACAAACTGGAAAAGTTGTCATGCTCTGCCTTCCACCCTCGCCCTTCCCCAAACAGGATTCGTTCAGTCAAATGACCCCATCCATCTGAGTAAAAACAAAATACGGGTGGATATCTGTCATTGCTAAGAGATTTATTTATTTTTTTTGGGAATGCCCCAGAATCATGCACTGAATAGCCTAAGTTATCTGCTTTCCTCCAGCTGTTTCCCTGCTCAATGTTTGTTTCTTTTGTGATTATGCTTACCTTGTGCCTCTTTTTTTGTTGTTCTTCTTCTTCTGTCTTAGATGTGACAGAGGAGTTTTTCGAGTATGACGCCGAGGAGTTCCTGGTGTTCCTGACCTTGCTGATCACAGAGGGAAGGACACCGGAGTACTCAGTGAAAGGCAGGACTGAGGGGCTGCACTGCCCCCCGGCTCAGTCAGGCATGCCTCCTCTCCACAAGCATGAATGCAGCGACAAACTGCCTCAGGTGCCAATTCAACACAAACACACCAGTCACACATTTGGTTGTTTATTTTACCTTTGAAAAGCCTTCCTGTTTGTTTATATGGTAAGGTTTCCCACACTACTGTTTTTCAGTATTTTCTGGTTCTGGATTGTGTGGAGAAACAGTATTATTTCCAAAATTTGTTCTCTATTCCATGTACACCAATCACTACTTCTTCCATACTTCCTTATTTCTTTTATTTTTTGTTTTTCTTGTGCACTTCCTTATCTGTCTCCTACCTCCTTTCTTTGTTCCATGTATCATTTACTTAATTTTTTTCTTGTATCTGCACTTTTTCATCTTTGTATCTTTCCTTCTGTCCACACTTTTATTCCTTCTTTTCTTCTTGCTTTTTTTGTTGTTGTACCACAATTTTGTTTCTTTTTCCTTCATTTTTTCTTTCTTTCTCTATTTCTTTTTATCTGTTTTTCTCTTTCTGTCTTTGTCTTCCCTTCATCTTTTCTTTCCTTTTATCTCTCCATCATTTGTTTCTTAGGCTCTTTCTTAGTCACTTTCTTTTGCTCCTTCTTAAATTAAAACAATCTTGCACTGTTGTTTATTTTGATGCAAGATGTTTTTTAAAAAACATTAGTCTCCAGTGGTTTTTATATTTGGTGCACGCTAGACAAAAAAGAAGCTACTAAGTGAAAATTGTTAAATGTTTTGATGGGACAAGCAAAAATGTATTTTTCACAAGAAGAAGAAATAAGCTAAACAATGTTGCAGAGGAAAAAATTGATAGTATTATCTTTGATGGTTAAAAATAGAATAAAAGAGTTTCTGGGGCGTTTTGTTTCTTTTTTCTAATGATGAATAACCTGACTGGGTTTTTCTCTGCAATGTTGTGTTTTCTGTGGCCAGAGGTAAATCTTTAACTCTGTTCATGTGAATGTTTCTTAGAGTGTAAAACTCTGGTGTTGTGATGCGTATTCATTTAAAAATGTTCTTAAAATCAATCATTTCTTTCCTGTTTTCATTTTTTCTGGGCTCCATATTTAAAGCCTCCCAAATATTTCAACGACTGAGAACTCTGGTATGATAAGAGTATAACATATAATATTTATATGTAATAAAACTGTAAATGTGAACTATCGTTTTAGTAAATCTAGATGAAAACTGTATAAAAGATATTAATGAATTTCCCAAAAGCCCCATCTGCTCCCCCTCCCCAAACTTGACATTTACTAATAAGCACTAACCTTCCTCCTCTGCCTGTGTGTCCGCCAGTGCCGACAAGCCAGGCGAACACGTTCGGAGGTGATTCTGCTTTGGAGAAACAACATCCCTATCATGATCGAGGTCATGCTGTTGCCAGACTGTTGCTATGGTGATGAGTGTCCCCCAAGTGACCCAATCAGTGACCCAGTCATCAAACAAGATGCTTTGCTGTTGGAGAGGTGGACCCTACAGGCTGTTCCAAGACAGTAAGCCACACACACACACACACACACACACACACACACACACACACACACACACACACACACACACACACACACACACACACACACACACACACACACACACACACAAAGTTGAATGAGTTAATGAACTATGCAAGAAAAGTCCCAAATATTGTGCATCTACTAACTGCATCAACACCTTGTTTCTTTTTCCTGTTTCTTCAACTTTTCACCTCTTAAGCACTCAGTATAACTTTAATTAGAAAGTTTTATTTTATAATGGTGGCAAATCTAATATATATTACAATGCCTTTTCAAAATGGGACCACCAAAGTGCTTTTGAAAAAAAAAAAAAGTAACTGGGATCATTAAACCAACATCTCCAAGCCTCTAGGGGACCTGTGATAAAAGTGCTGGTCTCTAGACCAGTCTGCCTCTGACATCCTGAAAACTTGATATGGAGTTACCAAATTCAGCAGAATTGCTGGGGCTTCAGGTTGTTTGGCTTGTTTTGTTGAGGTTTGTTGATTTTACAGGTGGGATCTGTTTTTAGGTCCTGCTTAGTCTATTGTGCCTCTTTGTTATTCGTGGAACAAAGTTCCATTGTGGAATTTAGTTATTTTTGCTAAATTTGTCTAGAAAACTAAAAACTAAAATCCTGAAATAGGAGTACTGATTATTTTTAGTTGATATTTTAAGGGTCCTCAACAATTTGTCTGAAGTGCCATTGACCCTCTTATTTATATTTATGGCTTTTTTGACATCTTTTGAAATGCTGATCTTTCTGGTATTATTTTCATCCATTTTCTTTCTAGACTTTGTTTCTATCACATAAACTCTCAGTGGAATTCATTGGGGTTTGTTATAATGTAGCAAACTGTGAAAAGGTCTCTGGTATGTGAAAACTTTTGCAAGGCACTATAAATAATCGAAGCCTGCTCTGAATCGGTATACTTTAAAGAAGGACGTAGGGATGGGATTTGGTTTGCGGCCGCCGGGGAATCGGCAGCTCATCCTTTGGGTCGTTCGTGCCGCATGGATGGGACTTATTCCTGCGCATCCCACGGATATTTGATTGGATTGGGAGCTGGGGAGTTCGGAGGCAGTGCAACAACCTTTATGTTGTGTTCGAGAGCAGATTTTGTGGCATGGCAGGGCACTTATTACTGCTGTTAGAGGTTGTTGCTGTCAAGTTGTGTTATTGGTCTGGAGTTGGAGATAACGGTCCCTAAAAACAAAAAATGTTCACCTCAGCATTTTTGACTAAAAACCAAACACTTTTAGTTTTTGAGTTTTTTTAGAGATTAATTCTTCAGCATAAAAAGCTTCAAAAGAAAGATTTCTTTTTCTTTCTTTTTTTTTGGGCACATGTGGGAGTTGCAAAGTGGGATAATTGGCCTTTACAGATTGGCCCACTTTCCTACTAATATACGTGCACACAAACAGGGGGAACATTCTTGTTAAAGAAAAAAAAAATTATAAGACACGCATCCCATGACCATTTTCTCATTAACCTGACACACTGGCACACTTCCAACCCCCCTTTCCAACTGTGTTTTTCCTAATAGAAGCGGCGATCGTTTCATTGAAGAGAAAACTCTGCTACTGGCTGTACGATCCTATGTCTTCTTCTCCCAACTCAGCGCCTGGCTCAGCGCCTCCCATGGCATCGTCC
This sequence comes from Poeciliopsis prolifica, assembly GCF_027474105.1. Taxonomy (NCBI): domain Eukaryota; kingdom Metazoa; phylum Chordata; class Actinopteri; order Cyprinodontiformes; family Poeciliidae; genus Poeciliopsis; species Poeciliopsis prolifica. The sequence continues at coordinate 7,964,898 of NW_026562396.1, forward strand.
CCAGGAACATCCTGTACAGGTCGGACATGACGCTTTGACACTGATGGGACCGGGCATTTCAGTGCTGCTGTGAAACCACGCTGCAAAGGCTAAAGCAAATGAGCTAGAACTGCATTTAAAATCTGAAGTCTACGAATCAGTTTTCAATTTAGAAATTCACAACTTTCTCAGGACCAATAAATCACCAATAATAAATATAATTTAGTTAACTAGTATAGCTCAAAGAGTGAATACATACATAACTTTGTGGTATTTTTTAAAAGTATTAATTGTTAATTTTGATTGATTATAGCTGATAAAGACCCATCATTAAGTTTCTCAAAAAACTGAGTGATGCTTAAGATAAAAAAGCAGGGGTTTTTTATCTTAAGAAAAAACAAAGGTATCTTGTTTTATTTCAACATTGTATTTTTTTTTTTTGTTGTTTTTTTTTTACTTGGGTATGGATATGGAAAGTTACTTAAATAAATAAAAGTATTGGCTCATGTATTATTTTTAAGAGTTTGGGTTTTCATTAGCTTTTTGAACAAATCATCACAATGAACTCCAATAAATGTGTATAACTCTGTCCTGAACCTGTATGACATGAAGTTGAATTCCTGAGATGAATTCAACTATGATCTTCTAATTCTCTGTAGTATTATCTCTCTTCGTCTCTGTTCAACAGGATCAGTGCTGCTGACGAAGATCTGGTGTGGCAGTTTTCCCAGCCACCGTCCGAGCACATATTCCCCGTCCCCAACGTCTCCCAGAGCGTCGCCCTGCAGGTCCGCGTCCAGACGCTCCCTCGCCAGCCCACCTACCCCACCCTGGCCTGTAGCATCCACACCGGTCTGCCTCCCATCTACAGCAAGACCCCCAGCCTCAGCCCCACCCTTGGCAGCCACGGTGGCCTGCCCACTCTGAAGAAAAGCCAGGAACCTGGCAAAGACAGCCTCCATCCCAACTCCAGCATATTCCGCAAGAGCTCCAACTCCACGTCTAGCCTTCTACTCAACGGCCTACCCATCCCTAATCTGCCCATCAACAACATCCCGATCAATAACCTTCCTCACACCGCCGTGTCACACCCGTACAGCAAGAAGAGCCAGGAGCCAGGAGAGAACCACACGTTTCACAACGGAGAGCTCCCACAAGTCAACATCCCCCAGCGCCAGGGCTCGCCACTCTTCTACCGACCCGCCCGCTCCCCCACGCCTTCACGCTCCAACTCTCCCTCCCCGCTTCCCTCGGGTAAAGCGGGAAAGTGGTTGTACACGGCACTCAATGGTTCATCCGACCCCACCACAGTGGACGACTACACCTGTGGCACCAGCAACACCGACCAGTCCAAGGCTCCCTTCCCAGAGCCTCTGAGAAGTTTCAAGAACTTGTCCATGGCTGAGTCGTCCCGGTGCCCCTCCCCGAGGCCTTCTGGAAGCGAAACTAATCCCCTCATTGGCTCCCTGCTGCAAGAGCGACAGGAAGTCATAGCTCGAATCGCACAAAGGCTCAACTTCTGCGACCCGACGACACCGCCACTTCCCCCTGGCCTGTTCGCCACCGACAGCCCTCACAAAGCCATGTGGGGTGGCAACCACGACGACAAAACCGCCAGTAAGACCAAAGACCCTGAGATGCGCCCTTACGAGTCGGGACACGCTAAGCCCGCGCCGTTGAGCACCCCTGTGACAGAGACATCACGCTTTATCAAGCGGGAGAGCTACTCCCCGAAACCCGCCGCCTGCAGGAAACTGAGAATGACCGAGACGGAGGAATGGAACGGAGAAGTGACGGACAGAGACAAGGAGAGCAATCGGGACAGCTCGCTCATTGCCCAGGCAGTGCAAGACATCACCAGGCTCATCCAGGAGAGGCTGGCCGTCCCGCCTTCATCCCCCCGGCACAGCCGCAGCACCAGCCCGTTGCACCACCACGTGCACACGACCACAATCACACACACCGTGCGCACGTACTCGCACCCCCCACCAGCCAGCAACGGCTGCACCAACGGCCATGTACCCAGCAACGAACCTCAAAGAGACGGCACGCACAACGCCGCCTCACACTCGCCCGTTTGCACAGACAAGCCCCGAGGCGGACCGCAGGCCGAATGCCGCTCTCCACGGGCCCAAAACGGTGCTCAGTTTACACTTGAAGAGACCTCACTCAACGGCCAGGCCGACACCCGGGTCCCCTGCCGTTTACGAGCTTCCCCGCTGGAGAGGCTCCCAGTCAGGACACCCAGCAGCCATGAAACCCCGCCTCCCTCCCCCGTCCTGGAGAACAAACCAAGAAACGCCCAGGTGTTCAGTTGGAACAACCACAGCGCCAGCCCAGGCACAAACTGTTACAGAATCCACGACGACGGCAAGCTTCAGAGTCTGCACCAGAACGGCATGCCAGCTCAGGCGTCCGCTCTGCGGGACGAGAACCAGGCGCCTTCAGACTGTGACTCCTTCACATCCAGTCCAGAAATGACTCCATCACCTTTAATCCTCGTAAGATCATTTTGGCTCAGCTCCTTTATAGATAGGCAAAATTTTCAGTATGTAGACATTCGAATCTCATTTTTAGGGTTGAGATTTGATTCAGAAATAACTTTTGATTTAGAAACCAATTTTTCTGTAGATTGTGTTTTAATGATGTGACTGACAAGAGAAGACTTCAAACAAAAAACAGCATGGCTAGTCTAATACCCAATACATTAGTATTTGTGATTCTCTATAGAATCCTGTTATGAAATAATCCTGTAGCCATCCCAAACCATCATTCTAGAACTGTAGCTATCTAGAATGATTCACTCAGTAACAAATGTAAAGAGTAATAGATGTAAATAGTTAATTAAAAGACTAAAAGAAATCATCCATGAAAAGGAGCCGCAAGAAGTGAAAATATTTTTTCTGAAAATTTACCCATATTCACAAAATGAAAGTTGACTATTCGACTCAGAAGACTATTTGCAGACATATTTGAAATACACAAATTTTAAAATATTTACTCTTGTTAATTCATAAAGTCTCAATAGGTTTAACTGTAAATATTGGGTTTGTGTGATCTGTGTCCACTTCCAATAATTACTCCAATAACTCTCTTCTGGAATAGAAAAATCAAATCTATACGTTTTATGAATACTGCCCCACACAATTTTTGTGGGGCAGTGATGTTGTAAAACATCACTGAGTTTTACAAATATACAATTTGTATACTAATTCCATCACCTTATTAAAAACTGTTATAGCTTTGGATATTTCAACTTTTCCATGACAAATGTTCATCAATAGAACACCCAAAAATAACCTAGTTTCTTTTGTTTTTTGTATCTAGTAATTGTGCATCATTTTTTTTCTTCTGCTACAAAATATATCACTTTCTGCATCACTCTCCTCTCTTCATTGCCATCTTGCAGCGTCCTCATAGCCCCTCCCCCCTGCGTCCCTGCAACAGCTGGAAGAAACAGAATCGCCACTCTCTGGACGCCACAGCAACAAAGGCCTTCCACCCCTGCACCGGCCTGCCTCTGCTCTCCAGCCCCGTAAGAAAACACGCGGCTGCCTACTCATGTACAGTGAACGTCGGACCATTCACACACAGGCGTGCAGAGCAGTTAGCGTGGGAGTCCATGCGGTTGCTTTTTTGTTAGAACAACACAGTCGCCACTCTTTGTTATCAGCCGCAGAAACCGTGACTCCCTGCACAGCCACCCATGAAAATGCAATGAATGTTTGTCTTTAAGAGACTAAAGTATTCGCAACCTCTCTTTTTTTTGTTTTTTTTTTTGCTACTGGGCAACCACGTTATCATGAGTTAATGCATAAGCTAAGCATGAGTTAGTTATTAATTGCAAGGCGGACACAGCGATTAAAAATTAGGTTTTTTGAGACTGCTAAATCTTTCCATCACACATTTGATTCAGTTTTAATGAGCAGCTTGTCTTTGTAAGCAGCCAAGAGTGGGCTGGCTATCAGAGCTGATAGCCGCAAGTGACTCTACTGACCTTTCACACTCGCTCTTAGCAACACTGGGGAAAAAAATAAAGACCCAGCTAATGTTTTTATATATAGATATAACGACAAAATCAGTTTTTCTCATGGAATAGTTGTGTTAAATTTCCATAACAGAACGACTCTAAAAAATACAGCAATATTTTTAAATCTGTTTTTTATTATTTGGTTAGAAACTGTTTTTATCAACATTTTTCTTCATTTGTCCCTTTGGAGAAAACATTTTATTAAAAGTTGCATTATTTCCTTCACACGAGCACCCAAAAGTTTTTATTTAGAAAACAAAAGAAACATTTTAAATCTGCATTTTCTCTCTCTGGGTTTTTTCCTTAATGTTCGCCTTTATCTGAGTATAAAAAAAGAAGAAATAAATGTTCTGGATACCATTATTATGACTTCACTGGTAATTGTTTTAGCAGTCGTAGGGATTATTGTTGCTTTTCTGTTCTTTTGTTTTGTTTTCTTATTTTGTAGTTGGGGTTTATTTTTTTAGATTCTCTCCAGTCCAGTCACACTTCTATGAACTCAGGGTCGCACATTCACACATCCCAATTCACACTTTGTCATGTGTTAATATTATTCAAGTAGTTTAATTTTAACTGCTTTTGCTTGTTTTCAATACACCTCCACTGTAGATCACATTCGCTTTCTTCTTGTAATGAAAATGCGATATTTAACTATCAAGAAGGAACCGCGGGCTGCTCTGGTTTAAACTTAATCTTGTTCTGTGTGTCTGCTGCAGGTTCCTCAGAGGAAAAATCAAACAGGTTACTTTGACCTGGACATCTCTCTGACTGGCTGTAAGGGTTTGCCTTGGGCCTCTGGGAAAAGGTACACATTTTCTCACCTGGGATCTCTCTTAATGTAGTTGCAAACTTCAGTGTGTCCACCTGGCCAAGGTCGAATGAGGCTCAAGTCACTGATCCAGGACGGGTGTAATAACAGCTGATACCTTCCTCGCCTGTCAACTTCCTGCCGGCTCTAGTTACTTATTCTTTGCATGGCGAATTTGAAACCGACTGTATTTTGATTTTTTTCCAACGACAGCTCAGTTTATGGGGGTTTTTCCGTTGGTTGATGCTTAAAATATCAACCCGGGGAAACATCTAACGTTAGATGTGAAATTTGCTGCCAAATGGAACAACAGAGTGACATATTCTATCAGGCCGTGTTGTGGGATTTACAGGAGAGTGGGTGGAAGAACTGAATTGTATAAATTAAGATAACAGACTTTATTATTACTAAATTATGCATTTTAGTTGAACCAGCAGTCCTCTTTTAATAACTATAAGCTTCTCCAGAGATGCAGTGTATATCCAGAGTAGAAAATATTGAAACTTGGGAAAAAAGGAAGTCTGGCTCAGTCTTTATTTCTCTCCTTTACTTATTAAAGGACAGTGCTTGAAGTATATCACAATTTGTTTTTGTTTTCCTGGTGCATTTCAACTGCCTTAAGGTAGTATGGATAGTTTTAGTTAGACTAATTATATGTTTGGAAGGTGTTCAAAGCCTGAGAACACTGTAATGTAAAGCATGGCGGTGGCCGCATCATGCTGATGCTCTATTTTGCTGCATCTGGTACTAATTCCAACCTAATTCTCAATTTCATCTCAAATTAGGACTTGACAATAAATTGTGACTGAAAAAACCTTTGATAAAATGTCATAATTTCATTCAATCACATAGTATAATGTGAGATTTTGGCACACGAAAGGCTTGAACCACTAAACCTCTCACGGCCAGTTAAGCAGGTTGGTTGGCATTTACTAACTCGTTCATTATTTGGGTACCTAGCAACAACCTGAGTAACTTGCGCAGCAGCAGTTTCAGGTTTCACCGCTGTGCCTCAAAACTGCTTTAAAATTACAAACAACCTGGAGTTTAAGGAGAACAGGAGTACAACACCTCGAGAGGAAACTCTTAAACAGAAGAGGTCACCACTGTGGCAGCATTTTAGATATCTAATCAAAAAACTAATCAATATTTTATCAGTAATGACTGATATGTGGTCGAAACTTGGGACACAACTTGATTTTTCTACAGTGATCCCAAACAAACTCGCATTCAAGCTAGTTTTAGAAACTATAAGACCAGACAATGAGCCCCTGGAATGATTTGGTCTGAGCTAGAAACCTCATTAAACCAGTTCTGCTACTTCTGATGAGAAAAGTTGCCAAATATCACCTGTGTTTTCTCTGGAACTTTATATGGAACCATCAAGAAAGTATTAGTTTGGTTGTATGATGCATTGGAGTGCGGCCACAAATCATGCAAACTTTGCAGCCAATTCTTGTTTTTAAGAAAATTAATCTGCCATACCAGAGCAAAAAGAGTTTGAAGTCCCAGATTAATTCATTCTTGCCGCTTCAGTGTATACTTGAAATTAGAATCTTATCTGTCTGTGACCAGCCAAAGCGCCAGTACTTTCCTTGGTCGGACATTGTTGTGTTTTGATGTTTTTCTGGGTCTATAGATGGAAGGGAAAGCTAATTTGTCTTTGCCGTGCTGTGGCTCAAACTACAATAGCACGCATTCATCTGTAAATGGCAGTCAGGACTAAGTTGGCTTTATATACACAGGGATTCATGCCTCAGCCTACACACAGAAGCTGTGGGTGGGAGCTCAGCAGTGTTCTTTTGAAAGCAGATGTTTGAGGAGTTCAGAAATCCAGGCTGAAGGTTCACTCCAACCATCACGCTTGCGTCCGATGACCTGCTTAGAAATTCATCGCTATTTAAAGATCCGAGTGAGACCAGTCGACCTTGTTGTTCAGGTGGCTAACACTGCTGTTTGCAAACACATAGGTGAGCCTGAGGTGGTGTTTAACACACATACCAGGAGGCTTTTATCATTTGAGATTGTGTTACATCAGCGCTTCAAGAACAAGTTGATCAAGCATGTGTGGTTTTTAACCCTTTAGGGTGTGTCCAAAGAGAGATGAGAACACCGATGAGTCACATCAGCTGTTCAGCGCCAGCGCTCCTCCTGCCAGTCTAAGCCTGCTAGGAAACTTTGAGGTAGGACACATAATCAGTCGTCTTCGGTCAAAAATGGAGATGCAAGCTATCGATTAACGAGTTCATCTAAACTTGATCGTTCTTATCAATCGGCAAACGATTAATTGACCACTGTTTTAAAAACCTGAGTTTTGTTTTTCCAAAACATACATTATATTTTCTTATTGTGAATTTTAAAAAAGAAGCACATTATATTTGAGCTATTTTTGTGTGTCATCTGTGTTAAATATTGACTGAATAAACTGATAATTGTAGTTTTCTTAAATATTAGACATGGACAATCCTCAAAATCAACAATACATATTGGTATCATGCCTTTTTGTATCATGTTACAATTTTCCCTCCACTTTTTTGTCATCATTACATTTACATGGTGTGTTGGGGGCATGTCTGAAAAAAAGAAAGAAAAGTAAAGAGAATTTCTGCAACAACAACAAAAAAAAACTTTCTTGGAAAAGAGATGGACATTTCTGACTTTGAAATGTCAAAAGCTTGCTAGAAAAAAAATGATTTATCAAAAAATTCTACAGAAAAACTTTCAGTTTGAGTTTGAAAAGTCGCACATTTTCCACTTCTGGAATTTTTTTGGGGAACTCATGAACTGGAACTTGAAACTAAGAGAAGTCCATGTTTTTTCTAGAATATCTATGAGATAATTTTCTGGCAAAGCTCAATTGTATCCTCAGAAATATCTTTTTTTTTCCTTTTTTTTGGTGTAAATGTTCTCCTGTTTTTCCTTTTCTGTGAACAGTGGCCCTAACACCCCATGGTACATTCTCGCAAATGTACCAAATCAAATCAGTAATTTTGTTTAAGAAGTTGTCGCTGATTAAAGTTAGTTGATTAGAACTCATTTTAATTTAATAATACATTAATCAACAATTAATTGTAGCTCGATTAATTGTTTGCGTCCCTAATCCAAAAATTTTCCATGCTGAACAATCTCTAGACTCAAATGTTGATTTATTTATTCTGCCCCCCTTTGGGGGAGATGCAACAATAAAAATATCCCATAATCTTTATTGTTTGATATCTAACTGTTCTCTAGGAGTGTGTGTTGAACTATCGACTTGAGCCTTTAGGGACAGTTGAAGGTTTCACAGCAGAGGTGGGAGCCAGCGGCTCTTTCTGCCCAAGTCACCTGACCCTGCCAGTCGACGTGTCATTCTACAGCGTCTCCGATGATAACGCTCCCTCCCCATACATGGTGAGCTAGATTTCCTCCTGAACCAAATTCCTTTTTTTAATTTCTTTTTCTTATTAAACCCTGCATGGCTGAGGCTGAAGATGAAACTGTCCTTAGTGTGTGTGCGTGTGTGTGTGCGTGTGTGTGCGTGTGTGAGCTCCTTTGGGATGGCTGCTGGTGACACCGTGATTGTCGTTATGTTCTCTCACAGGGTGTGATTAACCTGGAGTCCCTGGGAAAAAGGGGCTACCGTGTACCTGCATCAGGAACCATTCAAGTGGTTAGGAATTTCTTTTTCACAGTTTTAGAAATGTCAAGAATATTTATGTCAATGCAGTATTTCCATTGCAGCATGAACAAAGAGCACATTAAGCCAAGCCCCTAAGCAGAAGTTGGAGTCACCTAGTGGCCAGATGGGAAACTTCATCTTATAAGATCCTGGTTCGAAAGCACTGCAAAGGCCTTGGATTTTAATTCCCTTTCGGCTCCTAGATTTCTATATTTAAAATATTTTCTGTGCACTCTAGTTACAGAAGAAAGATGAGCCCATTTTGCCATTCACTGACAGAGAAAAGTGTAAGCCAGCTTGGCTTCAATGCTCAGTAAATCCAATGCATCTGCACATATAGCCAACATGTTGCAAGTGGCAAAATCATTTTATATAACAGAAGTATGTCTTTGGACTGAAAATTTCAAATAAAAGAAATATGGAAGTTTGTAGCATTTATTTTAATAAATCATTTTTGTATTCAGCAGTGTTGTAGTATTAGAAACAATCATCACTGAGGAAATCATCAAAATCTGCAAGTCAAAGTGAGACAAAACAGCCAGAAGGAAACAAATATAAATTTACTCTAATTTACTACTGACTCAAAATATGCTGAATTACTTTAATGTGATATAAAGTTTCCACTATTTTGTATTGTCAAGAGATTATTAAACGGTGAATAATTCATATATATATATATATATATATATATATATATATATATATATATATATATATATATATATATATATATAAAATGCTTATTTTCGGATAATATATTTTTATTTAAGTTTCTCAGTGTTGGGATTTGATCACAGGGCTTAAACAAATACCCTCAATCAAAGCTCATTTTGTTGAGCTTTTTCACAAATGTCTCAACAAAATGTCGGTCAACATTTGACATTCTGTATGGATTCAGCGTCTATTCTTCTATCTCTATAGTGTCGCCTGCTATTGTTTACATTGACATTTAATCCTCATGACATCCTGGACGGTCTGTTTAAACTGTGCTGTTCTGTCTGGTTCCTTCCCTCAGACCTTATTCAACCCTAACAAGACAGTGGTGAAGATGTTTGTTGTGATGTACGACCTAAGAGCCATGCCAGCTGGACACCAGACCTTCCTACGCCAGAGAACCTTTTCTGTTCCCGTTCGCCGCGACGCCAACAATCAGACCAACAGGAAGCCCCTCATTCCGGGCCAAGGCCGCACGCTGCGCTACCTTATCCATCTGAGGTGACATAGCTGCTTCTGTCTTGGACTGGTTACTCAGCTTTCTTGTTTTATTTAGTTTTTTTTTTCAGGGTGCCCAAGCATCCTTGAAAGTCTTAAATTCATGTATTAATTAAGGCCTTAAAATGCTTTTAATTATTATTATTAAAGGTAGGTAGGCCTTAAATATGTGAATCACAGGTCTTAAATTTTGTGCTGGCAGGACTGTTTAATCTAGTGTTTTCTATGTAGGATATTTTTCTTGTGGGCCTTTTCTGTCAAGCAAATGTTTAAGTCACTTCTTCAATAGGTTCTCTGACTCAAAGCGGTTGAGGCTTCTTGTGGCTAGTTGCTAATACACCTTTGCTAGCTGGCTAGCAAAGATTGCTAGCTAGCAAATGTATATTTGAAGCTTTATTAGTAGATAACATAAAGTTATGTTATTAGTAGATAACATTAGTAGATAACAGGGAGGAGAGAAACTAGCTAGCTCAGCAGCTAGCTAAGAGAAATCTAGCCATAGTTTAAGTCCAAATTTTTCACCACTTTGCTGGATGACTTTTCACCATCGGATCACTTCTGTTGCTAACCCACACAATGCTACATTCATTCAGTGCAAAAAGCTTGACACTATGGGGTTTATGGCTGTTTCTTTTGTACATTTCTGTCATAATACAGGTCTTAAAATGTATTTATAACGGTCTTAAAAATCTTCAATTTGAGTTTGTGAAACCCTGCTTTTCCTTCTATGCTCATCTTCTCCCTTCTCATCACCACCAGGTTCCAGAGCTCAAAGTCTGGAAAGCTCTACCTTCATAGAGACATCCGTCTGTTGTTCTCCAGGAAGTCCATGGAGGTGGACAGCGGTGCTGCCTATGAGCTCCAGTCCTTCACAGAATCTCCCATAGATCCTCCATTTTCTCCTCGCTGCTGAAGCCAAACGCTTCATCCCTCCATCCGACAGTCCATTACTGAAACTTCAGCCACACCTCGAAGCCAGCACTAGACTCTAACTCACTCCATCAGTCTGTTGTGTGACCTTTTTTTTGTGAGAGAGAGAGAGATGGGGTCCGAGGACAGAAGTCAACAGACGCCGTTGACCTGTATCCAAAGACTTCAGTTCCATCCTGTTCATCGCCCAATAAAACAAAAATGGGGACGACAAGGAGACTGAGAGACTCGTCATAGATACACCTTGTTCTTTGTGAATTGCACATCATAGGAACAGAGGGATTTAGTCAGAAAGTTAGCTATTGGAGGAGTTCATGATACTGTTCAAATTCTTTTTTTTTTTTTTTTTTTTTGCAATATTAGAATCATATTGTTTCTTCTTGTCCTGGAATTTAATGTAACCCCTCTTGTATCTGGCTTTAATTTAATCAAAGAAGTTCAGGTCTTTTTTTTTCTGCTGGCACAAATCAAAATGTTTTTCCTCTCAGAATAAGTTCCATTTCTGTTTACGTCGTCTCTAATTCAACACAAAGCCGATTATTGCTAAGATTTTCCTTATTTTGCATATTCGATTGGCTCTACAGAACATGACCTCTAATGTGTGACCCTATGATTCCTGAGCTGTTTAGGGGGAAGCAGGCGGAACCAGGCTGTGGTGCAACACAAATCTTGGACCATCAAGGAACAAGCAATCACGATAATGTACCTGAAAACATCGCAGCAGAACATCAAACTGTGCACTGTGGATTTTATTTTATTTTATTTCCCCTTTTGGTTCTTCGTTATAACTGGAAATGGAACAGAAAATAGTCATATTCTAATACTTTTGTACTGTTACAAAAACCACTTTATTGGAACTGTTGCAATAGAATGAGTAACATTAGTTTAGTGTTTACACGTTCACTTTTCAATTTACTTACCATCAGTTTATTTAATATTTAAATTAATATTTCAGTTACTATTTGTGACGTCTGTCATGCTAAGATGATGTAGTGCAAACTGTATATCATAGTGTGTATTTTTGACATTACTATTCAAATCGAAAAAATATATATATCTATATCTTCTAAAGCAATCTTGGTATTCTGTGGTCTTGTTTTCAATTTTCACAGTGATTCTTCATCTTTAAATGCACCGAGGGACGACTTACTATGAGATTCCTGGCGGCTTTTTACTTTACAGTTAGTGAAAAAGTACACAAATCAACATTAGGTTGACCCACGTTTAGCGCAGAGGGAGTAAGCCAGATGATACTTGAGCCACAGGTTCTGGAGATTCTGCGAGTGTTCGGTTGTCCATCAACTCCTCTGCATAGCAAAGTATGCTGGAGTTGAGAGAGTGCACTGCGGTTAAGGTCAGGTGTTACGGCGAGACGGTCGATTTGCAGCGATAATGTATTCCGGAGAGCGAATGTAATGATACTGAACCGTGGGATGATGACTCATGATGACCACAAGGGAATACATGCACGATACTCCTTTTTTTAAAAAAAAAAAAAAAAAAAAAAAGCGAAGAAAACAAGCTGCTCTGGTTCATCAGTTCCGCATCCTCCGTGTCCGAGGATTACCGACGGGATTTAGTGACAGCACGTGGCCCCAACAGCTGATCGGGTTCACATTACGCAACGTCAATCTTAAAGCTGAGAGAAGGTGAAGAGGAAGCGCGAGCGTCATATGAGCAACCCGAGCGGAACGGGAGCGCGCGTGGTGTCTCCGCCGCATGTGACGTAGAATATTTTGTGCGGGAGCGAGCCCTTTAGCAGCCCTATGTTGGTGTAGGAGAGAGAGGGGGGGGGTTAAAAAGCTAATTTCACGACCATTTGTGAAGCCAGCGGGCAGTGCCTTGGTCCAGCTGAAGGCAGATTTAGACATGTCGGAGGACAACGACGAAACCCAGACCGCAGAGGAGACACCGGTGGAGGAGACGGTAAGCACAACCCGCTCTTAGCAGGAAGCTTTAGCCGTTGACTCTATGGTTTTTAGCTGCCTTCTAACGTTTAGCTGCTTTCTACCCGCGCTTGTCATGGTTGACGCTTCCTTCAAAGCCAACAGCTAACCCCTCCAGGGATTACAAGACCACGCTTCCAGCTATACCACTGCATGCTGCTCCGTCTTTAGCACCTCTCTGTTTGTCACGAATGTCAGAGCGCAGGCTAGCGTTAGCTGCTAGCTATCAGAACATTCTCATGCAGTCAAACCAGCAGCTACCATTAGCTTAGCTTAAACCCAGGCTAGCATCTATTTCTCTCCTGTTCAGTTTTCTGAAACGTAGCTACCTGTCCCGGTGTTACACACCTGTTCTACGTAACCTTGACCTGAACTGTTTCTGCAGTTGAACTGGTGGTTTGTTTGTCGTGAGGAAAGCGCTGGAAATCTCTGACCCATCGATGTTAGTTTGGTTAATCTGATTCGGTTTACATGGTGTTTCTGAACACCATGTAAACACAGGATTAATTGTTGTCAGCAGAGGAATCACTGATTAAAGTCATTGTTGTTACTAAGTCATATGTAAGTAAAACATTTTAAAGCGTGTTAAAACTGTGTCGAAAACCTAATGTATGTAGATTACAAATAAAAAAAAACATGGATTTTGTCAATACTGCAAAATCCAGAACTCTGTTTAGATGTTAAATATCTCAAAACATTTGAAATGTTCACCAAAAGCAAAACATTATGTACACTTTTTTTAAACATTTTAGTTTAGACATTTCCACGAAACGTTGGACTTTGTATTAATTGTTGTTCAGCCGAAATGTCAAGTTTGTTACCGTCTCACAACAGTAGAGTTCTTCATGCACCTATATTTGCATTTTTTTTTATTGTTTCGGTGTTCAAGGTATCACAATAAAGTGAACGTTTTGTAGGGTTGGACCACATATCAATTTTAATAATTGAAATTAAAATTTTTGAGGGTTGAATTTTTTTGGAAAATGTGAAATTTTTTTTTTTACCACACCAATACAATCCCTGGGTTTCTGTAGTTCAGAATAATGTCAACGCCCAGCATCTTGTTTGACAAACCTGTTTTATAGGTTCTATTAATGTTGAATTCAGGTCACGTCCATAACAAAACATTGGGGTCAGTCAGACTAAGATTATTATTATTATTATTATTATTTTTACGAAAATAAAGTTATAATCTTCCAAGAATGCAGTTGTTGTAATATGAAATTGAATTCATAATAATGTTGTAATTTTATGAAAACTCCAACACAAAAATTAACAAAAGATATTTTTTCTCATTTAAACAACATTTTCTCTTTATTTTAAGATGTTCTTCTCATAACATTTTTCTTCATTTTGCTAATATTATGACTATATTGTTATAATTATCCAAATTCAGCCCTAAGAAGTTGTCATTCAACTCACAGAATGGAAGATTGAAATAAGCGCAACCTCTTTGAAAATATTTTTTTATTTGTAATTTTTTTTTAACAAAACAAAGCAAGAAAAGTATATTAAAATCAGATTTGATATTTTAAAAAATCTGAGAATTTATTTTAAACCAAGAAAAACCTGAACTAATGTTTTTCTTCTGTGCACTGAATGTTTTTGTTGCTAATATTGTTTTGAAAAAGCAAAAAAAAAAATATTTGGAAATGCATCAAAGTCAGTGAAAAGTTGAAGTTACAGCCATTAAAAATGTGAATTTTTGGGGTGTTATAAAGTAAAATGTGAAAGTTGTAACATAAATCTGAACAGTATATTCATAATGAAAACTCGCTAAATTTCTGCTGCTGTTGCAGGTATTGACATGAAATATTTCTTTCAATTGTCGTCTAATGGTTAACTGTTGATTAATACTTAGAACTCACTGACTTTTGAAGTGCTGCTTTCAATCAAAAGGCCATGTTAGCTAATGTAGAAAATAATACACTTTCACAATAATAATAATAATAATAATAGAAATATTGTGGCATAAAATGAACACTCTGCTTGAATTCATTTCCAAGGCACACTTAACAATTACATTCTGAAATAAACATTTTCAACATCTAAAAGTTACTTATTACTATGGTTGCCTGATATTTTTTTAACTGATATCTTAAAAAATACAGATATAAGGAAAACTGGACCGATATTAATTAGCTTATGTTGTATTCGTTACTTATGCCCGCTGATTAAAAATAAAAATCCTATTCATTATCAGATTAATTGAGCCAAAGTTGTGACTAAATAAATATTGCTAACAGAAAGTAACTAATTCATCAGGAACTGAATACTACTGAAACAAAAACAAGAGTCTCTTTGTCTTTGACCACCTTCTCTCACTCTTTACTAGGTATGCTCTTTACTTCATCAAGTTGATTAAAAACAAGACATAGCTCTGCATCGATGAACCATAAGGTCCAGGATACCATTAATGACATTAAAGAATTACCTTGTGTTTCTGCCGGTTTTCAGGAGTCGCAAGACAAGGTGATCAGTCCAGAGAAGGCAGAAGAAGCTAAGCTGAAGGCCAGGTACCCAAACCTGGGCCATAAACCCGGAGGTTCTGACTTGCTTCGCAAACGCTTGCAGAAGGGGGTGAGTCAGTTTATTTTTATTTTTTTATTTTTTTTAGATATTACTGCGAAACGTCCAAGATTCTTAATTCTCACTTTTTTAATTTGAGATTATCAGATCAGAATTATGTGCTCTGTCCTCGATGTCAGGTTTTTGTAAAACTTTGACCAAAGACATACAATGAATTTAAAAATGATGGATTGCTGCTGCTGAATTGAATGCTTGTTAGGAAAAATGAACTACAAGCAGTGAAATGAAAAGCTTCCCATCAGCGTGATGACAGCGGTGAAAAAGTTAATAAAATCTCCCTCATGGACTCCATTTACTGGTAAGGCAGTAGTTTGGTCTGGGTTTTATTTAGGGGTGTCAGTATAAATGCATAGCAAACTTTTAAGGATTATTTGCAGAAAAAAAAATAGATAATATCATTAATACGTTTTTCCTTCTTCTCCTGCTTTGGTTTGTCACATAAAATTTCAGTGAGACAGTGAGCCATTCAATAAATAACATTATTGAAATGTAGGTTTTATTCCAGGAACTTTATCACTAAGTGAGGCACATTATATGAAGTACTTGCACACAGACTGGTGTTTCCCATGCTTTATCTCTGTTAATCTTGGCAATTTTTTTCCCTTGCAGTTAATGAAAACATTATGCTTAAAATTAGAATATTACATCAGCATAATATAAAAAAATCAGGGTGTCCCTCAGCCTGGCGCTCCACCATTCTATACCTACGACCCCACCAGGCTAAATATTGCTTATTTTTTTAAGTCTTTCTAACTCTTTCTCTTAAAACATGCCTTCATGTTTTAAGGCTGTATAGTTGGTGTTCAAGTATTAATCTCAAAATCTTTCAATAACACCTAATTATTAAGTGATATTTTCAAATTTATTGTCAACTTTCAACATTTTGTAACTCAAAAGCTGCTGGTTGAATGACTGCCCCATGGCCCAACCAACGGGTTTTTCAAGTTTTTTGGGGTGAACGTTGAAAATTTATAATTCAGGAGTGAAACGAAAAGTATGCTTAAATTTCCAAAGGT
Organism: Poeciliopsis prolifica; assembly: GCF_027474105.1. Lineage (NCBI taxonomy): Eukaryota > Metazoa > Chordata > Actinopteri > Cyprinodontiformes > Poeciliidae > Poeciliopsis > Poeciliopsis prolifica. The sequence goes on from NW_026562396.1 coordinate 7,981,066, forward strand.
ACAAATGATCTTACAATGAGCAGAAAGCACATTCTAATTTATTTTTCCCTCATTCCTGGAGCTCTAAAATGTTTGCCGTCGTTTCTTTGAAGTATCATCCACGCTTGAATTTTCTTTCTCTGCAGCAAAAATACTTTGACTCTGGCGATTACAACATGGCTAAAGCGAAGATCAAGAACAAACAGCTGCCAACAGCTGCGCCGGAGAAGACAGAGATCACAGGGGACCACATCCCCACCCCCCAGGACCTGCCCCAAAGGAAACCCTCTCTGGTGGCCAGCAAGCTGGCCGGCTGATCCACATGCGTCCTTACAACCCCTCCACCCCTTCACCCTCCATGATCCTGCTCCACCCGAGCCTCAGAGCTGTAACATTACCCACTCATGCACCCCAACCCTTTTTCCACTCCACAACAGCCTGGACAAACCCAAACAGAACCAAACGGTCAGCAAAGTGGCCGGCTGATGGCTTCTTATCGTTTTTCATTTCAGCCTTTTCTGGTCCAGTCCCTTCTGTTTGCCCCACTTTCCCCTTTTTCTTTCCATCTTCTTATATTTTCAGTCTACTTCATGTAAGATACAGAGAGAGCGTGTTGATTGGTCTGTGGCGTCCCTTTGTACGGTAGGACTACTGGGTTAGGACGGGCGGGCCGCAGAAGCTGCAACACGCGTAACTGGAATGGTTTAGTGTAAAGTTCAGGATTCCTCAGAAGAAGATGATTTATGCCTGTAGCTGTACCCCTGTACATATTTGTCCATGTTTGGCACAGGGAGAGGAGACGAAATCAGCCCGTTCACAACATTTTACATCCGACCGGCGAATTTTTCCGTCTGTACGTTTGCAGGACGAAACCCTCTGACCCGGAGGGAAATCCTTGTTTAGACGTTTTGCTCCCTTATTCGAGGACGTGTTTGGACGAGAATTTTAATGCAAGCTTCACCGCTTTCCCCACTTGATTTCATTCTCAGAAAGGACAGGTGTCGAGGCAGACGACGCGGTATACAGACACGCTCGGTGATTCATTCGGGACGATACAGCGAGATGGGTCCGCTTCAAGACCGAAGGAAGAACTTGTTGGGGTTTGGCCCGTATTTGTCAAGTGCAGCTGTGTTCCTGCTGGAGGTTACAGTTGTCATGAATGAATCATCGTGCTTAAAGAAGGGAAGGTGGACGGGTGTGTGATACATTAAAGATAAAATCCTGTAACTATGTGGGCGACGAGTCCGTCTATAGATATATATATATATAATATATAAAAAAGTGTACTGGGAATACATAATGTAATAAGTTAGGAGGAGTAACTATAAGTTGCAGTTTTATCCTCAAAATGTTCTCGGCCCTACGTTTTGCTTTTTGAAGCGTGACCGCTGACCGGGGATACTAGCGTGACATTTGCGTGAGCTCTGCATGTATAATATGGCTGCCCTGCTGTCACAATGTGCCATTTTGTTTTTGTAAATAAAATAGTTTTGCACAAATGTTTCTTTGTGTTCTGTATTTTTGTCTTTTGCTTGCAAAAAAGAAAGAAAGTTGCAAAGGGATGAACAGAATAAGCTGAAGGTTTAAAAATGCGACCGACTTTTTTTCTCTCTCGTAAAATGCAGGTAAAGCAAAAAGTTTGAAATGTTCTTTTTCTTTTTCAAGCTTGAGTAGATGCGTCACAGTCACAGAAAAGTTGTTTTAACAATGCTGTTCGAAAAGTGAAATGCATCGATTAATTAGTGATATATTTCAGACTTGTTTAGTTTTAATTCTAATAGCTTAAAGCTAGTGAAAAGTCACAATTCATTTTCTTGCAAGAATTCTTGCTTTTTATATATATATATATTATTTGATGACTCATTTTCTCATGGGAAAGTGATGACAGCTGTCCAGCAGACACAAAGAGGGATGAAACAAAAAGGTATTTCCTAAATTACTGGGTTTTCAGAGAGCTGTTTCCAAGAATATCAAAGGAAAGTTAGTCAGTATTGTGTGTTTTCCATTAGTGCCATTTTGTAACTTAACATAATCAAGTAACTGTTATGTTTAGTTATAGAAATGCTATACATGTCAAAAATGTCTTGAAAGCAGCATTCAGCTTCTATGCACCACAAATCTGAAACAAACTTCCAGAAAATTGCAATATAGCTGACAGTTCCTTTATTTTAAATCTAGTCTAAAGCCCAGCTGTTTAGAGCTGCTTTTGAACCAGTAAATGAAACACTGACTGACATGTCTGATGTGTACAATTTTTGTGATGGCATACAATTGTTGACAAAATACAAATAACTTTGTATTTTCGTGCTTTTGTAATGTGGAGCACTTTGGTCTGCCTTGCCGCTGAAACGTGCTGTACAAATAGACTTGATTGAAAATAAATTTTACTTCCTGACATTACTCCTTGAGACATGAGGGAGGGCTACTCGGAGGCTGAAGCTTGGAAGCTGCAGCTGGGAGGAGGAGCTTCATCTGGAAGGCGGGGCTAGGGCCAACCAGGTGTTTTCGGCTGCTGAATGGCTGCCATGGAGATTAAAGGATTTCTCCTGCATGCATGAAAGATTCAAGGAAAAACTCCAGGTATGTTTTTGAAGAGGGAATAACATAACATGAGGTGAAGCTAAAAAAAACTTTTTTTTTTTTATAATATTGCCCCTTTAAGTAGAAGAGGTGCTGGGGAAACAACACGCCAGCCTTAAACAACTGAAATCATCAAGGGGAAGTAAATTTTACGTTTAATTTTGGAAATATAAAAAGAAACAGAGCTTAGAGGAGCGGTCTCAAACTCCAATTTAGCAATTTTCTATGGAGCCCAATATTAGCTCCTTGGCGGAGCATCAAAATAACAGAACATTTTAAGTTCTGCGACTTCTTTTGGGTTTGGAAATCCACTTCTCTTTAAAAGAAATCAGAATGCGACCCTGAAACCTGCCCTTCAACATAATTAAAACTTTTGCACCTCAGTTCTAAAATTAACCCTTTTTTTGTTTTTTGTTTGTGTACTTCCCCATCTTGACCAGGGGGAGGCGCTGTTTCCTCACTCGTCAGCAGTTGCCTCCGTTTGGCTGAATCACTTCAACCCATCATCATCATCATCATCATCATCATTCCCAGAATGCACAGTGAGACGCCGAAACTCGACCAGCCTCAGGACGCGCTGCTTATCATGGCGATATAACATCTTTTCTCGGCCCTCGTCGCCCGTCCCCGGCGGAAGCTCCAGGTTTCCTGCCTCCGCTTCATGAGAGCTCACGCCGGGCCCGGTGCAGAGCGGACAGCCGCCGCCGGAGCTTCGCTCCAGATCGGAGGAAGGACTTAGCGCCCAGCGAGCGTCATGGCAGCGTCGGAGCTGTACACAAAGGTAAAGCAAGTGGAGGTCTCTGGACGGCGGCGTCAGCTTGCGGGTTCATGAGGTTTTCATTCATGGGTCAGTTGTGGGCTCCACTGTAAACACGCTGACAACACTGAGCGCCTTTTAAGATGAATGAAGACGCTCCTCGGAAGACGTTTGTGACGCGTGTTTGAAGGACACTGGTAACACAGAAACGCTCGTCAGTGAAGGCAGCTTTTATTCCCCGGCGGATCTTCGTATTTGACATTTAACTGGGTCGGTGTCATTAATTGGGTTATGTGTATTTTCCGGATTGATTCAAAGGCGGTGCCAGCCGTCATGGAGACCCTTCACTCTTATTCCCCACCTCTCCTCGTTTCAGATTCGTGTACATCACTAACGTCGTGTATCCGAGGAAAAAAAACAAAAGAGTCTTTGCTCCACCGCCGCTGCAGTGTTTGGTGTCGGGGTGGGAGCTGAGCCCTGGAGGGAGCTGGGTACCGAGATGCTGCGTCGCCAAACTATCCGGATGCTGTAGCATCCTTAGCATCCGGGGTGTTTAGACCAGATGAGGCCTATAGAGCCATATGCTGACGCTGACCAGGCCTGTTTCAGATACAAGCAAGCAAGGTCATGTGCTGCTGCTGCTGATGATGATGGGGATGATGAGGATGAGAATGAGGATGATGATTGCAAATGTAGTAGCAGAGATAAAGAAAGTGGCGTGTTTGTGTGAAGGAGGGGGAAGATGAGTCACCACATCCCCCCTTCTCTCTTTCTCTCTCTCTCTGTCTCTCTCTCTCTGTCTCTCTCTCTGTCTCTCTGTCTGTCTCTGCTTGACAGCTGGTGCTCCCAGCTTGGACATTGGTTATTTGGTGAAGAGAAGTCGTGACAGCGGCTGCTGAGATTTCTGCCATACATCATCAAAGCGTTGTATTTGTCGAAAACGCGCTCCAGGAAAATACAAAACAGCGGCCGAGGAGGAAATGTTTTACATTATTTTAAAGATGTTGAGGTTGAGATCAGATTGTTTGTTTTCCTGAGTTCTTCTTTTGTGATTGGTTTGCATGCTTATTTTCCTGTCATGTCATCGGCGAGCCTCTTTAACAGTGGCTGCTAATCTAATATTTATTTACCTGTTTTATTGTGTATTTAACTGAAGTAGATAAGCAGCGTCGTGCGATGGGGTCAAAAGGTTAGGAAAATTTATTAAATAGTGTCGGTAAATAACAGTCAGAGACCATGACAACTATCTTACTATTGGATACCAACATCTCAGATTTTCACATCAGCGCTTCGCTACTTTTATTCTTTTAATCTGTCCAAAATGTGTGATTTCTACAATTTATAGATAATTTGACTTCCTCCACTCATTCCTGAGCAGAGACTGGATTTAAATGAGTCTGCTGTCTGGACTGATTGACTTCTGTTGCAGGGAAGGGTTTATGGGTTTTCTGTTTATGCTGCTGGTGGGAAGCCTAGACTTAGCCTCTGCCTTTAAACAGCACACTGCCATTAACAAGTGCGCCCCTGATTTCAGCGCCACTAACTGTGAGTTGCCTTTTCAGCTGTGGAAAACACTCTCCTCGTTGTGCTTTCTGAGGCAGGCCTGGGTAGGAGCTCATTGAGGAGGATTAAAGAGCCCTTTGAAAACGCTCGCACCCACCAACACTCATCATTATACCCAGTCTGGGGTTTTAGGGTCTGTCTGATCTGTCAGCTGGTGCGAAGGGAAGGTGAGTCGCACCTGGAGGTCTTTAAACCCGATTCGGTTTGTTTTCTTGTGGAGAACGAGTCAGGGTCAAAAATAGAACCAGGCGCTGAGAGGAAATGAAGCTGGGCTCTAAAAGAAAAAGCAGAGATGCCCAAAGAGGGAGGATGTTTTCTTGGAAGCCTCCCCTTCAGAAGAGGACGTTTCTTTTTATGGATTCCTAAAGCTCCGCATTGATTTATGAGCCTTAACTGTGGGGAGACTTTCGCCTCAGCAGATTATTGTTCTGCTTTCTGACAAACTCAGCGTTGGAGAAGGAGGGTTGTGAAAAAGATGCTGTGACTGTAAAACCACCTAATTGGTATATAGTACATTTGTCCAGTAACTCAGCATGGAGGGCTGAGACGGCTACGTAAAGTTTTAATAAACTTTCATATTAGTTTCAGCAATTCCTAAAATATAAAGAATAAATCAATAAATTAAAAAAAGTATGAAAATAAGTGTGAAAATCTTCTTGTGCCAGTCACCAGTTTTTTGGGAGATGTGGAGTATGAAGTGTGGATTTTTTTTTTTATTCCCCTTTTAGTTTTTTTCAGACCTGGAAAATGCTAAATGCTAACTGCATGCTTTTCCAGAACTTCATTCATTTAAATAACCCTGGAATAAACATACCTGATGAGCTCTGAGTGCTCCACTTACTGTAGACAGGAAAACACCTGCTGTTACATCACTTGTTGGGATGATGCCAGACTGTCAGCATGTCTTTTTTTTTGTTTTGTTTGTTTATTTAGCTTTTCTTTTAACCCATATGCAGCGGCGATGCTAAAACCGCTTCGTCATTGCTCTGCACCAGAACATTAAAAGGTCATCGAGAGGTCCGGCGAGCGAACAACACCCCTGACTCTGCAGTTTGAAGCAGCGATCGATGGATGTAATGTCGACCGAATGGCAGCGACAGTAAAAGTTGAGGAGGGTTTGATCCCTGTGATTTACAGCCGTCTTGATTTTGTGTTCTCTCTTCAGAAGTGGTGCCAAAACTGCAGCGTGTTTGACGTTGTTGGGTTTTTAATCGCCTAGAGAGAGGCCGTTAATCTGGGCATAGTGTTAATATATCCATACAAAGTGTCATATCGTTCAAAATTAATTGTATTTCAGTGACTCTATTTAAAAGGGGAATCTCAAACACAGATGATATTAGGGTTGAGTTGATTAATTGTGAATAATCGATTATTAAAATACTCGTTAACGAGGTTAGCAGTTGATTAATCATTGAACATCATCAAATACATTCATATTTAAGATAAAAAGATGATCTTTGTTTATAAATATGTTTTACTCAGAAGTCTTAAAGTCTCATAGTTTCAATTTGATCCAGTTTAATTCTGTTAAATTCTGTACATATATAAAATAATCTGAGATTTAGCATCTTTTGCCATGTTAATAAAAAAAAACAACTAAATGGTTATTTTCTTATTTAAAAAAGAATTGAATTATTTCTTTTGTACCTTCTCATGCTATTGCATTAAAAAGGATTAAGTAGTAGGTGAAAAATCTGCAAATGTGCCATTTTTTAAAAATCCAATTAATTGTTGGAATGATCGATTAATCGATTAATCCAAGATGCAGCCCCAGATGACATCCAGACAGATGTTCAGATGTTTTTTGCTCATTTGGAGAATATTACCTACAGCTAAAGATAACCCACATTTCACCTTGTTAGCAAATTTTGAATATTACGAAGAGTCTGTGAAAAGTTTCCACTTAAAAAGACGACCACGTACACAGAACTTGCATAGAGCTACTTTTGCATGAATTACTGCATCAATGCAGCATGACCCGGTTGACTTGACAACCGGGTCATTTAAAAAAAATAAATTATCTTGTGTAATATAGTACACATAATTACAACACTGTAAAATTACAAGAAATAGAGCTTGGAATACTTCACGTTTTATGTGCAATTCATCAATTTAATATTTCAACGTCACTTTCCAAAATAAGCAACGAGAGATACGGAACTTTCTTGTAACTTTTTGAGATGTACCTGTGCACTTTAAGACAGCATCATAAGACTGATAAGAAGTCCACTAATTTTGTTCCACTAAAAGTTTGTAAAGTAGATTCAGAAGAAGAAATTGAATCCTTACGTTGGACTTCTGTTTGTATTTTGTAACGTTCTGATTCTGCAGCCATGTTCATCACGTCTCTGTGAGCGCTGCTGTTGTGTCATTCGGCTCCCGGCTCATGTGATCGACGAAGGAAGCCGGGATGTTTGTTGACAGGCAGACGGGACGGCCAGTCATGTGTTGCGGGAACCGTAGGGAACGTCCATGAACCGCTGCTTGTGTCTGCAGACACAATGGGACGCTTCTGCTCCAGAGCGCAGCGCTCCATCGCTTAGAGTTCGGTCTTTTTTTTTTTTCCTCTTACCCTCCACACGTGTGGCCGGGAGCAGAAGGAAAACTAACCGGACGCAAAGGATGAGTTAGGAGTTGGCTCAGCTGACGAGATGAACCGGGAGCTGGAGTTTATGTTTGTTCAAGTAAGTTTTTTCTTGTTTTTGTTTTGTTCTGTTTTCTTTTAATGTGTCGAGTTATGAAAATTCACAGACTTCAATCAGAGAAACGTTCATGTTTCACTGTGGATGCGGTTCGGTTCCACGGGTAGCTATTTATCGAGTGTTTTGGACACGGTTCTGTTCTGGTGGGGGATTTGGTACCACCTCTGTAATGGAGTGCCTGGAGTCACTTTAATTTCTCCAGTCAGGAGGACCAGAATCCATATTTTGGCCTCTGAAAACTGGTGAAATCAGTGAAATGAAATCACTTTTTTGCATTTCGTTGGTGCATTCTTAGGTTTAGAGGCCGGTAAACTGTACAAAACTCTGACTCTGTGCTCCCATCCCTTTCCCCTGGCCTTTTGCAGTCCATCAAAACGGACAGCGCGGTTCTGAGAATCGAGCCAGGCCTACCTAATGTGATTAGTGGCCGGGCAGCATCACAGTTTCTTAGTGATAGAGACCTGGCAGGTTCTGGGTCTCGGCGTTCTCCTTAGGAAACTCGGGTCTCGAGACCCGCCCGTTTCATAACCGTCCACGCGATGCGAAGCCTGTGAACCCCGGCGTCATGCAGTGTCAGCCCAGCTGAGCAGAAAAACAGCAGATTCTCACATGAGGGGCATCATGTGACGAGGCCTCTGCAGTCTGGGACTCTGTTGACGGCTTTGCAGAGAGTATCCCGGCCAAACCACGGTTCACGCAGCTCCGCTTTTGTCTGGACGGCTCCCTCCGGCCCTCCTCATTGTAACCCGTCTTAAGGTTTTAATCTTCTTCCACTTGATTCACTTTTGTCCAAATTCCTCTCATTCCGATCTGCAGAGTTGTCAGAACAACATCGCTTCAGGCTCTGAGCCGTTTTGAGCTCCAGTTTGATGCAGCATGGCCAAACCTATTGGTCTTGTGAGATCAATAAGAAACTAGTTTGGATGAAGGAGCCTGTCATAGTCAAACTGGTAATCAATCAATCGATCAATCAAGTTTATCTGTATGGCACATTTCAGCAACATGGAAGTTCAGGTTGTCACTTTGTGAAAAGGAAAACATCAAACGCATCCTATTGTTGATAGCTGTGAAAACCAATGGCAGAAGATGCATTTTGTCAAGTACAATCGTTAAAACGATCAATACACATCAAAGACGTTGGTTAATGTTCCATTCATTATGGTTCAAAAACAACTCTGAACAGTTCAGCTTTGAGTCTTGATTTAGTGGAAAACAATGTTTGAGCTGCTTTGCTGTTTTCTGCAGCTTTCTTCCGGATTTGAGTTGTATAGAAGCTGAATGCTTGCCTGCCAGTTTTATTCACTTATTTACATAGTTTTCTTTAAAGAGATCATCATGGCCCTTAAGTTTGACATATTCCACACAAATGGTGGGATATTGTCATGAAATATTTTCCCTGGAAATGTTGCAAATTGTACGATACATGAAATTTGAGCTGAAAACAATTAGCATGTTCCGATTTTCTTTATATTTTAGTGTTGGGGATACAAAAATCATTAAAATAATTAATCAATCAATTTTCATAGATTTTTAGAAACTTTTTAGAAGCTCAACCAGGCTGAAAATATAATACTCCCTGTTGTGAAATCATAAAGAAAAAGCAATTAATCACGTCATCTACGGAAAGCTGAGCTCTGTTTTACTCCGAACCGACCAAGGCCAGACTCGAACCCAAGACACCACTTGAAAAGAACCTGCCTGACAACACGAAGTAGAGTTAGAGATCTCAAAACGTGACACTCAGTTCCCCTGTATGATCAAATCCACCTACAGGTGAGAAACAATGCCATCTATCACTGTAGGAAGAGTTATGAAGCAAATCCTTTGGATCAAGGTCACGCCAACATGGAGTGAAAATCTGTAAGTAACAGAACAATGGCCGACCTCCCCCTAAGTGGCTTGGCGGTGCTCTGCTGGAGATGCCAGATGAAGCTCTGGAAGCTCTACAACACCACTGTCCCTCCCCTACATGTTGCTGCTTACAGTCAAGGTGGCTAAATGACAGAGGAAAAAAGGGAAAATATTCCATCAGGTACTCACTTAAAAATGTTATATTTAGCATTATTATACCTTTAACGTGCTATAATATCTCGTGATATTATGAGCAGTATCTTGGATTATTTCAGAAGAATGATGATGATGATGATGGTGCCGATGCCGTGTTTGGCTCAAAGTCATTAATTACACTGTGAGGCGACGGCGCTGCCAGAGGAGCTTCAGTTCAAGAGTCAAAGCTCCAGGCTAAGTCTTTCTAATCTGCTCTCGACTCTGAGCAGATCTGCCAACGCTCCTCTGGGAAGCTCCGCCCCTTTTGGTCCCAGCAGTGCACCGCCAGTACATGAAGCCCCATACACACACACACACACACACACCCACACACACACACACACACACACACACACACAACACACACACACACCACACCCACACCCACACACACACACACACACACACACACACACACACACACGTTCTGGTGCAGTGTAGTTAATGGTGCTAATGTATACACCTGGGATCTGAATTTACAGACTGTTTTATAATTCTAGACATTGTGAAAGTCTTGATATAAACTGAAAAGCGAATCTCAAAAGTTAATGAATTTACAGAGACATTTATAAAACTAAAGAAACCCTGGGGATAATCCTGCATTAAGCTCTCTTCCACTTGTTTGTGTGTTGTCATTGATTGTAATTCTTCAGACGTTTCAGTTCAAACTACTCAAAAACAAAACTTATATCACTGTAAAGGAAGTACAGCGATATGTTCCTGCAGATAAACTGTGCTGTAGTTGCCCGTTATGCGATTAGCTGGTGTTAAACCCTGAATTAGCTTAACCACTCTCTGGTCCTTTATCTCAGCTAAACCAGGATTAGCCATGTATCTCGGACGGCTACCTTTAAACACTTCGCACTGACCTTTTGACCTCTACTCTGCGCTGACAGCACAGACCAACTCTGTCTAAGCAACTTTAATTTCTCCAATAAAAATAATCCAGTCCTATAAATAAAAAGCTGATTACAGAAAAGCATGAGGAGAGTGGCAGGCAGTAACTACAAGAAAGTTGCTGCTGAAAACTTATGAGAGGTTGTAGTATTGTAGTAAGAATCAGGATTTTTTTGGCCAAAACGGATTTCTGATTCACTGATTCACATTTTTATTCAAGTCATAATATTATATTTTTTTTGTTTCTTTTCCAATTACTGTAACAGAAAAGAGAAAAATGTGCTGCAGGTTCTTTGCTAAATAAGTTTTAGTCCTTAGAGAAGAAAACTCAATCAAGGGTCAAAGGTGAAGCGAGCAGATTAAACCTCGAAGACCCCTGGAAAACGGTATCGGCCAAGAAGAGGCCGATCGGTGCAAAGTCGATCAGAGTTGTAAACAAACGAGTCGGAGTTATGTTTCTGGCCAGAAAATCTGATTAAACCATTTCCTGATTACTCCACCAACATTTCCTTTCCCATCAGTATGTGAGAACAAGTCCGAACAGTATGCTGTGTTACGTCTCCTCAAACGTTCAAAACTTTGTTAAATCCAGTGGCAGAGGCAGCAGAGGATCGCAGCTGGTTATGAGCATCATATCCAGGGCCTGGAAAAATAGCGACGGCTCAATTCGTTTCCCATCAGGACACCTGCGACGCAAACGCAGATGGACGTTTGCGTCGCGCCGATTTCACGCCTCTTGTCCTTATTGTCATGCTGCAATTTGTGCAGATCCCCCTCCTCGCCCCTCCTCCCCCCTGCTCATAGGTTACGCACGCAGCACATGTGGAGAGAGGCTTTTTATTCGGTAACGTGATTTCTGATGTCACACATGCTCTGACGTCTTTGCTCCTTTATCGTCCTCCGCCAGCGACACGCCGGCCTCAGCTTCGTTCACTCTCATCCCGCCGTCTGCTGGAGTTTCTGTTCCCTCATTCATCTCGTTTTTTGTTTTCTGTTTTTTCCACCTCACGTTTCCCTAAATGCGCCACAGTGCTGACGCCCAGGCTGATGCCCTTGACACATAAAAACTTTTAGTATTCATGCTTGTGTGTTTTTGGTTGTGCAGTCTCAACCTTCAGCTCTCCTCTCCGTTGAACCCAGGGGATTTAGTTGGTGTATGAATACGATTCACTGCCCCTGCAGTCAAAACCGTGCCGCTTTCTCTTTCTTTTGTCTCCCACTCAACCCCTGTCTGTGAATCACACAGAAAGCAACGAAGTGAGCAACTTTCTGACATATTTGGGCGTCAACCGAAGCGACGTGTGAAGTGAGAGCGTTGCGGGTGTTTGGTTGTTGTTGTTTTTTCTGTGAGAAAATGATCATCGGGATCAGGAAGCGTGTTCATGCAGCGCAGCGATGCGATGCTGCTCAAAACTCCCTGCTTCTATTTTTAGCCTCCATCCTCCTCTCAGTTTCTTTCGCCGTTGCTAGGAGGCTGGAGGCTGGGACGGTGTCCTGCAGGGAGCAAAAAAATGGGAATGAATTAACAAAATGGTGGAAAAGCAGCATCTATACTAGCAATCCAACATTTCCATTTTTCATGTCTCATTAATTTGTTCAAAGGTAGTTAAAACTGAAATTTTCTATCTATAGTACATCTAAAACAAACTGTGTCAAGATTTCAAAAACTTCTTAAAATATCTGGGGTGGGGGGGTTCTGTCAGTTTTTGTTTGTAATTGTACAATCCATAATAACCTCAAAAAGAAGTCCACTGCTAAGACCTAAATCTCTCCGTCAATCCAAGATTACAAATAAATTAGCGATGCACAAATCAACAAGTCCAAGATCAGATTATTCTAATTCAATGCATTAAAAAAAACTCTAATTTTCAACATATAAGCAGGTTTCTTTATATATGGAGTGATTTGGGACATAGGCTTTGCAAAAACAAAAAAAAAAAATTGACATAATTTTCTGTTTCTAAATTTTTGTAATTCATTTATAATCTGCTCATGATTATCTTTTATATTTCACTGTATGGTTTCTGTAGGACTGTGTTACAGTCCTTATAGTAAAAAAAAATGGCTCATGAGCTGGTAAAGAAGTAGATATGTACACTGTGTACTTTAGGGCCATATAAAATCTTTATCTCAGTTTTCATCGTCATCATGTTAAGAAATTTGATGTCAGTCTTGTCTTCTGATCTTTTGGGATTTTGACAGTATTACACAGCACGATTAATAATAATTTTATATACTATTTTCATGTATTATTTGTGGACATTTTACCTGCAACAAACAAAAAGTGCATTTGTGTGTTGAATACCTTTAAATAGAGAAGAGGAAAGTTATTCCTCTCGATTCTGATATGAATCCTTGATAATTCAACTTGTATCAGAAAGTTCAGTTGCAAGACGTACTTGAAGTGGTTTCTGTGAAATGTCTTAAACATTGTGTATTTTTATAGATGCGTTCTGTCGATATGAAAGAGCTCAGGCCCCTGTGAACAGGTCAAATAGGCTTCCAGGCAGAGACCAACACAGCAGCCCTTTCACTGTGAACGCCACGGTCAGGGCTGCACAGAGGAAAACACAGATTTGTTCCATTACATTTACCAGACTTGGAAATATTTTATATTTAACAATGGATTCCTCTGTGTTTGCACATCTCTGTGTTTCTGTCCACATTTCGACATTGTGGAAATCATGGATACCTACACTGATGCTGGCAGGTTTCCTGCTGACACCAGGAGCAACAGATCGGTTGCTCTCATTTAAAACTAGCTTGTTCTTCAGGCCATCCGTGCATCCTTAAGAAGTTTTCAGTTTATGCATCTCAAACGTGGGCTCAAAATGTCCTAAACGCAGAGGAAAAAATGTACATTGTTGTACACGTTCAAATCACTGGTCATAAATTCTGTCGTGGCAGGACTTTCAAATGTAGATGTTTTTTTTTTTTTTTTCCTCTGGCAACTTCTCTGTCAGGCAAACGTTTGAGTCGCACCAAACATCTTCATTGCTTTCAGTGATTTGAGGCTACCAGTAACCAGCTGCTAATTTACCATTGCTTGCCAGCGAGCTTTTTTTTTTTTCCTCTATCAGGGGTAAGAGCAGATTTATGGCCGACTGGCTGGATGATATTCGTTTTGGCCAATGTCTGACTTCTGCTGCCATCCTGTATGAGGCTCGATGCAAAATCACGTGTAAGCTCGGTACTACGGGGCTTATAGCTGCTTGCAGTCCTTACAACTAGCTTGCAATGCAGCTAGTTCCCCCAACCATCCTTAATATCTGCCGTTTTTTTCTGTCTTAAATTTAATTCAAGGTGCCATTAACAAATGTTAAAAGTGTAGTACCGCATTCCTTTTTAAAAAATGTATTTGCAGTATCCTAAAATGGTATCTGACTTTTTCTGGCCGATACCAATTTATTGATATTTTCTTCAGGTTTGATAGAGGTAAACATAATTATGGGGAGATTTTTCTTATGATGAGAGACGGTTTAAAAAAAACAAAAACATTTTTACGACACAAGAAAATTGGCTGTTTTTGATTTTCTTCTGATTGATGCATCTTTCGTCTAAAAGCAGCTGTTTCTACAGGTTGGCTGTAAAAGTTCAAGGCTGTTCCCTTTTTCAAGTTGCAAGCACACCAGTGGTGTTACTGGGCGGGTAAAACTGACCTTCCTCTTCTTGAATTGAAATGTATTTGGCTGGTGAAGGGCCCCAATTCCACCCTCTGTTTCCTGCCAGTTTTCCTGCCCGTATCGGACGCAAGCCGCCCGGGTCGTATGACGGATGAGGGTTTTGTGTGACCATGAAGTCATGATTCAGATGATCGGTCGTGGAGCAGCAGACGTAATAAACCCAGTTTGCGTTCTTCTACAATGAGGCCTCTTTCTTTGGCTTCTGTGAAATTGTCATCAGCAGTTTATGTAACGAGGGCAAAGGAAGCAGTGAAATCGTTATCAGACTCGCGGCAGAAATTCTCCAAGCGCTCATCGTCATGTGCCTCAGCTGGCCCTGTCCACTGAGTGTAATTTAATATTTCGGTGGTGGGAACTGTTTTTATTTGGGAGAATGTTAGATAAACAGCAAAGTGGAGAGAAGCAGTTGAGATCAGATCTTTTTGACAATATTGAAGTTACTGAAATTTGACTGCCATTCATTTAACTGTAACAGTTGAAGCAAACATTGTACTAACACAGAGGCAGAACTGGACCTTTCCCCTCGAATCGCCAAAATTGGCCCCATTTTGATTGAATTTATCAAAAAACATGAATAAAGATTCACTCACTGGCTTATTCCTGACCTATGTTGATGTCTACTTCTCTCTTTCTTTTACAATTTCTTTTTAAGGATAAGAGTATGTTATACAAATAGAGGTCTGCCCAATGTTGAGTATGGTGGAGGACCTGTAATGCTGTGGGTGTGTTGCCCTTCCATGAACTAAAATGTGATCAGATTGACACTGAATGATTGTAGGGTATTATAGGCTGTGTAGTGTCTTGTTGATTTAAAAAAATGAAGTATTAAATGCCAGTGATTACGATAAGCAGATTGAACTTTAACCCTAAATATTCTAAAGGTTGGGTTTTTAAAACTTGCTCAGCATGAGATTTCACCACTGGAACCACATGAATTAAACTGATGACTATTATTGCCTCTCCTGGTAAAGATGCAGTGATGGTGACGGGGACTGTAAATGGAATAGAAGATAAATATTATTTAATGTATTCTTTAAACCAGCAGTCTATTAGCAATATATGAAAAATAATAAAAAGACATGACAAACTGATGTGCAATACCAGCAGGTAAGTTCAGCAACAACTTCATGTATGTTATCTATGACCACGTTGGTCCTGATACAACTTTTTCACTTCTGATACTGATATTGCAGCTTTGTGTTTTGATCGATACCGATATTGACTTTTATTATTTGTTTTGTCATAAAAGGGTTCATCAAGTGGTATCACTAAGACAAAGAACAATAGTCAGCAGCAGTAGGTATGAGGACGACCCATCACTTACTGCTGGATGGAAATGCTGGGGCGGACTGGTGTGAAACGCTTATACCAGACGCAGGCCAACACTATCCGATATGTTTTTTGGCTGATCGTGTGCCGATTTCCAATATCAGTATCAAACGGGGGGAGAACTTAAAACGCAAATTGATTTTATATCGGTTTTTTAGACTTTTTATTTTTTAAATGGAAAGATTCTTTATTTTTCTGATTAAATCTTAGCAATCTTCTTTGCTACGATTTCATTCTTCAGCCGATCAGATGACGCGTTTGCTGGCGCGTTTCCCACACGTCTCGACGTGATCAGCTGCTCGCATTGTGTCACACCTCCATAAGGTCAGAGCCAGTTTTATCGCAACATCCGTCTGTGTGACATTTCCACAACTGCATTCTCGGCCCATCAGGAGCCGCTCCATTGACGGTTCCCACCACTTTACGGGCCGCTGTGAGCCGGGTGCTCATGACTCCGTACACACAGAGCCCTCTGTTTACTCTCAAGTCATGCTGTTGGCAGAAGAAAACCCTTCTGCCACCCCACCAACTTTCACTCATTTGTTTGGATGAAACACCAGGAAGTCTGTATTTAACTAATGTGTTTTTGCTCATACTTAACTTCCTTTTTCTTTTTTCTTTTTTCTTTTGCTTGTTTCCTCCAGTCTGCTCGGGTTTGGATCCCCGACGCGGAGGAGGTGTGGAAGTCTGCCGAGCTCACCAAGGACTACAAAAATGACGACGCCTCACTTCACCTCATGCTGGAGGATGGAACGGTGAGATCATCGCATGGAAGAGTGGTGGTCTCTCTATTTTTGTAACTCCTCCTCCCCTTCTACTTCTGCTGCGTCTCATTAGTGCTTATTGGTCGAACCATTAGCACACAAATGGGATTTTCAGGCTAAGACGCCGCCAACGACCATTTCAAATGGATCAGCTCATTTTAATTCGTTCACATAAAACACAGACCGCTATGAACTCTCTCTGTCGTCCCTCTAGCAGTCACAAATAAGCACTTCTTTTACTGCACACGCTGGCCAAACTATTTACCATGATGCTTCTTGTGATTTCAAATGTTAAACGTAACCACAAGCCCCACCAGCATGTGAAAGAGGTTTTGTGTTTGGCTCCGATTGCGTCGCCGTCCGTTTAATGTTTCCAAACTTCGGCAGCAGCTTTCTGGGAAGAAAATGTTTTTTTTAGATGCTTTTTTTCCAGATAACCGAGTTCAGATGAGGAGCCGGTACGTCTCACATGTTGCTGCTTTTACCTCTGCCTTTAATAAAATGCGCCTACAAAGGTTTGCAACTCTTATCTGTGCAACTAATATGTACAGTATTCCAGAGAATTATTAGCAATATGCAGTATTTTGCAGAAGAATTTGTATCCTTTAAAGTTTTCTCACATTTTGTCACCTTGCTGCCATACTCATCAATACAATCTAGCAACTTCAACATCCAATAAAAAGCAAATAGACAATGTGTGCAGAAATTACTGCTGTCAATCAATTTAAAAAATGTAATCAATTTAATCACATTCTTGCGATTAATCGCTGTGTCTAAGTTTGTAAGCTTGAGATATAAATATACACGCAGTCGTTGCTCTTGTAGGAATGGTGACATGGGAAAGCCCCTCCTTCTGCTGCTATCCAACCAGTTAAAATTCAAACACTTATCAGATTTATTTTTCAGCGACAGAAAGCAGGTAATGCAGTCTCCCAGTGCTTAACTGGAGCTAAAGAAAACTTCCTCCACTACACATTGATTCAGGTAGCAGTAAGCTTGTTCAAGGGACAGCTGACAGATAAGACATATTTTATTTTCTAGATATTCGGTGCCTCACCGTTTTCTGATGCCGCCCTGGGCAACTGCCCATGTAGCACAAATCAAAAACCACCACTGTCTGTGCATTTTCAAAACATGTTTGAGAAAATATTTGCCAATATTTTTGTGCATTGTTGCATCGTGATTTTTTACAGACGGGGAAAAAAAATTTGTAATGACCCAAATCTGAATCGGCAGGACGGGGTTTTAAACATCAGGCTAGAAAACGGTAATGGTTACACCCTGGTCAGTTCAAAAAGTAAAAAGTAAAACTCATTAATTTATCATTCATATAAAGACACTTGTGTATTTCAAGAACCTCTGCGAATTTGATCACAACTAAAGAAAACGAAAAGTTCAGGACTTTTCTTTTACTCCATAATATCAATAAAACATTTTAATACGAACATATTGTGGTCTATAAAATCACTGACTTGTCAGATGTCCAGCAGACCGACACAAGGACGATAGTCTGTTCAATTCAGAGCTCCATTTTCAAACATGTTAATGAAAAAACTGAGTGAATTTTAAAAGTATTATTAAATGCAGAAGATGCCTATTTCAAGTAGGAATATTTTTCAAGAATAATATCTGCGGTGCTACCAGAGCTGTGCTATACTGTCACAACTATAAAGTCACCTGAAAGAAGAAGTGAAGTGTCTTTTTAAATTGTGATTTTCATTGCTATCATAACAGTGCTGCAAAAGTCCGTATTGGATCGCCCACCGTCTACATCTAGGTGTACCTGTCCTGTACTCGCTGTAGAGTCTCTGTTGATTTTTCAACCGTTTTGTCGTCTCTGATTCTCAGACCATTGATCACAAGCTGGACCCCAAGACGAAGAACCTGCCCTACCTGCGGAACCCGGACATCCTGGTGGGCGAGAACGACCTCACTGCCCTCAGCTACCTCCACGAGCCCGCCGTGCTACACAACCTCAAAGTCCGCTTCATCGACTCAAAGCTCATCTACACCTACTGCGGTAGGTTGTCCGCTTCCTGTCGCCTAACCAGTGAAAATGCTGCCGATCGCAGCAGGACCAATCATCTTTAACAAGCGGCTACCGTTTCAAAGTGTGCCGTTTCACAGTTAGCTGGCCGAACATTCGGATCTTCCACGGCTTCGGTCTTTTGTTTATAGACTGGATGAAACGTGTTTCATACTGTACGCTGTGCTTCTAAGCTGAGGAAACCGTTTATGAACGGCTGTCGCTCACTGCCAGAACATGTTGGCCGTGTCACCATGCCAGCTGTGTGTCGTTGACGTAAAACCAGATGAGCATTTCTCTCTCTCTCTCGCAGGAATCGTTCTCGTGGCCATCAACCCGTACGAGACGTTGCCGATCTATGGGACGGACATAATCAACGCCTACAGCGGGCAGAACATGGGAGACATGGACCCACATATCTTTGCCGTGGCAGAGGAGGCTTACAAGCAGATGGCAAGGTGTGTGTGTGTGTGTGTGTGTGTGTGTGTGTGTGTGTGTGTGTGTGTGTGTGTGTGTGTGTGTGTGTGTGTGTGTGTGTGTGTGTGTGTGTGTGTGTGTTACCTGAGGAGCATTGGCTGCAGTCTCCCTGTAGCTCAGCACTCCCTCTTTCTCCAGGGTTTGTAGGTCAAAGCCCAAAATAACCTCATGGTGGTCACACTGTCTGCCACTCTCTTCTTGTTCATGTGATCTCAAAGGAGACGCCCACACAGAGGGGAAGACACCAAACTCTGTTCTACTGTCAAAACAGACGATTATTGTAGTCATTCTGACGATGAATTGATTCATCATATGTTTTTAAAGAAAGCACGTCCCACTGACTTTTTTATTGAACCACTTAAAGCCTTTCCTCAATATTAGAAATACATGAAAGAGGCAAACACAACAAATAGTTAATTTCTTTCTTTAAGTAAGAAAATAAACATTTTATTGCCTAAAAATGCAATAACATGGCATTCCTTTAGTAAATCTGAACCAGGTGAAGATAAAATTGAGAAGTTTTGACTACGACCTATTTACACCGTGTTCCAAATTATTATGCAAATTGAATTTAAGTGTCATAAAGATGAAATATTTTGTTGTGCTATTAAATGTATAGATGGTATTGTGTGTCAGGGCTCTTTGAATCACTATAATTAGTTGATTAGTTTGTCTGGTGGGCTCAATTAATCTACTTTAGAAGGATGTTCCACATTATTAAGCAGGCCACTGGTTTGGGGAAGAGAAAGGAAAATCATCAGATAGTATAGTGCCGAATGACAAGGTATGAAAACATGAGACATTTAATGAAAACTGAAGCGTGAAGAGATTTGTGGCTGATTCAGAACAAATATGGATTTGTGCAGGTAAAGGCAGAACGAGGAAGGTTTCTGTCAGACAAATTCATCGCAGTAAGAGAGCAGCTGTTAAAAGGCCCTTACAAAGCAGCAAACAGTGATTTGAAGCTGCTGGTGCCTCTGGAACCTCAAGGTGGAGGATCCTCCAGAGTCTTGCGGTGCATGAACCGACTATTGGGCCCCCATAACCAGAGCTCACAAGCAGAAACGGTGGCAGTGGGCCCAGCCATACATGAAGATTAATTTTCAAACAGACTTGTATGCTGATAACTGTTGTGCAACTTGTAAGTGTTGATTATTCACATTTGACCATAAACACTCTAAAAGAGAAGATGATGGGATAAACTAAAAACAATAATAGATACCAACAAGCATGATCCACTTTCAACATGACCTTAGCTTTTGTCATGTATTTCACTTTGAACATCAGTTTCCATCTTATAATGTAACTTTTTTTATTATTATTATTTGCCAGAGATGAGAGAAACCAGTCTATTATCGTGAGTGGAGAGTCCGGAGCAGGAAAGACTGTCTCAGCCAAATATGCCATGCGGTACTTTGCTACAGTCAGTGGTTCTGCCAGCGAGGCCAACGTAGAAGAGAAGGTTTTGGCTTCCAACCCCATCATGGAGGTAAGAAAACTAGTTTGATCGCTAGAAAAGTACTCGAGATGCACCGATCAATCGACCAGAGACTGGAATAGACCGATTTTTCTTTGCATCAAAACATAAAGAACAAAAGAAAGGAAGGACACAAAATAAGTCAGAGAAATGCCAGGATATCAGGTCCCCTGTCTCTCATCCTGAATGGATTAAATAGAAAGTTTGACATTTAGAGAGATTCCAGTCTTTTTGCAATAAATCTGAATCTGCCAATTTTTCTCTATTTGGCTTTAATTGCTAATCGTCTTGTCAAAAAACCTAAAAATCTAAATAAATGTTTCCATTGCCCATTGAATGCATCACATTAAATAACTCCCGCTATTTTCAGTTTAGAAACACATCATTCAGTAGCATGAACTATGATGCTTTTGCTTTGCCCTTGACTGAAATCTGTTTGACTCAAGTTCATTTGAATTGCACAGGGCAGTTCAACGTGCTTTATGAGAAAAAAACGGAACACAATACACACGAAAAAATACATTACAGTGGCAAATTAAAGAGAAGTAATCAAAAGTTGCAAACCAAGGAGAGGTCCGAGGGAGGAGGGGTTGACAGACTGTCAGTTCCCAAAACCATACAAAAAAAAAACCTTGTAAAAGCACAGGGTGAACACGTCAGGGGTTAAAACCGCAGGAGGCTTAGAAAACAAACACTAAAAAAGAATTGGATAAATCAGTCTGCAGAAAATCAGAACTTTGTATTGTCCAGGAAAAGAACCTGATATCTAAGGATGTGCTTTGTCATATTGAACTCCCTGACACAGTTCTTTTTTATATTTTTAAGTCTGAATGTCTTTGCGTTCCTGTATCCACAAGCGCTCTTTATTTCAATAAGGGATCCTGTCCTCTCTCCTTCATTTGGATCCACTGACTCCTCCCTTCTTCCTCTCCACCTCTCTCTATGATCTGTGCCAGCAGAAGTTTTCCCCTCCACCGTTTCCGTTTTTCTTTTGCCTTTTTCTCCTCTTAGTCTCGCCGTCCGTCCGCTCTGTTGGTCCCTTTTTCGCCACCGTGCTCACATCCGTCTTTAGCCACTCGAGGATGGGCTCGCAGAATGAATAAACGTCTTTCTCCTCGTGTCGCAGCGGTGATGTCACCGCCGCCTGTAAACCTGGATTTAGAGCAGATGGTTGCATCAGCCTCCTTCGCCGATTTCACAGAACCCGCCTGTGTGAATGCCCGTTTGACGGGGAGAGAGGGAGTCGGGGTGTGTGCGCTGTTTGCTCATGCTTGGCTGATGCTGACAGAGATTGGAATACCTGCTCTGCTGAATGCTTCCTTGTCTGCAGTGAAAGGCTGTGTGTTTGGCCTTAACTCAGCAAGAACCCGCTGCGCTCGTGCTTAATCTAATTCTGTTCAGGCTAGCTGGTATTCAGCTTTGATGTGTGGGTGTGTGTGTGTTTATGTGGCTCCACCCGTCTGCTGATGATTCCTCCAGGGCTCATTGATCAATGATGCTCAAAGGATGGGGGTCTGATTGCTGTTGAGTCATTTGAATTCATCCAGTCGCTCAGAAGGCAGTGTGTGTAGAAGAACTGATTCCTTAAAGGAGAATACGTCTTTGTTCTCATCTGTTAAACACGCATTTGCTATAGTTTAAACTTCTAAAATGACTGAAATATTACCTCAAATAAATGAATCAATATTTCTACAGAAATTTCCACAAGCAGGCATCATCATTTGGAAATAATAGCTTGTGAGACCAAGCCCCAATTGCAGGAGGAGGGTGGTGCGCATCCAGTCCAACCCGTCAACTGTAAACCGAGCTTAATCCGTCTTTACTGTCACTGTTACCGGTGTATGAGAAACCCTATTTAAAATAAAGAAATGGCGCTTAGCTAGGGGGATTTAGCCTGGTGGCCCACCAGGTTTATAATACACTGGAGGCTTAGAGAAGCCTTTACTGCCCATCACTCTAGAAAGGGTTATAAGGGCATTTCCAAACAATACAAGAGTGGACTCTCCAGATAATTCACTCCAAAGGACTTTGGCATGTCCAGAGAAATTGCAAAAAAAACCAACAGCTACTTCCCAGACAGTTACAGTCCTTAGTTATCATCTTAGAGTTCATGACTGGAGAGTTATGAAAATAGGCTGATTTCGCTCTATTTCTTTAGGTACTTTTCCAAGGAATTTTACTGACAAATAAAATGATAATAAATAAACTTAAATGACCGTAAAATGTTTGTTAGCATAATGTGACTCTCTTTTTTTTCAGGCCATCGGAAACGCAAAGACCACCCGGAATGACAACAGCAGCCGCTTTGGCAAATACATTGAGATCGGCTTTGACAATCGATATCGCATCATCGGGGCCAACATGAGGACATATCTGCTGGAGAAATCCAGAGTGGTGTTCCAGGTGAGGGCACAAATGCACGGCTGAATGCACAGCTACACGTGTAGCAGTGCATTCAGCTACACCTGTGTGTAGCTACACGTGGGATTTATGACGCAACCTGGTCACTTTCTAACTGCTGCTCTTTCTGAAACTCCGCCTTCAGGAAGATATAACAACATGGCTCCTCTCTTCACCCTTTAACAACAGTTTTACCAGTGATTCACTGAGAAGTAGCTGCTACAATGAGCCCAACAGATTCACAGCTCCACCAGGCATTTGCTAATTGTTGCTGGCTAGTCTGAAGGAGCTGCCAAACCTCTCTAATTTTTATTTGTGAAATTAAAAAAAGGCCTTTATTTCACAGTAATGAGCAACTTTGTCAATCTATCTCAAATACATTACGGTCTGTTTTCTGGAAGTCGATGTGATGTGAAAACTTTGGAGTGAGAGATTTCTGCAAGCCACTGCATCATCTAGGAAATTAAAATGGATATTTCAGAGGAAGAAATGAATCTGTCACACCTCGTGCCGACTGTACCGAGTCACCAAACAAACCAGGCCTGCCCAACGAAGCTGTTACCTTTGCTTTATGGTCACATTGGAGATATTCCAATATGGCAATCCTTGGCTTTATCTAGGACAGATGTTTAAAAGAAGAGATGGCTTTCATTCCTTCAAAGAATGCCCAAAATTAAATGTGATATTTCATAGTGAGAGTTCATCAGTGTCAGTGTAATCGGACGTTTTTTTTATTTGGCTAAGCAATAGCTGTCAGGCTAGTTTTGTGCAGACCAGGTATTCAGGAGTTACTTCCTTGTTTATAAACTCTACTTTCCTTTTCCTTTTCTTTCTGAGTGTCTGGTTTGTTCAGTCCAATTTAAAAACTCACTTCCCTTTGCTTCTATGTAACTTGGTTTTTATTGCATGTATGTGCGTGCTCATCAGGTCTTACTGACTTACTCGTAGATCCAGGAAGGCAGCTTCTAAATTAAGAACAGATGTGTGTTTTTGTGTCATAGACGGCGCAGTTGAGGAATGAGGATGTTGCGGAGAAAAGCATTTACTTTTTCTTCTCGCTTGTCTTCATGCGTGGCGAGTGTGAGTTACAGGTGCCAGACTGCATATTTTGAGGTTTTGATTTTGATGCACTGATTTTCAGTTAATACTGATGTTCTTTGCTGGGAGTTTAATGCAGGGAGGCCATGATTTGTTTCTATTTCCTGTAAGTGTGTTTGCGTGCCTTGGAGAAAAGTGATAATTCCCGATCTTCTGGTTTTAAAAGTGTCAAGTCGTGACACTTCTAATCCAAAGTACTCCTATAATGATTTGAAAAATATGCATATGTATGTATTCTATTGTAGGTCCTAGTCATAGTTCTTGTAGCTTGTGTGTTGTCAGGTTGATGTTCTTTGTTCTTCCTGCTCTTCAGGCGGACGAGGAGAGGAATTACCACATCTTCTATCAACTCTGTGCATCAGCTAATCAGCCTGAGTTCAAGAATCTGAGACTAAGTAAGTTACACGAACCTCCTCACTTACCGTTCAATTACACCGGGAAAAAAAATCGGTTAAAATATCCTTGTTCATTGACATATTTAGTTAAAGTTCCTTTCTTTTTATTTTAGATTAGTTACCCATAAATAAACAATTTACCAAAAGTTCGAAACTGTATTCAAAGAAATGTGTTTATTGCGCCTGTACGGGTTCAGCGACTGCACTTTTCTGCCGATTCCAGTATTGGCTGAAACCATTTTTCTTTTACTTATCAGTGCACTCCTAAACACCAGACCTTTTTACCATTTTGCTCTTAATAAAGTAACAGCACAAGTATAATGATCTGATATTAATTTATTAATAAGCGGAGGTGTCTTACCGACTTTAATTTTAAAATGTACCTCAACTAGAGCTTCTGTAAGATTTCAGGCTTTTTGTGCCACTAAATATTTCTGGATATTTGTTGCTGTCTTTTGGCCAGGACTCCCCTGAAGAAGAGGTTTTTAATCTCGATGGTTTTAAAAACAGGTTAAAAAATAAATCAATAAAAAAAATCCAAATTTTTCCTTTTTGTAAGTAGGAGTTCAGTTGATATCGGTGCCAGCAAGACGTGGAGAACGGGGAGTGATGAAAATCTGTTTAGAAATGCATTTTGCCTTAATTCTCGCAAACATATTTCTGAAAGCTTTCCCTTTCAGAGAAATGTTTAGAATGTGTATTACATTGTGTGTATTGTTTAAAACTAAAGTTGTAGCTGCTCCGTGCTTGAACACTTCCTGTCTTAAATCATCTCTACAACGAGTCATGTTTCATGTCAACTCAGACGGATCCAGTCATGCTGGACCAACTTGCTCTCTGAGCTGATCAGGCTCCCACTGCGGACCTGCACCTGCTCATCCTGATTTCAGACGCGTGCGCACACGCACACACGCACGCGCACACACACACACACACACACACACACACACACACACACCACACACACCACACACACACACACACACACACACACACACACAGAGTCACAGCTGCTGTCTTTTCCTCTCCTGCTGACTTCCTGGATCTGTTAATGGAGTGGCTGTCACAGTCCTGGTACTGCCTCTTGTTGCCAGGCAACAGTGTTAATTAAGTGTTAAATGTGTATAAAGAACGTGATTGTGTGAAGGTTTGGGTTTCATCGCTCTCACACAGAAGTGCTTTTGATTTCATTTGTTTTGCAGAAACTCAGCCGATGATCACATGGCGGCTGACCGGAGAGGGAATGTTCTCAGGACGACGTTTCAAATAAACCTTGTCTGATTCCTAATTTCTAGACTTGTGCCATCTTCTTTCTGAGAAGGAAATGGCCAGTGTTGACATTTAACAGCAAAGCACTGTGTCCAGTTAAAACTTAGTGTGTTAAGTTGACAACCTGACAGCTGAAACCCATGTCTGTAGAGAGGAGAATCATCACAGTTTGTGTTTAACATATTTACCCTTGTTGCACAATCTAAAATCAAATACTGAGGAGTAGTCCACCTTTCTCCCCTCAGGCACCGCAAACGACTTCCTCTACACCAGGCAGGGCCGCAGTCCCGTCATCGAAGGTGTAGACGACGCCAAAGAGCTTCGCACCACTCGCCACGCCTTCACACTCCTGGGTAAAACACACACACACACGCATGTGTTTTATGTTTCTGCACGTTCTCCATTAGCACCTCCAACGGCTGAATTTGTCCTCCTAAAATGCAGCAGACACCAAGTGTAGGATGAATCTGTTTGTCTGTCTTTGCAGGTATAAACGAGTCGTATCAGATCGGCCTGTTCCAGGTCTTGGCTGCTATTCTTCACCTTGGAAACGTGGAGATAAAGGACAGAGACTCAGACAGCAGCATTATTGCTGTGAGGAGGCTGGTTTTCGTTTTTTATTGTTTTTTTTTTTTTTTAGTCCGCAGTAAACACGTGGTTCCTAGAACTTGTTCTGGAGATATATTTACATAGATACATAAAGCTGTCACAGTATTAATCAATTACATCGCATGATAAATTAAAATTGACGATTTCCATTATGATGACTGATATTTTTTGAAGGGCAGTTTTGTTTACGGAGGCTTCATGATGCGTTTTTATGTGTGGTTTCGGCTGTGAGTGATTTTCATTTCCTTTTTTTTTATTGCTGTTGGTTGTCCCATTTTATTTTTGATATTTAACATGGAGATTTCTTTACAAATGAAAGTTGCATTTGCGCTGCCATTTTCAGGGTTCTGGGTCAATTTATCATCCAGCAAAATCTGCTTGTTGTGACAATGATCCAGATAAACAGAAAGTACTAGTTTAATGATGATTTAAAAAAAATAAATTTTCTCCTGACGTATTTAGAAGATGAACATTTTCGGCTTTCTGCTTCAGCCCAACAATCGCCACCTGACGGCGTTCTGCGAGCTGGTGGGCGTGACCTATCAGGACATGTCCCAGTGGCTGTGCCACAGGAAGCTGAAGACAGCCACGGAGACCTACATCAAGCCCCTCCCCCGGCTTCAGGCCACCAACGCTCGCGACGCTCTGTCCAAACATATCTATGCCAAGCTGTTCAACTGGATCGTAGAGCATGTGAACAAGGCTCTGGTCACCAACGTCAAGCAACACTCCTTCATCGGAGTCCTGGACATCTATGGGTTCGTACGAGCAGCAGCTGAGCTGTGGTTGGTGGATCGGGAGGCTGATGGCCAATGAAGAGTCAGGAAGATGTAAATAGTAGAAATGAGGTGCAGTCAGTGCAGGATCACTTCACCTACATGAGGCGTCTGCACATCCTTATGAAGTCTTATATTTTTATATCTCAAGTTAAGACCTTAAAATGTCTTAAATTCACATTTGAAAAAGTACACTGGCCTTAAAACAAGTCTTAAATTTGTGGTATATCATATATGTGGTTTTTTTTCTTGAGGGACTTTTCTGTCCGGGAAAAGTTTGAGTCACTTGAGGCTAATGGTAGCTAACATACTCGCTGTTTTGCTTCTGTCACTGGTGAGTTCAGATTTATTGCCAGTTTGAATTGGATGAAGTTCCTACATTTCTGAGATCCCGGTCTGACATTTTATTCATCATGGCCTTAAAAAGTCTTTCATTTCCATTGGTGAAACCAGCAGAGTCTCTGCTACGGTGGCATGAAAAATTATGCCCAGATTTTTCACAACTGTTCACCTTAACTCCGGGAAAAGTTTTTGTTTTTGAGGGGTTTGTGTCTCTTTACAATTTTGTGCAGCTAATGAGAAAAATCTTTTCCCATTTTAACAACTTCACTCAGATTTGATGGGGACCTCTCATTAACATCTATTGAGACTTGCCATAGATTACCAGTTGGATTTAGCTCTGGACTTTGACTAAGCCATTCCAAATTGCTGCTTTGCACCTGTCTTATGTCTCATGTTTAGCATGATGCCACACGTAGCATGTTTGCAGAAAAACGTTTCGGTCCCATCTGACGAGGGCCAACATATCATATGATATATTACTTTTTCTAGCTTAGCTTTTATCAATATTTTCTTTTAATATTTCTTCTATTATGGGCGGTTTAGTGGAGGGCGTGACTTATAGTTGTCCCAGTGCACCAACTTGCATTTAGACATTCAGTGTAATGTCCCTTCAAGCTCTGGTAAAAATCTGATTGTACCACAGTGATTGGAAAAAGTACATAATTTGCTGTTTTGTTTTCTTCTTTTACATCAGTATGTACATTTAGTAGGTTTATAGTGCAAGTCCAGTGATTTATCTTTTGACTGTTTAGGTTTGAAACGTTTGAAATCAACAGCTTTGAGCAGTTCTGCATCAACTACGCGAATGAAAAACTGCAGCAACAGTTCAACATGGTGAGCAGCGTCGATTTATCCACTAGGCTTCCCATTATTCACACCACCAAACATTTCCTGGACTTTTAAACTGCCTTTTAATTGCTGTTTGCTTGCATATTTTGTATGAAAACAGCACGTGTTCAAGCTCGAGCAGGAGGAGTACATGAAGGAGCAGATCCCCTGGACTCTGATCGACTTCTATGACAATCAGCCCTGCATCAACCTCATAGAAGCGAAAATGGGCATCCTGGACCTGCTGGACGAGGAGTGCAAGGTACCGAGTCAGAACAGCAAACATGACTTCATCTTCTCATATGAAGTCAGGAAAATGTTTCCAAGGCTTTTATGCACAAGCTGCAGAGGGTTGATGCTCATAAAACTCAAAAATCCGATCTTGTATGTACGCGGTAAACAGTAGCCACCTCACTGCTTACAACTTTGCAAGTTTGTCGCTACCTTTCCCATGTTTTAGATTAAAACATGGGAGTTGCCAGGTACGGCTTTTTAAGGATCGTGATTGGCCAGAAAACTGCAATCGATGCACAACTAGACTGCATGTCATGTGTTTTGTTTGTTTTTTTTATCTTAAATCACTACAAATCTCCACTTTGTTGCACCTTCTGAGATATGAAAAACATTTTTATGCTACAGGTGGAAGCGAAGTCAATGATTCATGTAAAGAAGTAGCAAAAGTAAAGATTGCTTTTCAGTAGCTTTTGGACTTCAGATTCATATTTGTCTTTGGACATGTCACTACCAAGCAATCAGTTTCCTCAAATGTTCCCCTCCCACACATGTGAGAAACTTTCATTTTGTCACTGGTCCTGCTCAATTTTACGTCATCGCCTCAAATATTTCATCTTATGAGACTCAAATCTTTTCAACGTCGTTTTCTAGACTGTCGAGTTCTGAATTGGTCGCGTTGCATCGTGACCCAAGCAGAAACGTTTTTCTAAATCATCTGCAGAACCAGGTGATGCTGCTTCGCTGCTTTATCGCTTGTTTTCTTTCCGTTTTCCTCAGATGCCGAAAGGTTCTGATGACTCCTGGGCTCAGAAGCTGTACAACACTCACCTGAAGACGTGTTCCCTGTTTGAGAAGCCGCGCATGTCCAACCGCGCCTTCATCATCCAACACTTTGCTGATAAGGTGAATTTCTCACTGTCAGTTTTATAGATTAATGTATAATTTTTTTTGTTTTTGTTTTATCCAATGTTTATTATGAGCTTATTTATTAAATAATTGTTTCTAAAAATTAAGAAAAAAGGCGAATTAGTTCCTAGACAAAATATATATATATTGTGTTACATTTATTTTAAAGTTCTTTGTATTGATAATTGTGCTGCACTGATTTCAGTCCAGACCAGATCAGTCTCCTCGTATCATCTGTTGTGCTGTAATCTGTGCCTCTTTCAAACTTTAATCTGTCCTATGCTTGACGTTATATGTCCAAACACAAAATGTGCGTTAGGATCTTGAGTCGCTGTTGTTGTCGAGCAGGTTGAGTATCAGTGTGAGGGTTTCCTGGAGAAGAACAAGGACACAGTAAACGAAGAGCAGATCCATGTGCTGAAGGCCAGCAAGGTGAGACGCACCGCACCGCCATCACGGTTTGTCCGGCCAGAAACGAATCAAACTGACTGTCTAGTTAAAGGATGATGAGCTTAAAAAATGTGTCAAAATAAATAAAATTCAGGGAAATAAATAAAGGAAGGCAGCTGCTTCTTGAGGATGAGCTGTGAGGTTCTCCAGCTATCGACATCATTTGGATGAAAAGGGGAAACAGCGCCCTCCACTGGCCGCATTAGAATAGTGATATTAGTCCAACTCAGCATTTTCTTAAACGCACATTCAGGTTTAATTTCAATCTTAAACACAGTCAGAGTTTAACTGGTTTGTGTGAACTGTCCAAGACGAATAAGAACAAAATGAAATAAACGCCAAATGTGACATTTTAATTTAAAACATTTGAGCAGCTTGTTACAACTATTCTCTGAATAATTTATCATGAAGCTATTTAGGATATGTTGTCGTGGTTTTGTATTTGCAGCTCAAACTAAAACCCACACATACTTGCATAGCGATCTTTACAAGCTTAAATGAAGCCAGTGTCTCTTTTTTTTAATTATTATTATTATTTGGGCCTTTTACAAAATAACTCACTTGTTACTTTGCACACGCTAATCAACACACATGTAAGCTACGACTGTTTCTCTCACACTGACCTTCAGCTGTTCTTTTATAGAGCTGAGCAGGAGCAGAGCTGGGTAAGAGGATGTGAAATATTAGACTTTAACAACTCTAACCAGACCTCCTAATGCTCACAAACGCACACAAACACACTGGATACAATCAAGTTCAGGGAATAATTAACTCCTAATGAGATTTAGATTCCGCACAGCTAACCTAATCGTTTCGTGTGCGAGTCGACACTTTGGTCAAACAGTTTGACAGCAGAGTGAAGACTCTGTTTTTAGATTCATCCTAAATGATAAACGATCAGGTATGAATTTCAATGTGATTCACTTCATTTCCTTCACTGGAGCCTCAATGATGCTCCCGATTTTTGAAGGTAATATTCATAATTAGTGGCTAATTAGTGGCTAATCATTCAAAACGTTGCGAGAAATAAAACTGCTGAACTCTGTTTTTAATTAAGTAGCTGTCTGCTGCCGTCGCTGCGATAAATCACATCAGAGTCGTCTGCGGTGGTTCGATTAGTGTTCATGCTCTTCCATCTTTTTCACATTTCGTCACGACACAAACTCCGTGTATTTTATTGAGGCTGGATGTGACCGACAGAAAGCAGTTGTGGATGAAATAATCCACATATACAACAATAGTATTGCTGGATTTCACTAATTTCCAGAGATTCCTAAATACAGGAATTTCACTAAAACAGATTCATTTATTCAACTTTTTTCGGTTCTTCCAGGACGCAGCGATGTCTTTTTGTGATTGTTCCAGCCTAAAACTACTAATTTTGCTGAATCTTTTTCAAAATGTTCTGGTCAAAGTTGAAATTTAATTATTATTATCATTATTAGCTTTATTATTATTAACTTTATTTTTGGCATGTCGTTTTACAAAATGTTGAAGTTGTAGCACATATGCATCCCAAAAGACTAGGATTTCAACATGGTTAATAGTTGAAGTGCAAATAAAGTTTATACAAATAAAATCATTACCTGATGAGGGGGTCAAAGTGCAAAAGAAGAATTTCACATTGGTCATTCAAATTAACATGAATGGTACTTATAGTAGGAACATTATCAAATGTTTTCTGCAAAAAAAACCCAAACAATCTAAATTACAAAAAACACTGACGAAACGTCATGATCAGGAAGTTAATCTAGATTAGGATAAAGGGGATTAATTGGTCAAAATTCACCTGTGTTGCAATGATTGGTCAGAAAAGATGGATATTAAGAAAACGTTAAACTGTTTGGTCAGATTTGCAGAAAAGTTGTGATGACAGCTGAAAATTGCAAGCCCGCCACAAAATTTGCAAATGAGGGAATTTGCATGAATCGTTGCAATCTAAACTTCCTAGAGAGACTGATTGTTGTTTTTAGAGAAACCCACACAAACACACAGCCTGACTCTCCACAGAGCAAAGAACAACTCAACAACTAAGAGCCGACATGTTTCCACATGGATATTATTGACCAACTTTACATCAGCCTGGTTCACTGGAAACTCTTAACTTTGTTTTTAAGTCATGTTTTTATCCATTTATCCTCTTTTATTTACATTTTTAAGTTCTGTTTTGTTTAGAGCAGGATGATAATCATTTTTTAACTTCCTTTAAACTTTTTCCTTTAATGCCATGTGTTTCTTTGTAACTGTGTGTCCATCTGTTGTCTGTCTGTCTGTGTGTGTGTGCGTGTGTGTGTGTGTGTGTGTGTGCGTGTGCGTGTCCTCATCATGACAACCTTCCCCGCCAACAGAAGGTAAACAGAAGCGCTCTGAGAGCGCCGGTGTGCCTGTAGCTCTTCATTTAGCTTTTCTTGCCTTTCTTCCCTCGTCGTCTCTCTCTTTCTCTCTTTGTGGCACCGAGTTATTTCGCTCTGCGCGCACCAAGGAGTTTCACATTGTGTGTGTGTGTGTGTGTGTGTGTGTGTGTGTGTGTGTGTGTGTGTGTGTGTGTGTGTGTGTGCGTGTGTGTGTGTGTGTGTGTGTGTGTGTGTGTGCTGCATGGGGGCTGGAGCAACAGTGGCTCTGCGGGGGGCGGGGGGGAGAAGTCAGGACTCTTCTCTTCAGTCAGGAACAAAGGAGGGAGAGTGTTTTTATCTTCCAGAGTGAAGCTGAGAGCTGAAGCGGCTGCCCTGCTTAACGAGGCGGTTAGAGAAGCAGCATGGCGCCGTGAAGCTGCATCTTCATCATGTAACCTCAGCGTCACGTGACTGACAGTGTTTACGTCCTAACTCTATGGTTACGCCACCCGGTCATGTATGACCTTCGTTTTGCCATACATGACCAAACTTTTAACGTTTTCACCATGTTTGTTTTTCCTATTCCTTTTTTAACTTTCAAACTAATAGATTGATCGTGTGACCTCTACTCACGTATTTGAGTCTGATTAACTATCCCGTCTAAAAGCAACAAACACTTATGTTTCGTTTCATGAAATGTTCAAATGTAAGAACGTCTCTCAGTGGTTATGAGGCACTAAAGCACATTTGCTGTCATTGCTTTGGGCAAAGCTTAAGAAGAGCCTAGTGGCACGGCTGGGAGACTCTGGCTTTCAGCCTGAAGCGTCTCCCCTTGTGCCGTTTTTTTGTTTTTGTTTTTTTTTTGCTAACTGTAACCGGGCTGCCGTTTCCAGTTCGACCTGCTGGTGGAGCTGTTCCAGGACGAGGAGAAGGCGACCACCCCCACCGGTCAGGTGCCCGGCACCGGGGGCCGGACCCGCCTCAGCATCAAACCGGACAAGGGCCGGGACACCAGCAGCAAGGAGCACAAGAAGACAGTGGGCTGTCAGGTGGGTGTTACTGCCCCCTACAGGCTTGCATACAGACACACACCTGATAACAAATAGAAAAAAAAACACGTCACTGTTCTTTATAGAGCTGACACAATTAATCGGCTTAATTGTGATTAATCAATTATAGAAGTAATTATCAATGACTCATTGATAATTACTCTAAAAAAACATATTTAGAGCAGCAATTTAGCCAAAATTTGTCAAAATATATAACAAAATGAATAAGAAAACATGTTTGTAAATACAAAGCTGGATGCAGTGTGAGATGCATCCAGCTCAAATTCACTAAAGTAAAGCTACATTATTGCCTTTCAGGTTATGGACTGTTTATTTGCTTGTCATTTAATGTATTTCTATTACATTAAAAAAAATGCTGATTGATTGAGAAAAAAATGTGCATATGTGGCAATGTTTGTGATCCGATTAATCGGTTAATTGTTTGAATAATCACTTACTGAAACGGTGATTAGTTGCAGCTGAAGGACGCTGGTCTCTCTTGTAGTTTCGTAACTCTCTCCAAATGTTGATGGAGACTCTGAACGCCACCACTCCACATTACGTCCGCTGCATTAAACCCAACGACTTCAAGCTGGCCTTCTCGTGAGTCTCCTCTCTCAGCTTTCTTCTCCCCGTGTTCTTTTTTTTTTTCCCGCTGCTTTGCTAAATTTCCTTAAATTTACTCGACCGTCTGCAATGT
The DNA here is from genome assembly GCF_027474105.1 of Poeciliopsis prolifica. Lineage (NCBI taxonomy): Eukaryota > Metazoa > Chordata > Actinopteri > Cyprinodontiformes > Poeciliidae > Poeciliopsis > Poeciliopsis prolifica. The sequence continues at coordinate 8,014,735 of NW_026562396.1, forward strand.
CGCCCAGTCGTTGTTTTTGCTCCAGTGCGCCTGAAGACCAACATGCTGACTGTGGTGACGTGTTGTTGGCAGGTTTGATCCAAAGCGAGCAGTGCAGCAGCTCAGAGCTTGTGGCGTTCTGGAAACCATCCGCATATCTGCGGCCGGCTTCCCGTCCAGGTAACCAAACCTCCTGACAATAAAAAAGAAAAAACAAAAGTAGCTGCTGCTTTCTGGTGCTACGGTCCATCTGGTCGCTTTAGAAGTGCTATAAGTGACAAAGTTACATGTATTCATGAATAAATTGGCAATTATTACTAAATAAAACTTTGTATATGCGTCTGGGAATCGACTCATGCAGTAAAATCAAATGATTGGATAGATGTATTTGTCTTCGAGATGCACGAGTGCACCACAGCAGTAGGTGTTGCTTTTATTTCTACCTTATAAATTCATAATAAATATCAGCTCTCAGACTTAATATTTGAGTCAAAAACTAAGATTTCACTGTCAGAAAAACTCATTTGGTAACCTATTCCAACGACAGGAAGCTTCTTTTGATCAACTTTTGCTATTAGTTGATGTCAAACATGTGGACATGACGCCAAAGTGGTTGGAAATGTTTGTGAAAAGTTTCTGATAACGACGGTAGGAATACCTGAAAGTGTAGAGCTTTACTGTTGTTCACCATAACGGCGTGTTCCGTGACGATAAGGAGGAAGCGCTCAGTATTCTGCGTGTGTTTTGCCAGATGGACGTACCAGGAGTTCTTCAGTCGCTACAGAGTGCTGATGAAGCAGAAAGATGTGCTCCCAGATAAGAAGCTGACCTGCAAGAATGTTCTGGAGAAATTAGTACAGGTCAGACTGACTTTAACGTTCCACTATAGCTGCTCACAAAGTGCTTTTTTTGAAAAAAAACATAAAAACCCACAAACGGTGACTCTCCTCTGTTCTGCGCTCTCCGTTCTTCACTCCTGTCTCCTCAGGACCAGGATAAGTATCAGTTCGGTAAGACTAAGATCTTCTTCAGGGCCGGCCAGGTGGCGTACCTGGAAAAGCTGAGAGCGGACAAGCTGCGTGCCGCCTGCATCCGCATCCAGAAGACCATCCGCTGCTGGCTGGCACGCAAGAAGTACCTGCGCCAGCGCAGCGCCGCCATCACCATTCAGAGGTTCACCAGGGGTCACCAGGCCCGCTGGTAGGTGGCCCGTCACGACAGCTCAGGCTTAAAACATAGAAACTTGAGTTACCGCACAATGACGTTTATTAACTCAGTGCGTCAATAAGTCGAGCAACATGTTGGCAAGGTGATTATTAATAGAGGAAATTAGTGGGCGGAATCAGAAATTCTCTTTTTTTTTTTCGTTCCTGTAACCATTTGTGGAAGTTGATTCATATGTTGACTCCTGATTGAGCCGCAATGATCTTAAACTCCTGCTTTATTTTGATGTATTTATTGAATCAATACAGAGGAATGTGCTCACGGTTCTCTAGAAATATAGAAAATGATGAAATGATTAATTGTGATGAATCAATTCTTGAAATAATTGTCAACTAATTTAGTAATCGATTGATCAGTAACTGGAGCGTATAAACTAAAAAAAACATGGCCTTTTTCTTTTTAGAACAACATAGAGCAATAATTAAGGCAAAATTGTACAAAAAATACACATTTTGCATTTTAGATGAAAAAAACAGATGATATTGTTTTAGCTTCACGTGATTCAAATTCTGTAAAAAAAAAAAACAAAACAAAAAAACTCCTATTATTACCTTTTGCTATCCAGTCACTAATCTGGTTTTCCACAAATAATGAGCAGATTAGCTATATACTGTTTTAATAAGTCAAGCCAAAAGCACTGAGCTTTTCACATGTTGATCATAATTTTAAGTTGTTTTTTTTTTTTGCAACAAAAAATCAACAGTTAAAGAAAAGCTACGCTGTTGCATTTCAAACAATAAAAATAGCTCTCTTTAAAAAAAGAAATTACATTTGTTTGTATTCTTTTAGACGATTAATCGACTCGTCAATTTATAATCAAAATAATGACTAGAATAAGTGATTACTAAAATGGTTGTTAGCTACAATCCTCAATGGTTTTAAATTGTAAGTTCTCAATCGCGAGTGAAAAATATTGCCCTGAAATGATGCATGATGTGAAATGGCCACTGGCGTCACTTCACAAAACGAGGTTATCGAAGGTAATTTAAAGAGGGGGAAAAAAGGACGTTTATTTTGTTCAAACAGGCACGCCAGTGGCAAATAGTTTCCCTGGACTGGAACTAAAGAGTCTAAAAGAAAGAGGTGAAGTTATGAGTAGAAAAAGAAAAAAAAAAGACCTTATTTGTGTTTCCGGACAGTTTGGCGAAGTTCCTGCGGCGCACTCAGGCGGCCACCACCATCCAGAAGTACCAGAGGATGTGTGCGGAGCGGAAACGCTTCAGGCAGAAGCAGGCTGCAGCGCTGGCCATGCAGACCATCCTCAGGGCCTACATGGCCCGGCAGAAGTACCAGGCGGTGAGAGCCGGCTCATGATGACGCGTCGGTTCATGTTCTCACTTCGTCACGACGGTCATTCAGACAGGCCTGTTACCACGGCAGCATTTTGTTGGACGATAAATTGTCCCAGAAGGCATCGGAATAAATGATAATATTGTTTTGAGTAATATAGTAGTAATGAAGCCACAACACTTTCGCAAAGATCAATGCACTTGAAATTCTGATGAATATTTAATATTCGGACTAGAAGACATTTTACATATTTAACAAATAAAATGAATTATGAAGTGTCTGTAAATATCACGAGGCACCAGATTGAAGACTTTTGTTGACCAGTTTTTGGTATAGAGAGAGAAAATAGAAAAACGATGAATGATGAATATAGAATTTATTGAGCTCGTTTCAGTTGGTCGTGCAATTTATTGATTTATTGCTTGTTGCGACAGGCCCACATTCAAATCTGCGTAGTTCTCCACAAACTTCTTTCGGTTCTGTAACTCAGAGTCTCTGTGTCCCCCCGCCGTCTCGGCGCGTGTGCAGCTGCTGCGGGAGCACAAGGCGGTCACCATTCAGAAGCACGTCCGCGGCTGGCTGGCCCGCTGCTGGTACAAGCGCTGTCTGGAGGCCATCGTCTACCTGCAGTGCTGCATCCGCAGGATGAGAGCCAAGCGGGAGCTGAAGAAGCTGAAAATCGAGGCTCGCTCGGTGGAGCACTTCAAGAAGCTCAACAAAGGCATGGAAAACAAAATCATGCAGCTGCAGAGGAAGATCGACGAGCAGGTGACGAGCGTCCGGTCGATCCGCCGTCTTCACTAGACGCTCCCAGCGGTTTTTCCAGCGGGATTTATCCGCCCTGTGCTTACAGAACAAGGACAACCGGGTGATCAGCGAGAGACTGGTCTCTCTGGAGAGCTCGTACGCCACCGAGAGCGAGCGCATGCGCGGCGAGCTGGGCCGGCTGCGAGGGGTGGAGGAGGACGCCAAGAACAAAGCCAACCAGGTGTCGTCTCTGCTGGAGGAGCTGGAGAAGCTGAGGAAGGAGCTGAGCGTCACGCAGCAGGAGAAGAAGACCATCGAGGACTGGGCGCAGAAGTACCGGGACGAAATGGAAAAGGTACGGCGTCGTTCCCAGATTGTTTTTTTTTCTTCTTTGTTTGTTTGTGTGTTTGCCTTTGTGTGTGTTTCCAGTTTCACGACTGAGTGTTTATTTTTAACTTTTACGTCTCGCGTCTGCTTCCTGAGACAGTGTTTGATAAAAATGCTATAAATAGAAACCATAGCTTGTATGGGACTCTGTTTCCTTTAGTTGCATCTGACACTTTATGTAATGTAGGCAACAGAGGAGGAGGATTTTTTTTTATTATCTTAATTCTCTTTATTGCACTTGGACATCGAGACAGAGCAGAAAAAATGTCCCAAACCTTCATTTTAAGGTTGAACCGATTGCACTTTTTTAGGCCGGTTCGCAGATTTTTAAAAAAGGATTACCTGGCAATTCTGATTATTAAAATCAATGTATTTATTGTATTTGACACCATCGGATGTTTCAACGATTCACCTGAGGCGCGGTGCGTTCAGGTGTCTCCGGTAACACAGATGAACAGCTGTTGTTTTTTTTATTAAAGTTACTAGAGGCGTCTGAAAACTCGTCAAGTTGTCTACAGAAGGTCCATAAGTGCAGGACAGCCGGACCTCGAGGAATGCGGGTTGAGACCACTGCGCATCAGACTTGAATTTAATCTTTTTAGTTCCATTTTAGTCTGTGTGTTTTTATGGTTTGATTGGTGCATCGTTCACTACGTCACGGAGAGACACAGACTTCCTTCTGTCCAACATTTCACATCATATCGTCTCGGTCTGTTCAGATGGTTTCCGAGCTGAAGGACCAGAACGGCCTGCTGAAGAAGGAGAAGGACGACCTGAACAGGATGATTCAGGAACAGAGTCAGCAGATGACAGGTGTGTTTCCCCTCCCGCTGATAACTTTGTTGCGGCAGGAAAAGTAAAGAAAGCTTCGTCTGTCTTTCGTCAGTGCGATTGTTTTGTTGGGAAGTTGAGAAAGAAGTAAGAAATACCTGTGCAAGATTAAATGAAAAACATGTCAGAATCAGCAAATGTGCACTGTGTCAACATTTACACAGAGAATTTGGATAGAACAAGACAGTGCAATTTATTTCGATTGTTTTTGTGACACCAGCACAAAAAAATCGATCTGCCAGTTACAGTTCTAATTAATTCATAAAAGTTCATTGGAGGATCTTTGCTTGTATTCTGGTCTTGTAAGGTCAAAATCAACAGCGATATGTCATACCAACATGTCATCTGGTGCTGGCATGTTGGTATGAGGGGGGGGGGCCCAAATTAAAATCTGCTCAGGGTCCCAAAAAGGCTTGGCCCGGCTCTGTGGCTCAGCAGAAGCCAATCGCTGCCATGTCTTTTTAGTCGTCCAGTTATTGAAGAATACTGGATTAAACTGGATTAAAATTCATAAACATATTAACAATACATGTGGCTCAGACATTCCCTTTAAGAGGGCGAGCCTATATCTAGGTGACCCGACTCTGGACCATTGGGATGCATGTGCATATAATAAAAAAAATACTTTATAGTTTTGAAAGTGGCCAGTTTAAAAAGAAAGGGGGGGAATGATGTCATGAATGTTTTTCACTGTTTGTGTATTTTCCCAAATAAAGAGAGAGGAAAAAAACCAAAGTTGTCCTCTGTGTCGCCCCGCCAGAGAAAATGACTCGTGCGATCGCGCAGGAGACCCAGCAGCTGGAGACGGATCTGAACGAGGAGCGCTCCCGCTACCAGAACCTGCTGACCGAACACCTGCGCCTGGAGGAGAAATACGACGACCTGAAGGAAGAGCTGGCTCACTCCACGGTGAGGCGCGCGCTGAGGCCCGGTCACACGGCCCAAACCTTTCTGCTGCGCCTCCACAGAATTTGCTACAAACAATCTTTCACTGAATTAATGCTACATTATTGCATTTTAGCCAATAAAATACAAGAAGGAATTGACTTATTTTCCATGCAGTAATATTATTTGTAAAAAATAAGCTTGGATCCATTTATCTGAGTAATCAATTAATTGTCACAGCAGTTAATTCCTAAAATAATCATCAGTTGCAGCCGTACGTCTCATCATGTTCTTAAGTTTACATTTCATTTAATCGTAAAGCTTTTGAAACCTTGTTGTTTCCTCTGTTGGTTCAGTTTTTCTTTGGTCTTTATGATGGTTACATTCAGATCAAATAAAAATCCATTTTTATTTGATGGAGGGACTTTTTCAGAATTAATTTGTTCCTCAGCAAGAAAATACACTGTTACAAGAAAAGGAGCCTGAAGGATTGTAATGCATGAGACACAAGTGTTGTTGTTTTGTTCAGATTTTTTAAGTGAAAGAATCGTCTGCTCTTGTGTGGGCAGAGCGTCTCCAAACCGGGCCACAGGAGAACAGACTCCACCCACAGCAGCAACGAGTCGGAGTACACGTACAACTCAGAGTACGCCGAATTGGAAGACGGCTCCCGCGTCGGCGAAGTAAGACGCCCGACGGCAACTAATGCTAGAAAAGACAAAACACACTTCTGCTTATGATCCAAAACGTGTGGCAGACGGGGTTTCGCTGGTGAACTTGTAATTGTTTTATGTTTGTCACTCAGGACGTGACTCGGGGAATGGACACCTCGCTGACCCTGAAGCTGCAGAAACGCGTCACGGAGCTGGAGCAGGAGAAGCAGTCGCTGCGCAACGAACTGGAGAACAGAGAGGAGCAGTTCCAGCGGGCCAGAGCCAGGGTAGGCGGGTCCTCACTTCACCATGATGTTACCTGCATTTTGTTTTCTGGTGCCTCTGATGAGTTAAAAAAAAAATTATTTCAAAAAGTGAAACTCATGTAGAAATCCATTACAGACAGAGTGATGTGTTTTAAGAGTTTCTGATCATTTTGATGGTATTTGATCAAAATGAAAATGTTTTTATAGGAATCCATGATTAGTCGTAAGAGTAGACTTTATTTGGAAAATTGTTGTGTCAGATGTAAAAACAATATACTAATGATAATGTAGGTTGTCTAGTTTAAATGTCACGTTATGACTGACACAATCAGAAAATCACTAAATGGCCTGCACTTGTATCGCACTTTATCAAGTCAGTGGACTCCAAAGCACTTCAACTTACAGCTTTGCATTTATAGAGGTGGACAGACCAGGCCAGTCAAAGAACACAGAGAAGCACAGAAAAAATATATAAATGAATAAATGTATTCATTTACTGGGTTTTATATTTATGTCCTCATTGAAGAAGGTGACTCTGTTTGGCCTTTCTATGATTGAATGTTATTTCTAAAAAGGTTGGCTGTTCATATAAAAATTTCAATGTAATGTTAAGTGGAAGGAAAAAGTATGGTTTTTATGCAAAAAGTTGTACTTTTTGCATAAAGAGAGGTTTAAAAAAAACTGATTTATGCGACCTCATGTCGCATAAATCGACATGATCATATCATCAACATGATATGATCATATAATCATGTATCAGGATCATATAATTATGTATCTGAGTCCATTCTGTCTATTTATCTCAGGTTTTTTTGATGTGCGTTTCAGGATGATGCACAGTTCAGGAAGGCTCGCGGTGCAGAGCTGGAGTACGAGTCCCTGAAGGTAAGCGGAGGATCTGGTCCGTTGCTCACACACACCGGCTCCCAGCGTTGTGACTCTAATCCGATCCGATCCCGTTGGCCTCTCAGCGTCAGGAGCTGGAGTCGGAGAACAAGAAGCTGAGGCATGACCTGGCCGAGATGAGGCAGAGCCTGCTGGGCAGCGCGGCCGCGGGTGCCGGCGCGCCGGGCTCGCCCGCGTACAAGGTGCTCCTGGACCAGCTCAACGCTTCCTGTGAGGAGCTGGAGGTCCGCAAGGAGGAGGTGCTGATCCTGCGGTCCCAGCTGGTCAGCCAGAAGGAGGCCCTGCACCACAAGGTGAGGATGGAAAAATGTTGGGGGGGTTTTAAGTGTGGAAATTAAGCCGAGTGGCGCCCCTGCTGTGATCATCTGAGAGAGAAACGGTGCCGTTGTGAAGCTGAATATCTGTTTTTCATTCACCTCATCATGTTCTGTTTGTAGCGAGACGAACGCAAACATGTTTCTCCTTCTTTGATCTGGTGTCGTTTCCATGTCTCCATGTCAAACGGAAAGAACACATCTGAGCAGCTGCCGTTTGTCTTTTAGGACGTGGGTTCCCAAACGTAGCGCCCCCTGGTGGCCAACACTTTGAAAAACACAGTTTTAAAAGCCAAACGGTGGCCTGAATGTCTGCTGCCTTTAGGCCTGTGGCTGCGTTTCCATTACCAACGTGCTCAAAACTTTCTCGATATTCTGCTAATGCAAAAAACCAACACAACTAATTAGAAAACAAACGTGACCGAAGTCACACCTGAATAATAAGTCGTTGAAATTGCTGCTGATGGATGTAAACGCTTGACGCTCGTCGTCAGAAGAAGAGATGGTGTTTATGAACAACACACCCCTTATGCTTTGGAGCAGCTACCTTCACATGCTGCTACGGATTCCACACTCTAGAACGACAAACTCAGTTTTTGACGAACTTTGCGATGCTGTGACAAATGATCGCTTTGCTTCTGATGGATACAAACCGGCGTGAAAACAAGTGTTTTCCATTGAAAAAAAAACAAAAAACAAAAACTCATCAAGTTTTAGTGAGTTTTTTTTTTTCAAAACTCCATTTAGTAAATTTCTTTTCATGTTTCCGATTTGAGCAATTTCACGGTGAGTGGAAACGCAGCTTGTGTTGCTGAGATGCTCTCTGTCCCGGCTGTGTGTCTAATTCTGTCTCCACCTTCTCTCCTCCATTCATGCTTTTCCACAGGATGAGAAGGTACAGTTGATACGTTCAGTCATCCGTGATTTACTTTTGTGATTTTATTTCATTTTTCATGGTCCTACCTGGTTTGTTAACAGCCTAAACTAGAAGTGCTGCAGCTGTAAACACTGGAGACGTGCGACTGCGTCTGGTGGATTCATTTCTAAAGCCCAGTGCTGGGCGATAAATTTATTTATTTATTTATTTTTTTAATAATTGATTACTCAATTAATTTTTGGCTTTTGAAGACTTCATTTCTTGTAAAATCTGGCCCTCACAGTGATGTTAACACATCCCGGGCGGCCATCTTGTTTCCCGAGAGTTAAGCTTCTCTTAACTCGTGTTTTTTTTCCTCTCATTGTTGCCTCGTAGGTTTATCAGTGATCATTTCACAGCAGTCTCTTTTTCCGACCGGGACGTCCGAGTGTTTTGACGCGTTGCGAACATCTGGACGTCGGTTCTCGTTTTGACGACTCCTCTCTCCGTTCCTCCTCTCTTCCAGGAAACCATGACGGAGCCGTCGGTGTTTGCTCAGGATGTGAACAAACTGAAAGACGCCGACGAGCTGAAGCAAGCCTACGTGGGAGTCAAAGACACCAACAGGTAATGCAGCCGAGCTGAGCTCCGCTTCGTTAAATCTCTCCTCTCTGTTATTAAAGGGGCAGTATTATGTAAAATCAACTTATTTCACCTTTACATCATGTTAATTGTGTTTCCCTCATTCAAACACACCTGGAGTGTTGCCTTGATTCTTCCATACATGTTTAAGAAATCCCAGAATCTCCCAGAAGCCATGCCATCAAGACGTTTCCAAACGTTCACGTTACAGAGCAGCCCTGCCCCACCCAGCTCCTTCAGACTAGCCAGCAGCAATTAGCAAACACCTCGTGGAGCTGCACATCTGCTGAGCTCGTCATACGAGCTACTTCTCAGTGCAACACTGGTAAAAACATTGATAAAGGGCAACAGAGGAGCCATGTTGTGATGACTTTCTGAAAGTTTCAGAACAAGCCGGCGCTTTTAAGGAGACACAGCCCCAATTTCAAGGCGTTGCATTTCTTTTAAGTCGTATTCGATGTATTTTTATAACAACTGAAGTTAACACAGTTAGTTGATTGTGCTCTAAAGGTGTACTGTGTGCCTGGGAAATGCATGATACTGCCCCTTTAAGACGTACCGCTGTTATAAATCAGTGAAAGTTGCGTGTGAGAAACCAGTGTGCGGCTGTATGTCCTGCCCAGATCCCCCAGATCAGTGCGTCCAGCGCTGGAAGTCAGTGACCTCCTGAGTAGGCTGAGGTAACGGAGCAGAGACGGCTCATGCATCGTGGATCTGAGCATGCATGGCCGCTCTGTCGGGGGGGAGGAGGGGGGAGCGTCAAAGTTCCCAATGACCGAGGCCGAAAGCGACTGATTTCATTTCTCCGTGTTTTAGAGTCACGTGGCATTTTCTGGCCCTCCAGCATGTGATCTAACATCTTGAATGAATGAATGAATGAATGAGAGCAGGAGGCTCTGACTCAGATTTTCAGTGGAGCTTTCTTGAAGATCTCCATCATTTCTAATGCAGAATGGACCGAAGCATGTTGGGACAATGTGGAGACGACCTTCAGTTCTGACTAACAGTGTGTCTTCAACTCAAAGCATGAACTTCATTGTTTCCTCTCGTCTTCTCTCTTTCTCGTTGATTCTGCTCTGTAAAATATTCAGGAGGTTTTCAAAGCAGCACGTTTTAGTCTCCATCAGCTTGATTGGTTCTTTAAGCTGCCGAACTCACAACCTGTCATTAGTTTTAAAACGGAATAAATATAATTATGCAGGCTGAAATTATAAAAGTTGTAGTTCTACATAGGCTAAATAATAATTTATTGATATAACAAAATCCATTTTTTTCTGTGTGAGAATCGTTTCATTTTTAAATTGTTGTTCATAGCAGCAGCTGGACAAATAGAAGCATAAAGTAAAAACAATTACACTTCCATTACGGATATTATTGTATCAGAAATGTCCCTTATTGTCCCACAGGAGGGAAAAATGATGGTGCATCAGTGGCCAGAAAAAAAAAAGATTGAGGCAAAATGACCACATAAGAAAGTAAAGCTGCACTTATTAACAGTGTTGAACATTTAAAAAGAGGCATCGTGTCTACTGTACGGTCAAACAGGAAGTGAGTTTTTAGATTATGTATTTTTTATAAGTGAGGTTTGATTTCTGCAATACTTATTTATTTTTCCCTAATTGAGGAGGAAGAAATATTACCATAAAATGAATCATATTTCTCGCCCTTAACTAGAAATAAACCTTCAAAAAATGGTATCGAGTACAAATCTTAGTATAGGTATCAACTAAAAATTTTAGCATCATAATGACCCAGTATTATGATATTTATTATGATGTATGGAAAGGAACAAAAACAAACAAGCTGTCTTTGAACGCCTCAGTATGACTGGAAAGTAAAGACATTTCATTAACTACTATCGGAATAAGAAACATCCAATATGACCTAAAAAAAAAAAAGATTTGTTTGCAATGACTTAAAAATGCTTTTCACATTTTTTTCTGTCTAAAAAAATACAGTTTTTTTAAAATTATCTTGAGAACAATAAATTATAGATTTATAGAAGAATAAATGTATCATGTTAAGTGATCAACAATCTGCCATTCCTCACTGCAGAATGCTTAAGTCGGATAAAAGTAGCAGATTATATAGCGAAAACATTCAGGACTAATTCTGAGCAAAGTATAAATTCATTTACATTGTAAAGGCTTCATTTTTCTGTAGTCCACTCATACCAAGTGTTACATTATTAATCCGGTGTAGAAGTGTTTTGGACCGACGGCTCAGGTTGGACGTCAATGTGTAATCATCCATCGTATGATGTCATCATCCATCGTATGATGTCATGTTGTTTTGCTGTCCCTCACTGGGTCCTTCGTGTCTCTGTGTGTGGGTCAGATCTGCAGCTCCGGACCTCCACAGGCTGAATGAGGACGGGGAGCTGTGGCTGGTTAATCAGGGCTTAAAGGAGACCACCAGGTGGCGCTGAGGCTCCAACGCACGGCCGCTTCAGAGCGCCATGCGTTTGGCTGTAGTCCCAAAAGGAGACGTCTTCTTCTGGGTCTCTTCGCTGTTTCTACTCCGTGTTTCCTTTCATATTAAACATAAATGCTTCACTCTTCGCTGATTCTTGGGACTTTAGATGATGTTTCCAGTCAAAGACGTTGTACCGTGACTGTTTGTTGGAGACTTTGGTCAGATTTCTTTGTCTTTCTTTGCTGCTGGTTTTAAACATCGTCCCGTTACTAATCCTTGCTGTCGTGTGTGAGCTGTGGCTCTTTAACAGGAAGTTTGAGCCTTTACACTGCAGGTATATCTTCAAAAAAAAAATCCAAGCATGGAAAATGTAATTATTGGGTTCATTTCAGAAACTGAAACTCATGTCATGTAGATTAATTTCGCAGAGTGAAATATTTCAAGCCTTTTTTTTTTTTGTCTTGTAATTTTGATGATTATTATGAAAAGTCTAAAGGAAAGTGGCATTTGCAGCCTGTGAGTCGGATTCATCCATCCACGGTGCCTCACTATCCTCTCCAGGCTGCGGTCCTCTCTGTTGCTGGTGCACCTTTTCCCTACCACACTTTTTCCTTCCACTCAACTTTCCGTTAATGTGCTCTGACCCAGCACTGTGTGAACGACCAGCTTCTTTAGTAACAAAAGACTGAGAAGTCGTTTGAAGGTTCAGGAAACCTTTGCAGGCGTTTTGGGTTCATCAGCTGATTTTGACATTTTTCACTTTTCACAATATTTTACTTTTCCGAGACGGCTTCGAAAAAGTTTATCTGTGAGCCCTAATCCAAAAATTGCAAGAAATTAAAGTCTCAAAATATTTCACTCTGTGTGTAATGAATTTGTGTAATATGAGTTTCCAAAATAAGTGACAAGAAATGCAGAGTTTAATCGCCATATTCCAATGTTTGGAGACGTACCTGTACAACAACTCCTGGTTCAGATGCTGGACTGTGTGGAGAAGATGATATTCGAAAGAAAGTTTTTGCTTCCTAAGCTTTTCTTTCCAACTTTCCGCTGCATAAATACTGCTTTGCTGAAGAGTTTCGGTAAACAATAAGTTTCGGTTGAGATGTGCTGCTGTTTGATCCGTCCTGCTCATGCATGCTCTTTTGCACAGCAGACCTTGCAGCCCTGCTAAAAATTTTTCTCTTATCCTCCAGTTCAGCTGTAAAAGTGTGTAGGAGTGTGATCTTCAGATCATCTCTGTTGGTCTCGATAGTTCTTGAGTAGAAGTCTGAATCTCTGCACAGCATGCTGCTGCTGCCGGCCTGCATCGGCGCGCTCTGATGAAACGCCCCTCATTTGTTTCGTTTCTTTTTTCTCTGACATTTTGTTTTGGGGTTTTTTTTTTTCCCCCAGGTTGCTGGAGCAGCAGCTGCAGGCCCAGCGGAGGACCTACGACAGCGAGGTGGAGTCTCTGCGCGGCGAGCTGCAGAACGTGAAGGAGGAGAACAACCGGCAGCAGCAGCTGCTGGCCCAGAACCTGCAGCTGCCTCCCGAGGCCCGGATCGAAGCCAGCCTGCAGCATGAGATCACCCGGCTCACCAACGAGAACCTGGTGCGTTCCAACACGCTCCGTCACATGCAGACGGGCAGCAAAACACGCGTCCGGCTGAAAAGGTGCTGGGAGAGAAACATGCAGAGTGAAGTGGCCGGTCTGCTGAGAATTAGAGTCCAGCTATCAGACGAGGCGTCACCTTAAAAGTGATCTCATCGAGGGCCAAAACGATGAATCGGATTGATTGTGATTAATCAGTTATTGAAATAATAATCAAATGGTTCAGTCATCGATTAATCGTTAACTAGAATATACATTCATCCATTTACTGAGATAGCACTCAGAACAGTAATCAATCCAAAAATGTACCAACAATCAATATTTTGTACTTTATATGACACAAAATCTAACCTTTGTTAAATGAGTTCTACCCAGAACTCAAGGGACGTAACTCTAGCTTCGCCTGGTTCAAATTCTGTAAAGAAAAAACAAAAACAACCCTCCTATCAGACACCTTTTGCTGTCCAGTTATTAATCAGTTAATCCAAGAGATAATCAATAAATCAGCCCTGCACAGTATTGATAAGTCAAGCAGAAAGGGCTGAGCTTTTCACATGATGGATGATATTTATGCAGGGGGTCCCGATACGTTTTCACTTCCGATACGATGCTGATATCGTAACAGATGCTGATACCGCTTTTATTACTTATTCTCTTGTTTTAAATAACTGAAAACGCTTGATCGAGTGATATTATCCAAACGAAGAGCAATAGTCAACAATGGCTGTGAGAACAACTAAGCCATGTATCATTAACCCGCGGGTTTGCTTACATGCACTCCTGCATGGAAAGGTGGGGGCGATACCTGTTCTTTTGGACAATATTGAACTGATTTCCAATATCGATATCGGGACATCCCCAGTACATTTTCCGTTTACAACAAATAATCACGCGTACACCAGGGATATTATGTTGTTGCATTTTAGGCAATAGTTGATTAAATCTTTTTGTAATTGTTTCCATCTATTACTGTATTTCTAATATTGTATTTAAAAATATTTTTAAAATAATCTATATAATGACCAATATTTTTTGTCCAATTCTCAGAAAAATTAACGGAGAACCAAAATAATGGTTCGTTGCAGTCCTTGTCTCATTTGGCAAATAATCTCGGAGGTGAAGATCTTGCTCATATTTCCTTGCAGTTCCAACAACACTTTGACTTCCATTAACCGTCTGTCCCTGCAACGCATCAGGACTTTTTTTCATTTTGAGCCACACATTAATGAAAGCGAAACAACGGCTGTGTGGATGTTGTCACCTGACAGGAACTCATGGCCGACGACCCCACAGCGTCCAGAGAGGCTCGAGTCATCATATTACGGCGGATGGTTGTATGTAGAGTGTGTGTGTGTGTGTGTGTGTGTTTGCATTAACTGAGATGGGTGTGTTCTGAGCGATCACTCTACTTTAGTGCACTTCCTCTCCTCTAACGACTAGAAAGTCCCACGGCCTTTTCTGAAGCAATAATCAGCACCGCTGCTCTAATTCCACTCTGAAATGTCCTGCTGCACCAGCTTGTTTGTTTCTCATGTCTTTCGTTCTTACCCACCACTAGAGGGCAACATTTGAAGGCCTGGTTGTGCTCTGCTCTCATTCCCTGCGTCTGTTCTAGGATCTGATGGAGCAGCTGGAGAAGCAGGACAGAACCATCCGGAAGCTGAAGAAGCAGCTGAAGGTTTACTCCAAGAGGATCGGCGAGATGGGGGGTGAGGCACGTTCATTACGCTCTCTGAAAATTTTGTTACACACATTTTTGTTAGTGTTTTTCAGTCAACAGCTGGTGTGTAACTCCTATTGCAAAAAAAAAAAAAAAAAAACACCTGCGCATTTTCCCCTCAAAAAAGAAAAACCCTAACAGATAAAACAAATCTGAAGTCAAAACTAAAAATTTAAAAAAAGACAGGGAGGTAAAAACTAAGATGCTATGGATATGAAGCTGATTGTGCCCTGAACTCTGTTTCCCAGCGGGTCAAACCGAGGGACAGACGTCTCCGGGGCAGATGGTGGAGGAGCCCATCCACCCGGTCAACATCCCCCGCAGGGAGAAAGACTTCCAGGGAATGCTGGAGTACAAGAAGGAGGATGAGATGAAGCTGGTTAAGAATCTCATTCTGGGTAAAAACATCCATCTTACATAAAGAAGTTCAGGGTTTTTTAATGAGCTATAAGGAACAAAGTAATTCACAAGCTTATTTTATGTAGCAGTGAGCAGAGATGACCAATAATATTGGGGCCTTTATGAAGTGAGAAATCTGAACGTGTCTTTTCAACCTCCCAGAGCTGAAGCCTCGCGGCGTAGCGGTGAACCTGATCCCAGGTCTGCCGGCTTACATCCTGTTCATGTGTCTGAGACACGCAGACTACGTCAACGACGACCAGAAAGTTCGGACTCTGCTCACGTCGACCATCAACAGCATCAAGAAGATCCTCAAGGTGCGTCCACGTAATGGAAGAACCAGGCCGACGTGACGGCGGCCGGTGAGAGGAGATCTGTTGACGCCGATACCTTTCTCTTCTTCTGCTCCTCTTAGAAACGAGGCGACGACTTTGAGACCGTCTCGTTCTGGTTGGCCAACACCTGCCGCTTCCTGCACTGTCTGAAACAATACAGCGGGGATGAGGTGACACCAACACACCAAAAAAAACAAGAAAATACGATTTGCTAAAAAATTTGCGTCTTTATCCTTTTTCCCGGTACACATGAGGCAGGAGTGAAAAGCAATTGAATGTCTGATGATTATCAGAGCTGTATAAGAGGCTAGCACTGATGCTAGCAGAACTACAGTTCAAAGTCACTGAAAGTTATTCAGACCCCTGACAGATTTAGATTCAACAGGCCGTCAATTTCATGTGTCTAAAATTAAGGCCTTAAATTCATTGAAAAACAACAAGTTGAACTTCAATTGGTTGATTACAAGTCTTAAATTTAGTTTTAAGACTATTTATTCTCACATATTCCATGTTTTCTTTTGTCTGGCTAGACTTTTCTGCTATGTAAAACATCTTTGGTGTGTTGAGCGACTATTGATAATTAGCTGCTAATATACCCCTGCTAGCTAGCTGGGTAGCTTTTTTAATGGGTAAGTGCAAGATTACTGCCAGCTGTCCGGACGACGCTCATCTTAGTCCTTGGTAGATTTGTCTTACAATTCATTTCTTTCATACATTTCTGTTGGCCTTATATTCCAGTCATAATGATTTTTTAAAAAAGTTTTAAATTTGAGTTGGTGAAAATGCAGAAAAATTGTTCTGAGATAATTTTCATTCGCTTGGAAATTGAATAACAACAATTTTAGGAAAAATAATCTTATTTACATTTTTTTTTTTAAGTGTAAGGAAATAAATTAGTCTTACCTAAGGTGAAAGACTGAGTCAATCACGAATGAATCAAATGCATTTTGATTATTATTTTATTAAGAAATGAAGCAAAGAGTATGAGCAATGACTCCCTGGCTAATCCAGGGAAGCAAAGAAAAGATAAAAGTTCATCGCTTTTAATATCCACCAGCTCTCTATCAGAGATACGGGAACTAAAGGGAGGATCCCACCAGGTTCAGTTTACTTCACAACTCTGGTATTTGCACCTGCAGACTGTGACCCTGGATGGTTCAAACCCAATTAGAAATACCCTTTATAATGTGTTTCCAGTGAGCTGCCTCCAACATGAAGGGTGCTTTGTAGCTAAAATTGATTGACATAAGACAAAGTTTGACATGACAAATGGCATGTCCAAAATTATATTTATCAGTGATTAATGACAATTTTTAACTGCAGTCAAACACTTCGTATGATAAATGTTTAGACACAGAGCAAAGAAAATAAATATAGCGAGATGCAATTAGCTGTCATGCTATTGTTACCCCATCGCTCATGTTAGTTGGAAATTCAGACTCAGCTTTAGCATCATGTTTGCAAAGTAGAACCAAAGTCGCAAATGTTTATCAAAAGTGGCGTTTCATGTGTGCAGATCTGCTGTAATTTTGCCCTCACTCCTCTGATACGGAAAAATTGCTGCATTTGTTCTATTTTAAGGCAGATATTCCAGAGTTTTTTGTTTTGTTTTTGCCCCAGGCCTTTATGAAGCACAATACATCCAGGCAGAACGAACACTGCCTGTCCAACTTTGACTTGGCGGAGTACAGACAGGTGATCAGTGACCTGGCCATCCAGATCTACCAGCAGCTGGTCAAATGCATGGAGAACATCCTGCAGCCGATGATAGGTGGGTGGAGGCACAACACTTCAAAACACTGCAGTAGTTAGAGTAGCACAAGGCTTACTCATATTTTCCCTACACATCAAATTGAACTAATCTGCGCTCTCCAGACCAAAAACCCTTGATTGAGTGTTTTTGCAGAAGCTTACGTGTGTTTGGGTGCTTTAGCACGGCGCCACATCACTGCGTCATATCACTGCGTTTTATCCTCGCAGTGTCTGGGATGTTGGAGCATGAGACCATCCAGGGCGTGTCTGGAGTGAAGCCCACAGGTCTCCGCAAGCGGACGTCCAGCATCGCCGACGAGGGGACCTACACCCTGGACTCCATCCTGCGTCAGCTCAGCGCCTTCCACTCCACCATGTGCCAGCACGGCACCGACCCGGAGCTCATCAAGCAGGTGGTGAAGCAGCTCTTCTACATCATCGGAGCCGTCACGCTCAACAACCTGCTGCTGCGGAAGGACATGTGCTCCTGGAGCAAAGGCATGCAGATCAGGTAGGAGGCGCCAGCTGCTGAGTTGGAGAGGGGGTTTTTTTGTTTGTGTTTACTGTGAGAGCTTGTAGTCAACAACGGATGCGTGCAGGTACAATGTGAGTCAGCTGGAGGAGTGGCTAAGAGACAAAGGGCTGATGAACTGTGGAGCCAAAGAGACCCTGGAGCCTCTGATCCAGGCCGCCCAGCTGCTGCAAGTGAAGAAGAAGACGGACGAAGACGCCGAGGCCATCTGCTCCATGTGCCACGCCCTCACCACCGCTCAGGTGCGCCCACAGCGACGTCTGACAGAAAGCTCAAGCCAAAATCCATCCACTCCTCTAAACGATTTCTGGTCCGATTCGTCTCTTTCAGATCGTAAAGGTCCTGAACCTCTACACTCCAGTCAACGAGTTCGAGGAGAGAGTTTCAGTTGCTTTCATACGAACCATCCAGGTAGACGTTTAATGAAACACCAATGAACTCACTGGTAACAAAGAATGATTTGGTTGTACAGATTTAAAGTGCATTAAAGCAACAATAGTGGAGGTTTGGTGAAGTAGCTATGATGCACGTACCACCTGTACGGCAATATCACCAAAAAACAGCATCAATCTCTTTTTAAAGCAGTAAAACTGTTTGGAAGTGTCAAATTTGAGGAACAATGAGATACTGTGATTAGAGTCAATGTAAGGCCATATTTAACTAAAAACAAAACCGTATCTCTGCTGTGGAAGTTGAGATTTTGTCTACAGAAACTCAAATCTGTTTTTGAAGGTCAGGGGAAGTTGGTGTGGTTTCAGACTAGACTTTTATTGTTTTTCTAAACTTTTTAAGACCCAATATTTCTAAATATTTTGTGTCAGTGATGCTGGTTTTCTGTTACCTGGTGGCTCATTTGATCTTCCTCGTTTGGCTTTGATCCCAAGACCTCCAGTCTGTTCACTATATTCACTTTTTCTGACCCTCTCTTCTTCTTCTCATCAGACCCGCTTGCGAGACCGCTGCGAGAGCCCCCAGCTGTTAATGGACACCAAAATGATCTACCCGGTCACCTTCCCATTCAACCCGTCCTCCTTGGCCCTGGAAACAATCCAGATCCCCACCTCCCTGAACCTGAGCTTCCTCACCAGGGTCTGAGCTGAAAAATCCCCGGCCGCGACCGTCGCCTCCACCTACTGGCCCGAGACAAGAGTATAAATATTAATGATAGTAAAAGCACTTCAATAAAATGTGGATGAACACAATCTGAAGAAACATTTTCTGTCTAAACGCTGACATGCACACACATCGGTGTCACCTTCTGGCTTGTGTCGCTCGGAAACGCGCGCTACTCGCCCCGAGCTCGTCATTAAACGCCTGTATAAACGCTTAGAGAAGCCATTGGATCCCATCAGTCATCAGCAAGAAGGTTAGTGTTACCCATCCTTCCTCAGTGTTTCCCGTCATCGTTGAGCTAGCTGCTGTTCACGTCTGAGTCACGAAAGCAAAGCAGGCAGAGATCTCACCACACAGCTAATTAGCAAACTATCGCAAAAACAGCCGAGCGATCGGGTTTTATCCCCCTCTGAGCACAGTCAAGCCAAGACGAGACAAAACTCATTGCCTGTACTATATTATTTATACACAAAGATATCTATATAGAAATAAATAATCTATCTTGTATTTTATTTATTGAAATTATGTTGCCAGCCTCAATGTTTAAAGAATACTGAACAGCTTTGCTTTAGCTGCACTGACGTACAATATTTATGTCCTAATTAGATAAGTTATATCATAGTCAGAAGGTCTGGCACAACTTTTGATTCGCTGTGTCATTAACTCAGATGTTTAGTGTTTATTTCAGGCAGAAGTGAGGAGAGTATATGAAGGGTTAAACTCTGCTGAGGGCTTTAACCTACGACCAGGTCCTCTGTTTACAGCTCTGATCAGAACCGAGAAGACACACCAGGAACATTTCAACTATGGAAGCCCCAACGTGCCACAAATTCAGAAGTCAAAACCTCTTTACTTTTGTTATGATTAAAGTTGCTGAATTTTATAAATAGGCAAATTCTCGATTGTGAATATATGAATCATTAAATGTGAAATGCTGTAATTAGTCATATGTGATGATATTTTAGTTAAGTTTGTGAATGTCAGTGATCAGTCAGCACTGTGTTGCTGTGTAAACGCTGCTCCATTTTCCTGCGCAGTGCTGGCTCCGCCCAATAACAAACTACTAACAGTGAAATACTCATTTAAATGCTTGTTTGCCATACATTTTTGAAGACATTACATTTACTACTACTTTAAATGAATTGGAACACACTGAACTAATCGAGTGATTTCTTTGTTGAATTGTGTCACTTTTGGACTTCCATATTCACCATACCGCCAACACTGCAATAAAAGCACAGATATGTACATAAGACGTGACACTCAGCTTCTGTTTCTCCTTACATTCTTCTGGTCAAGGCCTTGGAAAATGTTCCCGTTTATCTTTGTGTGCGTATTTATTTCAGTATTGCCATTTGTTTAGGGTTGTTTGTATTGTAAAGCCATATATTACTGAGCAGAATGAAGAGACATTTGTTTTTTTGTTTATTTTAAGTATGTTTTGCAGAAATCACCTGATATCTGTTTGTTACACTTTCTCTGCTTTACACCCACTTTTGCCTTCCTGTTTTTGTGACACAACATGGGCATTTGTTACAAATAACCAACAGATTATTTTTGATCATCGCCATCATTTTAACTGCTGGCTCAGTGCTTCTCTCAGTTCTTTTTTTATTATTATTCACTGTACAGATTGTTTAGCTTCAGATATCTCGGTACTTTAGCAAAGTATAAGGCATGAAGTGCTGCTGTTTCGTTCGTGTAACCTGCATGGTTTAGGCTTTCCGGCCGTCACCAGCTTGAGAAAAGGAGCCTGCATGTTAGGAAAACTAGAGCGTGGAGTCGAGTCCACCAGGAAATTTGCCCATGTTGTGACAAAGACTCTTCCGTCTTCCTCTGCTCTGTCTTTTCTGCACTTTCAGCCTGCTTCCTGTTGTGCCGCTAGTACTTGCTGTGCCTCTTCTCCTCCTCTTTTGATCATTATTGTCACCAAAAACACTCTGCTTAGTAAAATGCCATTTCTGGTTGGTCCAGTCCAGTTGCAAAGTTTTTGTTGGAACTGGACTTTTGAGGCAAATGAGATGGAAAAAAAAGAGCAGAGGCACAAAATGAGGCAGAGAAATCTCAATAACCCAGAGGAGTGATATCTTGTTGGACGTCCTGATTGGATTAAAGAGAAAGTGCTATGTTTGGAAATGCACCAATTGGATGGGAATCTGCAGAAACATCAAAAGTTTTTATGATATGTAGCCCTTAGAAGAAAAAAAACCTGAATCAGTAAAAATATACCTGACCGGACGATCGGCAGTAACATTTTTACTTTGAAAACATCCGTCTGCTCTCACTGGGACCACATTTAATAGTTCAGCCTTTTGTTTGTCTGGGTTTTTTTTTTTTTTTTTTTTTTGTGCAACGTTTCTGGCTCGTGCCAAGAGGTCAGTCATATCTGCTGGTTGTGTTTTTGAAGGACAGCGACGAAGTTGTCGCTCTACCATTTGAATGTTAATGTTCTAACGAGTGTATCATGATTTTTAGCTGCACATTGTAGAAGAAGCCTTATCTGACTTTACTGGTTATGTGAATGACTTACACACTCACACACACACACATTGTGACACTGAGTTCTCCCAGTACAGGTTTTTTTTTTGTTCTCTCGCTGTTAAATGAGTAGAAGTGATAAAATGTGATCATGCCGTTCTGATGACGCCTCTTCTTGTCCTGCAGCTGGTGTAACACAGATGGTTTGAAGTGTTTGTTGATGAGTATGGACTGGAAAAACTGATTAAAAAAAACTTAAAACTCCCGCACTCAGTGGGAGCCGCGACGCTCATCGGTTGGTTTATTTGAGAAGAAAACGCCGTCATCGCTTCGGTCTCCGTTTCCACAGGAAGCTGCTCGTAAGATACGACCCAGACGTTACAAATGATCATTGTTCTCATCAGCATTAGAGTTAATTGTGCCCATTAAATAAACGATGAAAAAAAAAATACAAATAGTTCGGAGGCCAGCTGTGGCGATACTGGTGCAAACTTGCACCAGTACCGGGTGTTTCCCTCTTTAAACCAGTGTGTACATTTGACCAACTGGACTGTTTGTAGTTTCGGGTAGCTGTGCTTCGTGAATGTGTTCACCGTTAGCAAACTTGGAATAAAATTTCAACTCTGTAAGTAAAATAAAAGAATTCAGCACTGGTGGATGGTCCTGGAGTTTTATTATAACTTTAAATGTTCAATATTTCATGCCACGGGTAAGGATGTGTGGGTTCTTGGTTTTTAAGTCGACCCAAAGGTATGGTTCAGAGAATACCATTGAACTATGGAAACAATAACTACTTTATTTTGAAAGGTCCTGGTAAACTGTGTGCGCAGAAATACAACTGAGTTTCAGTTTCCAGCAGCCTGAAAAAGACAGAGGCAACCAGAACGACTGGTATCTGAACAGGCGATGAACTGGTAGCCTATGAAAGCCAATTTCTAATATTGATAAAAATAAAAATGCATTTAATAACTGTACCATAATTAAATACCAACAAATCTAGATTAAGATAACCTGGAAAATTTTAAACATTGAGCACTGAACCTGCAAGGCCCTAGTCACGTTTTGAATATGCAAAGATTTCCAGATTCCTTTTCTATGGAAAATGAAACCATTTTGTTTGTATTCTTTTTTTATATTGTGTTTTTTATTGTTGGGAAGGTAAAATTGCCTAAACAAATCATTATTTTTGTAATTCTAAAATTACAAGAACAATACTGGCTTACTGTCAAAATATTGAAAAGTAAACTGGAGAAACATCTGATTTGACATTTTTCAGATTATAGTCATATATTAGCTAGCTGTTAAGTTGTGCTTAATTTGTTAAAAAAATAATTTTTACTGTGTTGTGAAAACCAATAAGACACTTCACTTCTTGATTATTCAGGAGACAAAATAATCACATTATTTTTTTTATTTAAATAGTTTTTTAAATTCATTTTTCAGCAGTTTTTTCATCTTTTCTAAGACGATTGCCAAATTTCCTCTAACTTAGTTGTCTGATTATTCTGAATCTCCCAACCACACTAATCATTTTGAGCTGAACAGAATTTTTTTTTACCATTTTGAATTACATTTTTTGCAAAAATTCCACTTGTTGGTTTTACAGATGATTGTATTATAATTTTATAGAACTACTAAAGTACTTGCATGGCTTATTATTCAATATTTTATTCAACATTTTCAACCTATTATTTCCTGTTTTAACTGTTTTGTCGGTTAGATTTGGAGATGGAGAGAGTTTGGGTAACACATAGGATGTGTAGCTAAATAATTTGCCATGCAGCCTAATGTGGTCAAACAGAATAATTCATGTGAAACCTTTTGGTCCCACCTTTAAATGGATCCTGCAAGTGAAGTGGGGAAGTCAAAACAGAGCCGAGTCACGGCTAAGACACTTTCCTAAGAGGCTTACTGCGTCCCCTCTGTCCCTCGCTGATCCGTCACTGGAACGACTCACTTCTACCGGGACAGGTACCTGCTGGGTGACGGGAAACGGTCTCTTCTGTGGTAGGATACCTTTTATTTAGCTAGAAATATGGACAATAAACATGTGCAATATCATTGGGGAGACGATTCAGATGGGGTTTAATTTAATTGTAAAAAATGTTACACTAAACGGTAAAAAAAAAAAAAAAAAATCTTAATAAAATTGCTGTTAGCAAATTTGCCTTTCAAGGTAAAAATCTACAACAACATGCAGTCAGGTCGGTTTAGATTAACTTGTTGCTGTTTGATGATCAATCTTTAACCACAGTTAGTTTGGAGCATGAAATCATCTTAAGAGTGAAAATAAATTTTAGCAAAACATTGTTTAATTTTACGAACTGAAATAAATTAATAAAAGTCTTAAATAATTTATAATGAGAGCCCTTACACAAAGTAAGAGCTGGTTAAGTGTGTGAGGAATCGAGATGTGCGTGTTTCCCAGAATAGCTGCTCAACTCTGAGAAGGATCAGGCTGGAGTAGATTACCAGCTGCTTATCTCCTGTACAGCCCACGCTCGCGCACACACGCACACAAAGGCTTGATTAAATAAAAACCTAATCAGTGTGTGGTCTGTTTGATGGAGTGCACCCCTCTGTGTCCAGTAGGCGTGTCGCTGATCCTCTGCAGCCATGTGTGACCAGACGTTCATGGCGGCCACCTTCGGCCCATGTGACAACTGCAGCAAGGCCAGTCCGCTGATGAACATCTACATCAAGACCGAGGCCATCAACTACTGCTCCTTCTGCGTGGAAATGGTAAAGCAGCGACTCTGAGCTGCTGCCCGGTTCCGCTGTAAAACCTCACGTTGTGTCCATCCAGACTGCATGAAAGTTTTAATTCGCCTGGAAACCTTTTCACAGTAAAACTCCAGATGTGCTGTTTAAATCAGATATTTATATACAGAATATAAAGGGTTCTTTTCCCCTCACAGTTTGATTCAGCTTAGTTAGAATTACCCAAATTATTTGTGTTTACTAAATGCCAGAAAACTTTGTGAGAACTATTTTTTAGATTTTTTTTTCTAACTTTCTTCAAACTGTTTGCGGTCAACTTCTCAGACGTTTCCAACATCTGACCAATGAGAGGCTTCTCTCTCATTGCTGAAAGAGATAGTAATCATTCTTCATGTAAACTTCTCATTCTGAAGAAATTTTTTTCCCTCTCATTAATGGAAAAAAGATTTAATTGACTCAAGGGAACAGAATACAAATGCTCAAAATTGAAGTTTAGTTAATAAAAAAATCAATTACAATTACAGTCAGCGGGTAAAAACAATACATTTATTATAGCGGGATATGCTACTTTTACATGGGACTCTCCACATATTTAGCTTTGACCCTATAACAGTGGTTCTTAACCTTTTTCGAGGTACTGAACCTACTAGTTTTATATATGCATTCACTGAACCCTTCTTTAGTGATAAATAAAATATTATTTTTTCCAAATTCAAGACATGGGTATATATATATTTTTTTACTGGTGCACAAAATGAGCCATGCATGAACATCACCTTGCTCAAAGAACAAAACCTACACAGTGCATGAACTCACAACAAATTATGCATCTTTTCAAACAAGGTGTTACCAAATAAATAAACAATGCTTAGCCTGGTGGGGGGGGCAGGTAAAGTCTGGTGGCCTGCCAGGCTTATAATACACTGGGGGAAACCCTGAGTTTATGTAAGGGCAAATGCGTACATATTTATTACCTTGACAGATCTGACATTTTTGAGTGTAGCTTAACTTTTTTTCTACTCCTCTTTTTATCAACATTAAAATAAATGTTTATTTCTCAATAGGATCATGCGAGCAGACTGGGACTGACGGTTCATGAGGGATTTCTGCGATAGTCGGGTTTAAAAACAAGAACCAGAGGAGAGTGAAGCTGCGTTTACACTGCGGGGCTGGCTCTTAAAAGCCTTCAGTGTCTCTGAATAGCAGGACAGATAGAGGATGGGGGGGAGGCAGAGCAGAGAGCGACTGCATCACTGCTGCTCCCCAGGCTCATATTAATGGACCTCTAACCACCAGCCAAACTGTGCTGCTTCGCACAACATTTTCCTGCTTTTTGCTCTCATCCCTCCTCTTTTCTTTTTTCTAATCCCCTTTCTTCCTCTCCCTCTCTTTTTTTCTCTGTGTCTAACTTTGTTCCGGCGGCGTCTTTCTCGATGAAGATGGCGTGCCAGGGGCTCCAGAAAGGGGAGACCCTGGCATCACTGAAGAAAGAGAGCGAGAACCTGAAGAAGAAGCTGGAGGAGGAGCGCGGCAAGCTGAACGATGTGGAGCGTGAGTGGCCGTGGAAGCTAACGCTGCTGCAAACCGGCTCTTGAGAGCTTATTGTTGGTGCAGAGCACTGATATCAGGCTGTTTACAGTTTGTTTCTGTTCTTTTAGTCTTGTTCATACCAGCAATGGTGTGGATTTTATGCACAACTTTAAGTTCATCTAATTGTGTAAAATACAGACTTGTCTTAGGTTGCAAACTGCTTCAAGGTGTTTAGTTTCTCTAGTTTACAGATTTCTTTTTGAGTAAATTAACATTTTTGATCGGTACTGCAATTTAGTAAATTACAAATTCTGTGTTCTTACACTTCAAATAAGACAAATATCCATCTTAATTTTAGCCAATGTAATTCTGTTGTCTTAGATCAAGAACAGGGCCGGACATTACAAAGAGTCTTAAAGGGGCAGTACCCGATATTTGGGCTGCCCTTAAATATTTATGAAAGTCAAAAGCCCATATCAGGTGAATTGGATTACTATTTCGAGATTTTTATAAGTACTTGAGTATTTGAAAATTATGAAGTTATCGTAATTTTTCTTTGTGGGGAGGGACCAACAAGGAGCTTCTCCGTACTTCAATGTTTATCTTGTCAATTATGTTGCTATTGGGTTCTGAGGATGACCCAATCAGAACCTCACCAATCAGCATAATATGCTAATGTTGGAACCCAGCACACTCTGGAGTGAAACACCTGGTACACGTGCAAAGGCGCCCCCAGGAATCTTGGGCCCACTGACAAAAAATTAAATTGGGCCCCCCACACAGCTGCTGTTGCAATTTCTTGAGTCTAAGAAATTGTGATCAAAGGCTTTAAAGGCTTGCAACTGTGTTGTTGTTTTTTTTGGTCTAATACTGATAAGGAGCACAATATTTACTGCTCATGAACTTAATGTCCAACAGTCCACATACTGCATACAATTAGGTTGCTTAAATTTTTCTACCAGTTTTAGATTACTGAAATGTCTCTTCTTACATTTTTACCGCTAAAAACAATCTTCTTTGAAAATACAATCTGATTAATTTTGTAATTGTCAGGGCCCGAATTTTTAATTATTTCTATGAACAAATAAATACATTACAGAGGGCCCCCTGTTGGTCAGATTTTACAGTGTTTCCCTTTTCCTTTTTCTTCTTCCACTTTAGATCATGATTTTAATAAAACATGCAAATTAAATATGAATGCATATCAAAATTTGACTCATTTTGGGAAGCAAAATCTAAGAGAACAGTTTCAATCTAAAATGTAGGACCTTTACCAAGTATAGCCACGTGTGTGTGTTTGTGCATGTCACCCCAGTGCATCAGGTGGCTGAGAAGGTGGAGGCGGTGGCCGCTCTGTCCTTGAAGACCAGGCGTGTCCTGAAAGGCCATGGCAACAAGGTTCTGTGTATGGACTGGTGTAAGGACAAACGTCGCCTGGTCAGCTCTGCACAGGTACACACACACATTCAGGGCCCTGTGGTGTCCCTTCTGCAGGGTATGGGGGGAAAAAACTTCATTTTATGACACCATTTAAGCTTTCTCATTGACATTTACGACCTGCGTGGGTTATATCTTTAAAAAAGCTTAATAACACTTTAAGTTTAGTGAGTGAACCGGCTGTTTACTTCAGTACATTCCTATGCAATAAGTTTAAGAATGATTTATTTTATTGGCGCTGGATATTTGTTGAAGTAAATGTAAACTTACCCATGGTGAAGTTAGCTGTTTCTGGTAATAAATGCTTTGCCAAACAATTTGAAGCCGTTAAGCTAGCCTCGGTTTAAGCTAGGTTCGTCGCGCGCGCTTCACTACGCGGTTGTTCAATTTCCGGTTAAGAAAAAGACGCCTTTAAGCGCATGTCTTCCCCTTCTCTCTCTCCTCCTTATTTTCTATAAACTCACTGATCAACACAGGTCTTTAAGAAAAACGTGTCAGCTTCCCGGAACTCGTTCTAAGGCTGAACGCGTTTCAACGTGAATTCCGACACGTTCTGCTTTGCATCCTGGGATTTGTAGTTTGGTCACGCATAATTCCCAAGTTCTTCTGCAAGAGCTACAAACCACAGAAATAATTAAATGAATTCTAAAATATTACACGCAACTAAATTTAGATTTTTTTAAAGTCTAAAATTTGGATCCAATATTTTATATTTTATTTTATTTGTAGACATTCTGATATTTTATATTTGTTGCATGAATATGGGACAAATGCAGTATGTTTCTCTCATCTAGGACGGAAAAGTGATTGTCTGGGATGCGTTTACTCTTAATAAGGTAGGTGGATGATGGATGGAATAGTGGGGATGGATTTATGCTTCTTAAAAGATGCATTTTTAAAGTATTTTGACCATTGAGTAACATTTTAAATGTAGCTTGCTTTGTCAGAAAAATGCATTTAAAAATCTATATAACATTAAACTTATTCATGATTCAATTTCATAAGCTGATCAATTTGATTTAATCCGACTGTAAATTTGTATTTTAAGTCCAACTTTGCAGCCTTAATCTGATAGATCACTTCAGTGAACGATCTTCAAAGAGCAACAGTTGTGTTCAAATATTTCAAATAGCATTCCCTGTAAAAGCAAATAAAAACTAGGAAAATCTAAACTAATCAGTAAGTCAGTTGATGTGACACATCTATCACTGCTCTGGAGGAAGGGCGACCCCAGTTTGACCTTTGCTACTCATCGGACAGCCAAATGGTTTTTCTTCATCCATACTCCTCCATATGAGCTGCTGGTGCTGCTGGGCTTATGCGCCTCCCCTCTCCTAACATCTGGGAAGTAAAACGGTTAGACAGAAATATCCCTTTAAAGATTATCTGTCCATCAGTCGACTTTGACAGCTGCCGATGTGTTGATATGTAGGTAGGCTGAATGACTTTTATCCTGCTTTAAAGATTTATTTTATGCATCCCAGACCTGAAACTTTGAATGTTACTCAGAGCCAGGCTGACAGGAGCTACAGTGTCTAGTAAAAAATATTTATGCTTTCTTAGATTTTATTCAGCAGCAAGTAAACATTTCTGTGTCATTTATTGGGATTTTATTTGATTAAACAGAATCTGTCGAATGAGGAACTAATCTTTTTCGTCCATCAACGTGTGTGTGTGTTTCTGTGTGTGTTGTTTGTGTCCTAAAGGAGCATGGGATAACCCTGCCGTGCACATGGGTGATGGCATGTGCATACGCTCCCTCCGGTTGTGCTGTGGCATGTGGGTGAGTGCGCTGCTTCTTTAAAATTTCTAAAACGTACGATTGGCGTCCTTTATTCAGAACTCACAGAAAGGCTGTCATGAAACTAAATCTGTGTGATCTCATTCGTCAGGGGCCTGGATAACAAATGCTCTGTGGTCCCGCTGTCGCTGGACAGAAACGAGAACCTGGCAGCAAAGAAGAAGTCGGTCGCCATGCACACCAACTATGTATCAGGATGCTCCTTCACCAACTCGGACATGCAGGTGCGATACTAGAAATATCAATAATTATAGCGAAACCTCTCAGAAATCCATATGTAGAGTAGTTGCACAAAACTAATATAAGGAGAGTAACTGCTGAAAAACGTAAAATAAATAAACACAAAATAATTAGCAGAGGGTCAAATACTAAGCCTTGTGGAACTCTACGGTACAACGGAGCAGAGGATCATCTGAAATCATCTCAACAACCACAAAACAGTGAGACTGTTTTTAATGTTAACCAGTTCAGTACTGATTGTTATGAACATTAATGTCTTTAATCAAAGTGAAAACAAGACACTTCTGCTGTTATAATGTTGAAAACTCAATGCCTTTTGACATAAACCTAGCTCTAAAAAAATCAGAGCAGGTCATTTTCATCTAATCCAATGTTCATAGTTCTGGAAAAATTCTTAGAAAAAAAACCAAAAACGTAACATTTAAAATTAAACAAGGCAAGTTTGTGCAAAATGTTTCATTATGCAAAGTCAGGTGGGGGCAACAGCCAACATACCACATTCTGACACAAAGTTTCTTATTGTCTGTTTTAGTTAAAGTTTAAACTGAAAAAAAAAATCAGTTCGAGCTGCATTCTTATCTTTATTTTTTGACATTTTGTAATCTCAAGATTGGTATTTGGTTGCGTCCAGTACACATCACCTCCGCTCAGCCGGGTGGATGAGAGGGTGGAAGGAAGGACCCGAAGGAAATGGTCTGAGCTGTTTGCTTTAATAATTAACTCCTTTGTGACGCTTCACAAAGCAGAGAAGCACCGAGGGAAGAGCGGATGAGAGAGAGACCGAGAGACAGAGAGAGAGAGCTGTGATCGTCTGTCCTGGGAGTATTAATAGACTCCGAGTGGCTTTTATCTGGGGCAGAACATTTACCACCCAAATAAAAGCAAGTGGACAGCAAAAGTGTTCAGACCAGTCCACTTGTTCCACCTTTACCGTTGATGTGTTACAATTCACATAATATGAGCCCTTTGTATTGCCTTGTTGCTGAAAATGTGCTATTCAAATAAAATTACCTTGTCTTCCCTTACAGGGTGGGCCATAAGTTTCCACACATAAAAAATAAACATTTTTGACTACTACTCTGTGTAGTCACTGGGCCACTTCATGGTTGATCTGCAACATTTTCAGTTTCCTGAAACTTGCAAATAAGTTTGGCCACAGTGTTGTGTGTGTGTGTGTGTGTGTGTGTGTGTGTGCGTGCGTGCGTGTGTGTGCTTTTGTGTGTTGCTCGTTCCATGTTTTCTATTAAAGTTTCATGGAGTCTGCTTCCTGATCCAGCCCGTCAGCGTAATTTAAATTCTTTGTTCTTTTGTCAAATGCATCTTCTTGGGTGTCTGAAATATAAAAGAAATATACATTTTACATTCTCCTAAGTATGGAAACGTATGGCCCACCCTGTAGAATAGAAACAATGTTTATTGTCAAGTGTCAATCTTGCAACGCTAGTATCGATCTGATACTGATATTTTGATATCGGTATTAATTATATTTCATATCAATCCGCACACAACTAATGGATGAGGCTTAATACTGCAGAAAACCTCTTTTTACTCGAGACTGAGCAAAAAGTGGTTCTACAAACTGTCAATGCGATTAGGCAGAATTCAAATGCACACCGCACCTTCCAGATTTTCATTTCTAAACTAAAATGTAAAATAAACACCCTGCACAGTCTTCCCTGCGCTAACTACGCACTACTTTGTGTTGCTCTGTCAAACCGAATCCCAGTAAAAACACGTCAGAGGTAACAACTGTAGAATTTTGCAAGGCGGCATAAACGCAGAATCATAAAAACTTTCCTTTGTGTATCTGTGTGAAACCTTTTCGCGTGCAATTCCGATGAGCTCCATTTTTAGACACGATGCAGAAAGAAAGACTGAAAGTAAGAGTCTGAGCCGCTGCAGCAGGATGTGGTGTGTTTCAGCTCTGAGGTCACGCAGCATCCTCTCTAATCAGGCAGACAGCAGGGACGCCTTTTGTTTGAGTAAATCTCTGAGTCCCCATGATTTGTTTTCATCAGACCATTTTGGTGACATCGTACTGATTTGCGAGCCTGTTTGTATACAGATAGCTGATTGCTATATGTATACAGAGTAAGCGAGGAGCCGCGTTTCTACTCTCTTTTGCCTTATTTGTTGTTTAGATTCCCGTGTTCCTGGTTCTGATCTTTGGACTAATCATTTCTTTTCCTCTCACTATTAGACTCTACTTCCTTTATGTGTAAAGAAACCGTTTTGCTCTTTCAACCGAGCTTCCCTGAGAACTGGTAGTGGTCGCAGACAGTAAATTTAGCAACAGCGATACTACTGGGTTATTTTGGTCTATTTCATTTCCCAGTAAATTAGAGAAATGAGAGCAAAACCAGCAGGTAGAGCAATTCACAAGAAAGAGCAGCGGTCTGTTTTACAAATAGGCCTGGTTACTGCTTTTCGAGGTGGACCAAGATTTGAAATTGAAAAATGTTACTATTTTACTACTCAAAATCAGATTAGTTTGAAAGTCAATTCTATGTTCATGTGTTGTTTAAATAATGGCGATAAAGTGAGCCCTTTCCGACCTTTGACAAAATCTGGGTGTGATGATGGAGTCAGACCCGAACCTTCAGAGTCACATAAAGACAACTACAAAGTCGGCCTTCTGTCACCTGATGAACATTTGCAGGTTTAAGGAACTGATGTCCCAGTGAGATCTAGAAAAACTCATCCATACATAAACTAAGTACTGTTTGTTTATAAATCACTGAATGGCTTAACACCAAAATATATTGAAGATCTGCTATTGTTGTGTCAACCTTCCGGACCTTATGCCCAGAACCAGAACCAGACATGGAGAAGCAGCATTCAGCTTCTATGCACCACAAATCTGGAACTAACTTCCAGAAATCTCCAAAACTGTCGCAGCTGTTTTTGTACTATAATAAATGGAAAATTAATCAACATATCTGACGTGTATTTATAATTTTGATGATGGCACTCATGTTGGTTTCCTCAGGTGTTGACTGCGTGGTGTCTTTTATGGCTTTGTGTTTTTACGACATAAAGCACTTTGAACTGCCTTATTGCTGAAATGTGCCATGCAGATAAACTTGATTGATAGTTTGCGTGTTTGTGTGTGCCAGCTGCTGACCTCCAGCGGGGATGGAACATGTGCATTGTGGGACGTGGAGAGTGGGCAGCTGCTGCAGAGTTTCCACGGTCACACGGCGGACGTCTTGTCGCTGGACCTCGCTCCGTCCGAGACCGGAAACACGTTTGTGTCCGGGGTGAGGAGCCTGAAAAAATGTTTTTTTCTTTGTTTTTATTTAGAGATGTAATTAGTGGCTTTCTTTGACTAACTTTTCTCCTGATGCGTCGCTCTCAGGGCTGCGATATGAAGGCCAACGTGTGGGACATGCGCTCGGGACAGAACATTCAGTCTTTTGAAAGCCACGAGTCGGATATCAACTGTGTGAAGTGAGTTCAGCTCATTAAAAGACGCACAGATCTGACTTTAACCCAAACAGATCCACTGTCATCATTTTACAGGCATTTTGTGTATTTTTAGACTTTAATGACAGGAAGAAAGAGCTGAGTTTAATGGTCTAAACTCTTTGCGTGCGTAATCTGTGATTTAAAAGCTGGATCTCTTGGATTTACAGATGATTGCTGGTTGCTGAAACTTGTTGCGAAAATATTCCTGATTGAATTTAATTTGTACGTCTCACATGCAATTTTAACGCTCTAAAAAAAAATAGACTCCTTAAGTTTTATCTCACTGTTCGACCCGTAATCCTCTCAGTGCGGTCATGACGTCCTTCCCAGAAGCGCAGTGTCAGCAAAAGTTTTTTTTTTTTTTTGTCTTGATAGGACAAATTTCCCAACTTTTAAGGTTACAACACATCAGAAGTATGTCTTAGATTATCCTTAACGTAGTTAAAACAACATTTTGATAGATTTGAATGCTAAAAATCTTTAACCAAAACAGACCTGCTTTAAGTTTAAATGGATCCAATGCATGTCAGATCTGTTTAAAACAAAAACAAAAAAACATCTGATTGTGTGCTGTTTCTGTTTTAATAAATTGTAATTTTTTTGTTGCTATAAATATCGAAAATGAAAAGAATTAGGTTGTATTAGAAATCCTCACTGGTCAGGGCCCTGGGCTGAATGTGACTCATTTCCAGGTAACGTCCTCCTGACCCACCAGCAACACTGACTTATCTATACTGTTACTGTGTGAGTCACTTCTCACTTCATTCACTTTTAGTCAGTAGCACTAAAATGAGTTCTACTCACTCATTTTTCTTTTACAGAAAAAAAGTTCTTGCATTTAAATCTGAGCATTTAAAAATAATAATAAATTTAGGGTATTTAGTCTCCAGAGTACGGTCTAGAGTTCAGTTGAAGATCTTACACACAATTGTGAGAATGCAAAAAGTTTCACAAGTATTTTGCTTTGCTGCTCAGTAAAACTGATAATTGACAAAAGTTTGTTGAATATCCAATTCGCACATTTGACCTTGCAGTCGTGACCGGCTCGATTACAACAAATTGAAGCAGCTACTGAACAAATACGACCAGAAATTGGAGATAAACAGTTGATCATGTCTGAATGTAATCTCCCGGACATCCAGGTACTACCCCAGCGGAGACGCGTTTGCTTCTGCGTCAGACGACGCCACGGTAAGTTCTGCTTCTCCACTTGTTGTTATGCGTTTCTGTCCCCATGAACTATGTCAGTGATTCTGAGGAAGTAATGTTTACTTGATGACCTCATGGCACGTTGCTTTTCATAAAAGTTATTTGTGACACCCTCTGACCAGCTATAATCCTAAGCTAAAATAAGCTGAAGTCGTGCCTGTGTGTGTGTGTGTGCGTGCGTGCGTGCGTGTGTGTGTGTGTACTAGTAGTAGTCCAGCTGTGAATGTTGATTCAGTCGAAGATGTTTCTTTGTTCTCCTCAGTGCCGTTTCTATGACCTGCGGGCGGACCGCGAAGTCGCCGTCTACCAGAAGGACAGCATCATATTTGGCGCCTCCTCTGTGGACTTCTCTCTGAGTGGTGAGAAGCATTTTTAATTCAAGCTGGACTGCAAAACGTTAAGCTGTTCACCTAAGTAATATTTACTAACTAAATCTGTTGGCCTACTGGTAATATGCAAGTATTCCATATGCATGATACCAAATCAGAAGTATTTTATAACCAAAACAAAATTTCCTCTCATTCAATTGTTTGTCTTTGCTTCCCCGAAATTCCCCACTTCCTTTTTTTTTTTTATGTCATTATTTTCATCTTCCGCCCACGCATCCAGGCCGTCTGCTGTTCTCTGGGTACAACGACTACACCATAAACATCTGGGACGTTTTGAAGGGGACTCGCGTCTCCATCCTGTTTGGCCACGAAAACCGCATCAGCAGAGTCCGAGTGTCGCCTGATGGCACGGCGCTCTGCTCAGCCTCCTGGGACAACAGCCTACGGGTGAGCAGGAGTTTCCCCGCAAAGCAGGAAGTGGGAAGTTAGAAGCTTCGAAAAAAAAACAAAAAAAATTGAACAGAAAACCAAAGACTTTGGCATGATTTATCACTCAGACAATAAGCACTACTGAAAAAATAATTTATACTTCCTTGTGTTGATACATTACACAGGTGTGAGTGTTTTCATAAATCATTTCCATGTCTGAAAATGACTTCAGGTATTTTTCCTCTCCTAAATTAAGCTTCTTTTTCTTTAAGCCCCTTTAAAAACAACAAGGTAATGCAGGAAGTAGTTCCATCCTTCCATCATCGTCCGCTCAGGTCCAAACCAGTATTATACCAGCAACATCCTCCAGCTCATTTTTGGGGTTTCCAAGGTCCCAAGGCCTGAAGGGACATGTAAACTTACAGTCTTCTACACTGACGCATCATAATGGCAACTGTGTAGCAAAATATGAATGTAAACACGTTCAGAAAATCAAATGTTTTGTTTAAATTGAAGCAGTCATTAAAATATATGTTCAGTTTGTATCACAACACTGTGACCCTTGTTTTCACAGACACCGTCAGTCATGGTGTGACACGATGATTTCCCTCTGTCTTGCAGATTTGGGCCTAGCGTCGTCTCAGCGGTTCAGTCCAAGTAAACAACACGAAGATTATCGCTCCTGCCGGATACCAGTCCCTCTTTCTCGAGCCAAAACTTCGGCTTCACTCTGAAGTTCGACCGCTTCCAAATGTGATGATGCATCAGTTCCTTGTTAGCGCGCAAATTTAAACAGCTTGTTAGCGACACATCTGAACGCTGCGCCTGGTAAATGGACTTGGACCCCTTGAATATTTTCAGATTTTGTCAAGTTACAGTCACGGCTTTTCCATGAATTATATTGCACTTTTAGGCGAAGGGCCAGTTTTTCTGATTGAAAAAAAAAGACCTTAGGATGCCACCATGTTTCAGACTTTTCACCAAACCACGTCTCCCTTTTCTTTCTATACTTACTTTAGTTAAATACATTCAGGTTTGTGATCGTAATGTGACAAATGTCTAACTAACTAATCTGTTGGCCTACTGGTAATAAAATTTACCATAGAAATCATATTGACCAACAAAAATAAAAACAATGGAAAAAGCATATTTCTGCAATGAACAGATAAAAGTAGTACTAATAACTGTGTAAGAACAATATATTGGTCATTATTGTCATCATTTAACTTTCTTTATTTGGCTTGTGAACTGCAGTCAGATTCATTTTAGTGGGTTTGTAAGCGCAGCTATAATATAACGGCACCTTATGGAATAAAGTTAGTTACCAGTACTATTATGATTTTATTTAAAGGCGTATTAACTATTTTGATCACTTATTTTCCCATAAAAAAATAGAAACAGTTGTGGAGTCTTCGTTCCTTCCTTTTTTTTATTATAACCAAACAACGACAGCATTTCACTAGTGACAAAAAAAACTATGCACAAAATTCAATCCCTACCAAAAATGACAGGTGGTTATAATTATCCAAAGACATGGTGAGTCGCATTAAAATCTAGACCTGCACTGTCAGGTCAATCTGAGAGCGCAGAGAAATTAATTTCCAAACCAGGGCACACATCTGTTCCCTCGGCAAAGTTTCACCTGAAAACCTAGGACAGAAATTCGTTGTGTCAACACAAATGGCAGCCATGGGAAGGGAATCCAGGTCACCCTGGATGACTGGCAACCAGTTAATAGCAGAAGATTTACTCTCTCTACATCACGCCATGTTGTTTTCTCACCAAATAAATCTGGTCACCATGATGGGTTTTGGCTTCTTTTTTTTTTTCCAGTTCTGTCTGCACAAAACTGAGGGTAATGATTTAGTTCTGGCTCTTTTTTTTTAGAGTTTTGTGGCATTGGAGGCTTTTATTCATAAGTTGCTGGCAGACAGAGATGGGGGAAGACATGCGGTAATTGGCTCATGTCTGAAGATGGAACCTGGGACAGCTGCCTTCTGGAGCAGGACGATTTAAATGGAGAAAACGTATTAACCACAGCTGAAAAATAACTCTATTTGTGCAAATTTTGTTTCTCTGTTATTTTGTGATGGTGGCTCGTTTTCCATGTCAAAAATTAAAAAAAACGAGAAGTGGCTTCCAAATGGAAACCAAGAACACAAAGTTGTGAGATCAGGGCACAACACAATTTCCACCCATGGTCTAGTGGCTGACTCCCTGCAGCCAATTTATACAAAACCACTCAATGCATTAGAATGTATAATGAACGGAGGAATGAAGAAACTTTTCATTGAATTGAAGAGTTCCTTCATTTCAAAAATTCAGTTCACTTAGTGGAACTGAATACACACGTCATTTACACACAGACTGATGTTTTCAAGCTTTTCCTTCTGTTAGTTCTGATAATTTTTTCCTCAGACTTAATGATATTTAAGATTAGAATAATTTTATACAGATTTGCAGGCTTTACAAAAACTATGTTTACCCACCTAGTAAAAGACTACTTTTTAGAAGGTACAGAGTCATTTTAAAAATAAGATGTAATTTCCCCCTCTTCCCTTCCCCTAAAAGTGAGAATCAACACTAAGGACTACTGAAACCTTGTGTTCTGAACTATTGGACAGTCCCTCAAAACAAACAAAACATTAATAGGAAGCTCTTGCTGGCACCAGTTTGTTTTGCATATTCAGTTTGCCAAAAACTCCCATGAAATTTCCTGAGGGAAATACTGTGATTAATTGAATGGGGGAAAGTGGAAAAGAAGAAGGGAAAATAAAGAGACAGGTAAAAAAGGAAATTCCCCTTCGGTGAAAGTACTTCAGATTTTTAACCGACCACAGGTCTGGTTACAACCTGTTTGTTTCGCTTTCTAAAGCTGGTCAATGATCTCCAGGATTTAATTGTGTTGTCAGTTTACAGCGCAGTGACAATGTGTGAAAATCTGAATTCTGTTATTTTTGGATTAAACCTCTTATTCTGCCAGTACATGTAATATACATATATATTTTAATTTATGACAGCCAATGTAGTTTTGTCGTGCTCTTAGACCAATCCCAAATTTAGGACAGTGCTTAGTAATTGGCTTATGTGGCTTAAAACTGCAGACAAAGGTTACTTTCGATCAATGGCTTGAAGAACACTTGTATTTCTGTTGCAGAAGAAATACACATTTGGAAATAGCTGCACAACGAGTTGATATCAGGTTTGTTTAGCTCCTAGTATTGCTCTAAACCAGGAGTGTCAACATCCAGTCCTCAAGGGCCGCTGTCCTGCAGTTTTTAGATGTGCCACAGGTACAAAACACTGGAATGAAATGGCTTGCAGGACACCGGCCCTCGAGGACTGCAGTTTGACACCCCTGCTCTAAACAAAGCAAAAAGGTATACTTTGGGGAATATTGTTCAAATGCCATATTAAAACTAACTCATTTACTTAACCTATAAAATTAATTAGTTTTAGTTAAACTGATCTTGTTGGCTGTCAATTTTAAAAGCATGTTGTAATTTAAACAACTTAAGTGCCTTTTAGCAGTTTTAGCGTGAATAATTTCTTAGAAATACTGATTAATATGTGGATTAAACATATGCAAATATTACACTGGGTAAATTTAGTCTATTTACGTATTCGAGTTGTGGTGAAATTTTTCAATTTAACTGTTCAAGACCTTTTTCTTTCTTTGTTTTTATTTAATACCAAGTAAATTTCCATGCGGCGAAAGTTCATATCAATCACGTCAGGGACGCGTGCGTTTCATTTCCAGGGCTCTTTCGGAAAGCATCGTTCGTGTCTCTGGCGGAAGCAGTGGGCGGAGTAAATAAATGCACTGCCGGCTTGGGGAAGCGGTGAATGCACCGAGGTTCTCCTTCCGCCGTCTGGATGTGCAGAGAGCCGTCACATATCGCTGGGAGGGTAAGCACTTGTGATGACGAAAATACTGTATTTCGCTGGTATGTTTTCGCGTCGCTCTATAGACAGGAGGAATGTTCGCACAGAGGTGTATTTTTGCGGTGACTAGCTGTGGCGTGAAGTGGATGTTTTAGCTGAATTAGTTCCCCGTGTGAGCTGTTCTTTGTGTCCTCCATTGCTGCGGTGACTGACAGGCGGAGGAGGAAAAAAAAACAGCAGCAGCTTCAACAACTTCCAAGTTCGCCGGTTAAACCCTCCGAATATCGGGCGCTGGATGTTGTCCTGCACTCCTAAATTAAATGTTGTACGTATTTTCAATTTTTTTAAAACAGTAGGCGACGCTTTTAGTGAGGCTTGAGAAGACGAACCGGCTCAGTTCGCTGGGAGCTAACAAAAGCCGTCTGACCTCACCGACACGAAGCTAACTGACGCGCTCTGATACGGCTTTCTCTCCGGAACTATTTTAATGAAAATACGGCTTTCTCTCCGGAACTATTTAAATGAAAAACTCTCCAACGCCATTCTTATAATTCTCTTCTTTCATTTTCTACCCACAGTAGTTGTTTAGTCATAATATAAATCGATTAAATTAGACAAAGGTTGTCTTATCAGGTCAAAAAATCTGGTTTCACTCTGAGTCATGTTTTATTTTTTTTTTATTTACAAAAGAAGGGGAAAATTCTGGCAAAACCCCCTGTTTTTTTTCATCTTTTAAAGAGCTTCAGTCATGTGATCTTGATGACGGTGAGACAAACTTTATGGTTACTGGACATCTCAGCTGACAGGAAACACGAAGGACAACGATAATGGAAATGATCAGTCCAGCAAATATCCTCTGCAACGCTATTATTAATTATTATTATTTATTATTATTGATAGAAACTCAAGAGGGGGAGACATGAAGATGTCAGTAGGGCTTTAAAAGTCATTTTGGGTTTTCTGTTGGAGCTTACCAGTTTAGAAAACCCAGTTGAATCCATTGAAAATCCTTTACTCAACATTTTGATTGACAGTGTACATCACCTTTTTTATTTTTATTTTGGCATTAATTCATTCATAGATTTAAAACCGTAAAAGGTGTTAATTGGGATGTATTTAATGAACAGATAAAAATCCTATTTTGTAATTTTAAACTTTTTTTTTTTAATTTTTGGATCTAGTGGGCTTCATTTGAGATTAATCAGACAAGAAAGGTAATAAAAGACACGAGGCCAAGGTCATCAGACCGGGACTTGAATCTGTGACGTTTGCATTGAACACCAAGGCCTCCATACTTTGGGTTGTGGTTTAACCCTGTGTTACCACAGGACACACCATTTTCTAATTTGACCAATCCAGTGTGATTGGTCAAATTAGACCAATCTGGTTCAGACTTAGATTAGACATTCTGAGTGGTTTACTTACTTTATTCTCATGCTCCATTTTGTGTTTTTTGTCCTTTTTAGAAAATGTCCTGTGGGCTGTGGAAAGAGACCGTGGCTGTCGCAGAGGATTACATCCGCCTGCGCTGCTCAAGCCCACACCCAGCCCCTCCACCTCCCAGCGAGCCGGCCGCCGCCATGAGGCGCCTGGCCCAGGACGTGGAGGCCCAGCACCAGGCTCGCTTTCACTCCCTGGCCCAGGGCTTCCTGAAGCACTGCGGGACGGACCTCTGCTCCAGCCTCAGAAAAGTGATGGATGAGATGGTGGGTGACGGACACTTTAACTGGGGGAGGGTGGTGTCCCTCTTCGCCTTCGCCGGCGTGCTGGCCAGACAGCTGCGGGAACAGACGAGCAAGAACCCGGGGCCGGACTCCGGGAAGCAGCAGGAACTGCAACAAGAGCCCGTAAGCTGCCGGGCGCTGGCGGAGACCATCGCTGATTACCTGGAGAAGCACAAAAAGGATTGGCTACAAGAAAATAATGGATGGGTAGGTTGTGTGTGTGTGGAAGGGGGAATGATTATTTGATGTAAAGATTTCAGATAAGAGAGGGATTTTCTTTTCTTTCTTTTTTTTTGTCTATCTAAAAATAAGAGCCAACCACATTTGGAAACCATCTGGCTCGACACGATTTAGTTTTTCCTGCTGGAGTGTGACTCAAGATTTTACTTCTTGATTAAGCTGCCATTATTGACGCTGCAAAAGAACACAAAATCTTACCAATTAGTTCAGGTCTAGTCTCTAATGCAAATATCTTAGAACACTTGAAATAAGACCAAACCAAATTACAATAGGATATTATGTTAAGTCAATAATGTCTTGATGAAAAAGTGCCATTTACAAGTGAAACTGTGCTTGTTCTGCCAGAGGAACCAGTGCTTTTTCATCAATATTAAGGAATTATCAGACTTACAACATGCTGGAAAGTTAGTTTTGTTTTATTTTAAGTGTACTAACAATTTCTGCTCAAGAAACTAGACCAAAAACACTGAAGATCTTGTGTTTTTGCTGTGAGGCCAACAAATAGATTGACCTAAAAATGTCCTTAGGATTTTGTGCTGCAGTAAAAATAATCTTTTAATGAATTCAACTGGAATATAAGATGTTTTAGTTCCTTAGAATAAAGAGCAGATTCCAGTTTTAATTTGTAAAAATGAATTTCCCTCAAAGATGCCCCCACTATAAAATCCTGAGT
Organism: Poeciliopsis prolifica; assembly: GCF_027474105.1. Classification (NCBI taxonomy): domain Eukaryota; kingdom Metazoa; phylum Chordata; class Actinopteri; order Cyprinodontiformes; family Poeciliidae; genus Poeciliopsis; species Poeciliopsis prolifica. The sequence continues at coordinate 8,055,739 of NW_026562396.1, forward strand.
GCTTATGGAAACTACATACAATACAAGCTGAATGACTCCTTTTATGAATGGACTTGGGTAACACAAACACGCGCACACACACACACACACACTCTCTCACACACACATACACACTTGCCCCTCCTCTCTGGAGCAAAGCTGGCAGCTGGTTCCAACAGACACATAACCAGCTCAGCCAGATGGACTTTGTGGTAACAGTCAAAGCTGCACTGAATGCCAGTCCGTCTCCACATTGAAGAGCAACGTTGTATGACCAGACAAACATGCAGCTGTAGCTCGGAGGGGGGAAAACACCTGGAGGTGACAGCAGGTGCATTCATATCGCCTACAAACGTGGTGCCTCAGTCTCGCTGTGACTAACACCATGTGTGTTTTGAAACCCACTTTGGGTTCAGTTTGTTTTTAATGTTCAGGACTGAGCAGCTGCTCTTGCTTTCCAGCCTTTTTTTTTAATTATGTTTTCTTGCTTGTAAACAGAAGATTTTATACTTTTTTTTCTTCTTCTTCTTCTTCTTTCAGGAAGGGTTTTGTAGCTATGCCCTCAACGCCAGAGAAGTAAGTCAGGACTCCTCCATGAAGACGGCGCTGGTTGCTGTCGCCGGGGTCGGCATCGCCGGACTCACCTTCCTCCTGGTGCGCTAGCTGGGCCGTCCGGCGTCGATTAGAAGTTCTCAGCTTGTTGGAAAATTAAGGAAATATTAGAATTGTAACGTCAATGCTGCAACACAAAGTGAACCTGTAGAGAATTCAGGGTTGTAATCTCATGTCATCGAACCGTCCGCACAAATTCGTGACTCTCTACAAGCACCGATACTGACACTCTCCTCTTGCTTGTTCCTGAAGATTGTAAACCAATTAGAATGCCTTTTGAAAATGTCGAGTGACTGACGTCAGTTTGCATATCTTTGGTTAATAACTGAAGCACAAACATCATTTTTCTTTTCCATCTGTGCAGCTAAAGTACTTTTAAATTTTTCAAACCTGGGTTTAGATTTCAAAATGATCAGCCTTTTTGTAAGACCTTACTTTAGTTGTGTTTGTGATAAATGCATTATAGTTTATAATGTGTAAATTAATATATTTATATAAAAAAATGAAACCTAAAGCAGTGGCCCTCTGCAGATTGACCCATACCTGATTCTGACTTTGCTTTTCATTGAAACTTTTCCTTTTGTTTCTGTGAGCTGATCTCACAAGGTCAGCAGAGCTGCAAAATGAGAACGACCTCACAGTGGTGCTATGACTTCGTGAAACATTTCATATTCATCTACCAAACCAGCGACCAATCGGGCACATTTTTATTAATCACGTCTTACATTCCCCCGCCAAAAAAACTAAAACAAATACGTAAACATATTTTCTAATATTTATTTGACTTTTTTTTTTTTTTTTAATAAAATGAATTGTGAAATTTGATTCTCTGGCTGGTGTGTGATTGATTTCTTCTAACAGCTGCCATCTTGTTTTTATGATTTGGTGCAGACGCTTCAGCTTTAATAAGACATGTTGTTCTGTGGTCTCATCCCGGCAGCGCAGGGCTCCGCTTACAGTGAAGAGATGTGATCATTAAACGGATCCGACCATCTGAGGCTAATTGAATCAATAATAAGGTCCTGGTGATATCTACATGAAACCACTAATGACCGAATCAGCTTTGAAAGTTGCATTTAAGCTCATGTAAAATTTCTGGATGCACAACTGAACTGAAAGGGAGAAAAAAAAAACACCTGTAGTTTTTGTTAGTTCCTTAAGTTAGATATTGATTTGGACTTTTTTTTTTCTTTGTTTTGCATGACATTTTCTCATTCAAAAATGAGTTGAAGTAGTGCTGCTCCACTCACCTCTGCTTATTGGTACAAAGCCTTGGCTTGTGGATTTATCTTCAGAGCAAAAAAATGAAATCCTCATTAAAAAGTCTTACATCTATGCATTTAAAATTAAGGCTTTAAAGCATCTAATGGTGAGTATTGATGTTCCTATGGGACTTTTCCATCAGGGATGCTCACTGCGTCTTGAATCGAGGGCTCATGACCAGCCGTAACGAGCTGCTGATACTTCAGCCAGTTCTCTATTTTTTTCTAAGTGTCAATTTATCAGCAGTTGACTTGTTGAGAGCCATGTGCCATGTGAGAAGTACAGATCCTGCAAAAGACCCCCCAAAAATGTCCAAGTTGTCTCCTGAGGGAAAAAATGGCTGGAACTTTATTCATAATGGTCTTAAAAATGTCAAATCTGAGTTGGTGAAACCTACAGAAACTCTGTCACTGCTGGGCACCACGATCCGTTCAACTGCAAATAATGACAGTACAAACAGTCCTTACCAATTAAAACAAAATTAAGAGTGAAACTTTTTTAAAAAATCCCCTGTGGATCGATGGCTGTCTCCTGCAGGAAACTAGTGCCTCTCCACTGATGTGATTGGAAAAAAGCTTCATTTATCTGACTGTGGCCAGTCTTTGCCACTGGGGGGCCATAAAGCAAAGGTTAATTTGTTCCTCCTTCCCTGTTTAAACGAATATTCAAATGCAAAGACAACTGAACAAAGAAAAAGAAATATTGGAAGTAACTTAGCACACAAACCAGCTTACCTTAAGATGAGTCATCTGTTTTGAGAAAATAGAGCTGAAAAATACAAAGCAGCTTCCAATGAAGGAGAAAGGCAATATACCAGGTTATATTTTTATCAGCTTTCAAATGTGCAGCGCTGTTATCATCACACCCAGTGTTGAAGCGCTGGCCTCTCATACTTCCTCCTGTGTAAACTTCCTGCTGGTTAAAGCTAAAAAAAATCAAATTAAACCCGGTCAAACAAAAGGTGGCAACACCGTTCAACTTTGTAGTCGAAATAACCATCTGAAAAGTGTGGTGTGTTTTTTTTGTACTCTATCGAATAAAGTTTTCTTTTTATATATAACAGTCCAAAAGTGCAAGAAAAACTTCCAAGATATCGAAGTTGTAACTGAACCATCTAAGACTTTTAACTCCAATCCTCTGCCTACGTCTCAGAAAAAAAACAAACAGCTGCAGCGTAAAAAGAAGAAAAAAGAAGCACAAACATAGTAAAAGTAAAACAACAAAAAAGAAACCAGGAAACGGTACCAGATCAACTCAATAAGTCAGAACCACTTTTTTTTTCCCCACCACATTATTTAACTTCCGTCAGGATCGTTGTTTTTATTATTATTATTTATATGAAATAGGTGGGTTCTTTAATCTGTAGAGACAGGCAACAGCGACAATGAGGCTGTTTTTGGAAATTTTCAAAAAAAAAAAAAAACTAATCATGCTGCTAATTTGATCAAATAAAAATATTTAACCAGCTAAAACTCATTCATTCTCAATTCCTTTTTAATTGATTTCACAGTGTGATCATCAAGGTTATTCATTCTTGCACAGTTTAAAACAGTGTTTTAAGTGCATTCATCAAAAAGAAAGAAAATAAAATGATATAAAAATATATGCGTTTTTATAATCAATAACTCTCCCGTTGTAAAAAATTTGAGACTAATAAAAGCGAACAAGCATATTTAATTAGACAGATAGCAAGGACCATTAACAAGGTCATTAAGTGGCTGATCAATGCTACAGTTAATAATCAAGAACTTTATGAGGCCCACCACTTCACCACATACTGTTATTACACATGGACAGTGTTCAAACATTAACTGTGTGCTAACCCTGATTCTTTAATTACATATTTTTCTTTATTTTTTTACTGCAGAAGTAAAAGCAAAGTCATAAAACATCCCAACGCGAATGGATGAATCAACCTCTAACCAGAAGAAACATCACACTGTTTCATTAAAGTTTAATGGAATAATATGATGATGACGATGATGACGATGATGACGATGATGATGATGACGATAATGATGACGACGATGATGACGATGATGATGATGATGGGCCTCAGTGCTGTGGGCTCTCTTTTTTTTGTTTTTTTTCCAGAGCTGTGTGTTACGTGTGTGTGTGTGTGTGTGTGTCTGCGTGCGTGCGCGTGTGTGTGTGCGTGTGTGTGCGTGTGTGTGTGTGTGTGTGTGTGACACATGGCAGGTTTCATGCGTGTATGGAGCTCAGAATGAGGGCAACCTGAGGTGAAACCATTGCCGGGGCCTGCAGCCCCGAAACAGATCATTTCCTTTAACACACAATTCAGTTTCAGTTCTTGCTCTCTCTGAAGCGTTTCTCAGTTCTGCCAAACCTCAGCTGAAGCTGGCTGTGATGTGGCTTCCTGTTTCCTGTTTGTTGTGTTTCGGTAAGCAAGTGAACCTGTAGCAGCGTATGGCGGACTGCACTGGTGTAAATGATGCCGAGATCATGAAGAACGACGGACGCCTCCTGACGTTTAAACTGATGAACTTTTGTTCATTTTCAATTTTCTTCATGGAGAAAAGTCCTATTTTTATGACCTGCTCAATCGATTGCTAACATAAAGCCGAAGTCAACCCAATCACCTCAATTCAATTCAAAAATATCGTAATTAACCCAAATGGAAAACAAGATGCTGTCACAGATGGTGACACTGTGGTAGCAGTCAGTCTTGCAATGAGTCTGAAGAAGCCTCTGACTGAAGACCGTCGCTGTGTGACCGTCTCATGATTGCCATGACGTGCTGAAAATTTGATATCAGCAGAAGACATTATATTTCACACAAGATGTTCTAGACGACACCAACAGCAGTTGGCAAGAACTGCTAATCCACCTCGCTTGTTTTTGCCGCTCATCTTTAAATCTGAGTCTGGTTAGAAAGAGAAGCAAAGAGGGAGGCGAGGGACTTTTTTGGTTCTGCTTTGCTTCTCTTTCAGCTGCTCTGGAGTTTGAGATTGTGGTTCAGACACTTTTTGACCTTTTCGAGGGCGTATTTTCTCGATGCGTCTAGCTGTCTAGACCTGATTAGCACGACTCAATTAAGTTCTGACGGAGCTGCAGAAAGGAGAATTAAAGGGGGTTTAGTTGACTTTCTGCAAGCTATTTGGAGCTAAATCTCTGTGGTCTTGATTCAATGAAGCGTTTGACTCATTCAGTGAAAAAGACAAAGAGCGGTTTTCCAGGCAACAGGGCTGGTGCCTACTGAAGTACCCAGTGAATGTACAAAGGTTGCAGCTCGGAGTTTCCACTCTAAGCATTGCTTTTCACATGTTATCTGATGCAAAAAGGGGAACTAAAGACCTGGGAGGTTCTGTTTTCGGTTGTCGGTTCAGATGGCTGGTCTTATTCTGCACATGTCAACACGATGTGCAGAATAGAACGGGCACAGAAAACGTTACAGGATCAGTGTTTTGGGCGTCCAAACGCGGGCAACGTGGTACTTTGCTTCACAATATCGTCACGTTGTGAGGGTTTGTCATAAATATCCGGTGTAAACATTTCTGGCCCGAATGCTCAAACACAACCCAGAAGAAAACCTCCCACGCAGCTTAGCATCAAGTCCTGCAAATGGCGGAAATCAAGGCATTTATGTCCAGATTCAAGGTGGGAAAAAAAACACTGTGTGTCTTACTTCATGTCCCAAAAAAATAAATAAACAACAACAACAAAAAAACAACAATAACCCAAAGAAGAGTTCAACATATTCAATAATAATATTGTTATATTGTTTTTATTTATTTTTTTACAACAACTGAAGGTTTAAAAAAAACTAGGAGCAAGACATTAACAGCATGAAATAACATAAAATAATGGTTATGGGGAAATTTTGGCTTTGTCTAAAGAAACAAACAACTTTTACATCTGACAAGAATGACTTTTTTTAATGTTATGCAGTAGGTTTGATGAAGAAATATTTAATATAATAACGAAACTAAGCTAACATAAGGCAACATATATATATATATGTATATATAAACACACGTGTTGAATATTATGTTCTATTAAGATGTTTATTAAGTACAGGCGCTTTTGGTCTTATGTTCCCAGTGGGGGAAAATCACACAATGTGAAAAACATGTTTCTCAGCTCTGCAGGTTATTTTTGGTCAGCAGGATATTGTGGGGAGAGAAGTGGGTCAGAGATCAGGTCAAACATCAAAACAGAATAATGGTCTTATGGTTTTATTGCTCCTCTGTAATTACTTTTTGACAGAGGGAAGCGGATATTAATGAGATACTTTAGATTGTAAAAACATCAAGAATGAAGCGACCCGAGGGTCGTGGGCCCAGGAGCGATTAAAGATTCCCACAAAGACTCTTAGACTCTGGTCAGTATTGGGAACAAAAGAAATCCCCAGATGATACGCGCATCTTCTTTGGGAGCATCTCTTCTCCGTCTCTCGTGACTTCGACGGGACCGGAGCAGACCGTCGGGCTCCAGGCGGCCGAGGAGCTTCTCGGCTTGCATCGTGCGCACACCACTGGAGTTTTAGGCGTGTGCATTCATAAAAAAGAGGCGTCGATCGCCGCCTGGATCCAGAGAGCCGCTCTCACGAACGCCTCGTTTGTGTTCACAGCCGTGGCAGAGCCGTTCCCAGATCAGATTTTGCATCCGCTTTATTCAAATCCTTACTCTAATTTTTGTACTCCGGACGCGTGAAACAGGTTTGTAGTTGCTTTTGTTGTTGTTCCATTTGTTTGTTTCTCCACCTTTTACTGGGCAGAGCAGATCCGTCTCTTGGATTTCTTCTTGATGTTTTCTTCAGGAAGCCTCTCCTTCACCTTGTCCGCCATCTAAACGTGAGACGCAGAGGCATGCAAGCAAACGTGACTCTCAGCTTTTTCAAACATCCAAAACAAAACAAACAAAACAAAAACAAAAAAGAAAGGGAAATGACTCTGGTCAGCTTTTAAAGATGTGCTTTTGAACACAAAGTTTGAGTTGAACCACAAACCTGCTCAGGATCCGGAAACGACTTCGTCTCTAGCTTTGAGTAGAGAAGCTCATCCTCCAGGGAGACCTCAAAGCTGTCTATGGAGGAGAAAAGAAGAAGAAAAGATGAAAAACAAAACATTAACTTCAAATATATATATATATATATACTTATCCAGATTGTTTATTGAATATACTCTCTCTATATATAAAAATAAATGAAACCAAAAGTTCAGGATACCTGTCCTCCCGGTGACTCCCTTCACCTTCACTCCAGGAATCTGCCGGAGAACGCCGGCCAGTTCCTGGTAGCGGTACGCATAACTTCAGTCTTTACTGCAACAGCAAACAGACAAGGTAACCAAATGAGAGCTGCAGATGACCAGCCTCTCACTCTGGAGTTTCAGAAACTCCACTGCAAAAGCGCACAGCATTCAAAAACAACAACATTTTGACATCTACAAATGAAAATGGAACAGGAAACGTGATGAAAGAAGAAGAACAAGAAGTAGTGGGGGTAAAAAAAACAAACTAAACTTACCAATACTCAATAGTGATTGTCTTCATGGTTTTGCAGAAGAGGTTGTGATGAGGGCAGAGCTCTTGTGAACTCTCGGCGCTCAGATGACAGGAATGAGACGCTCAGAGAGAAAACCTCTCTTTCATCAGACGGTGAAGCCACGCCCTGCGGGAGTCCGGAAAGCTGCACTGCAACCTCACTCAGCCCTCACAAGCCGCCCAGACTCACTTTGCCGCGCGCTGATCCCCCTGCAGAAACAGAAAATCAGTTTCTGCAGGGGAGGCTTCGCTGCGACGCCGTTTGCACATAACACATTGCAGAGGCTGTCTGTTATGCGTTATGTGCAAAATGCAAACATGTTTGTCAGAATAGACTCAACCTACATCCTGTCACTAATGGAAGTATGTCTCCACTTTTACACATACAACAGACCAAGGCTGGACTAAATCTACGGTTTATGGACTAAGTGGAAATAAATACTGCATTCAACCAAAAGAGTGCAGATTATGAAGTCTGTATACTATATCGGCCTTCAGTAATCATTAAATGGAGAAGACAGGCACATCCGACTACCTGAAAGGCTCCACTTCCTCCTCCTCCCATCCCTGTATTCTTGTTGGCCATCGCTTGTGGTTTTCTAACCCATCACCCTGTAGTGTGTGGTGTGTTATGGTAGATTGTCGTGGCTGCTCCCATCCAGATCAGGGGTTTTACCCCACTGTCAACGCAGCCTGGTGGATGTGACAGCTAGCCAATCAGAAAGCGCGGATTCCCCTCCCTACTTTCTGAAGGGGGAATTAATTTAAGGGAATCCCAAACAGCTGACAGATGATATGTGGAAACAACATGAAAGTTTCGTCAACATTTCGTGCAGAGAATAGGCCTATAGAAATGACAAGGGGAGGAGTTGATCAATTGCTACTGCAGTTGATTAAACCCAGTAACCTTTCAGCTGTTCTTGTACGTTATAATGTCACTAGGCCACATGTAGGTAGATTGTAGTAAAGCATTGATTAATGACTGGTTTTGAGTTAACTGGACTTGTGGCTGTTATTTTGGGCCCATTGTTGGACACCACATGACAGGATCGGACAGACAGTAGCGTTATACTCAGGATTTCTGTCAGCTAATGCGTTTCATTACATTTCCAGGTTTTGATCGTGTAGAGTGCGCTGGAGCATTGAGGAAATGAGACTTAAAATTTAAATGTTAGTTTTCTGACTATTTGCATATTAGCTTTTACTAGAGCATAATCAAGCACTTCCAACTCATGGTTTAAGTCTTGTGGGACGTATCAGGGCTGTTAAAAGACTTAATATTTCTGATATTAATATTGGAGAGCAGCAGAGTTGAGCCTTTTTTCATTCACCGTCATCAACAGAATGAGGAAAAAGGCCAGAAGAAACGATAGTTTTAGTTCATTGTGCGAATAATTGATTTATTATTTATTACAGGCCTAACTAGAGCCAATAAAGCTGACAGAAAAAGAAACAAGTTGATAACATTTAGGCTAACGGCGGGTAAAGGTTACAGTCACGTCTTCTGCAAAACAGCAGACTATCGGTGGCTAATGGTAGTTAGCATGACCACTGATGATGGCAAATATATGGTTTTTCTGGGGTTTGTTCCAGCACTGAGGCCCTCCTCTTGGCTCTGATTGGTTGCTTTTTGACCGGGAGCGATGCATTCATTCAGACGGCAGCAGCTGTTGCTCTGACAGAACTTGGTCCACCGAGGCGTCTTGCTGCACAGCTGAATGGTTGCCCCGGGAGTTTAAATAATTTCTCAAACATGCGTGGAAGAATCAAGGCAACACCCCAGGTATGTTCTTGTGGAGGGAATAAAATTGTTATACATGTTGTAAAGCTCAAATGAGTGAACATACGCAACATAAACATAAGTAGTAAAATGGAAAAAATAAATTAATCAAAGAAGTGTGTTTTTCTAGCCATGGGTGCCACAACTTGGCACGGTCTTCACCCCGACTGGCTCTCTACTCTTTGACTGAGGTAAAGAAGCCTCCCTTCTGACTTCAGAAATGCAAATCTCACACCGCACGTCTACCGCCGACCTTACAGAGGAGCACCTGCACATCCCAGCCATTTCAGCGGCGAGTTATCGCACAGGTGCTCCGCTGAGCGATCCTGTCGGTGTGATCAGAGGCGGCGCAACAGCAGAAGGTATTGTGTGTGGACTCCAATACCGACAGGTGATGTCGAAAGACAGAGTGAAGAACAGCAGCAGATCCATTTTCTTTCTCCAGCAAGTAATAAGCCCAAGAACTTCAAAAGCCCATCCATTCTCCCAGACTTTCCAAGTCTGTTTCTGACGAGGTCGGTTACTTGACCAGCCTTGATCAAATTTGCACGGTTGCAAAATGGGTCATTAAGACACCAAAATTCAATAGAAGCAGAAATTCCTCGAGGTCAAACATTTATCGACAAAGTGCATTGAGAGTGACAAGCAGATGAAATACTCTAAATTGATTCCTAAACGGGCACAATCTTGTCATTCTTTCCATTTTGTGTCGGCGTTAAAAATCTTAGTTCAAAGAAGCAACATTTTCTGCGTTGTAAATCTGTGATTAGTAGGTCTAAAGTCAAAGAAAGAAACAACAAAAATAGAAAAATCGGTATTGGCCAGCAGAGAGAATCAAACGTGATCGGTGCATCTGTTCAAGTTTGTCGACTGTACTTGTTGAAACAAATTCAAACACTGGCAGTCTGCTTCAGCATTGTTTGAAAGTTTTTCTGTTCTTGTATAAAGCAGGAAAAGTATCAATAAAGACAGAAATTATTTTCGAGCTTTAGAAACAATGATGTTTGACATTTTATTTGTTTAAAATGATATTCAGTACAAAATGTATACAGTAATACCCTTGTCAGTTCCCCTGAATAAAATATTTCAATCTGTTGAGCTCATGCCACACATCTGTATCTATAAGATACACTGGATTGTAGTTTTTGCTCATACAATAGCAGATGACAAAGATATAGCAATAGTACCTCTGTAACAATAAAGCTAAAAAGGAAAATTCTGATGGACACTTTCAATACAATAAAATTACATACATTTTTTTTTCTGTAAAAGTTGCATTGCAATCTGCCCATAGGTTTTTTTTTTTAATCATGATTTTTTTTTTTTACAAGAGTTTTAAATTCATGTATTTCTTATCATTAGCTAAAAAGACGAAAAAAAAAAAAAAGAATACAAGTTTTTAAACGTTAAAAAAAACGTGATCCGGTGGCAATCTGCAAAGTTGCAGCAACTCTGTCTTAGCAGGTTGTCCTGTCTGAAGCTGCTGTAACAGATCCACAATGCACTTGATTTTGTTCTTTTTTTTGTTGGTGAAACAAGGCAACTTCTCAAACTTCAAAAATAAATAAAGACTCCGCAATCACACTGTACCTGTTGATATATCCAGCTTACATATCTGTACGTACATGTATATATATATATACGTTCAGAAACTTGTACAAAATGCTTTTAAAAATCCTCCCCTGGTGTCTAAAAACAGAATGATTACCACAGCTGATGTCTGCATGCACAAGAAACACAGCGGCAATTCTTCCAGTTTGTTGGCTTCTCCTTGGCTTTGATTGAAATAGATGGAGGAAGAAAAACAAAAACAAAACAAAAAAAAAAACAAAAAAAAAACAACTCTGTCGCCCCTCAAAAACACACACCAACACACACAAAACTATCTCACTGATCACAGCATCAGTCTCATTGATTGGCGGGAATCTTTGACTCCGCCCCCTGGGTTGGGCGGGTCATCCTGTGGGAAGGTAACCTTATCTGGTGTGTAGTCGTTCCTCTTTAGGTCTGATGAAGAAGAAAAATGAAAAACAGATATGACACATGGCAGGTTAAAAGTCAAACAATATATCAACTTTGGCTGGTTCACTGCAGAAAGCTTTCCGCCATGTTTGTGCAGCTGTTACACAACTTGTGTTCGTCTCTGGAGCTTTTATTTATAGCACTTCAAATAAAGTCACATTTTAACTTTTTGGGGGTGGGGGACATTTAAAAAAACTAATAAAACAGCTTTTCAGAGCAGAGTAATTTGACATCTATTATAAGAAAAATTTGATGGAAGACTAAACAATTCGGTAACACTTTATTTGAAGGAGTGCGTAAGACTGGTATGACACTAAACATGTCATAACATTTGTTATGAACATGAAGGAGAGTTTGTGAACATTTATGACTGTTGTCATGAAGTGTCATTCAGTAAATAATGACACTTAGGGCAAAGTTGGCACTTTTAATGGAAGCTTTAGTACAACTTTGCATTCAAAGTGTCATCATTTATAGAATGACACTTCATGACAAGTCAGAAAGACTCCTTTATGTTCGTAATAGATGCCATGTCATGTTTATAACAGTGTCATGTCAGTCTTATGCACCCCTTCAAATAAAGTGTTGCCAACAGTTCCAATATGAAATTAAGCAACCAGTCAGCAGCTGAAAGCTCGTCTCACCAGGAAGTTTGAGTTTCCGGCAGCAGGAGTTGCAGTGGTGCTTAGTCCGGAAGTTTCTGATGGCGTCGTCTCCGAGGTTGGCAGGTCCGAATATCATGTCGTACGACCTGCAGCAGAGACAGAGGGATGAGTCGGCTCCTGAACTCTCCACTTGATTGGAATGAAATGAAAAAATGGCGACTCGATGTTGTGAGAACGCTCACCCTTTCTCCCCACTCTTAATGACAGACGGATCCGTTAGGATCTCCCCGACGCCTGCAAATGAAAGCGGGATTATTAGACACCAGAAGCAGCTAATTTTTAACAGAAATAAATGCGTCATCGGCGTGAGCGTTACCCTGCAGGTCGAGCACCAGCAGCTCTCCCCGGGTGTACTCGTATGTCCAGTGGCTGAAGGCCAGCATGGTCTCCTCCAGGAGGTTGGTGGGAACGATCTCGTCCCCGTTGTTGTTGTTGAACTTCCTGAACTCGCCGGTGATGCACTCTTCTATGGCAAACCACTGGCCAGCTGAGTGGCAGTACAGCAGGAACACCTCCAGAAACCTGAACACACAGATCGATGAGCGCGGCTCAAGACCAGCCAACGTTTTTAAAAGGACGGCATCACCAGAACGGAAAACGTGTGATTGCAACAGGATTGTCAGATGTTTTGCTAATGACAATCGATGTGGTAAACAACTTCTTTCTTCTCTACAATCTTACTGAGATGAGACTTATTATGAAATTTAGCCTACAATCATCTAAAGAAAATGTCGACTGACGAGTCAAATCTATAAAAAATACCAGCCTGACGTTGATTACAGTCCTTTGTGTTATTGTTAGGTTTTTTTTTTTTAGATCAATAATTGGCCAGAAACTGGAGCAACTCTACCAAAAAAAAAAAAAATGTTTTCTCTATCCAGATCATGTTGAAATGTTTTGACAATACATTATTGTAGTAGTAAAATAAAATGATTTTGCTTCCCACACATCTTCTGCTTTCTGGAACTTATTGTCAACTTTGTTTCTTCTCTGAAGAAAGAACCTCCGCACTGAAGAGTGTTTCTATCCATATGTTAGCTTATTGGCATGACGTGATCAATGATCGTTAAAAATCTCTGTACAAGTATGAAAATAAAATGGCACTATTGTTAACAAGTTTTACTACCACAGAAAAATTGGAAAACATTCTAGTAGATGATTTGAGTGTAGAAACAATCGGTACAGATGGGATCCGGTAAAAGGCTTCACGCCAACACAATGTTAGTGTCTGAGGTTAGACAAGCTGCAAGAGCAGCACAATCAGGGCTCTATGAACAAGATGCGATCGCTTACCTCGGTGAGTAAGGAATCGTCTTTGGCCTGATTTGATTGAAGGCAAACGTCAGCTTCTGAGCAGCCCGTTGCTGTTGGATTTCCTTGAGTGATAAAAGAAAAAGAAAAATTACCAAAAAAATCATAGGATGGCGCAATTGATTCGGGAAATGTAGTGAAGCAGAAAACACTGAACGCAAAGAAGCTGTTGCTAAGGCTTGGCAGTTCTTGGATCTCTCCTCTTTGAGGAAACACCCAGACATTTTATTGCAGTGTAGCACAAAGGACATCTAAATATTCTCACCCTGAGACAAAGATGCAACACGGTCTCCTCCTTGTAGATGCTCTGCCACATCTGGACCACTTCAGGCAGGAAGGACTTGACTATATAAAGGTGTCCAGGCTTCAGGATGTCGTACTCTGACCAAGTGCAAAGGACCTTCAGAGCCCGTCGGAGTCCTCCGCCCATCTCCTCCTTACTGAGAAACTCTATTTTGGCACAGAGGCCCCGCTGGGCCCAGGAGGACATGCTGTTGTTGATGGTGTTTGGGGAGCTCTCCTCCAGTCGGTACACCGTCACCGGCTCCCCTGCGGCAGCACAAGGCAGGATGTCAGAGCCACCGGTTTGTGTGCAAGTTATTTCTAGCAGTAATTTATACATTTTCTCCAAGCGCCCATCTCATAAACTGCCAACTATATGTCATCGTCTTTTAGGATGGGTTCAAATTTCACCCGGCATTTGCTGCTTCTTCTACTGAGCACAGAATCAATTAGAAATAAAAAGAAAATGCTAAGTTGCTTAAAAAAGAAAAAAAAAATCAAGATGTGAATTCTCTGTATTAGTTCAGAACCTTTGCCCGAGTTCTCATGGTTTTTAACTCAGCTATATTTAGACCAGAGGAGTCTCTCAGCCGAGTTGCGCTGCTTTGAATCAGAGACATAAAATAGCTGCGAGTTTGCATGCGACACAATAAACTCATTTTACAATCTTGTGGAACAGTTAGATTATGTTGTGTTCAAATACCAAAGAAGAGGAACAGATGAAGTCAAACGTGTCATGGTGAGACTGAACTGTTCAACCGCCTACATGCGTGATGCATTGAGTTCCTTTGTAAAGAACCTAAAAAGGCCAAAAGCATAAAACCTCCAAAAAATATGCTGAATAATTTGTTTTACAGCTCCTAAAACCTTCTCCAGGTTTCCAGAGATTCTCCTAAAATATAAAGCTTTTCCAGATTAGCTTTTATGAAATTATCTACATCTTTACCTATCCTTAAATGATCTGCATACTAAATGGTTTTAAGAGGGTAGCACCATGACAGCCACCGTTTGCCTCTGCATGACTTAAGTTATTTTAATAATAAAATAAACCTCACCCTTTGCCGTCAAAACCTCACATCCTCATAGTCAAAAGCAGCACTTCCACTTTGAAAAGAAGAAGCAATCTGACTTTAAAGTCATAGCAACTGTAAATAAAAAAAACAAAAACAAAAGAACAGCCCAGGCAGCACCAACACTTTGCTCATTCACTGCAAAGCAAACGGCAACAGAGATCCCTTATCTGCCTTCATGCTTCCTCATTCTCAAACAGTTTGCTGGTTATTAATGAAGGTCAGAAACGTCAGGACTGGTGCATTACAGTGTTTTCACCTCTAGGGGGCACAGGAGTGAAGGGGATGCTCTGAGACAGCCTCATCAAGTTGTTGCGCTCCACAGCTGGAGGAAGAAGTGAAAAGCAAAGACTTGCTCATTATTTACACAAGTTACTAAAGTGAATGGATAACAAGTATGTATTATTAACCGAGTGGAAATTTTTGAACAGCAGTAACCTCACCGGAGTACTGATAGCTTTCCATAGGCTTGAACGGTGAGCCGATAGCTGAAGAAAGAGAAATGAAAGTCTCTTTAACTAGACTTAGACTTCATTTAGCCAGATTTTAGTAATCCTGAGCAGTTCCAGCATCGATCACGAGATGACCAGACATCATTAAAAACCAAGAAAACAAACTAAAACGGCTTGATGAAACAAGTAGGACTGGTAGTTATTACAAATTTACATAGCATTTAAAATTTTTGTCATGTTACAAACACAAACGTCAAAGAATTTGAGGGATTTTCATGTGACAAACCAACACAATATTTCACATAATTGTAAACTAAATGAAAAAAACATAAATGATTGACAGAAGGTTTTTTTAAAAAAAAGTAAAAGTGTAATGTAAAAATAAGACTGGCTAATAAATATCTTTGGTCTAAATGAGATCAGCTGGTTTATCTAGTGGCGTCCACCAGTGAGACTCACAGTCCTTCCTGGCTCCCAGGTGGCTGTGGCGGGCCGTGTACAGGGAGACAGCAGCTGTAACCACACAACAGGAGCCGCTAAGTAAAGGTCTCATTCAGAAAAAAACAACAAAAACACAAACACCACAGATTCCACCCCATCATTTATTTCACCAAGACTGAAGTTTAGAGAACTTCACACTCAAAAGATCCAGAGAAAGACAAGCGTCCAAAGCAGAGATCTGATATTGATATCTGTATCGGTCCAGATTGAGGCGAGGTAGTCAACCCGGTGTTTTTGTCCGACTCTTTATGATTTATTTTACTTTTCCTTTAATGCCCCCTAATTGCATTGACTGAACAAATTAAAGTTGTTTTGTTTTACACGTTTGACCAAGCTTGTGAAACTACTTAGTGTAGTTGAGTGTGCTGGTGCAGAGTGAATCAATTTATGATTCAGTATATTTATGTTTCAAAAAGAGAAAGGTTTTAAGTCAGTTCTGTTTTTCTATGTCAGATTGTACCGGTCGATACCAATCCTCAGATATCTGTATCGGTAATTTAAGATATGCTAACAGAGCAACTACAGTACTTACCATTTAGTGTTTCTTCCTCAGGAGGTCTCCTGATCCACAGACAGAAAGAGAACTGATCAGTGAGCCAGTCAACAGAACCCTGATTTAATTTATCACCACTTTCACTTTATTGTGTCAAAGCTATATTTGTGGAAAGGTGATGTTTATACAGCAATAAGGAAGGACACTTACAGGGTGCTGGCTTGGGCTGATTTCACCTGAACCCTTTCCTGGTAGAAAAGCAACACGTTAATCAAACAAGTCCACACGTCAACCTTTACACACACACTTACACACACAACAATCTCTTACTAGTACTGCTGCTCTAGGGATGTCTTCAGCTGAAACTCTACTCCTGTCCTTCTTTGTCAGAGCTACACAAACACAATAAACCATCAGGCATCATTGTTACCACTGAAGGGAGGACACCGAACCAGAAGATCTCATTTGTAGTTTTCTTTTACGAACTTACTCGAGTCTGGATGAAGAAAAGCTGGGGTTCTGTCAAACTCTGTGAAGCCAGCGTAGGAGTTGACCGCTCGGATGAGACCGTGACCTTCAACCTGTGGCCGCAAGAGAGCAAGTGGAGACGCGGACAGGAAAAAAAAACAAACAAACAAAAAAACCTGAGCACGAGAAGATGAAGATCTGATTGTCATGTTATCTCTGAGCAAAACGTTTACAAAAGTTTGTAAATTTCCCATGGTTGCCATTTTTTATTTTGTACAATTAAATCAAAAACAGACTTTAATCGAATCAAGCGCGGAGCAATTTGTGTTTTCTTTCTCATCTGATCCTTAATTTTTCTAGAGAGGGAAATGATATATGTTGCTTTTGTGGGATCTTTTGATCTGCTTCATGCGATACAGATTGACCTTCATTATCACATAAGGTCATGCTGGTTTGGACAGCTTTTTAATTTAATAGTTTCATTTACTTCAGTCATTTTTATATTGAAATTTGACAACTTTAAAAGTATAAGAACAAAAAACAGGATGCTCCATAATGAAGTCATTTACAAATGTTACTGAAAGCAGCATTCTTTGTGCCTTAAATGAGCCTGGAGCCCTTCTGGTATGCAACCACAAAAACATCCTGCAACATGGAGCTTCACAACAATGTGAATTAACCAACTTTATTCTTCTTTGATTGTTAGGGCTGCCACTAACAGTTATTTTAGAAACAATTAATCGATTATTCAGATGATTAATCGATTAATTGGATAAAAGCGGGCACATTTTGCAGATTTTTTTATTAAACTACTTAAGACTTTTTATAAATATTAGAAATATATTAAGAAGTGGAAATAAATAATTCAATTTCTTTTAAAAATGAGACTGAACACTCCAGTCAACGATTAGTCGATTACTAAATTAGTTGATTATTTCAATAATCAGTTCATCACAATAAATTGTTTCAGCCGCAATTACTATTGTACCTTGCCATATAGTATGACCAATCATATCCAAATATTAGTAAAAATGAAATCCCTGATCAATGTTACTTAAAAAATGTAAAAAATTACAATATACACACCTGTGATCTGGTTTGTGTGGCCGGGCTTTGCTGTCTGCTGGAGGTCTCTTTTGGCGTAGACTGCTGCACATCCACGTTGTCTTTATGTCCTGAGTCCAAATACAAGATTAGTCCAACTTGAGAGCAGCAAAAACTACCAACTGTTCTCCAATAATGGTGACGTAATCTCAGCTTCGATTTCAGATTTCTTCCTCTTACCTCCAAGTGACTAATGTACACCATAAAATTTAACATGATTACATAAATCAAGCTGCTGTTGAATGAAATTTGACCACACCCAGGAATATAAATACGAGTCATTCATAGTAGACAGAGAAAAAGCAAAAGCAGATAAAGAAGACCCAGCACCCGGCAGATGCATCCCGTAAGCTCAGACTGAAACTCAAACCTCTCATGTTTAGCTTTGTTGCGGTTTTCTTCTCGTCTCGTTGACCTTCCGACCCGTTTCGAGTGTTGCGGACAGAAGATGGCCGTCCTGGAGGATCACATTCCCTTCTCTTCCGTCTGTGGGGTCGTTTGGGGACCTCACCAGGAGGCTGGACGTCATTTTCAAGGCCGCGATCCATCGGCGGCGATGCCTCTCGAGCTGTGGTTTGTGGAGACCTTCTAGCAGATCGTCCCTCTTCGTCGCTGAATGCTTCGTTTATGTAACCCCCGCTAACACCCCCCCACATCAATCCCTTTGGGTTCTCAGGCGTTACAGCGCTAGCAAGCAGGCAGGCAGGCTGAGTGAAGTTTGGCTCAGAGAGAACAACTATAGTCGGATACAAACATACACGCTTCTTGACCTCTACAGCAGACAGAGCTTTGTTTCTGTACTCACCTACAAACGCCCCGAACTCTACAGAAGTGCCGTCTGGCTGGTAAAACCCGTCCTGGGTGTGGTCTGGGTGGCTGGCGGCGCTGGGCTGAGAGGGGGTGCTGCTGATGCGAAACGGGGCGCCAAGGGCGGGCGCGTTGGGCAGGCTGGATGGAGAGTCGGAAAGGCGCAGCTCATGCGGACGGGTTAGTTTGCTTTGGGTGAGAGAGTGGCCTTGGTGACGGCGCTCCGGAGGGGAGGTGGGCGAGGCGCTTGGCACGAAGGCGATGGCGTCCGTGCTGCCGGAGGAACCAGCCTCTGCGGCAAAGTGTCCTTGCCCAAATAAGCTCCTCTTCTCTGGACTTGGTGCCGTGCTCACTCCGGGGTCCGGCCCCGGCTCAGTTCCGGGACCGTGCCCGAATCTCTGACGGATTTGCATCCCGCCGTCTCCTCCTGCGTCGACACCGAAAAGGGAATCAGCGATGTTGATGCCTGCTTGAGGAAACGAAGAGCCAAAGTAGGCCCTGACGCTGCGCTTGCCCATCGCCGATGATTTGGAGTCCGCTGGCACGTGCGCGACGCTCGGGACCACGTTCTTGGACAAACTGAGCTCCCTGGTGATCTGTGTGTGGACCTTGCTGGCCTCAGATGCCCTCTGAGCGGTCAATGTCTTTAGAGTGTCCACGGTCAGAGCAGACAGGTCCTGCAGGTGGCCGATCTGCGAGTCCAGCGTGTGCAAGGAGCGTTTTATAAAGTTCACCTTGTTTCCGACCTCCTTCAGTTGCAAACACATCGTCTCAACTCTGGAAACAAGACGGGAGAGCCGCCGTGGGTAACAAAACTGACATGGCCAACGAGGTAAAAACCATAAAATATTAGCAGCACAAAAAAGTATAGAGAATTTGTTAGTTTACTGTAGCATGGCATTACGATTTAAAATTAATATTGTAGTCATCAGTAGTAAAGACTCAAAATGACCTATTTTCAAATCAAGGGTTCATAGTTCAGGTTATTTTGTGACCTACTGAGATGCTGATAAGCTGCTTGCAGTCAATTTCTTATTGCCATGGTTACACACAATAACCAATGAACTAACAATCGCCAACATGAGATAAGAAATCCTCCATGTATTTCAGTCAGTCTCTAAAAACGTGAACTTTTACGCATCATATATTGTCAACACACATAATATTCAGTCTCAGAATGCCAAAGTCGGACTCACCTTTCAGAGGTAAGACGGATGCGCTCTTCGCTGCCCGAGTGAAACTGATCATTCCTTTCGTGAAAGTACGTCTCCACACACTGCTCCTCAAAGTCGTGAAGCTTCTTCTGGTCGTCCTCGGTGAGAAACAGCTCTGCAAAAAACATAAAGACCAAAGGTTTTAATAAGTGAAATGATATATATTGGTTTATTCTGAAAAAAGATCATTACTTGGTCCGTAGGTGCTCTCCTTCTTCCTCTTTCTGCAGAGGCAGAAGAGGGAGTATATATGGCACAGGAGGATGAAGGGGGGCGGGAGGACAGGCTTCTCGTGGTAGGCCATAATGAAGTGATAGCGCTGGTACTTCCACACCAGATTGGAAATTGACTTTACTTGAATATACACATTGCTGCAAAGCAAAAAGCACATTACAATTAGAGGTCGTGTTAACAGAATATTTTCTGTATATGAGCCCCGTATCCCCCTTGTTTTTTAAACGACAGAAAAATTTGAAGGCTGTCGGTCGTTTGACAGGTTATAATTGACTGGTGCACCTGGGCAGACAGTATAGACTTTATACAAAGATTTCATTGCACAGGCAACTCAAAATTAATCAATAAAAAAAAAAATCCTTTCTGAATATTGTGTCAGCGTGTTGGAGAGTTATGGACCGGACACTTTGGAGCATCTGGTTAGGAAGCTCATTCCAAACCTTTGGTAGAAATGGTGAATTTAATTCTAGTCTACATTATACACAGAACAGAGAAAACTAAAGAGAATGCAACGTTAATCCATGCATAGTCTGAACGGAGGAGTTTAGCTTGAGGAAATAAATAACTAAAACTGCAGAAGTTAATCAGACTGTAACATGCGCAGTGTGCTGTACAACCAATGCGGACGTTGCTCTGCTGCTGCGAGGAATTAAACTCGACTCATCCTGCGGTTTTAACATATGGAGCTGGAAGGCGTTACCCTCCCGCGCTCAGAAGGAGAGCGGAAGACATAACATCTGTCCATTGCGGGGAAGCGAAACAACGCAAAAAAGTAAATAAAATCCTCGGAAAAGTGCACGTCCGGACCACGCACAGGGTAAAAAACTCGCCGAGTTCAATTGATTGGTTTGGACGAGACAGATCCAACTGACCTGAACTAGCGCAGATTTTCTGCAGATGCAACCAGGAGGAATTTGTGAGGCTGTGCGTTCAGAACCCAGTCGCTGAAATGCTGGTAACTAAAGTGGAGTCTTGAATTTATCCTAAGTTATTGAGGCCGCAGTCAGTGGTTTTGTCACGGTGAAAAAATTTGATAATTTAATCTGCTTCATGTGTGATCAGACCTGGATTCAGGTTCAACTGAGTGAATATCAACTAATGCGCGTAAAAATGCAGCTCAAAACCCTATGTTAATATGATTATAATTTGAAAATAATACATGACTGTTTTTTTTTCTTTTTAACACTAACAGATAAAAAAGTCGAGCACAACCTCTGATTACAATGAGCTTGAATCTAAGAGCATTTGAACACCTCAGACTGCCTGTTACTAAGAATAAAACAATCAAAATAAAAGATCAAGGAGCTCAATATAAAAAGTCAACTACGTTATTCATTTGTGAAAACACTTTGCACTCACTTAAAGAAGGCAATAAGGAGGTTGACCATCAATATGTACTGTACAAAGAGGTAGACTGCTTGCAGGAAAGGCGTGAGCCACACTATGTCTGAACACAGCTTACTGGCTGAGGGTTCGCTGTTATTGGCACACGCTGTGAAGAGGAAAAGCCAGTTACAATGACAAGTCATGTGCCGAATAATCTGACAAGAACTTAGAGAAGTTACCTAATTGTTAATTGTTTTCAGCATAGTCAATTCTTACCATCAATTTCATAGGCATACACTTCTCCGTACATCATCCAGTATGGCTGGAAAACCACATCTTTGGCCAGAGTCCAGCTGGGCTCCTCGTTGGGGTACAGAATGGCTTTTCTCGGGACGCCGTAGCTCAGCAGGACAATGGCCATTATAACCACAATGTAAAACATGTTGGCAACCTGAAAGACATGCCAAAGTGGTAAATGCAACATGAGTCCAACGTCGTCTGAATATTATTCTTAGCTTAAAGTCCATCAACTTCGGATGCAAATGCAATCAGGAGTTTTCACTTCATCAGCTTTGGCATGTTGGCCACAAAAAGCAGACTTTATTTAGGGCAGTAAAAGCCAAATGTACTACAGACTGGAGCTTGATATGGATGAAAAACTTATCAAGATATACGTGTTTCATGTCAGTTGTTGATACTCAATTAGTTTTTTGATGTAAATATTTGAAATACAGCCAAACTGGTTGTGTGACTTTTTCTGTTTTATCCAGTTTCCCTCCACGCCGTTGTTTTTCATGTTTAGGGAGTTATGAGGCACAGTCGAAAAACTTGAAACAGCTGCTGTGCTCGTTGCTCGCAAGGTTATTGCTAGGTAACCAATGGACGAGTGAGTTAGTTGGTGCCACAAACCTAGTTTACCTCACTGTGAGCAACTAAGGTCTTTCCTCTGCCTACATCTCCCAGGATGCTCTGAGTCAGAGTTCAGTGAATATTTTATGAATCGAATTCTCTATCATATCTATTATCTATAGATACTGATCATATGTCTATTGATATATATATTATTCATTTATTTTCCAGCCCTGATGCAGAAATGCTGAAAAGTTTATTTCACAGCAACTGGAAAACAAGTAGTTCTATTGTGATATTGTGCAGATTAATATACTGATGAATCAATTCATCAGTATATCAATTATCTGATTTTTTTCTCATGCTTGGGTAGAAAAGCCAACAATGTTAAGGAATACTTGGTCTATATAAATGAAAGATTTGTATTGCAATATCACTTTCTATACTGAATGGTCAGATAAACTAAAGTCTCAAATGTCCAAATAGAAGTGCTCACCATTTTAGCGATCATCATAACATACGGCCCAGCTTGCTGGTTCACGGCCAGGATGTCCAGCAGTCGGACATACCAGAAGATGATGTTGAGGCAATAGACAGTCCGCCCGGGGATGAAGGTGGACTCTCCACCCAGCCTCAGTCCGAAACCGATAAAGAACGTAAAGATGGCCAGGAAGTCAGACACGTTGAAATAGTCGCTGAACCACACCTTTATTTTTTGGCTTATTTTGCCCGCTTCAGACATAAAGATCTGGAAAACACAAAAAGGAAACAACTTAAGATGAGATAAAGTCAGGAAACAATGTTAGGGTTGGTGTAGAACAACAAAAGCTCCTAAACATTCAGACTGGTCTGTTGCTGAAATGGAAACTCTTTGGATGACGATTTCATCCAAAGCCTTTGTTCTACAAACCTCGCGGATTTTCTCTATGGCGGAGGTGAAGATGTAGAGGATGACCACCCATTCTAGAGGAGAAGGAAGGTCGGTCATTTTCACCAGGACCACATACGTGTACATCATCAAGTAGCCCAGGTAGAAAAGCTGAAACGAAGCAAATAAAATAGAAAGTTGAAACGGGAAATAAGACAGCAAAAAGGAGATAAAACTTGTGACGGGAAATTTGTTGATCTTTTGATGATTGTTCCAACAACTGCATCCAAAGAACTATGTCAAAGACGTACGATAATGTCTCTTTAATGTCGAGGGACTACATTTTATCTTTTAGAGAGTAAACCTTCTTCTTCTCATTGAAATGTCTTTAATGGATTCTCTAACAGGAAATAAATAAGGGCCAAAAAGCCCAATAAAAGCAACAAACACTCTAGTTTTACTGATAATTGTGGTCTCAAAACTCAGCATAGGGACTATTTTATTTAACTGCAAAGGGAGACTTGCCAATTTTTTTTTACCCCTTTAGTGGAGTTTAGTAGAGTTTTTGTCAAAACTACAAAAGAGCACATTTAGCAAAATAAAATTGTTGGAGAGATTGTTAATCTTCATCTTAACCTGGCAAAAAAAAGAAAAATTAGCTTAAAATCAGGAGAGATAAGGTTACTCGAATGTTAATTTAAAATTTTAACAATAGTCAACGTCATTAAAACAAAAATGTTTAAAGCAGCATAACCACTATTCATCATGGTGTTTAACTTTACACTATCGTTGTGAACCCTCTTTGACCTCATTAGTGTTAAAAAAAAAAGCTTCTTGATCTGCCTCCTAGTGGTCAAATCACTGTAATTGCAGACTTTTAAACACGTGTCTAACTGATCAGAAGAACAAAAGTATAAAAAGTTAATTTGCTAAAAAGAAAATTTGTTCATTTTTAGAAAAGAATGAACAAATATACACAATCAAACTAAATGATTGTGAACATTAGCGGATTTAAGGTTGAATCCATTGTACGACAACCAGAATCAAACTGAATCTTTTTAACCAGATGTTATTGGATTCTTTTAAGATACTTCTGCAAAACTGAATATGAAGTGAAACCTTTTGTTTTGCAAAATGCCTTCAGATGAGATTTGTTGGGAATTGATGCAACAAGAATAAATTGAACTGAATTGAATCTTTTGAGGGGAATTCAAAGGATCAAGACTGTGAATTTTATTTGAATGTAATTCTTGGTATTAAAAAAAACATCATTGTTCATTTTGCTAATTTCCTTTGCTGTAATTGTTTTTTGTGTGTGTTTGAACATTTCTTTTTCTTTTGAAAGGAAACAAGTAACTCAATCAAAGTGCAGACTGTGGGGGGAAAAAATGTATTCATCAGCCTCCTCTTGCAACTCTGACCAGGTCTACAGTTTTTAAAGCAGCTTAACCTTGACGTGTGAGGCTTGAAGTGACGGAAAAAATCAGTCACTCTCCCACAGGTGACGCATAAGTCAATGGTGCAGAGTCAGACTGGTGTGCTGGAATTGGGACGGAAACAGGTACAGCTGATGTAGATAAGCGTAGGCTGAGGCTGTATTATGTTGGCCAGCGTCCAGCGATCTTATCGATGCCCCTTAGACTTGAACAACCTGAAAAACGGCCCGGTGTTTGCAGATAAAACCGGCCGCGCTGGACCCCAGGCTACAGACTAACGGCTCTGGGCTATAAATAGTCCCAGGTGGGAAAAGACGAGGTGAATGTGTGGAATCCTAGTTATAGAGGATTGTGTTTAGGCGTGATTAGCAAAGAACTGATTGTTCTTTTGTTTTTGCAACATGACAAAAAACAGACGCAGCCTACAAGTGAGTGAAATGTGCCAAAATTCTGACATTTTCAGGATGACGTGTTACGGATTAAAAAGTCACAAAAAAGAAAGAGAAAAAAGCGGCAAATTTTTTTGCATTCATTTCATACCGTATTGGACCAAAACTTGACAATGGGAGCATGGTAGAAGGCGTAGATCTTCCTCGTTAAAGGCAGCTTTCGGGAGCGGACTTGTTTTTCCATGTCGTTTTTCACCTCCAGATGTTCGTGGGTTCTGGCTTCCTTAAAGACGTCCTGTGCAAAAGGTTAGAGAGGCCAAGTTGGACGACCAATCAAGTCGCAGAACAGCATTTCATTCAAATCTACAAAAATCTGGATTGGTTTTGCCGTCGAGGAACCCGCAGCAGACAAATCGAGAGGAGTGAATTCTACCATCTGGATGTCTTCCGTCATGTTCTGAAAGTTGTGTTCGCTGTCCTCCATGGTCATCTGGTGGTCGTCCTGACTCTGAGGGATGTGAGCCATCTCCGCCTTAGATTTGTACTCCAGAAGCAGGATGGCCGGAGGCACCAAGATGCTCAGAATCACCTGAAGGAGCGCAGGATGCACACTCATGTGGGTGGCTGTGGCTAGATTTGTCAACGTCAACTATATACACACTCATCTGGATAAAGAGCATTATTGAAAAAGTGTTTTTTTTTTTTAAAGGGAACTTAATCCGTTATAACGATTACAGATTTCATCATTTTGGTGTTGAGCTAATGAGTCCAACATGCTGTTTTCCAGAAAAGTGTAATACTATATCACGCCAACATTCTTGTTTTGAGTGCATAAATATATTTTGAGAACATTTCTTTTCAAAAATTATTTAGCTGTAATGATATGTAGATGATATGTAAAGATATCAGATGTGTAGATATGAGATTCCTATGTCTAACTCAATTACTGAAATGAATTGATAAAAATCCTAACTTAGGCTGCAACCAATGATTATTTTAGTAAATCCATTATTTAAATAGAATAAGACTATCGGCACATTTTTTATTTAACCAACTTACACTATTAGAAATGCATTATAAAATATGATAAATTAATTCAGTTCCATTTTGTAAATACAGAACATACATATTTTTGTACACTTTTGATTTAATGACTTCTGTGTGGGAGTGTTCTTCCAGCAATTGTCATTTATTTTAAACGTCTGCATACTCTAGTTCACGACTGATCAATTACTAAATTTGTTATCAATCATTTTGACAATCGATTAATCCAATTTATTGATTCAGCACTGACTTACTGAGTTTTGTACATTTCTTTATAGACAGGAAAATTAAAAGGCAATCAGATCTGCTTTTGTGCATAATTCTGACTGGCAGTCAGTATTCAAGTAGTTTTTGAAATATGCATTACATTTATCAGGTTTAACATGAATTTATGAATTATTTGTGCATAAAAACTCATTCAAATGACGATAAAAAGTTTAGTCCAAAAGGAACCATCATAAATGATTTTTTTCATCGTTAACTATAATACCAACTAGTGTTCAACAACAACATTAATGAGCAATAACAATAATAAGAACTAAGCCTTCCACTTGCAAACAAAAATAAAGATCTAGATGGAGCATGAACCTTGTACCAGGAGTTCTTGCGCATGTTCAGCCGTCCCATCCACATGTCTGACAGCAGCATCTGGGTGCAGGTGTGAGCGACAAACGGCCGCAGGTGGGAGGAGACGGCCAGCTTCAAACACGTGGAGTTGCTCCAATTCTTCAGCTCGTACGTCAGCAGCTTCATGGCCATGGTCTCGTCCTGCCTGAACGACTGCTCCAGCAGGTCCACCGCCAGCGTCCCAAACTCACTGAAACGCGTTACGGACGTTTGTTAATACGGGAATATGGTCTGGCGAAAAACGTGAGTGTTAGGCGACCTCACTTTGAGTACTCTTTGAGTTCCTCTGAGGTGTCGTCCACCACATCGCTCTTCTTTGCCTCGTAGCTCATGGAGCGGCAGAGTTTACAAGCCACCAGTGCCTTGGCCATGTTCTCCTCGCCGTGCTGCCAGAAGAAGAGAGACATCTTCTGTCTCTTCATGAGCACTGCCCAAACTAAGAGCTCGTGAAAAGGGTAGGGGAAGCGCCGGGTCTCCGGGTCGTCGATGTCCACGATCTCCTCCTTGCTTCTTTTCTTGTTCTGCTCAGCAGTATTCTCCAGCTGAGGAGAGAAGCAAGGCTTTACCGGCGATTTCATCAAAGCAGAAAGACTGAAAACCTGTTTTTCAGGAACGTGTTTGGAAGAAGTCTCGTCTTTTTGTACTGAACAGCAGGGCTTTACCTTGGGCTTGTACGGCTGCGCCGTCTTGATGAAGTGATTGTGTCTCGTCTTCTCCTTCTTGTCGGCCTGCATGCTGAAAGTCTCGTGATTCTTCCTCAGATGAGATCCGGGACCCGCGGCGTGGCGACCTGATCTCTGTGCAATACAAATATTACCAGAGTCACTTTCCTCCACTTTGTCTCAACCTCAAAGACAGGTTCCATTATTGAAATTAGGTCTTAAAAATCCTTCACTTACCTCCCTGCCACGTATTATTACACATAAAAGAAAAAAAAATGTGATTGAGGTCTTTGACAGAAGTAGGACTTTTTGAATCTATCAGAAAATGAAGGGATCACTGGGTCACAAACCCACGAGAAGAGACGAAACAATGAGTTCACGAGAACAAGAAAGGAGTTTAACAATTTAAGGAGAACTTCAGACCAAAATTCCTTTACTCTGCATTTTCACAGATTTTTGACACAAATTAAAGCCATTTTTTGATTTCTTAAATTTCTTTAAATATTGAGGAAATGCTTCAGCTTTGCTTGGCCTCCAGTACATCATGTATCATATCCCAGTAGCTATCGATAGTGTGCACTGTGATGGTAATTGGTTGTTAGAGCGATGCTTTCTGCCTCCTTCAGTGAAACAAGTTGCAGAGCTTATATATTGTTGATATATCCGTTACCATTTGTACCGATTTAGGTGGAGTTGGAGCATCTCCTATCACAACTTCATCAGGTAAAGCCATGATGACCGCAAATGGCTAGTAATCACAAAATCAAGGGAAAACAGGCTAGTTTCGATCAATAAACAGTGATTGACTCTCGTGGTTTTTGTAAAACTTAATAAATAGCCTTGGATATGGTTGATAGACTAATTTGTGGTCTCTTCTCCATAATTCATTCCAGGACACCACAAATAAAAAACTGTATTTTTGATGACTAAATTCCAGGAGATTTTAGTGATACAACTGAATGCTAATTTAGCTAATGTACTAAACCAGCCCATCTGATGAGTCAGATATAGTCACACAGTCCTACACTGTATTCTCCTTGTCAGTATTGCTGCAATAAATGACAACATTGTAATAAAAGACAATACTTCTCTTGAAAAGTTACATTTAGTAGGTCAGAACCAGAATTAGCTTCTTTTCCCACCCACCCTATTGTTGCCGTGGAGATTGTTGTAAATGATTCGGAAGCGCTTCCTGGTGTAGTTGCACCTGTAAGTCCCGCCCATCAGAAACTCGATGACGAGGCCCACGTCGATCAAAGTGATTTTATAATTTGGGGGAAGATTACTCTGCGTACAAAAACCACAAAATGTTAGCAAGATCCCGCTTCACATCGACCGATCGACGCCATAAACAATCCACTACCTGTTTGACGTCTCTAACCAGGTGGAGGAGAGTTGGGTTGTTGGGAGGTTGTTTCTGGGGGAAAAAAAAAAAAGAAAAATTAGATTTAAACAAAGCTCTCCACTTACGGGTTCTTATTTATTGATGAAGTAGGGAGCGTTTCACAAGGCTACCGTGTTGTAGAGCTCCTCCAGCCGACTGATGGTGAGAAAACGGTGCATGCTGACGCCGTTTTCTATGAGCAGCTTCACAAAGTCCACCCTGTCCATGACGAGAGCATCCAGCATGGCTTGCTCCAAAGAGCTCACCTTCAAACACAAACCAGCTATGAAGTGCATTGTTGTAGCAAAACGGTGTTTAGAAAACAAAACATATTGGGGAAAAAGGACCAAAACCCCCCCCAAAAACTAAATAAATATCCATCCTCTCATTTACGCAAAACTCCAGTTTTAAAATAAACACAGGCCTGCAGAGTCGCTCAAGAAGGCAAATGTAACAGGGTTCATGTTACAGTCAAGACAAGCAGTTCCTGGCAGCCTGCCCTACAAACCACGGCCAGCGGGGACTCTGAGGTCGTTCTGGGTGAGTCCGAAGGTTTTTAGCTGAGCAAACGTCCCTGGGAGCCGTGGCTCTTCTCTCACACACTCACTCACACATACGCAAACAAATCCATAGACATACCAGAAGCTGCTGTCCGTACACAAACACGTGATTCTTGGCAATGTCTACGCGATCCCAGGCCAAAGTCAGGACCAGCTGATCGAAGGCAGATGCGTTTGTGCCTGAAACACACAGAGCCGCCATTAAGCAGCTCATGTAAATGCACTTGCTTGAAAACAGGTGATGAAATATTAACTGCGTTTTTAGTTAGGCAGCTGGAAAAGGATAATACAGTCACTTACACACAAAGAGCAACAGATTAGATGAGCTTAATCCAAGAGAGCTGATCTCTTTCATATGATCGGCTTTGTAAGCCGTCCAACTGAAATCATCATTAGGTCAAGTCATCACAATTATTGACGTCGATTTTCATAGCCAACTGAGAGGGATTTGTTGTTTTTGCATTTGTAAAAACTGTAATCCTCATCTTGATTCAAATCCTGCATAATAAAATTAATAAAAGCAATGAACTTCTTTAAGTCTACTTTTGCTATCCAACTATTAAGCTAATCCAAAAAATTGTCAAGCCTCAGATATATTTGGTTTACTGTGAAATGATCGAGCTATTTTATTGTATTTTAGGCAATAGAATTGGTATTTTTTTCTCCATTCTAATTTTTATTTAAAAACGTGAAGAAAATGCATTTCATCTGTTCACAAAGAGTGATACGGTCTTTCACAATAGTCTTTTCAGTCCGCTATATTATTCTAGACAGCACAAACCTTCATGTGGTTATGATGCTTTTATTTTTAAAAGAATTTGGATTATTTTTATTTTCTTATGCATTTCTAATATTGTGTAAAATAATCTTAGTTATAAAAAAATCTACAGAATGTGCCCTTTTTTTTATTTGATTAATCGTCAGAATAACCCATCACTTAAATAATAGTGAGTTACATCTCTAAGATAAAATCAGTCCGTTTCTTAAAATATTTATTAGAAACATTTGGGCATTTGCCAAAATAACACTATTTAAGGAGACCTTTTTTTATTCTTTAAAAGTTTCTCAATTTTGAGTTGGCAGGTTTACTGAAAAACATTATTTTGTCAAATAAAACAGCGTAGATGTCTGATTTGATCATTAAATAACAGGATTAGCAGCTTCGATAAACAATTCACGATCTGGATGCCAAATTACAATGTCAATAGAAATGTAAAATCTTTTGGCAAACTTTGCATCTTTATATGCATGTTGCTTCTTCCTTTTCTAATTTAATGAGCAATCTATTGCATAAGCTGCATCTTGTAGTGGTAAACAGAAAAGCTTTGTGTATTATTTAATGACTTTAAAAGCTTTGAATACTTTGAGGTCTTTTTAACAACAGATTTCTATCAAACAAAGGCAACTGCACCTTAGAGAAAGACATTTCGTGCTTGACTGGATGTCTTGAATGTCTAAACTGGTTTCTCTGAACCGTTAAGTAGTTAAAGGCAAATATTCCAATCTTAGCAGGGATGACCTGGAATGAGGGTGAACGAGCGGCAAAAATGTGCTCCGAGGAATTCGCTCCTACTTCGTTAGAGTAAAGTAGAATCCCTGCATCTCTAACGCAAGGACTGAAAGACACGAGACTCAAACAGTTGGAACGGGGAGTTCATGTGAATGTGAGCAACCTGATCTCAACGAGAGGACAAAGAGAAGGGCACAGAGGGGGAACTGTGTTCTCAAAGCATATCCATATCAGAATGAAAACAGTAAAAAAAAGGCAATATTAAACTCCAAAAAAAGACATAGGACTTCATCTAATCTATTTTTCCTCTTTTATTAGACGAGCCGAGGAATACGATGGTTTAGTAAGCAGCCGTTTCACAAACCTTGGAGCAAGGCCCTCAGAATAGCTACATCGATGTCTTGGTGTTCCTCAGAGCTGATGTGAAACACGGTGATCTGTTGACCAAGAAACAAGATCGGATCGTTACCAGGTTCCCACATGCCGTGCCCAGATGTTTCTCGTTATTTCACCCAGGCATCCGTTTGTACTGCTAACGCCGGGGTCCTCGGCTGCCATCGGCGACGCCATGAGCGTTACTATGACTTACACTGATAAAACACTAAATTAACCAAGAATTGGTCTAGGTTCTAGTGCAAATACACTTGAACTAAGTAAGAGATAGAAGCTTGGTTTGAGTCAATAGCTCCTTAATGTTGATTAAACAAACGTGCTTGTTAGAAATGAAATAATCTGCCAGTTTTGCCAGTGGAGCAAAACATTTTCCTCATAAGTTCAAACGCTTTGTTCCACTTGCGTATTATAACCTGCACTTTCATGTCAATATTAAGTAGTTATTGACTTGAAACAAAATCCTATATCGAGTTGAAAAGTTGTTATAAGTTAGTACACTTGAACTGGGACAACACTAAGATATTTCGAGCAAGTTAAGATTACTGTGGTACAAAACATGTGGCTTTGCATTCCTTGTTCATGTCATTTTATAACAAACAAAAAAACAACAACAAAAAAACAGTCTGCGTCACTAAATAGCTGATTTATCATTTTAAAAACAATTACCATCATGAAATTTCGTCACCTGCTTTTTTGTTTCTCATCAAAAATCTGCAGAGTTTCGTGATGTAAATTTGCCAAAATGTACATCAATAGACTAAACAAACACAGGGTCAAAGTTCACTGCAAAAAGACTTGACTCAGTGAAAACATTATTCTCTGTTTATTTCCTAAAGCCCCCAGGGGAAAGGGGAGGCCGGGGTTGCAGTCACTCGCAGTTTATGACTGAGATGCCCAACTCCTCTGGTCTGCAGCGTTTACTTTTCATTAGATTCAGTTTATTGAACCATTTTCAGTCTGCTGTTATACCTGGCTGAGTGTGCATGACGCATCCAAATAGATCCTGTGTAATAATAATAATGATAATAATCAGGGTTTCCCCAGTGTATTATAAGCCTGGCAGACCACCAGGCTAAACATCGTTTATTTACTTTAAATGTTTTTTTTTTAGATGCACTAGTTACAGTGATGGCAAAGATGGGTAGAGTTAGGTTTCCATATCATAAAACAATCTTTAGCAGACAATTATCTATTTAAAAAGATAATGTCATTTGATTATACATGTAGAACACACCAAAAGAATAGCTTTATTTAGTCCGCTGCTGTATTTTCTTTGCTGTTGAAGGTTATTTCTAAAATTTGCTGTCAGCTATTAACATTTTTTACAACATAAAACAGCTGCAACATTTTACCAGTTCTTTGCTCCTCATGCACTCCATGAGCTTCTGAAAGAGATGGATGGCTTCGTTCTGGCTGAAGTTGAACGTTTTCTTGATGGTTGCGATGATGTCCGTCTCCACCCCGTCCGGAAGACCGCTGCGGAGTGACAATTAGAGTCACACACGACGCCATAAAATGTGGTGCAAGTTGGATTTTGACTCCTTCAGCAGGTAATATGAACTCTAGATTACAGCTTTTACCTGATGTTCTACTACCGTAATGATTGATTCCATATCTGAAGTGTTTTACAAGCTGCACTAAACTGATCAAATAGTCAAAGAATTTGACTCAGTTTTGTCCATTATGAGTTCCTCATTAACACCCATATTGGTCCGATTTAAAGTCAAAACATTTGCTGTGAGGCAGGTGTGTTTTTGGCTCCTGCAGGATACGGCAAACACCAACCTGTTGCCACAAGATTAAAGAATGTGGAGCACGGAGGATATTTTGCCAAGTTCCAAGAACTACAACTTTCATTTCGAAGAAACTAGACAGGCTGCAACAAGAGGAGTGAGATAACCCACATACCAAACGAATGTTTAGAAAGTCTCCAGGAGATATGGTTAACTAATTTACATCCCTGTTGGATGTCTGGGGCTTTGATATAAAAAGGGTAAGAATGAAGTCTTGATTTTATAGAACAAAAAAAAAAACTCCTCAGTTCAGTTTCAAGTCTTTTAGGGATGACGAGAAATGCAAATCTGTTGTTGACCAGAATCAGCAAGTTTTTTTTAAAGGCTATCCATCAGTCAAACCCAAAAATACAATCAATTCCAGATCAGTAAAGGACCAGGTCACAGAGACATTTTCTTTTATGGAAACGTGAAAGGTTGCCTAAATCCACCATTTGAAAATCATTTGCAAAAACACTCTGCGGTAAACGGTAAACTATTTCATTATTGAAATAGGCGCCAACAATTCACCTGACACTTTTACGCAACTTAAAAGAAAAAACTGAAAACTAATAGTAATAAAAAAAAGATTCAACTGTGGACAATAAATCCACATATTTTGCATTATATTTTTATTGCCAAGATAAACTTAGTTTGGCATTAATGTTTTTGGCTGAGCTAATAGAGTGACACACTGGAGTCGAGTCTTCTTTCCGTTTGCTGCCTGTCAATGAGCAACAACAGGTGGAATGATTGGGAAAAAAAGGACAGATTCCACATCATTTCCAACAAAGAGATGTAAAAACATACTAGAGGTACTTTTAATGTTATTCACTGAAGAAATTAAATTCAAGTATTGAAGGAATCTCAGTCCACTCGGGCTGGCTCGCTATTATGGACCTACGCAAATCTTTTTTCACACAAACATGCTAATCTTGTGTCCTAAATTCTGGCTTCCGTGAGTCAGACTGCGACTTGCAGGAAAAATGAAATTGAGTAAACATCGCTGGCAGATTACTGTGGTTTAACCTCAGGCAGCCGTTACAGATTTGATAACAAAAAATTCAGAATGTGAATCTTTTAAACTTTCAACATGCTAACAATTTTGCTTTTAAAAATATACTACATAATGTATGCCATGCAAATTGTTCATTATTGTTCTTTTTTTATTCAGATTTTGCCTTTTTCTCAACTATCAGTAATTTAATTTATTAATGACCGGCTTTGACCGGGAAACAGTCATTTGAGCGGTCTACTTTTTATTTTTCATTTGTCCTCTGTGTGTTTAACCTACCCCCCCTCCTCTGTCTGCTTGTGGACGTAGGCCAATATGTCAGCAGCACGGCCCGTCCCCTCACACACCACCACAGGGACAGGAGGGCTCTCCTGGAGGTACTCCAGCACAGTCAGGATCACGTTTGGACCGCCCTCAAAAATCAGCGCAACGACAGGAACACACTGACCAATTCCTAAAACACACAAAACAAACAAAAGAAGGGCAAAACAGTGAATTTAGAGACACATTTTTTTGGTGTGCTTTTTACTAAAACACACATTTGCAAACCCAGAGCCTACAAGTGTTGCAGAAAACCTGCTGAAGTCCCTCTTGTTTTTTGTTTTTTAAAGTAGCTGTGCTCTGCAGGCACTATGCGAGAGGTTGAGGTGATGATACTAATCTCGCTGCTACCACACAGTTTACATCAAACTGCCACTGAAGTCAGTAGTGATTAAAAGTCCTTGTGGGAAATGCAACCCTCTCTGGTACAGGTCTACTTTCAACACCTCAAAGAATTCAAGTCAATGTTTTCCCACCTGATAATCTGGTAGACGCAGTTTGATTTGGGACAAAAATTGCGACATTTGTTACATTTTTAGCTGATGCAGTTAGCTGAGGCACTGAACTCTGTCAAACTCTATCGTTTGACAGAGTCAAGATGATTGAATATCTGATTCCCCTCCTTGTCTGTGGTGGCGCTGTACCAAGAACCACTGAGGGGAACAGACACAAACCCTCCAAAGAAGACATGATAACTTCTTTCTTCACAAAATTTAAACAAAATGGAGTAGTGTCAGATTTTAGCAGTTGTAGGACTAGTGCCTCGACTCACATTTGTTTTGGTTGCATTTACCCAGAATTCCCTGCACTATAATCCACTTCATTTGACCGAATTGAGACAGAGGTTTGAAGATTTTTGCACAAAATTCTGAAAACTGGACATTGTTCACCTTCCATCACATATTTATCTACAACCTCATTACGCTCTATTCCATCAGAGAAAATCCCAAAACATCTGTGGTTGTGATATGACAGTATGAAAATAAATTTAACAGGCTTATGAACACTTTTTCAAGACATTGTTGTAATTTTAATTAAAAAAAAACAAGAAAAACCTCTTAAAGCAATTTCTTTTTTTCCCCACTTAAAAAAACTAAAGCTTTTCCTCACGTTTTGTTGTTTTATCAAATTAACTGCGACCTTTCCTTACTTGCGTGTATTCTTTGCAGGTTAACGTGTTTCTCCAGGTCCCGCCTGAGTTTGACCTCAGCCCCATATCGGCCCACCGTCCCGTCATCCACCAGCAGGAAATGGGAATGCAGGTTGTTGAGAACGTTTAGCTTGCTGAGAGGATTCAGCAGGGTCTGATATGGGACAATAATCTGCATTTGGGGGGTAAAATAGAAGAAATAAGCAGAGATATAAGCAGAGTTCTTGAAATGACCCGAGATCAAGAATTAAGAGGCGTGTCTTACGTCTCTGCCAATAAGATCACTCCGGTTTTCAATGACTCCCCACGGTGCGACTCCAATTGTGTAAATTTTCTTTGATGACCTTGAGCAGTGTTCTTTAAGTGCGTCCCCCACATGCTTCGCAACACCTTTGGAAATATAAAACACTCTTTCATTTAACAATATCAAAGAAAAAGTACAATTAAAAATCAATAAAAGTCCACCAAGCAGTGCAGACACCGACAAAAGCCGCATCAGAGAACTCCATGACCAGAATTGCCTCTACATGACGAGAGTGGTGGACTTCCTGATGAACCCCAGGGCTCTGCTATCAGACCTCTTTGATTCAGCAATAATTTGCAAAGTAGACAACTATCCCAGGTGGCCAGGGTGCCACTGAGGCATTGAAAGTAATCACTGGTGTTGGTAATTGACCTCATGAGTAATGACTTAAACACTATGATCAGACCACAGCGTCTTAGCATCTTGCTGCGGCTGCAGACAGAGCTCAGCCGCATTTCACAGCCTAATAACATGCTCTAAGACCGGTATTAGGACTTCTGCTGCATCAGCGCATCGGCCTCAC
This sequence comes from Poeciliopsis prolifica, assembly GCF_027474105.1. Lineage (NCBI taxonomy): Eukaryota > Metazoa > Chordata > Actinopteri > Cyprinodontiformes > Poeciliidae > Poeciliopsis > Poeciliopsis prolifica. Next base: position 8,091,634 of record NW_026562396.1, read on the forward strand.
GGCGGCGAAACGTAGATGTTTACAATGTACATCTACTGTTGCTTTTACTAGAGCCGAGTGACGCGGCCCTCGCATAAACTGATTTAAATACAAGATAAGTGATCTTGTCATCCAACTTCATTCAGCTACATGAAGGCAAAACGTTAGCATTGTCTCCAAGTGAAGGACAGCAGCCTTTGTGCAACCAGCACAGCAGCAGCCATGTTGGAATCAGGGATGTAACAATTCATTAGATTAATAGTGATTAATCAATTACTGAAATAATCTGCAACTCGTTCAGTTATTGATTGTCAAAAAAAAGGCCACTTGCCAAAAACTGTACAATATATATAAACTTTATGAATCTGTTCTGTCAAAAACTCATCACTTTGCAGAATCTTAGCAATACCTAAAACTCTCCAATGTTTTAGTTTTTTATTTTTGCTATTCAATTATTAAATCTGTTAATGCTAAAGTTACTCAATCAACAAATGATGAAACTACATCATTACATTTCAGGCAATGAAAAGTTGATTTTCTTCACAAAAGGATAATTATTTTTGATTTGCATCTTTCAGTGCATTTCTAATATTAAAGTGGTTAAATGAAAAATCTGCAGACTGTGTCCAATGTTATATCTGATTGATCAATTAATTGCTGGAATAATCATCTACTAAAACAATCGTCAGTTGAAATCAACCAACGAGTCAATATTTTGTGGAAATTGTCTTGAAAGATTGACGGCATGATTTGAATTGCAAAAAAAAATCAACAACAAAAAACCCCAATGGACGACTCTGCTGAAATTATGCAGATTTAAAACAGACTGAATACAGGTCCTGTTGTCAGAGTTTTCAGCAGCTTTGCAGAAGATAATACCCCCACTCCATTTCACTCTACATGCCTGTGTTGACGCCTCCTGTGAGGATCCAGGCGCCGGTGGTGACTGCAGCTTTGATGAGGCCCTTGCCCACCACCTGCTTGATGCGAGGGTGCAGCTCAAAGTTTTGAACTCCTCCGTGGACAGAGATGAGGATCTTGGGAAGCTCCATGTGCCACTCCTTCAGCATTAGCCGAAGGATGCTCTCCGGTCGAGTGTCATGGGACAAACGCACGTACTGTCCAAGTTTGTAGAGAAGAAAAAAAAAAAGAAAAAGAGGAACGCAACACAATGAGATCTGCGCTGCTCGATGCGCATCTTTTTATTCGTTTTGAAACTGGTTATGCAAGAAAACTTTTTAATCAAGAGCTTCAATCAATCAGAAATAAAACCAGAATCCACATAGAAACAAATAAAAGGCCCCACTTGCAGCATAGTGATAACTTCACGGAAAAGGAAACAAGGCGTTCCAGCAGAGGAAGCCGGGCCCACCTACCTTGGCTCTGTATGAGTGAGACCCTCCCTGGAAGTTGATGACACCATAGGCATCGGTTGGACTCGCTTCTGTGTGTTTTTCCACAGACCACTCCTCTGGATCGGGCAGGCTGGAATTTTCACCCAACTTCACATCCGAGTACTTTGTGGCCAAGCTGGCTGTGAAGCCGGCATGCTGCCGAACCAGCCGTCCACAGCAGCACCTGGGGGGAGGCAGTAGGGAGTCACTACATAAGCATTTCAAATGGGAAAATGGCAACACAAAAAAATATATATCAATTCAGAAATAAAAGCAGAAAACTAAATTTCTGCTTCTTTAATTAAAAAAACCCATCTGCTCTAAAACTACTAAGGCATTATAATAGATTATTTGAAGACTTTTCCGCAGCTTATGAGCTTCTCTTAAGATTTTATATTAAAAATGAGGGAAAGAGGAACAAGTGCAACTTCATGGCAGGCAACATAAGCACCTTGTTCCAGTCAGACATGTACACACAGTACCCTGGAGCTCATGCAAACTTGTTCTACTTCCTGGAATTTCACTTTTTATGAGCTCGCCACGCCAAAGGGGATCAAGTGACAATATGGAGGCAACGCAAATTTAAAAAAACAAAAACAGAAGAAACTTGAATCTGCTACGGGTTCAATGAAGATTTTGAAATGTGATTGTAAAATGCAACATCAGAGAACAAAACTTCAGACTGGACTACTTTTTATCTCTGCGAGAGCAAAAGCTGCAAAAGCAACAAAAGGAGGTTTTGTTGCTTTATGGGATTAACAGTTAAGAGACATTTTTTTTTTTATGCCGTCAATAAAAGGTTGACATAAAAGGAATCTCCCCGACAGGTTGATCGTCCTGTTGAGGAAAAGGACTATGTCACATAATGTTCTAAAGGAAAACACTTACCGGACCAACTGCTGGCAAATCTGGCATCCTGGCAGGCATCTAGGGAGCAAAATTACACAAACACGATTATCATTCATTTTAATGGAATGCACTGGAGCTATGGAAAGTTTATTGGGTAGCAGTAGAGTCAAACGTTTGCAGTTGCTTTGGGGGGAGGGCGGATAGTGAGGTAGGCCATCTGTTAGATACACACAGAGTCCAGTTTTACTGGGTTTTGATTCAAGATGGAAAGCCACCAGTTTTTGCACATGATCTGACACACTCTTCAAAGAGGAAGTTCATTCTGAATGAACCGGACCTGATGAGCCATTTCAGTTACGTTATACTCCTAACTGAACTGACTGGACAAACTAAAGTTTTGTTATTTTTACATGTTTGACCGAGCTTGTAAAGCTGTTTGTACATTTAACTGTGCTGCACTGGTGCAGAGTCGTCAACTGACTGCATTTCTGTGTCGTATCTGCATCGCACGCAGTTGGGTTGGCACATCACGCCACAAAAGATATAAGAATCTTTCAGAGAGGAAATGGAGGCACGTTCAAACAGACAAACAAGGGAGGAGGTGTCTTCAAATAGACGTGGTTATCTGGTTTGTCTTTCTGAAAAGTCAAACTCTTCTGGAACATGCTGCACTAGGAAATGTTGGCCGTCTTTAATTCTCAGAGCACAGGGAAGGGTCAACCAACGCTACAGGGGGTCATCGCTAATCCAAGAGGCTCAACTTTTATTTTCAGAAATACAAGTAACAAATGTTTTCACTGCAGAGCTGTGTAACACGGGCTGCTTTCTGCTACCTCTAGATTAACATAAATGATTGAACAGCTATTTTAGGCTCCTGTGTAGTTATTATAAATCAATGATTTAACAACCCGGTACAATAGCAAATCAGAGCTTTTTACTTTTAAACAAATTAAATTTGCAATCTTAGCTGTGTCTATCGTATTGTTACAAAATTCTTTTTTCTTTAACTTATTATATTGTCTGGATTGTGATTTTCTCCCTCAACTCCTGGTTCTTTAAGAGAATAAGTAATCAATAGATTTGAAATGATGATAAATGTACAGTTCAGTAAGTAAAACAGCAACCTTTGTGCGACTGTATTCTGATGGAGTCTAATTTTAATGGCTGTCAGTTTTTGAGGCCATGATTGTTGTGTTTTGCAGTCACAGCAATTACCTAAAAAAAAAAAAGATTGTAAAGAATTTGTAGATGGTCTTATTAAAATACTACCACAAAATGTTGTGCAAAATATTCAAGTCACTATTTCCCATCCCTAGGCAGATTTCTATGATGGAAAAAAAATTACATCTTGTGATAAGGTGCATTAACCTGTTAACAAAGGAGAGATAACCTGTCTTAGAATAAAGATGATAAGCTGCCATTCTTTTTAGTTAGGTTTTATCTAGATACATTTTTGAATAATAGCTTGGAAGATGTTACTATATTTCAAGATCTCTGGATAAGTAGAGACCACTCTGCAACTTTGAGCTACCCTCCTGACCTCCACCTTTTGTTTTGCTCGTTTTATTTTGATAAAAACTTTTGTTGAATTTATTTTAAACTAACCCAGAAAATAGATAGAAATTGAAAAAAAACAATAATAATAATAAAAAATCTATTTCCCAGTCAAAGCTTTACAAAAATTAGAGTTTTGACCACAAAATCTTAGATTGGTGCATTTCAATTTTTCTTTCAAATCAAGACTTATAAAACCTCAAAGAAACTTCCTCTCACAAGGGTTCTGGTCATGTGAACGAATTGGGCTTAATGTCAAGCAAGGTTATGTTCCCAAACATGTCAAATTTTATCTAAGAGCAGCAGCACGTACTGCGGTTTGTGGAGAAAAGTCAGTGGAAAATAATTAATATGAAAGAAAACAAAGAAAAGAGCGATCCACTGCGACTATGTGTTAAGAAGGGGAAAAAGAGGCATTGATCTTCTTGGAAAGGTAACAGCAATGGCTTACAGTCAAAGGAAGCTGTTAAACAGTAAATCTGTGGAGCCGTGGGAATCTTCTACTCATTAAGTGAGTCACGTGTTGATAAAAACTTTCGTTTGAGTAAATTTCTGAATTGTTACAGCTGTGCCAGTTCACTTGTTAGCATTAATATGTAGGAGTTTCTAAAGAGTTTTATGAACGCCAACTATAACAAGTCAACAGAAGAAGTCATGAAAAGGCCAGCGTACAAAGATAAATGTCGCAAAGCACAAATGACACAAAATAACTTGCTTTAAAAAAAAAAAGAAAGAAGAAAAAGAAACCGGTTCATGACCACTGCTACATTTTAAACATATAATTACCGACACTGACAGACGTAAACATTGAAACAGACTCATTTACCCTTTGGAGAGCAGTGGTTAGCGTTCGGGCATACTTTTGACTCGCACCTTGCAATTACACAGTTTCCATGGGGACCAAACAAAAGACACAGCAGGCTGTGGTAGGCCCATTTACCTGTGGGGGTCCTTTGACGCTGGAAGTATGTACACACATTCCCTCTTGGTGAAAGTGCTTTCTATCCAGGGTTTCTGGGACTGTGAAAAATAAAAAGCAAAAAGAGAAATTGTTGGTGAGAAACGAAGCCCTGAAGATTTGTAACCAACAAGATGTTTAGAGCTGCTCTGCTTTGAATAGCTTCAGATTTCACTCAAATTTGAGTTTGAGTCTTGAGCTCAAATGTAAAACTTTTAAGAGCTTTTAAAGACTATTATGAATGGAATTTAAAACCTATATCAAGACAGAAAAGTACAAACTACATCCAGCCAACTGGTGACGAATTTGCTCTCATTTGATAGAAGCACAAAGAGTTAATTAGCTCGGGTATGTTAGCGGTAGCCTCAAAAGTCACTCAAACCTTTGCCTGACTGAAAAGTCCCAGGAGATAAATAAATAAATACTTAGAATACAAGTGATTGAATTGTGCTGCCAAGACTAAATTTAAGATCTGTGATTAACTTAATGCCAAGAAAAACATTTCTTTTTCAAATTGAATTTTAGACATTTTACGACCTTAATTTTAGATACGTGAATTTAAGACATTTTAAGGATGTGTGGACACCCTGTAAAAGTTTGAAGTACAAAAGGGATTGCAGAGTTTCAACATTGTTCTCTGAATGTAATAAACCACAAATGAAATAACAGGCCAGGGGGTAACTGTGTGCCTCTAATCCAGGATTTAGACCAGAGTTTGAGGTTTTTAAAGGGCTGACTGATTCTTCAAAACCCAACATACCACAAAATCCAAGACTTGAATTCAGAACGCTAGATATTTCATGGCAATAAAACAATATTGCACAATATTCTACAAGTGCTACAAGTTTTCATAAAACACTTTTTGATTGAATGCCAGCATGCTTTCATGCTCTGCTATGGTGCAGCTCAGAGAAACCCAGCAGCGATTAGCCCCATTAATTCCTCCCAGCATAAGAGGGAAAGTCCCCAAACGCTGTCACCTGCATTACAACGAAGCACTTTAACAATTCCTAAAACCTATAAAAAAATAATCATTATATAACAGTCTGAACATTAAGTTACGACCGTCAATGTCGGCACACCTTGCAATAAAAAGAGGAGACAAAGACATGTGCCTACAATGTGACGTGCCAAGTTAAAGCCACGATTCCAAGAATCTGGAAGAAACTTCAGATAAATGTGTGATTTCACTGGTTGACCAATGGACGGCAGAGTCTGTACCTGGATGTCCTCCTCTTCATCTCTGTGTTTAAGAGCTTTGTACAGGAACATACCAAGGCTCCTTCAGGCATCTCCTGGACAAACCGCTGTCACCACAACCTCCACCCCAATAGCTCGGTCATCAGCAACGCCTCAAACTCTTCCTCTCACAACACCGAGTGCATTTTTCCATTCAGGTCTCAAAGTCTACAGGGCCACGGTTAGCGTACAGATCCAACCTCGGTTAAAAGTTGAGTGAATCAGCGCGAGGGTGCTGCCTCCAAACTCCATCCACTGTTAATCTGTAAGACGCCACTCGGGGGGCAGATGAATGTGTCTGAGACAAACTAGATATTATGCTAAAGCTGGGGAGAAAGAAGTGAGAGGAGGGGTCGGGGTGTGGGAGAGGATTAGTGGATGGGCAGAGGCCTCAGTGATATATACCTTGTTGTCTACTGATGACACCGCCTACGGGTGATTCATTCAGCAGACACAAAACGTCTCCCAATAAACCAGGGCCTGCTCAAGAATCCTTGTGTTCTAATTACCCAGAGAACGCCGGCCTTGCTTTTAATCAAGACACAATGAAGACACTGGATTAAAGATCTGGGAGTTTGTTTTCTCAAAGACTTGTCGTATTACGACCGTAAAAGACCGATGACTGGATTACCGAAAACTTAAAAACAAGAGGTCGGCCTATAAATCGGCTTCAATTTCCTTACTTTTGGGAGGTATGTAATTAGTCGATTGAGAAACCAATCTCGTCTATCTTTTGTTCTGCTTTGAGAAAAACTGCCTGCCAGGTCATTTCTGCATGTAAACCCACCATGATAAATTTTGTGGGTGATAAATTGTCATAGCAGTTATTGTGATAAACAGTTTATTATTGTTTTGAGACCATTTTCAAGTATTTATAATATCATATCAATGCAAGTTCGCTCTCTCAAAGACCAATAAATTTTAATTTTGTAAAAACACTTAACAATGGAGCTGGTTGTCACTTTAAATATCCAAATTACAAAAAATAATGCTAAAAAAATTTAAAAAAAATAAAAACCACACACAACCAAAATCCCAAATAAAATGCTCCATTAAGTGTAAATAAACTTGCTCGTCAAGAAAATATCAGAAAGGAAATAATCAAGTTCATTTTAATTTATCATGTCAATTGATTATTGCGACAAGCTTATCTGCATGTACACAGTTAACAGTTGTCACCTCACTGTTGCTAGCTTACCAATGTCGCTATATTTAGTGACTTTTGTTGACAAAAAAACCCAAAAGAATAAGAAATCGGTATTGGTCAATGAGGCTTTTTAAAGATCAATGTTCGACCCAAAAAACAATCTCTACACCTCTATCAAAAAGGCGACATATTTCCACTTGGTGAGCACACCGAGTGCAGCCAGTCTACACAAACTCTCTTTGGTGTGGAAGTTGTTTCTGAATGAAGAGTTCAAATGAGCTCTTCTTTTCAGCGTCACAAAAACGCAAAAGGAACCAAGTTCTCATCTGTGGTTCATTCAGCTTGCAAATTTTCTTTAGCATCCTATTAAGAATAGAACATTTTATATCAAATACATAAACTAAAGTTTATCATTCTGATCACCAATACTGTATCAGGCTCTAATCATTTAATTGATTTAACACCTCAGGATATCTAGCAGACTGCAAAATAACTACAACCACAGCGAAGATACAGACCTAATATTCTGAATGCCGAGTATAGACGGATCAATAAGTAATGATGAAAACCTTAAAATTGAACTCCAATGCCTCCAAAAGGGCCTTAGACCTAGAAATGAACTTTATTTGTCCCTCGGTAAAACACCTGGAGGTCATGAACAAGTCAATGTGGGAACTGACTTACTGTGACGAATGTAATGTCCTGCTCATCTAGAGGCCAATGTAAAACTCAATCAATAATCTGAGAGAAATGTTTTCATTAAAACTATCCTGATCCCCCCCACCACTCAGACTAGCAAAGAGTTAAAAGGAGGAATAAAGCAGAACTGTGTGCTGCTAACCTGTAACTATGGTACCTGAGAATGTCGGGCAACAAAAGAATTGAGCTTTAGAGGCCGTGCCAAAAACTCACAACACTGACCGTCTCTTACTTCCTCGCTCCCTCCCTCTTCCTCTCGGCAGCATACAACCCAGTGCATTTCTTCCCGTCAGACACAGAATACATTTAGTGGTCACATGTATATAGCAGGAGCAGAATATTGAATATGCATTTCTTTTCCCTCTTCTTCTTTATATGCTGCCTCTCATCACCCGTCATCTCAAAACAACGATCTAAAACCTTCACAACAGAGATCCTGTTTGTACCCATAAAAAGTATACCATCAAGACTGAGGTAACCATTATCCTATGAGCTGGCTGCCAAAATACATAGCAAGACGACATCTGGCCTAACAATTATAATAAGTACAAGAATGGGTCAAAGTGTTTGGGTCAGCGGTTTCATGCGGGTAGAAGTAGTTTTCAGAGCGAATGCTGAAATAAAATCTAAGTAAAGTGATTTTTGAAGCTCTTCCAGCTTTTAGATATTTTCTATAAAGATGTATGAGCGCGCTGCTTATGCATAGCTGGAAGCATGGACTCAGAACTGGGGCATCGTTCATGGTACACTGAGCCAAGGCTCTTGTCATGACTCCTTTCCAATGGACAGCCCTTAATTCCTTTTAAATTGGTTCCTTTTAAATTTAGACAACTGCACTTCAAATAATCTAAATTTTTTTTTTTTAAATTCAGCTTTTAAAGATTTCTGTCAATAAAGCAGTTTCCCCCAGTGTATTTTAAGCCTGGCAGGCCACCAGGCTTTACTTACTTATTAAATCTTTTATAGTTTGCGTTCAGCTATTAATCTTCCGGTCCTTTGACAAACACATGATGATCAAGTGATATTTTCTAATTTCCTGTCAACTTTTAACATTTTTTAACTCAAAAACACGACAGGCCGCTGGATGAATGACTGCCCTAGATCCAACCACTGGGCTTAGCAAGTTTTCAGGGGGAAACCTTGATAAAGTAAAACAGAAATAAATATATGAAGGATTTAATGCCATATCATGGCACATCAAAACACCAGCCATCAATAAAGGCTGGTGATGCACCCCCACAATCCACTGACAGATATTGAACAACTAAGTGTCTTTTTCCTAATCAAGTTGGAAGGAGGATTAATACTTGTGGGCTGTGCAGCTTCTACAACACTGCAGCTGGAGCTAACGGCTAAAGAGCTAAAGCATATAAAATGAAAAGCTGTAACCTGGTACGACACATCTGCTGCTTTACAGTTTTCTGGAAGTGTTACTTCAAATAACAATATTGTAGAATGATAAATAATGGTATTTATGATCAAATTACTCAATGTCTGAAGTTTGCAAGTGAGAGATCAATTATTCATGCAGCCATCTTTTCTAAACGGCCTCCTCTCTTTCAACAAGCCATCCGAGGCCTCCACCATAAAGCAGGATTAATTGCTGGTTGAGCCGGGTTCAGTTTGGATTGCCAGCATCACAAATCCAATTCACTTCGTCTCTTGGTTGACAGCAACAACGACATGTCTAGGAGGAACATTAACCAATGGGATCTGATAATCACCTTGGTAATACCTTGACAAGTGTGAACTTCAATGCTGGAGCTTGTCAAGCCAGAAAATAATGTATGTTGAGACTAATTGAAACAAACGATTAGTTTAGTGATCGATTAATGATAAAAATAAAACAACATTCTACAGATTTTCCATTGAACCATCTGTGCCTTTTTCATAATAGTAGAGAGATATTAAAAATGCAAGTAAAATAAAGCAAGTTCTTTTTTAAATACAAAAATACATATTTTATTGCCTAAAATGTAATAAGATGGCATTCATTTGGTAAATCCGAACCAGGTGAAGCTGAAACAAAGCCCCTTGAGGAGTTTTGGCTAAAACATATTTACAGACAAAGATGTTTTTATCTTAAATGCACAAAACTATTTGTGTCTGAATACTACAGTTAACAATCAATTACTAAATTATTTGACAATTATTTCAATAATGGATTAATCATGATTAATTACAATTAATTTGATTAACCGTATTAAACATAATTAATCATATTAATCACAATTGATTGGATCGATCAAAATTGTTTCAGCCCTAATTCATTGCACTGGCCTCTGTTGTTTCTGGTTAGCATTTGGCTGCAATAGTGTCAAATCTATAGTCACAATAAGTCACAATAAGTGTCGGGTATAAACGACGTCTTTGCTGATAAGCAAATGTCTGAATGTGACTTGTATCAAAGTCTGAAATATAAAGTGCATTCACCTCCAGAGCAGAAAAAGACAAAACACTTTATTGCTCTCTTATTTTGCTTAAATGGACCCAGAAATTTGCTTAAATGGACTTGCATAAATATATTTATGAACAAATAAATAGGCTTCTGTGTATTTGCTTCATTAAAAGAACATAAATCATGTAATAATCCTCGCCACCTCTTAGTTGTTCCAAGATCTAGTGATATAAAGGAATGTTAAATGGGGGGGAACGAGTTCATTATAGCCTTCAGATAAGATTCCAGGAAGGCTGCGCACACAACTCTGAGCAGTCATGAGATCAGAGTGTGACAGTCCTCTGTGCTTCACACTTGTGCCCCCTGGGCAAAGCTCTGCAGAGTTGCATCCATATTTCTCTGTCGAACCACCTGTAAATGTTAATGAGGCTGATCTCATGGTGACCTTTACACATCCCCTCTTGAAAATCAAACAAACACCTTGAAGGATTGGTCAAAAGAATAAAAAGATTCAAAGAGCCTCCAGGAGACATAACAGGGTCAGGGTATAACAACCTTGAGTGAAAACACGACAACGTAATAGTTAAAAAAAACAATATACATAGTAATTAATGTGAAGTGATGACTAATTTGATGAAACTGGAAGTAGCTTTAACAACTTATTACAAAAAATACGGTTTATTTTGCCGTTTTGCCATTTCAAGAAATAACTGAAGCGAGCTGTTATGAGCTGGATACATTCACAGAGCAGGTCTTCAAATCAAAAATCAAATAAAACTTTATTTATATAGCACATTTCCGCAGCAAGGCATTTCAAAGTGCTTTACATCATAAACACAAAGTCATGCATCATGGAATGAACAATACATTGTTACATATTAAGTTTCAAATACAATTCTAAACGGATTTGTTTTTATTTGAGATTTAAAGGAAGTCAGGGTTTCTGCTGCTTTACAGTTTTCTGGAAGTTTGTTCCAAATTTTTGGTGCATAGATGCTGAAAGCTGCTTCTCCTCTCTTGCTTCTGGTTCTGGGGATGCAGAGCAGACCAGAACCAGAAGACCTGAGTGTCTGGAAGGTTGATACAACAACAGCAGATCTTTGATGTATTGTGGTGCTAAACCGTTCAGTGATTTGTAAACTAACAACAGTATTTTAAAATCTATTCTTTGAGCTACAGGGAGCCAGCGGAGGGACTTTAAAACTGGTGTTATGTCTCTATCTTCCTGGTTTTAGTGAGAACATGAGCAGCAGCTTCTGGATCAGCTGCAGCTGTTTGATTGATTTGTTGGACAGACTTTTTTGCTGTTGTTTTTTTTTGCTGAAATCTGATTTATTTATTTTTTGTCCCCAAAGCGACTCGCATGTGCAGAAGATGTCACATAGCAATGCACTGTTTACAGACGTAACAATGGGTGCCATTGCATGCGGACCGGTTTTAAAGTTTATCTAGCAATGGGACTCAACAGAATTGTCAAAAAATCCTAACAAGATGAAGAAGCTAATAAGAAAAAAAAAAAAAAAAAGGCAAAACAATTAAAAACCATTTTGGGTCACATTCACCTGTTGTGCGAACAGCCTTAGTTGGTACGTTTGGTCCAAACCCATTCTAGAGGACGTTGTCTTATAGTTTTCACACCTCGATTGCTGTGGACAACTGGAAATTACCTTCCAACAGCTGAATTTTTCCTTTCTTGTAAGCAACTTAAAAGCGTAGCAGCTTTATTTCAGCCAGCTGACTGGCAGTGCACAGCACAATACGACTTTATGCTCCATATAGACGGCGAAAAAAAAACAAAAAAACTGTGACTTCAGCACTTTCTCAAGCATCGGTTAGTGACTTTAACCCATCAAAATAATATTGTGGATTTTTTGTTGTTGACGTCTCACATTTTTTAAAACAAGTACAATATAAAATGCAATAACACAGGTATTAGGCTATTTTTTAATTCAATAAATTTTACACATGCCTATCCTATACAAAGCAGCTGTTCTCTCAAGACTTTTGAAGATGCAAAAAAAATGAAATCTGAGAAGAAGCTTTCACATTGCAGAGTGAAGAGAAGCAGAAAACAAGTGAGCATTTTATTAATCAAATCAACAAATATCTACAACCGTCTCTGAAACCCAATCTATTCCCGGAGGAAACGCTCAATCTTGTTCTGGGGGAATCCTTCACTGCTGACTGCTAATTAGAAAACAAATCCAAAAGACACAGACCACAGTCACTACTTAACAGCAGTACAAAAAAAGCAAACAAGAAGTGCTGCTAAAACGAGTTTTTAGCAAGACCCTTGCACACTAAAGCTCTGACTACTTAAGACTTGAATCATCCATATGTGATTGCACTTGACAAAGAAAAAAAACAAATAAGTGTGATGATGCAATTACAAATCACAATGACTTATTGGTAAGACAGGATTTCATCTAATTGTACTGTCAGAGCGCCGGTGGTAATCTGAGGCATATGACCACCACAAAGCAGGTACAGCCAAGGAATCTCAAAATGTAAAAATAGGCCTAATAGAGGGATAAAACTGTAACACATTTAACTGTGTGATTCGGGTTTTTTATTGGCTGACAGCATATTTTTAAGGTTTCATTAAAATGTGCTACAGGTTGTTTAAAGGGGTCCTTAGTTTAGAAAAATGTAGGATTTGTCACCATTAATAAATCAAAACTTTGGTCCCGGAGCTCAGCAGTGTTCATCAATTTTGCGAAATAACGTGTAAATTTGCGTGTTTTCAGAGAAAAAAAACTGCGCATTTTTGGGCAATCCCACTTCTTAGTCAGGTTTAGGTCAAAGTGGTGGTGATTTAGCATCGTTTCTCCTCATTCCTCTGAGGGGGGAAAACATTGGTACAAACAGGAAGTTGTCGGGGAAAGAGGAGGCTGTGTTTTGTCACAGAGACAAGAAGGAAAAGTGCTACAACCCAAACGGATATGTTGAAACCGAACCTCAGCAGAGACCGCAGCAGGCCTCGCACGGCTCGCCCCGAAAACAGCCACAGTGAACGAGCAGGAATGTGAAGGCTTTAATTAAAAGTCCAGAGTTATTAAACGTATCACTGTTTCAGCAGCACTTAAAATGTTCCCGACGGCGGCTGAGTAGAAAGCACTCAGTTCGGAGACTTGGCGTCCGCTCAGGCTGGCAGTGACTCGTTACTGGCAATGACAGCGTGTCTCGTCCGACATCCGAGACCGCTGGAAGAAACGCTGCTTCAGCGCCTGCCAGCTGCTCTCCACTACACGACTGTGTACGAGTCGTGTCCGTGGGCCCATGAGGAGAACAAAAGCCGTTTCTGTTGCCTCGTAGAGGAGAGCTAACCCCACAAAGCTACCTGGGCGGCTGAAGCTAGTTAGCTAGCGAGCTAGCTACTTAGCCAGCTAACGTTTGCGGCGAGTGGGATTTGGGGTTTTTCCTCGTGAGGCGTTGGGAGACCTGGGATTGTTACGTTTAGCTTGCGATGTTTGAACACAAACCCAAGACCGTCAGCAAATAAACTGCGCCGGGAGCTCCTCCGGCGGCGTCCCTGACAGGCAGCATGCATGAGGGGGTAAATGGTGGTGGTGAGGGTTCGGGGAGAGTCCAACTTAAAAGCCCCGATGAGTCACGACAATCTCCTCGCGCCAATTTACCTCCGCCGCAAAAGCAAACCGAGTCGGCGGACGGGCTCACGTACCATTCTCTTCACCGTTGAGATTCAGGAAGAGCTGTGTCGTGGCTTTTATCCATCTATCGGCGTTGCTCTCGGTTAGCCTCGGAATGAAAGCCCGCTGGACGCTGGAGAGATCCGCTTCGGCTGCAGCTCCAACGGAAGGTTGCTTTTTCATAATTGAGCGACTCCAGACTGACGCAGCGTAACGAGCCGGCTGAGTCAGCCAGCCCAGAGCCCCACGTGACCGGGCGGAGCCAGCCGCCACATGTGCGCTTTGTTTTAGTTCTGCTCGATAAGAGCGACGAGCAGGAACCGTAAAGTACGGCGTTTATTCTAACGACAGTGGCATTTCTTTACTTTTTTAAATGGATAAAAACACAATATTTCTGTATGATCCACTGATCATACAGAGAGCACCAATAACCAAATATCCGGATATGACAAGAATACATTATTGCCTAGTGTCCCGGGGAGCTTTCTTAAATGCCAACGACTAAAGATATCTCTAAATAAATTGTTAATTACTGCATGAACAAGCTATCATGTTATAGATTAATACAACCTTCAAGTAATCTGAAGCCACGCTGATTTAACTCTGTAATCAGGAACAATCTGATTGCTACAGAAAACACTGATGTTATATCATGGAAACATTGATGACATAAGGCAGGACAGAAAGCATACCTTTGCATATGTAGAAATATGTGGTCTTTAATTTGTCTTTTAAATTTTTTCACCCTTTGTGCTATTTCACAACTATTACATATTTGGGAGTTTCACAACTTTTTACATCAAGGCAGAAGTTTTGGGGGTTTTCTTCAAAATAGCTCAAGTTCAGACAGAGTAAATTTGCAACACCTGCGAACCTCAAGTCCTTCCACAAATTCTTTTAGGGGGATACAAGTAAAGGGGGGTGTGACACATGACCACCACACTTTTCAGATTCATCCACTACTTTTTGCTGGTCTATTGTATAAAAGTCTAACGAAATGCAAACGAGTGCATGGGTGTAACATGACAAAGTGCAAAAGGCTTTGGGGCTGTGAATGCGTCATTTGTATATATTCTATAAAAGCCATTTGTTTATTCTGTGGCTCTGCAAAAATGTTCAAAAATCCTTCCCTCTTTATTGTACCCAGCTCACAAGACATGTCGCAAATATAATCAGACACACACACAGAAGAATATTAAGTATTTCTTTATTATAAGGCAAAGAAAAAAAAAGTTATATCTTACAAAAAAGATTATACAGAAATCCCAAGTTATCAAACTTGTATTATTCTGCAGGTAGACGTTATTAAACCCCCCTCATTCTGTCAAGCCAGATTCTATAAAGTGCTTTCTAATTTCGGTCACTGCTGAGCCAAAGTCATCGCTGATTTCTGCTAGTGAACATAACAGACCTCTCAGGCACTGCAAGAAGTTTAAATTACTCCAACATCTCCTCTGGCCCGATCCAGTAGTTTCCAAGCTCCCGATCACGCCAGTGAAAGTGATTCTAAGTTGTCAGAAAAGTCAGAATAGACATAAAGTGTTCCCTTGCAATGCAAATATAAAATAAAAACATGAAAACAAAAAAAAAAAAGAAATAAAGAAGTGAATCCAGCAGTCGGAGTTCAGCAGCTTTCCCCTATGGCCCGGTCAGTTCTTCCCTCTAAAATAAAAGGTAAAAAAAAAAATAAAGGAAAAAAAAGGACAAAGGGTGTTAATAATTTATTTAAAGTTTTCCATGGTCTCATACTGATCAGTGTGAAAACTGTAGATCCAAAAGCAGGCAAGCAGAAAATCTTAGCATTCCCCTCCTAACCAAACTCCATGCAAAAGCTCTCCAACGCTAACCGCAAGCAACAGCATGCAAAAAGGCAGAACCAATATCAACTCATTATTGATTGGAAAAGACGAATGAATGCGGGAGATGAGGAAGACGAGTAGCTACACAAAACAATGCAGAAACAAAGAGATGAAGTTAAAAAGCTGTTCCAGGGCCACAAAGTGTTGGCTTTTCATCTGAATTGTTCTTTTTTTTTTTTGTTTGTTTGTTTTTTTGTCACGTGGAGACACCTGGTGGTCAGTTTGTGGGAAACATTTTGATGTCTCAGGCCAGTTTTCATTTGTTGGGATTTGCGTCTGAGCGAGACGCTGACCCTGGAAATCAGGAGATAGAAAAGGGGAAGGGGAGGATAAAAAAAATAAAGGAAAGCTTGTGCGAGGTGATGAGTGGTAACAAGCAACACTAATGAGAGGAAATACGCAAAAGAAGGGATCTGGGTCGGAGAGAATCACACCTGGCAGCAAAGGTTCCCTGGGTGAATCCAAAACCTGCTGAAAATTAATCAAAGACAGAATCAAGTCTTGCTTCTGCTGCCATCTCCCTCTCTCTCCCTCTCTCTCTCTCTCTCACACACACACACAACCAAATGTCACTTTACCAGCTAATCTAGAAACCTAAACATGACTGAGCCTGTCACAATGAGCAATTAATCAATTAACACAAATCAGCTCGATAATTTCCATTCGAATGACTAACATTTTTTTGCAGGGCAATTTTGTTTACGGAGATTTCATAAACGGTTTTATTTATGGTTTTGCTTGTCTGTGGTTTTCATTTACATTCTACCGGTTTTGGTTGTCGAGTTTTATTTTGGATATTTCTTCGAGAAGACGGGCTTCGGTTTTTACGCTATAATCAAAAAAGCGCTTGAAAACGTTCGCAAAAGAGCATCAACATTGTTGATTGCAATTAGGCCTGTCCAGTCCAATAACACATTTTGCTGGACGATACATTGTCCCAGAAGTCATTGCAATAAAGTTGCTGTTTTGACACCGTTTTCAAGCAATATAATAGTAATGGTCTAATAACGCAAAAAACACGTTCTCAACCATTGATAAACTTTAATTTCTAATGAACATTTAACACTGGAACTGGAAGACATTTTAAATATCCAAAATAAACAAACAAAACAACAGACAAATAAAATGAACTATGAAGTGTCTGTAAGGAAAACTGTTCTTCAAAAATAAACACAAAGGCGAGTTGAGACCAAAGCCTCAGACTGAAAACTTTAATCGTCCAGTTTTGGTTAGAAAGAGAGAGGAAAGAGAAAAACGGTAAATCGTTTTAATTGATCATGCGATTATCTGATTAATTGCTTATTGGGACAGGCCTAATCACAATAATTACTGGAAGAATTTATCATCTGGCATAATCTGTTATCATGACAGAAATAATCATGGATCATGGATGATAAAACATGATAATCCCATTGCTATAAATGGGATTATCATTTATAACAATGGATTCCTTTTTTTTTATGTACATGCATGAAACTGAGGAAGTTTATGAAAATCTAATTTTTATGCCAAAGCAGGTAACACCTATCACCTGAGCTGAGGAGAATAAACAGGAAAACGTCAGCAGTGGTGAAACAACAGACTCAAATTATTAATTTTACTATCAGCCTGATAATGCTGCAGCAGTTAGCCAGTTGTTGTAGCTTCAGGGAACGGCTTGGAACACAAGCTTCCAAGCCAAAATGGCCTCCCGTAAAATATCTGAAATACTTTTGCTAACAGAACCGTGTGAGGAGAAATTCTACTGTTTGTCTAAAAGCAAACACGGATTGATAACAAAGCAGCCTGCAAAGAGCTTGCAAGAGAACACGTTGTTATCGCAGGTATGCAGCACCTTTTTGAAAGCAGATAGCAAAGAGACGCCGACCTGCAAATAGAAAGCTGCTTGCTTCAGGGAAATTCTTATGCAAACGCTGCTTTGAAACATTTGGAGTGCATTCATGTTCAGAAGCACAGCACCGCTGTCCGTTTATGTTAGGCAATGCCGCCCTGTTTTGCAGCATTGAGCATATAGCGCTTTATAAAAGCATACCTCTGAACCAATTTTTCTCCCGGCAAGGAGAAACTTTAAGGGGACTATGCAGGACTTTATGATAAGGACACAAAGCACTGGGTAATTTGTAAAGTGGAAGGAAAAACAAGACATTGAAAGACATTGGTCTCTTTTATTTGGAAAATAAATATTTGAAATTTAAAGGTGCACAGATTGATTTTTTTCGTGGCTAATTTGATTTTAATCTTGACCAATAAAAAAAAAAGGAAAAAAGGATTTTTTTGTTGTATGTAATCTGTAAAAAGAATTTGGATCAGGCTAAAATTGCCGTAGTAGAAGAATCAGAAATAAAATTTTTGATCGGTGCAAGTCTGAAGGTAGAGAAGACCTTAAAAAATAGAAAATAAAAAAATCAAGGCCTGCCGACTGTAGTTTCTGGCTGATATTTAAAAAAAAAACCCTGACCTGCCGATTCCAGCCAAAATTGCCAAGAGGACAATTGTTAACTGCACATGAGCATAGGTGACATTGCGGACAGGGTCTGTCTCACGCCAGAGTAAAAGTGGAGGTAGACGAGATCGGTTTCACATGTAAATATCAGCCAATCTCCTAAAATTAAGAAAATCGGTGCACCCCTTGTCAAACATTTGGCGTGCATTCATGTTCAGTCCCCTTGTGTCAACGTACTGAAGAATCACATTTTGCTGAGGTGACTTAAGTACGTTTTATTCAGGGTAGCAGGGTAAAAGAGAGCAAATACAGATATAGTCCAGGCGTTTCAACTTTTAATTTTTAAATTAATTGTTAAGGCATGTATTATTATCTTTCCACCCTACAACCATGCAACAATACTGGTGTGCTGGTTGTTGTGGGACAAACTTGGAACCAAGCGATTCTGACTCTGCTCTTCATACGCCGCTCTTCTCACCTCGTATGTTGTTCCCGTCCAGAACTGCCTCATCTCCCCCCTGCAGCCCGCAACCACAGCGGAGGTTATCAAGGTGAAAGGCACTAGGTAGAGCAGGGCGGGCTGGCCCATCCCAGACAGCAGCATCACCACGAAGGTCAGCACCAGCCCCAGGAGATAGGCTGCAAGGAGCGAGCGGGATGGACATCAAGATACGAGCAAAAAAACAAACAACGACATATACGTATACGAAAATAGAGAATAAGGAAAATTACCAAAGCAGCAGCTGAAGAAGTAGACCTTCTTCCTGCTATTGGTCCAAACATCAAACCTGCTGCAATAGGCCACCAGGAGGCCTGTTAGGTGAAGGACAATCCGAGAGCAAAGTGATGAGCGGTCGCTGCGCTGTACGTTTAAAATGTCAACCTCAACAGGCGTTGAACCTCACCTGGGACAATGATATCTCCGTAACCCAGGATGGAGAACTGCAGCCCACACAGGTTCTGAGCCCAAGCTGAGAACCGCGGGACACGCATCACCACAGGTATCTGCACATGTGGAGAGTCTTTTTTTAATGGCAGAGCAGTCACAGCGGCTAATGCTGCTAATGACTGTAATACTGCTGTATTTGAAATCAGTCTGCAAAAGCAGTCCCACCCCAAGGTGGGGAAACATCAAGTGGCCATTTATCATATCATTTATTGTGATAAATTTATCAGGATAATAATTTTTGATTTATCGCTATTGCCTGCCCTAAAACAATAGAGAAAAAAACAATAATGCACCAAAGTAAAGCTCCGTCAGCAAAACACTCCCACATCTTGATGTTGGCAATCATGCTAGAGACATTAAAAGGTTCCTTCCTCCACCTTTCCCCCAGGATGCAGCATAACAAACAAAAAAAGAAAAAAAAAAAAAAGGTAGTGGATGGGTAACAAGTCAAGTCTTACTTTCTCAGAAGGAGGACGGGGTTCAGCGGGGATCTCCACCATGTTACCTTGTGTCTAAGACAGAGCCCACCCAACCCCAGCGTACAGTTAGTAGGTCAGTCTGCAATTCCCCTCAGGGCATTCACAGCAGCCTGAATGCTAATAAAGCTGCTAACAGTTTGACAGAGACTATCGCCAAGCTTAGCTCAGCTTGTAGCTTCTAGCTCACGAGCGGCCGCCCTCTCCCCAAACCCCTAAGATGAAAACACCTGCACATGCGTTAATGTTTTACACTGACCTTATTAGGTAACAGACAAAAACTGAAAAAAAGCATAAAAAAATACATGTGCATCTCAATCTGGTAGAATATCAATGCAAACTCTTATCCAAAAAGTGAAATATAAGTCATTTAGATTCATGACACAGGCTGCAGTTTTCCCCTTGTACTTGTCCACCTTTCTCCTTCCACTCAACTTTCCGTGTACGAAGCACTCTTTGTGCAGCTGTCTCTTTGTCAATGGCCTTTTCTGGCTTTTAGAGGATGTTAATGACACCAGTCAGTATAGGCCATGACTGCATAGAACAGACCATAACATGACCAGAAAGGTAAATAAACAAAAATGAAATAGATGCCATTGTTTTCCATCTTTAATTGAGTGTGAAAAAATCATTAATATTTTGATGACATTCTGGTTTACTGAGATGCACATGAACTTTTGCACACTGCAAAGCCAGCCCACATTTTCCAATAAGTTAGACAGAGGCTCTAATAAATTACAGAGCCAAAACTGGTCAAATCTTTTGCCATGTCCTGTTCCTACGGTTAAATATAACCTTAAAGATGCCACAAAAATAGCGAGAGTGACTGGAGCTTTGTCCTGATAAATGGACTGAAAATGGAGAAACATACTCTCTGCAGCCTCTTATTGTAGACACCGTGAATTATTACGGTAATAATATAATAATTTTCCCCCATTAAAAAATCCTGCAGAAGTTTAAGTGAAGTTTGTAAACAGAAAATATTTCAATATTGATCATTTCTTGATAAAGTAATTATTTCCACATCTGTGAAGCGTTTTTGTGCCTGTCCTTTAGTTTGCAGCAGTTCTTTCTTGACATTTAATAGCTTTCTGAAGAATTAACACTCAGTTTCCTGTTTCCTTGGGGTACAATAGTTACATGGTTCAAAACGTAACAAAACTGCATAATTAGATTCAGGAAACGGTTTCGCCTTCAATGACCTTTTCCAACACCACACAATAGGAAGTTTCTGACCGAAAGTCTTTGTCCAGGGCTCACTTGCTTCAGAGTGACTCAGGTCACCATATTTGGGATGATTTTAGCCATTTATTTTCACAGTTTCTATGTGAAATTATAAATATAAAACTTTTGCGGAAATTACCTTCTCCCCAGACGCGTCAGGGCCGAGAGCAACCTGCACCATGATGCTGACTCCATTCTGTTGAAGGGCAAAAAAAAAAAAAAAGGAAGTTATTGCATTTCTCATCAGTTTATGGAATAATAACAACTGCCAGTGATGCAAACAAGCACCAAAAATCCACGATTAGATGTCTGGCTTGATCAACTTGATTATTTCTTCAAACTCATTTCCATACATACGAGTTCGAAGAAAGTGTCAAAACTCTTGAAAAATGATCGTAAGGACATTGAATATCAATTGAAGAAATTCCAAAATAATAAAAAAAATACACATGCAAAATATAATATAGAAAAACTGCTTATTTACACAAACCTTTGTGAAGAAAGGAGTTATGAACACAAAGAAGACATCATACAGCAGGAGGAGACTTAGCAGGATCACACAGATCTGCCAGAAATAAGACAAGTTAAAATAGAAAAGCTGATTTTAGATCAGAGAAATCCTAAACTGCTAGGTTATTATTTAAAATAAAGCAAATCAAAAATTATATCCTGGCCGATTCTACAAATTTTAAATGGAAAACATGAACAGCCTAAAAAAAATACAAGGTGAATTGTCTCCCAGAGAAAACACAATAAAATTAAACACAATATAAACCAATAAAATGCTGAGGCGACAGCTGTGTGTGTGTGTGTGTTCGTGTGTGTGTGTGTGTGTGTGTGTGCGTGTGTTCGTGTGTGTGTATATACCTTGAAATTGGACAGTGTGATGGTCTTCATGAAGTTGAGGCAAAAAGCAATACCAAGCAAGTTCTGCAGGATCCAGATCCACCTATGAGGACAAAACAGCTTTTTAATCAGACATGAGAAGTCGTCCACTGACAGGAACCGGTAGGTTTTATAATTAGAGATCGGCTGGTCAGAAACTAAAAGTCTAATGGGTTTTTTTTTTTTCCTCAATCAGTCTGCCCAACACACTCAATGGATCTTCAACAGTTGACAGAAAGCTGAATGTATTACAACGTTGCTCTGTTTTAGAGCCAAACTGATGACACCTCTAAACATTTAATGAATTTGCTGATGTAGCTTAAAAAAACCCTGACTGATTTAGTAACCTAACACAAAGGAGTAAATTGGAGCTTTTTATTTTAAATATTGAAATAAGCTATTTACTAAAACAGCTCTAAAATTGTATGCAAATTTTAGTTTAGTTTTTTTTTTAATGGTTTTATTGTTGAGAAAATAACGTCAAATTTATGTAGTGAGCCTGGGGGGAGAAAGGTATTTTGTTGTTATTTTTAGTCTTTAAGAAGACTAAAAAATGTCTATTGATGATTGTTGTTATTGAAAAATCATCAGAAGAATCTGATCAGTGAATCTGTAGTTTTTTTTTAATCCAACTATGTTTTGTAAATTCAAATACAGCGATGTGCGTCTGCACCGGGCCAATCCTTACATTCATGTACTGTGACGTGTCGGTAGTGAAATTAATGACGGAGCGATGGCAGTTATCTGGCCGATATTTAAAAACCCTGCAATGCCGATTTTTATTTTCTTCTGATATGATTTTCTTTTTCTCTGAAAGTTGCTCAATATAGCAGCAAAGTTGATAAGTTGTGCAGAAGTGACTGTCAGTTTGCCCTCTCTGATAATCGGTTCACAAGTAAGTATTGGCCGACTGCCGACCTCCCAAGATTCAGAAAATCTGAGTCGATTTATTGTTGCACGCCAACTAAAGGCGATACTTTCTACAGTCGCTTATTATCAGCGACTGTAGAAAGTGCTTGCATTTTGCAAACAGCATGTGAACCAAGTTACCCAATCAGTGTCTAAAAATATAAACCAGGTCTTCGAATTCACAGGAACTAATGAGGATGTTGAAGTGTGTGCTGCTTTGTGAGAAGCACATCCTCAACAGTTTGGGCGTTTCCAACTTAATTCTGCTTCACTTCAAATCGGACGCCTGCATTAATAGCAGAGAGAAATGAAACTGAAATAGAAAAGAGTGTGTCTGTGTGTGTGTGTCATGACAGTACCCGTCTTCATTTCTGTACACTCCCCAGATCACAGCGACGCTTATGCACACAGCAGCCAGCAGGATGGACCTCACTGAGAAGCTCTTGTTACGCACAGAAAAGCTGAGAAAAAACACACACACCAATGATTCAGGGTGCATTTAACGGCTGAAGCTGCTGGAAACACAGAAACAACACACACACTGCTCACAGTGTGTTCACACTCCCGGTGCGAACACACGGTCTGGCTTGTTTATTTGAGTAATGGTGACTGAATAACTGCATAAATGAGGAATTTACAAAATGTTCAATTTCAAAACATTATTGCTAATGTTTTGAAATAACATTAGAAATAATGTTATCACAAAACTGAAGATTATTTTAGAAATCAATTATTCAGTCTGATTTAAAAAATTGCCACATTTTTCAGATTTTTCATTAAACCACTTTTTTATGCAAAATTAAAAATGCATTAAAAGGTGCAAACAAAGAACGAGAAATGCAATAACGTAGCATTCATTTAGTATACATTTGATTATTTTTAGACTAACTGATTAATTTTTGCATTACTCGATTAATAATTGTATGGCAAAAGTTCTTCAAACCAACATTTTGTTCTTTACAGAATTTGAACCAATTAATGTGACAATTGTGTCAATTTTTTAATCTACTTTTTAAAAAAAAAACATGTAAAATGTACATATATTTTGTACAGTTTTGGCCTAATTCCTGCTCTGAGTGTGTTGTTCTTTCAACAAATGGCCTTCTTTTGAATCTGTGTCCTCCAGTTAGCGATGAACTGATTCCTAGATTATATGATGATTGTTTCAATAAGCGATTAATCGTTTCAACCCCAATTAATTCCAGCTTTTTTACATTTTTGTAAAGAAAAAAAAATAACCCTCTCTGCACACCTTCCAAACTGCATTTTTGTAACACTTTAAGTACCTTAAAGTGCCACAACGGATTAAGTCCAGCACCGCATCCAGGCAGCTGAACAGCGCCGAGGCAGTGGCGAAGCAGAAGATGGCGATAATGATGTAAACTGTGGACGGAAAAAGAAAACAAATTGTGCAAGTAAAAAAAAAAATTATAAAGTTCTCCTGTGATTATTCCAATCCCAACAAGTGATTCGCTCATCTGTTCCACTCACTGAGGACGTTGTAGAAGAAGTACATGAGCACCAGCATCCCGCACATCACGATGACGAAGATGATGACGTTGAGCGGGGAGTAGAGGACTCTGCTGCTGCTGTCCGTTTTGTGTTCTTCTGCTCCTCCTCCGGCAGCGTAGCTCGTCAGTCGCTCACTGGTGTGAAAAGAGGAAATGTGTTGTGAGTCAAAATCTAAAATAGCTGAGGGATTTAACAGCGGTTTTCATGTAATTATTACACACAATAGCTGTTGTGCTTCTAATAGATTAACACCAGCAGCATGTCGAGGTGGTTGGTTAGTCAGGCTGTCTGCTCATGTAGCCAGACTCAGTTTGAACCTTTCAAACTGTTATTCTAAAATTGAAACCCCAACGTGTTGACATAAGTTTCCTACTTCTGTTTTTATCGCTACGTAACCTAACCATTCATGGAAAATGGTCCTATAAATATCAATATTTATTGTATTGTTTCTAATTTATCGTGAACATTTTCTTATAAGAATTTTGATTTATCACAATCAACGATATCAAATAAAACTGACATTTTTTTTAACAGAAATGTTAATTTATCCGATGTTTGATCCACGAGAGAATTAATAAACGTCAGTAAATTCGACAATGTGAATAAATGCCGCTGCTGCGAGCAGTTTAGTTATATAATGACAGTAAAATGTTTAGAGCCAAATAAAGCTTTTGCTCATACTGACCCTTACGAAACTTCAAGCTCTGAAATGCACCGACTCTCACCGTTCACAAGCTCCACTCCATAAGCCGCCCAAAGCCACCGTTGCTATGGCGATCAGCAGCAGGACGGCGATGTTTGGATCGATCTTAGAGTACTGCGGCGCGTACAGCTTCACTTCCATTTCTTCGCCAAACAGCTGGAGGACAAACAAGAGGTCAACAGTTCTGACGGCTGACGCCACGTAAGACTTGGGCTGCAGCTAACGATTCATCTATCAATTATTCTGGCAATTATTAATCGGATTAAAAATTTTCCATTTCCATTTTGTACATTATATTCAGTTAGATTACATTAAAATATACAAATTAATCCATTTTACAAATAAGATGATAAACATTTAAATGTCTAAAATGCAATAACATATCAGCGGTTTAGATTAGAACACATTTATGGACAAAGGTTTTTTTCCATCTTAAATGCAAAATGTTTATGCTGTTTGTACAGTTTTGGCTTTCTTTTAGAAAATGGCCTTCTGCACAGTCGGCACGCTCCAGCTCACATTTAATCAGCCGACAATTATTTCAATGATCAACTAATCGTTTCAGACACAGATAAGATTGAAGTCTTTTTGGTAAAACTAGTCCCATTTCTACACACAATACTGTGACTTACACAATATGACTACATTTCAAATTTGCTCTTGGAGGAGATCAAATCTGATCCAATAAAATGCAGAAACAGAACACAAACACCACTTACCTCCCTGGCAGTCAGGAAGTCCCTGTGCCTCATGAGAGCCAAAGGAATGTGGATCTTTGGATACTCAGACTTGTTGGCTGATGGAGTGATCTGAGGAGCAGAGTTGGAAACCACACCAAATAAACTTGTGTATACTGGACAAGACCAGTCTATATGGTTCAGTACAGGTCATCTGTTTAGCTAAGAAACAAGAGTGCAGTCATAGAAATAGTAATTCACTCTGAATGACTGTGAATTACTGTCATTCACCACTTCCTTAATGCTGTATGGATATCACCGGATTCCTATGAACGATCTGTAAATGTTAAACAATATGGTTCTGGAGCGATGTGTGTGTTTGTTTGTTTTGTTTGCTTTCCCAAAAACTTATTTGCCTGACAACTACAGTTATGCCTCCTATGGAAAAAACGTTGTTAACAAGTATCCATAATTTTGCCTGTGCTTTAACTGGTCCATTTTGATTAGGTGGTACAAAGACTGAGATTTTTGGCAACAAATGGTATTCTAGGTGTGCCTGGAAACCCAGGTCATGCACACTTGAGCATGATAACAATTCTGCTGTGAAAATACAGAAAATTAATATCTCTGCCTTGAGAGAGAGAGAGAGAGAGAGAGAGAGAAAAAAAAACAACGAATGCTGAATATAAAAGATTATACATGAGAACATTTCACTTCCTGTGGTTTTCTTTTAGTCGTTTTAATACAAAAGGAGAAACAAAGTTCCCGATTTATCCAAAGTTGGAAGCGAAACCTGTAAGACCGGTTTAGTCTTGATGGGTTCTCAGCTGGTGGCTATATGTTTTCAAGAAACTGAGAGCTTTATCTGATAGAAAAAAACTTAATATTTAACAACTAAAATTAAACAGTTAAAAAAGGGCATGTATTTTATCTATTTGCTTTTCTTTTTCAACCTAAAAGGCAATTCATCTAAATGTCTTACCAGTGTGGTGTTGGTCACAATAAGCAGCGCCTTAGCGCCAAGGGCTTGGGCAACAATCGCCTTCTGGCTGAAAGGGCATTGCCCCCTCATCACCACCACAGCTTTGCCTTTCATCACATCTGGTTGGATTCCTGAGCCGTCGCACAGCACAGTGGACGTCAGATTCACCAGCTTGTACGTCGGCTGATAAAAGAAGCAAAATAAATAAATACGTAAATAAGAATAAACAATGAACAGATGGTGTAAGCAAGGCCAGAGTTTCCTGAAGAGAAGACAACTGCTCAGAGGAGTCACAGCTTACAGCTTTAACGAGTGTGTCTTCAAGAGGAGTCCAGGAGTGATTGAAGACGAGGCAGTAGTCCCCAACTAAGCTTCCATTTGAGATGTGCAAAACAGCCTCTTGGCAATTTACCTGTAGATGAAGAAATGCAATGAATATTTTCACCTAGTTCCACTTTTTTAAATCAATGAAAGACTAAATGGAGACCCTGGATAACAATACTTAAACATACTACAGGTTAATCTTTATTTTAGTCAGTGGTTAGAGTGGATAATGCAAGTTATTTGCATTGGTTGAAACAATTAATCGCATTAATCAATTATTGAAATAATCGCCAACTAATATAGTAATCAACTAATTGTTTACTGGAGTGTAGAGAGTAAAAAAAAAAAAAAAGAATTTTCTGAAAAATAATAATAATAATAATAATTCAGAGGCTTAATTAAGCCACATAAAACATGTACATTTTACATTCAAGATAAAAACACCTTTGTCGGTAAATATGTTTTAATCAAAACTCCACAAGCAGCATACTTGTGGAGAATACTCCACAAGTATCAAATTCGCTAAAGGAATGCCATCTTATTGCATCTTAGGCAATAAAATGTTTATTTTTTTATTTAAATAAAAAGATTTTTTTCTTTATTTGCATTTTAATGTATTTCTAATATGAAAAAGGCCGATGTGGTTAAAGGAAAAATCTGGAGAATATGCCCTTTTTAAAAAAAATCCAATTAGTCACCAGAATAATCGATAAAATATTTGATTATGATTTTTTTCCAATTACTAAATTGTTATTTAACCAGATAAATCCCACTGTCCTCTTCCACAAGGCTCAATCAAGACTTTTACAAACCAGCATTTTATTGTAATAATAAGACATTTTCAGACCAATTAAGTCGTTGCACAATTAGTGCTTTATGATTTTTGGATTCTGGGTTCTTGATTTAAAGATGCTGCAATAATAATAACAAAAAACAATGTTTTCATATTTACACACATAAATACCTTCTAAGAGTGATTGCGGTTGTTTGTCCATTGTTCACCCGGCATCTTACCTCTGGGTAGATGAAATATCTCTGCATGATTTTATCTTAAACTTGCAATTCCCAAAACGTGTGATATAAATTCACATGCAGTTCGTTTGTTCCCCCCCCCATAACAAATACAGATTTATAATGTAGTTATATTTTGACAACATTATACATTATCGTAACATATAAAAGTGCTAGAGCTTGAATTACACATTTTATAATTTTTAAATGAATTTTAATATTCATTGGAATAATTTATTAACTGCGCACAAATGTATTTTTTAACACATATTCCCAATGTTCCAAAATAAATATTTATTCTCAATGTTATTAAATTATCATAGGTAAATATTTTAGTAATGACTTATTTACTTAGGTCAGTTGTTAGAGTACTCATTTTTTCCTCTTCTTTTCTTCCTGATTCACCTTTGATCGGGAGTAATGCCGTAAATGAAAACTTTGTTGCTATGGGGAAGTGGAGACGGTGAAAGTCCCTCTCTACCTTGAATACAACTCAAACTAATGTTTAAGCTGGCTAAATGGTGATTAAAATGCCGTAAAACGTATTTAAAACTATATGTAATGGTATATTTTTATATACAATAAGACGTATTGACTCGTGTCCGTGAAAAGGGACCATGTTCAGTAGAAATACAAGCAGTTTTCGTCGTTACGCCAGTGAGGCTGACTCATAAACCAGAGCTAACAACAGTTAGCATTGCTAGCTAGCCCTCTACTCTCCGCGTTCCGTCCGTTTTAAACCGCAGCGGACAAAAACAAACATCGGCGCCTCGTCGCGACCCAACAGGCAGGCGGGCTGGGGGAGCTCGGCGCGTCGCCGTGTTTTCGACAACAACGGAGATCTTTGAGCTCGACAGACGCTCGTCCGTCTGAAACCTACCTGCGATATGAGGGAGATGACGAACACAAGAGCGACGCCGAGCGCTCCCTTCGCCTCCATCTTCGTATTTCTCTTTGTTTTGAGCTTGAACGTCAATTACTTCCTGTGCGCCACAAGATCATTGTTGTTGGGCTGAGTGAGCTCGTATCGTGGCGGCCGCTGTTAGCTGCCCCGGGCACTTCCTGTATCGGCTTGTGTCATGTGAGACGCGGAGCCTTTTCAGTTTCTGTTCCTCTCGCGGACGCGAGTTGGGCCCACTGAGAAATAAAAGGCTCTTCAAATGGCTTTCTCCTTCGGCTTATGCAAAGTATTCATTTAAACTTTTTACAGGTTTTTATCCTGCAACGTCCCAGCATTTTGGCGGTCAAGTTTATACAATGTGTAAAGTCACGTAATTATTCTTAAAAGAAAAAAACAATTTTTTTAAAGAATAATAATTATATATATATATATATATATATATATATATATATATATATATATATATATATATATATATATATTTTTTTTTTTTTTTACTTAAAATCTGAGAAGTGTGGCATGGATTTGTGTTAAGGAAAACCTAATGCACCATAAGTCTCAGGATTAATCCAGATGTTGAATAACTTATTTCCTTTACCACTGCAGGCAATTTAATTACTGATGGACAAAAGGACTGAGATTAATGATCGAACTGTGACTAACTGAAACTCCAATGCTGAACATTTAACTTCAAAACTAATGACCTAATTAAGAAAACAAAGGAGATATTAGATTTTCAGAACCACAAGTGCATCACACAGAAATCCTCGTGTGTGCACATGGCCCAGTCAAAGTCCAAACCTAGAGCCAACACACACACACACACACACAAAAAAAAACATTTTGGGTGGACACAAATGGCTTGATTGGTTTGCAGTGTGTTTTGCTCTTTTTTATTTGATGGACTGCCCAGAACTACAAGATGTTGAAATATTGGGCTTTCGCCCTGACCTGTCTGATGTCCTCCTCCTTGATGCCGTTTTCTCACCGATGTTCTCTAACAAACCTCGGCGGCCTTCACAGAACACCTGGATTTGTAATCAGATCCTATTTACAAAATACACACCACACTTATCAGATTTTTTTGCTTGTAAGTGAAATGTTGTAATTTTTCATTCATTTGAAAACTCAAAACGTCTTTGTTTTGGTCAGCAGAGGCTGTATTTGAATCTCTCACCGTCTTTTCTGGGGTTTTGCAGCATTAATTTGATTTCACATTGGTTTTGTAAAATTTCCCAACCGTATTATCTGGTTCAACAAAAGTACAGAACAAATAAAATGCATTTGGGAATGGTGTTTTTCTTTCTTTTTCCATTAACTATATATTTATTTTCTTTTAACAAAGGAAGTTGTGTTTTGTTTTAACTGATCCAAATAGTCTTGTAACTGGACACAAAAAAGAGGGAAGCACTCCTGCTCTGAACAGGTGACCCGTTAAAACTCTCCTCACTAATTAGTTAAAAGCCGCCCCGCTCGCCCGTCTCAAATGGGAACAGATGCTGGTGAACCCGATATGTTGGATTCACCAGCTTCACCTGACTGCTTTTCCATGGGAAGCCCAGAATGTGGAGGAAATGACAAACAGAGCCGGTGCTCAGGCACAAAAAAAAAAATTAAACATCTTCAGTGGAGATCAGCAGGAGCGTCGCTTTGGAAACCAAACTATTGTTATGCCCACAGCTCTAACTCACACAAGCACAGGTCAGGTCACTCAACATGGTGGGTTGATACCCCAAACCATCACTGGCTGGAAACTTCTGATTTTTCTTCAAGCAACAAGGATTCAGCAAACGAAATCCCAAATTCTCCGAGGGATTTTTTTTTTTGCTTAACAATCTCCTCTCAAGGCTGCAGTTTTCCTTCCCCTCAACTTTCCATGAATAACTTTTTCAGAACATTAACATTTTCTGAGATATATAATTTTTTTTTAAGCCACCTTCATCAAAGATACGGTTAACACAGATTTGATATAATCAAAATGACAAAAGCTTAAAATGCTTTAATCCCTGTGTAATGAATCTCTATAAAACTTCAAAACTATTGCACTTTTTCACAATCTTCAATTTTCTAATTTTATTCTATTCTTTTTCGCTTTCCATGATGCATGTCCTATGGTTTTTGGTCATTTGGAACTAAAAAAAATAAATACACTCCAGGAACTTATCGAATGCCACAGCAGAAAAACCAAGTTCTGTCCTGTTGCTAAAGAGGGCGACAAATGGTGAAAGATGCTAAAGTTCGCCTGCTTTTCAAAAGCCTGAGTGTGCTGTGGAGTATTGTGTTTCGTTCACGGTTCACTTGATGAACAGAGCCGGAAGAAAATGGCAAACAAAACATCCTGTTTGGGTCAGAGTGTTCTTTTCCTTCCTGGCTGTGATCTGGCCATCATTTAATCAGAACAAATCCATCTCTCAACAGATCCTGCTGACAAGGACAGGACAATAACAATATTCTCCACAGCTCTTTGAAAGAGATTAATACTATTAATGCTTTTATATATATATATATGTATATATATATATATAGAATGAGTAAACCAAATATTATCTAAAGGGAAAAGATCTCCAGGGATTAGCATTTATAGCTTTACAGGTGTATTTATTTTAAAGGCGTTTTAATGTGAACATAAAAGTACAGAAACAAAACGAGTTGGTGTAAAATGTTTTGCTTATCTCAAATCAGAAAACCTCTGAACTAGAAACGTTTCACAACTTCACGAGTTATTGGAAACAATAACTTCGTCACAGCTACACTGGACAGTTTTTCTTGCTCGACTGTTTTTCGCTGCTTGTTGCCAGCGTGCCGCCGCACGCACCGCCACCTGCTTTTGTTGATTCATCAAACCAAAGCGTAGAGGAATGAAAGTGTGTGACATTAGAATAACAAAAAGCGCTCAACCCTGAATAACATCACCCTCTGAATAAAATGCGAACCGACTCCACCGTTCCCCAGACTGAACAGAGCAGACAGGGAACGTGTTTGGGATAAAAAGGAACGTGGATTTAATTAATCTCTCACACGACTCCTTGAACTAAACGAGGATATCACCATGGAAACAGACCCCAGTAATTAAGCTTTGCTCAAACATAGTTATGAGATATCATTGAACTCTTGGTTGAACGGAAATGTACTTCCTGCCACAGATTGGCAACAAAAAACAAACAAACAAAAAAAATAATAAAACTGACAAGATATTCATGTTGGTGGAATGTTTTTTGAAAATGAAGTCGCCTCATTTAAATTTCCAGAGGGATGAAAAATGTGTAACAACCACTCTGATTTTCTGCTTCTGAAAGAAGCGCATCATAAAAACCTGCGTTTATGTTTGAGGGGGGACAACCTTTTAAGGTGGAGTATGTAAAAGCAAAATCAGTTTTGAAAGTCATCCATCAATTAAATATGTGATATACAATCTCTGGAGGGGGACCAACATATTTTCTGTGATATTTGCTAAAAGAAAGTTAGGAGGAAGGACTCTTATTGACTTAAGAGTCCTAATGGCTGCAAATATATATATATATATATTTAAAGCTGCTGTAATGATCACCAGTAAAACCCACAGGGAAAAAAATGATCCCCATTCAGTATCACAGGATTTATCCACCAGTACAAGAGAGACAGAGAGAGGGAGAGTTAGTGAGGAGCTGGCGTTAAGACCACTCCTCCGTAGGTGAAGCAGCTCTGATGATGGATGGATGTTCAGATAAAGGTGCAGCAGAAGCTGCAGAGGCGCTCACAGTGACCCGCTGCGGTTCTCCAGGGGAGCCTTAGCATGTCCTTCCTCACAGATTTCCAAGCACTCCTGTTCCTCACAGCCTCCGTTCACGGTAAGCGCAAGTTTCATTCCCCCCTTTTTGACATTTTATTTCTGTTTGGGATAGGTTGCAAAAATGCATTCTGTGCCATAAACATCTTTGTTTGTCTCTCTTCTCATTTGCTGTACGATTGGAAAAGCTAAAAATGATCGACAGAAGCATTTCTCTGTTAGGAAATTCCTGGCGGATGAGCAATAAAATGCCATCTGTGGGGAGAGTCAGCAGTCGGTAATTGGGTGTGGGAGTGCAGAAGTGGAAAGAAAATATCTTCAGGACATTAAATGTTACACGTGTAGTTTTAACTCTATGTCTGCATCCATGTGGATATCAGAGTCTTGCTGCAGTGATATGTTTGTACCTCTACACGTTGTAACACGGAGTGGGATAATGTTACTGTACAACATAAAGAAACCCAGTTGTTTACAAATCATCAGATGCAAAAGTGAGTTAGCACTTTTTGAAATTTCTGATGTTTTTTTTTGTTTATGGCATTTTTAAAAATGATATAATTTCACAATTTCATGCAGAAAAATACGCAGATGCTGAATGTGACCTGTTCTCTAAGAACCAATAAGCTCACGGTGTTTTCTCCAACAAATTTATGCAACTCGCAAACACAAACAAGACGTGATTTTGAAGCTGAAGGAAAGGACACATCATTCTCAAAAGGCTGAATGACAAACTAAAATCTAGAAAGTGTGGCGTGCACGTGTACTCAGATCAATGAAGCAATTACATAAAACCTCTTGGGGTAAACGTTCCTGTCTGATTAGGTTTTTTTCTCCACGTCTCACATTTCACTTTTATAAACGTGTCTGTGTGGAAAATGATTTTTATTTCACTCATTTTTTATTTAATAAAGTTACTGAAATAAATTTGCCAGCACAAACGCAGTCGAGTCAATTGACACCCATTTCATCTGATTTGAAGAAGGTGGGTGTGGGGGGCGGGAGGGGCTGGTTGACCTTTGATGACCTCTAGAAACATTTCTTGAAGAAGGTGTGGGCGGGGTGGGAGGGCAGGGACAACTTCACTCAGGTCTAAGACCTGGCAACAACTGTCACATGGTGAAGAGGCTGCGGCCAATCAATGACTCCATGAGCTGCGGATTATTTTGATCATCTGTCACAAATAACTAATAATCCAATTAGACCAATAATCACAATTAATCGTTTCAGTAATAATTCCATTTAGAAGCTAGAACTCTTGATCAAGGTAAATAATTATAATGACCAATGTTTAATACGATATAAAAACCTATTTTTATATTGTACGGCCTCCAAAGTGTCTCAGTTTGGTCCTTTCTGCCAATTGTATCATTTCTCATCATGTCTCCCCTTTTGTAGTTGTTCCTGGTATGTTTGTAGCTTTGTGGCCACTTCCTGCTGCCTGTGCTGAATCCCTCTTTTCATCCCTCTCGTTGCAGACAACGGGCAAAATGCTTCCTCCTCCCAAACGTACAGGAAATGAACTTTGTTCCGTGTGAGTCCGCAGTGACCATGCGTGACCCCCACGTCAACGTCACCTCCAACTGCTCTTTGGCCGCCTCCAACCTG
Organism: Poeciliopsis prolifica; assembly: GCF_027474105.1. Classification (NCBI taxonomy): domain Eukaryota; kingdom Metazoa; phylum Chordata; class Actinopteri; order Cyprinodontiformes; family Poeciliidae; genus Poeciliopsis; species Poeciliopsis prolifica. The sequence continues at coordinate 8,125,727 of NW_026562396.1, forward strand.
ACAGCCGTGGAGGACGTCCCGCAGCTCCCCACCTTCACCACGGCGGCCAAAGTAAGAGTCATCATCACGTTCATCCTGTGCGGCGCGTCAGCCTTCTGCAACCTGGCCGTGCTGTGGGCGGCACGCAGGGACGGGAAGCGGAAATCCCACGTCAGGGTGCTGATCGTCAACCTGACCGTGGCCGATCTGCTGGTGACCTTCGTGGTGATGCCCGTGGACGCGGCGTGGAACATCACCGTCCAGTGGCTCGCTGGGGACTTTGCGTGCAGGCTGCTGATGTTTCTGAAGCTGCTGGCCATGTACTCCTGCGCTTTCGTCACTGTGGTGATCAGCCTGGACAGGCAGGCCGCCATCCTCAACCCTCTGGCGATCAACAAGGCCCGGATGAGGAACAGGATCATGCTGGCGGCGGCGTGGGGTATGAGTGTGGTGCTTTCGATCCCTCAGGTGAGGCCAGTCGTGGTTGGAAGGCAACATGACCAAAAGGTTGGGTCTTATGTCAGCGCTCGTATATTTTTAGACGTACCGTTTAGTTACTTCACTCTCAGAAAGCCAATTGTGTCTACGCTGCATGCAGGCAAACTGTGCATTACAGGAGATTTTGTATTTTATAGAATTTGAACAAGATAGACAACATTCTACTTGAGGAGTTCTGGTAAACAATATGTACAGACAACATTTCAAATCTTAAATGCAAACGTTTTCTACAGTTTTGGCTTAATGACTGATTTGAGTGTGATGTTCTGTTAGCAAATGTTTTTTTTTTGAGTCTTCGTTGTGTAGTTAATGATCAATCTATATTAGTTGAAAATAGTTTCAACAATTAGTCATTCCGGGCCTGTGTGCATATGATTTAATGATTTCCGTTTGAGCTAATCTTTAACCAACTTCTAACTGCCAATCCAACTGTTGAAAAGACTTTTTCTGCACAAACCTCAATCCATTTATAGAACTTCAACAGAGATTTTATATAGCAGAATTACACAAAGTAGCATGCAGCCAAAGGGAAACAGTTCTCAAAGGCTACAACAAAAAACGGGAAAAGTGTGGCGTGCATTTATAAATGAGACAGGCACATCCAGAAACGTTCTTTCTTTCCGACACTCTTCCGCAAAGGCTGTAGCCGTATGGTACATGACTTGAACCTGTCACGTAGTTTGGAATCAGGCTCCGCATTTAAATGGGCTGAAAACAAATGCATGCCACACCTTTCAGATCTTTATTTGAAAACAAATGCTCAAAAAACATGTTACCATTTCACCACGCTGAAGTCATGCGCAACTTTGTATATTTTTCTGGCGCATAAAATCTAAATGGCAAAAAAATTAATAATTTGTGTTTTGATTTGTTTCTGATTTGTCTTCAAGGCAACACAAATCAGTTTCAGTTCCATTTTAGGCATCAAGAAAATGAAAAGCACAAGAGAAGGCATTAAAGATGTAGGATAATATATATTAGAGTTTTATAGTGAACTAATGGGAGTATAAATCTAAAAACTGTTGATTAGCCCACAAGCAGAGCAGGAATGAAGATTATGCTGGAGTAAAATAACAAATCTTAGCAAAGTTGGATTTCTTACGATGTTCACTCTTAAGGTCAAATGATGTAACTCTGAGCAGAAGATCCCCAAAGTCACAGAAACAGCAGATCATGCTCCAGTTAGCATGTGAAATGTCAAAGATTATGACTGCCGAAAAAAAAAAGGGCAAAAAACCCTAAAGATGTTTGGCTTTTTGAAAGTTCAGAATCTTTTTTCTTTCTGAAATGACATGTCAGCACAACCTGGACCTACAGAGCTCCATCTGAACAAGCCACAAGATCTTGGATCAGTTTTCTTTGAGCAGATGCGGAAAATCTTTAGCCAGCGTATCAACACAAACTTCTCATTTAAGGTCAAGAGCTTTTAGCAAGTGTTTTTCAAAGACTCACCAGGAAATCTGTCTGAGTTGAAACTATTAGGACAAAAGAATTCAGTCTCTCGTGTATAAATGTGACAGAGACAGACGTCAAAACACAGTGAAAGGTGGATTAAGTATTTAGTCATGGGAGGCTGAACTCACCATAAGCTGTTCAGCGTTTGCTTGTCTGAAAAGACTAAAAAGACCTCTCACATTTAATCCCAATAAAATATTTTTTTGACAACTTACATTGTCAAAAAAAGATGAAAGGCATCAATAAATCTACGAGATACTGTAAAATGTCCATTCTTGAGTTTTTATGAGGTAAATAAACCAAACCACGGCCTCTCCCGATTTTATGGCTGGTATGAATCATAGTGAGGAACTGAGGGGTGTTAGACTGCCGTAAGGTTATGCTATGAAAAAGAGAGGAAAGTTGCACCCTGCTACTTTTCCCACACAGATTCACCCAGGCAGTGGAGATTTCTCAGCAGTGACTGTTAGCATAAATCCTTGGGTTGCACCATGTTTTCATTGAGCCTTGCAAAAAGAAGACAGAAAGTGAAGCGAAGGGTCTCACGGGTGATGGGGTGGGAAAACAATCGGTCACAGAGAACAAATTGTTTGAGGAGACAATGATCCATCCACATTGGACCTGGGAAAACAGGTGAAGCATGTGAACAAGGACTGGTCATTTCAACTGACTGAAATGGCTTTCCCCCTCAGATCTTCCTGTTTCACAACGTGACCATCGTCCATCCTGAGAAGTTCACCCAGTGCACCACGCGGGGAAGCTTTGCCGCGCGTTGGCACGAGACGGCCTACAACATGTTCACCTTTTCCTGCCTGTTCCTGCTGCCGCTGGCCATCATGGTCACCTGCTACGCCAGGATCTTCCATGAGATCTCCAAACGACTGAAAAAGGACAACCGTAAGTCTGAACTTGAGTGAATCGGTTCACCTCGCTACGTTGCAAAAAAAAAAAAAAAAAAAAAGGAAACCACCAGGGACACTTTCTGCAAGGGAGCTGACACGATGAAGAAAACAGGTGAGTTCATTTGAAATTCTGACTTATCGAGTAGAATGCCGCTACCTCGGGTCTGACATCAAACCCAGCTCCGAGTCATGACCTGCCAGCCAACTGGAATGCAGCATAAAACTCAGAAGGAGTTACAAACTGAGGGGAATTGACTAACGCAGCTTTAGGAAAATCTTTTTAATTACACTAAAAACAGCGCACCAAAAGAAATGAACTGAAATGGCAACATCTTTCTAACAATAATGATCAGAAAAATGAACTGAATATGACATAAAGAGCATAAATGAACCAGAAAAATGATCAAAACCACAACCCTAATAAACATGGACTGGATACAAATCACCTGTTTTTATTCTCTAACTTACTTGATGGGTAAGATGAACAATTTCACAAGGTTTTGTTCATGTGGAGCAGCAGAGAGCAAGAAGGGGTGTGCATGAGCAAGACTAACAACACTAAGACCCTCCTCCTGGCTCTGATTGGTTGTTTCTAGCTGGCACTGGAAGCACTGGAAGGAAGAGCAGCTCAAATTGTTCTGTTTTTATCGCAGATGATCTGTTTCATGACTGGGCGATTAATGTACATGAACAGTTTTAACAAATACGGAAAAAAAAAACATTGCTTATAAAAGTGACATATTCTCTTTGAACTGGTTTGTTGCAGAAAATGTGCTGCATAAATAAAATGACCTTAGTGTGGCCTGCTTCCTGGAGCCCTCATTTCATCACTGCAACACTCTTGGAATAATCTCATGTCCTGCTCATACAACAATAAACCATAACTTTTTTTGTTCAACAAATCTTAAGCCCCTTTAAACCTGTGAGCCTGATTCTAAATCTCCAGTCTCGTCTCTCCCCAGTGCCCACCAGCAGAGTACGTCTGAGGTGCTCCAAAAACAACATCCCCAAGGCCCGGATGAGAACGTTAAAAATGAGCGTTGTGATCGTCTCGTCTTTCATCGTCTGCTGGACACCCTACTACCTGCTGGGCCTCTGGTACTGGTTCTTTCCTGACCACCTGGAGGACAAGGTGTCCCACTCACTGACCCACATCCTGTTCATCTTCGGGCTGGTAAACGCCTGCCTGGATCCGCTGATCTACGGCCTGTTCACCATCCACTTCAGGAAGAGGCTCCAGAGGAAGCACCCCAACACCGCCTCCGCCGGCGACGCGGAAAACGCCACCGTCTTAACCGGATCGTTCACGTCTCCGGCCCTCTCGCTGTCCCTGAGGAGAGAGTTGAGGCGCCTCAGTCAGGAAAAGCTGGTGCTTTGCGGCGACAGCCACAGGAAAGCAGAGCTTCCGCCGCTAAGCAGCAGCTTTCTGGGAGAGGACAGAGATCTCCAGCAGTCCAGTTCCGAGAGCATCTTGTGAGAAACATGATGAAAAGCTGGGCGATAAATCAATTTTATCAATTCGTCAAATTTTTACTTTTTGAAGACTGGATTTTTATTTATTTTTTCCCCACTAATGCACTCGTTAGGTTTCTATAGTTCAAAGTGATATCGGCGCCATCTTGTATTACCAGCTTCTATTTATTTGGACTTTGAATTGAGATCAACTCTACGACAAAAGCTAAGATGCATTTTTCAACAAGAATAAAGTGTTACATTTACAGGAATACAGCCGCAGTAATAAGAAAATAAAGTTGTACAATAAAGTTGAAATCATACAAGAATAAAGTCTTAATATTATCAGAATGAAGTTGCAATATTAGGATAACAATGGCGTCATTTTACGAGTACTCCACAAAAATCAACAAAATATGTATCAAGGCTATTTTTTACTAAGTGACTTTTTTTCTCGTAATGTTTTTCTGGTAAGAATGCATCTTTATTATTCTGCTAACTTCTCTTAATTAGAGAAGGAATCTCGTAGCCTGGCCCTAGCGCTCCGTCATTCAACAAACATGAAGCAAAGTTTCAGGACGCAATTTTTTTTTTCTTCAGCCGTTTTATTCTTAAAAGAGACGTTTTATAAAAGTGAGCAGCGTTTTGTAAATTCTAATCTGTCAGCAGCTACAAACGAAATGCATCTATTGTGTCTGATTCCGACTAGCTGCTGGCTCCTGGACTGCTACTGAGTTGAAACAAGTGCTGAGAACAGAAACAAAAGTAGGTGGCTTTGAAGAAACAAAAATATATTTCATAGCCTATCGGCAACTCATTGATTGGCGTCCTTCTGATGTTTGCGGCTCCGAAGTGTGCGCTGCAACGCTGACGCTGTTTTCTGCATCTTTCGCCATGTTTGTTCAAGAGCTTTGTTCCTTTCATCCACAGATTGCGCTCTGCGGAGAAAAACAGGAGAAAGCTGTTACAGTGTAAATATTGTTAGTTCTGATTCATTCTGGGAATGAGGTCTGTAAACTTTTGTATATTGGTGTACATAGAAAGTTGTGATGCAATGTTTGCCCCTTTACAGGGTCCTTCTATTTTTTTTTGTCACACTTTAATGTTTCAGACAATCACATGATTTGATTGTCTAAACTAGACCAATACTTTTTTTTTTCGCCAAAATGCATTCAAACCATCTTGACTCTATGTGAAGAAATCACCCACTTGTTAAACCGACCTGTTCAGAGTGACTTAAATAGCCTCTGTCAACATGAAGTAGGACAAAAGATCTAAAGAAAATCAACATCTTTCCCCACTCTGAAAAAGAAATCAAGAGCAGACAAGAAACAAAGTCTACACACAACTTTGTTGAGGGTTATAAAGTCATTTTTAAGGCTTGGGAATTCCATCAAATCACATGGAAAGTCATGATCCACAAAGAAACCAGTGAGCAGAGGTTAATCTTCAATCCAAAATTACTCTATAAGTACCTTGATGTCTCACTGGTAAGACCAGACAGACTCACTTTCCACACTAAAGTTAGTGTTTATGATGATTCAGTAATAAGAATGAGAGACTGGCCAGAAGCGGCACGCATAGCAGAGTCCTAAAGTGTAAACCACCGAAAAAAAAAAAAAAGAACCCAAAGGTCCCTCTCATGTTTGCCAAGGACATCTTGGTGACTTTTGAGAAAACATTCTGTGGAGACAAACTTTTTTTTGTTTTGAAGGTGTTCATTCCATTACATCTGCCATAAATTTATGGAAGCAGGCGTTCTGCTTTCAACCAGAAAAACCTGAATGAAAGCCGTCCAGCCGTCAAGTGAAGCTCAAACCCACTTTGGTTATGCAGCAGGACAAATATTCAAACCACACCGGCAAACATGAAGGTTTAGGAGAGACCTAGACAAAAAACAAGCATGCTTCAATCTTAAGAAAACACTCCAAAGTGTTTTAATATAAACACTTTGGAGTGTTTATATTTACCGAGACCACAATTACCGAGCAGCGATGATGTGAAACTTGGTGAAGTCACAAACATCGGTCTCGTGAAAAACAGCTGAAAATGATTCCATTTAGATCAACGGTGGAAATCGACAAATCGGCTGCCGCCTGGAGTCCTAACCTTTGCTCAAGATAGACATTGCAGATTTCCTCCAGGGTACCATGGTGAAGAGCTGTTGGCTGTCTGGGACAATCAATGTGAGGCTTAATGATGTCAGACTGACTGAAATAGAAGACAAAGAGCTGACTCTGGTTTTGGCTCTCCAACAAACCACTGGATTCCTGGTCACCTGGGAGACAAACGAAAGCCTTTGGCTACAGGAATGACTTTTAGGCGATACGCAGGATCATAATAATCACCTCGTATGAACAACGCTTGCAGTTCGGCACTTAGCGTGTAAATGGGGTTGTAGACTGAAGCGGTTTGGTGGGATGTCGGAAGAGTCAGGTAGCACACGGTTTCTCTGTTGATGGCTTCTGTCAGGAACATTTTCCCACTTCTTTGCATGATAAGTGACTAGTTTGAGGAAGAAAAATAGAAGCAGTACATGGATGCAGCAATAATATTAGTTGAAAAGTGGTGCATTTTGTCATCCAAAAGATTATGTGTTCATACCACAGCCTGCAGGAAAGGCACAGGTATAGCAACAGTCGGGAGATCCCTGCTATCTTCTGGTCTGTGGTATTAAATAGAAAGTAAATGTGTCAACACAGCACATTTATTTGGTTTCTGTGAGAAAATATTAAATATGTAACATTTAGGTGACCTTTGGAAGAGCTGGATGGTGCTGGACTGCAGGCCTAATCCTGCAGTCACCATGTAAATTTCTCCGTTTTTACGCGACACCAGCATTCCGACCGGTTCTGTACCCACAATGTCCCAGTCCTGGGCAGGAACAGACCAGTTATCAACAAACTTTATACTGGAGAAGGCGACGGTTTCTCCTGGAACCAGGACAATTGAGACCGGGGCTCCTAATGGGGAGAAAAGACAAAATAAGAATTAAATATTTTACTAATTACAGTCCCCAATCCTTACTAAAAACAAAAGCATTTACCCCCTCTAGTCTGTAACAAAATGTGAATTATCAGATGAAGGGTCATTCAGAAAATATGAACCTGGGTAGGGTAATAGGGTTATACATAGGGGTTTTTGTAACTATAAAAGCAATCAGTTAAGTAAGTCAGTTAAAACTTATGGTGGCATACTAAGGCCAAACTACAAAATAACTAAAATGTGGAGGATAAAGCCATAATATTGTGAGAATAAACTCCAATGATAATAAAGTTGAAATAATACGAGAATAAAGTCGTAAGATTATGACATCAAAATACTATGACTTTATTCTCTTAATGTTATAGCTTTGTATTCATGTGATTTATTCTCCCAACATTATGACTTTAGTCTTGCAATTTTATGACTTTCATCTTGTTATTTTCTTACTTTTATTTTTTCTGAGCATGGCTCTAGTTTTCCGTCGTAAAAACTAAACAGCCTCAATACAAAAATTTGATGACTGACAGCATCAAACGCTTTTCTGAAATTCAAAAATAAGGCTTAAATCATGCCACGTTTAACTGACAGAAATTTGTTATGTGTCAATAAAATGACAGATGTCTGAGTTTAGCTCTAAAGCTAAAGATGGCTGGATGTCCACTGTAACAACTTGGCTTCCAATGACAGCAGCTATTCCTGAAAACGAGTAAAAAAAAAAAAAAAAAAAAAAAAAAAGATAATTTTCTTCAGCATGTTCTTAGAGATTCTTTGTGAGGTTTGCTCACCAGATTGTCTGTTCCAGATGGACACCATTCCATCCTCAAGCCCGAGAGCGATTAAGTAAGTACATCTGCTGACAGCCGAGCAGAGGATTTCCTTCGCATTTGGCCACAGCATTTCTGGCATGGGTGTCACATCTGCTTCAAAAATAAAACAAACAAACAAAAAAAATACAAGTGTTTGTTATAACAAGGTGTACAGATTCAGAATTTTTAAAATAAATAAGTAATTAGATGTTCTTCCTGATTTGTTCTTTAGGGGTTTTTGCAACAAGTACTTAAGAAGACTAGTGGATCCGCTCCACCACACAGCGACAGCCACAGGGTGTCCTGCTGAGAAATAGAACATGTTCGCTTCAATTTGGTGTTTTACAAACAACTGCATTCATAATCTCTTTTTTTTTGGCTTTTGTTAATAGATGTGAGATTTTTTTTCAGGATAGGATAACAATAAGAAGGTCTGAAATCATACACACATTCACTTCAACTGAACTGTCACACTAGGTTGACGTCTGAAGTTGCTTCAACGTCAACCCTAACCAAAAATAATTGATAAACCAACTAATTTAAATCAACTTAGAGCAGTCAAATATTCAAATATGCTAAAATAATAGCAGGTTAATTTAACAACAAAAAACAAAATGGAGGATGTTCAAATACCGGTCCTATACTTATTTTTATTGGCTGCTTTGCAACTTTCAATGGAAGATTTAGTGAGATTTCATTCGGGGTGGTTTTGTAGATATTTGACCTCGCATGTGTTTATTAATTTTTTGCTATTTAGCTCAGAAAAAATCTATTGTAAATGAAAACTTGTGCACCACTCCCGTTTCTAAAATCGAACATCTGATATCATTCTTAAATTGATTATTAATATTAACTCAGTTTTACTTTTGGGAACAATAACAATGTGTTCAAAATTTGCTAACAACGGCCAACGTCGATGTTAATGATTAACAGTGGGCAGAGCCACAAAAACAATAGAACAGATTTGACATGACGTACACAAAATGATGAACGCGTGTGACTGTCTCTCTTTTGTTTTGTATAAATCACAATGTTCAGCAATTACAGAATGAAACACTTTGAATTCCAAACCTGGGTTTGCTTTGCTGTCACCTGTTGACCCATCGCAAGGCAGGAGAAAGTGCTGAGTGCAACTGGTGGAAGAGAACAAGACGATCGTTAGAGTCTCAAGGCTTGCAGCCCAATGAAAATGAAACAAAAGCATAAAAAAGCTGCGTTTGTGCAGCAGCCTTTGAAATGTGTTTAATGTGTTTTAAATTTAAAGCAGCCTTACAAAAGAGAGAAGCGGTCTGATTCTAATCGCATTAGCTTCAATCTATACGCACCTCGGGCTTTCGTGTGTCTGCTTTGTTATGGCAGCATCTGAACCGAAGGAGGATTGTTCCTTGTGAAGACCGCTGCTTCTGATAATATCGACAGTCAAACAGTGTGTCACAAAGTCCGATGGCTTTCCTGCAAATCAGCAAAGAACTTGTAAGATGTGCTTACAGGTACTCATGTTTAAATCGCAGAAGTCCAAAAGAACAGATGTGGATCAAAGTTCTAATGAGTAAAAACATTTGAAAGATGTTTTTTTTTACCTGCTGGAAGTGTAGGTGGAGAGATTTTCATCATCAGTGTAAACGGAGACCATTTCATGTCCGATCCTTCGGTTCCATTTTCATCCTGAGGATTTGATAAAGCGTCTGAAAAATGAGACTTCTTTTACCGATAAGTCACGTGGTGCCCATTCTACCAATGTCTCTAAAACAGTAGAAGGCTGATTTAGTAGCAAAAAATGGAGGATGTTTAAATAAAAGTATTATACTTATGTTTCTTGGATGCTTTATAGACCTTTGGCTAATCTAGAGTGACTTGCTTTTTTCTGCATTAACCTGGAGTAAATTCTAATCCACACACTCATTAAGGGACTCCGACTATGACAGAAATATCAAGTTGTGTGTCATCTGCAGAGAAACTGTGAGAGATTTCGCAATGCTGCTCAATTTAGGCCAGGAGGAGAACATTGGATGAAAGCATCTCGACAATAGATCTCTGTGGATCTCATCCACTAAAACCAACGCAGACGTTTTTGCTGCCTCGCTGTAGATTAAGACATATTGTTTAAATGTGTCCCAAATACTGTCTCAGTGATCAATAAGAACTGAAGAACGTCTTCTGTTTCTTGTACATACGGAGTAAATTTATTGGTAAAGTGTCAGAAGTGCACTGGTTAGATATTGAGGTGTCCAGATTAGACTTTTTAAGAAGTTTAATAGCTGCTTTTCTCATGACAAAGGAAAATTACATACGCACTACGTATAAAGAGTTTGCAGTATACCCAACATAGCCAAGGTCCAAACAGATCATTGGTCTTTACCGTTTTTTGTGATGATACCATCTCCAGCTCTTTCAGCCATTGCTCTACAGGAAACTGATAGACCTCTAGCCACACTACACCATTGCCTACAAAAATGTATGAAATCAGCAGTTTAATGTAAAGATCTAATCATATGTGTTCGCGCTGTGAAAGAAGTTACTTACAGCTTACTGACGCCGCTCCATAATGCCCACCTTCATGTAGGTCAAATGTCAGAAAAATGCTTCTTACAGTGACATCTTCCTGTTTGAGAAATGATTTAGTCTTATTAACTTGGTTTTGCTAAAGTAGCATAAGAGAACTATATCCTAAAAGAAGCTAGCAAACAGCAAAATAATATTTCGCTGTAAGTAATATACCCACCATTATGTTGATAATATTGAGAAGATGAATGACGTCTGAGTGAAATCCAAACACTCTGGCAACACCTGGGGAATGAAACACACAGATACTTGCTGGGGTTCTTTTAAGTGCTGGCTTCCAGACAACGTAGAAGAAAAGATTTCAAGATTCTTATTTAAATCAGCCAAGAGTTATGTTTTTCAGTAATCTTTGAGAAATATATTAATTTGACAAAAATGCTCTGCTACAGTCTTCAAAAATTATAGTTGTTTTTTCATATTTTCTCATACTTTAACACAAACTTCAATACATTTTACAAACAGACCCAGATAAGGCATTCTAAGGGATTTTATTGATAGGGACAAAACACAGATACAAACTCTATTATCTGTAAAAGACATTGAAAACCCAGGTTCTGTTTACTTTCTGCTTTTGGAATTGCATATTATCTGTCTGTTCATCGCATTACTTTGAAATATGTGTCAGTAAGGCAAGAAAGTAGAAAAATACTAAGAAGTGTGGATACTTTTTGGGAAGGTGCTATAACTGACAAGGAGGAATGGAGAGTTTAGCAATAGATTAGTGCCCGGTCTGTGGTACTCCACCCATGTCATCCACAGTCCCAAGCAGATAGGTCATCTCAGCCATTCTGGTCATCTGGATGAAGATCAGTTCCAGCTGTGGTTCAAGCCATTCTGCAACCGGGGTGAAAGAGGAAGCGCCCCACACAGAGAGGCCCTGGGTGTGAGCCAGGCCTAGAAATCTGCCGTCTGCTGCGCATGTCAGACAGTTGGTGTTCTCTGGAAGCTGACGCAAAGGCACAATTGGAAAGTATTGAAAAGCTCGCTTAAGCTTGTTCAACAGAATAGACAGCATGTCCTATTTGTGAGTTTTAGATGCCTCTAATGCAGATATTAGAACAAATGTAAAAAAAAATTTTAAATTACATCTTTACTTGATTTGTAATACAGCTTATACTGTTTCAATCTTAATCAATAATGTTGATCCATCCTGTATTGTACCTGCGCCACACCGGTCAGCTCCAGAAAAGGCGCCCGAACAGGAGGCTCTGGTTTGGGGTCCTCTTTGCCAGCTCCTAACATTTCCGCTGTATTCTAAGCATTCAGTACAGAATGACAATAATTGTCCTTGCATTGCAGCTTTACACACACCGCATATTAAGCTAATTTACTTTTGACGTTCAAGAAAATCAAACTGGACAACTTGATAGGCTGCGAACATCATAGACACGGTTAACTTAAAGCTCAGAGCACGGCTCGGCTTGAAGCCGACAGTCTTTATATTAGTGTTATAATGTCTTTATACGAGTTTTACCTTTCTTTTCGGGAGCATTTCAAAACGACTTCCCTGGACAGTGTCGTTAGGTGGTTGTCATGACAACCCAGGAACAGCAGAAGTCACGTGCCGATTGATGAACGACCCTGAGTACCCGGATGATAATGTTTATCATCCGGTGAAATGAGAATTTCGACTCGTTTCTAAGATTCGGATCTTTCGGCCAAAAGAGTCACATAAAAAAATGGTTTATTTGATAAACACAGTAATAAATAAATAAATAAATGGAATAAAATACGCATTTACGTTTTCCAATTCTTTCCGAAAAACAAAATTTCACTTATTCAATAATGTTTTATTATTTAGACACGTAATGTATATTTATCAAGTGGAATAATACTAATACATGGTTTTAAAAACAGTCATAGAATTTTTTTTTTTTGCTTTATTCAAGCCTTATGTCAATACTAGATCCACTTTTTTGTTTTCTTTTTTTTTGTCATTTGAGGTATGTCTACGTCTGTACAAGCAGAAACTGAAATTTAGGTCAACCTCAGTGAATGGAAATGTGAGCGGTAGTTTTTAAGTCATTCAACATTTTATTTTATTTTTTTAATATATAACTTTACAATTACAACTGGTGAAACTCCCTGACAAAGCTCCTTGTAAAATGTATTGAAAATGCAATAAATTCCCACTTCACATGGTTCAAATCACACACAGCTTTACAACCTCCAGACATTCAGACATGTTTGGTCAATTGGTCACTCTAAAATTCAGTGTGTGTGGGTGTGCACCCTGTGATGACGCTCCAACTACAGCGAAAGTAACACTGACATTCAAGATGGATAGAAGACAAGCTCATTCTCACACTCAAAGGGCGAGTAAAAGACTTTCAGCAATGAGGACTTTTCATTTTTAAACATTTTATTTTTGGAAATGTCATACCAGGACAAGAGAAGGTAAACATTGGTAAATACACAAAGTCTCTCCTCTGATTCCTCAGACAGGCTCTTCTTTCAGCACCTGTGCAGCACACACTGGTCCCCCGAAAATGATCAACACTTATCCAGAATGGGGAGAGAATCATTATGGGGTTATACATTAATGCTTCAGAAAAAAACTAAAATATATATATATTGCATGATTGGTCATGAAAACACATTTATGAAACATAACATTGATCCTGATGATAAATACTTAAATATCTACTTTATTCATGAGGATCCATGAGTACCAGAGGGGATATGAAGGAAACAGATGAGGACGGTAGTTTCTCAAGTCCAAATTAACTACTGACTACTATTACTCTTTTGTTAGTACCTAATGAACCCTAATAAAGTGTTGCTAGTAAAATAAGGCAGTGTTTGTATGATGATCTCCTCTTCTTCATCATATTGGCAGTCTGAAAACCTCGACCTACAAACGTTTCACATTAAGGCTTCTTTGTCACTGACAACACGATGACAGTCGGTTAAAAAAAAGTGCAAGAATAGCGAGTGACTGCTGCCAAAACGGATTCCGTCTTGGAGGGAAAAAAACAAAACAAAAAAACAAAGGCTATATGAATTTACTGTGCAGGGATCATTCTGGAATCAATACGCAATCCGTAAAAGGCAAGAGAAGTGAGAGAACCTGAGGACTGGAATGAATGAGATGATGCTCTTCAATCTATCGCCGCGTCATTTCCCTGGCTGCATCCCTACCAACACTTTGATTTCAAAGCTCAGATGACTAAAGTCACAGGACAGAGATAAATAGGTTAAAAATAAATATGTCAGTAGTTCAATGCAAAAGAAAAAAAAAAAAAACAAAAGAAAGAAAGAAATGGAAGTCCTTTTTTTCTTCTCGAGGTTAAAATACTTCAGCAGATGAGCTAGTTTAGGCATTTTGGTCCGTTTACCATCAGATGCTCCAGAGACAGGGGAATGCGGTTAATAAATACTTTGAACTTTAGTGCATTTCGGAGACAACACGGATGCCGGTTACAGTGACTCGACCAAGCCCTTTCTGCTCTCTTCAAAGGGAATCTAAATAAAATAAAGTGACATGTCATTTTAATCTCGTCAAAAGATGAATCCAGTTCGGCTACAAGTCTGGCTTTGCAAACGGGAAGCCATTTCCCATTTTGTGAAACTGCAAACCTCAATGTATTTCATTGGAATTTAAACAAACGCAACGCAACATATATTATTTTATAGAGTCTTTACGGAAATAAAATCTGATAAACGTGGCTTGGAAACGTGTTCTGCTCTCCCTAAATAAACTGCAGTGCAAACTAACATCTCTAAAAGCCACTTTTCTAGTGAGCAAAATCTACTCTAGTTATTCAGTGAAGGCCTCAAAGGTTTGTAAGAGAAAAGTAGTGAAAAAACAGCATCACGAAGCCCAGGTCATGGAGAATGTCACAGGGAAGCTTAAAGCAGGACGAAGTGGAACAGTGATAACAAAACGAGTGTTGAGCAATATAAAAAAGCCTTCATAGACAGAAAGAAAGCCTTTGTTGAAATTTCTGGTCTGACTTTGCCACAAAACAGGTCTGGTCCAAAAGAGGCTAAATACAAAACAAAGAGAACCAACACTGAGCATTAGTCTAAACAACCTTAAGACATGACAGTGGCAGGATTATGCTGCGGGAATGCTTTTCTTCAGCTCAAGAGTTTTCACTGTACTTGTTTTAAAAAAATACACACTATGTATCCTTCTTCTTTCCATTTCACAATCATGCATGGCTTTGTTGCGTTTCATCCCGATGCTAAATGTCAAAGTTCGGCGTTGTAACAAAGTGTGAAAAAGTCCGGCACACCGTGACTCACCATTCTGACAAAAACTCAAAATAACTCATTAGAAACTGTGAGCAACGAACGATGTTGATTCATCCATGTTCACATGTGGGCTGCTTCTCCCGCTCACCCCAGACAAGGTTAACCTCAAAGCATGACTTTCACTACAATTAGACATGTTTAGGGGTACGAAAAGCAACAAAAAACAATACAGAAGCTGTATAAGGAGAGATAAAGGGAATAATTTCACAAGTGTCAAAAACAGCAAAGTAAATAAGTTAAGGTCAAAAACTACATTGGAAAAAAAATCCAACCAAATACCTTCCAGTGATTTTTCGCTCAGTTACGTTGTGAGAACTCTGGAGAATCGTCTGAGGCTTTAGCAGAAGTGTGTGGAGAAAGCTGAAGTCTCCTTTCAAGGTTGTTCATGTCACTGGTATAAATGCTTTGACACTCATGTTGGGTATGCAAAGTTGACAGTTTAAAAGAAACAAACCAAAAAAAAAAAAGCAAACGAATGCTATGAAGAGGGCTTGGAAAGATCATAGTCGATGATGAGCTGTTTGATGTACGACAGTTTTTCATGAAGATACTCGCAGCGCTTCTTTTCCTCCCTGTAGCCTGGAAACTTCTGTGGAGAAAAGAGACAGCAAGTCAGGACATTTTGGTAAATCTGCACAGAAAACAACACATGTATTTAATGTACGTCAGTCGGTCCCCTCCATGGTTTTGCAATTCCACAGTTGTGGAAAATTTGCGCAAAATCTACATACTGCCGCACCTTTTTGCTCTGATGTGAAATTGTGAGTTTATTGCAAATTTTCAGCAAAAACATAGATTTTAAGTGAGCAATAACTCCCACCTGCAGGTGGCAGTACTTCCTACTTCTACTACACTGCTGCCTCCAGCTTTACTCCAGGTGAAGTTATGGTCTATGATCGATTTGGTGAGTAACCAAAGGTCACATTTACCGTCATACATAAGCACAAATATTACAAATATTTGTGCAATATACAAATATTGGTCTTGGTCTGTCATCTTGTAGCCTTCCTTCTGACTGATCTTTATGGGTGAAATGCGACAAAATTTGATAGAAGTTGTACATTTTCAAAGCTTACTAAGATGTAACATATAGACATTTGCTAGAAACAAAAATTTCACAAAAATAGAACAAGTATACAAATATAAACCTAAACATTTAAGTGCTGTTACCTTCCGAAACTTGCTGTACTTTTCCAGTATTTGGTCTTCCATAGTCTTAAAAAAAGAAAAAAAAAGAATTGTCAATTTATTGCTGTTGATTCAGATTGTACAAAACATCACATCTATCTTCATACGGCAGGCCTCGTTTCTGATAAGCTGTAGATACATACCTTATATTCCTGTGTGCCAGGAGACAGAGTCTTTATCTTGGAGCCCAGCTGAACAAACATGTGTGTTATGGCAGCGATCCGGGAGTGAAGGTCTTTGTACTCGTCGTACTCTGTGCAGAAATCCTCCTGATATCGCTGCCGTTGCTCCAAACTTGAAATGGGGCTGTATGCCCTGCAACGACACCACAAAACCCAACACGGAGTCAGTGAGAAGGTGAAGCTGGGAGGTGAAAATGGCAGCATGGATGTGGAAGTTTTAAACAGAGTGTTGCAAAAAATAATTATGCTTCGACACAAATTCCTACGAACATCGTCTTGAGTTTTATTAACTTTTTATTCTAATAAGTTATTTAAAAGTACCTGCTTATATCTCCACACAAATAAATTTTCTGGCACCATGTTTTATTCCTAATAGGAAGTTGTGGTTGTTTTGAGGCAATCTGACTGGCTGATGGTTTACAGTTTTGCACTAAACTGCCCTTATGGGTTTTCAGTTTACAACAAGCTTCAAGGAGGTATTTGTGTGAGTTCATGTGGATGGAAACTTCTCTGAAATTGATTGTGGGTGTGTGAGATTACTTTTGCTAACAATATGACACAGATTTTTCTTTTATAAAGACCTGGCTGCATGTGTACAAAACATTTAGTTGTCAAAAAAAATGTTTGTTTTCTAAAGTTGTTCCTCAGATCTGATATTCTTCTCCTGCAGTGCATTAGTTTACCACAAGATGGCAGCAAGACAGTCCTGAAAAATTCCACAATAAGCTTATGACTCATCTCAAAAAAAAAAAAAAAACTTCCATTAATAATATCTGTTTTTTTGTCAAGTTAACGTCAGCGGAAAGCAACATTTACCAGCAGAGACGGCACACAGATCAGTTACTTTACATCCTGTTTACACTCACAGCACGTAGTCCGGCTTCTCCTCGGAGGCCACACCACTTGTGATGTCAGGATCTGCAGCAAATACACAATTAAGAAAATTCAATCAACTGCAGTTGAGTCAGTGCAATCATTGACACGAAGCTCAGCTATTATTCGAACGCTAAGCTCTTCGTTTTGGTTTCCCTGAGAACTGCGGAGCGTCAGGGTGCTTGTGCCACACGTCTCGGTCGGCCCAGACGGAAGAAAAGCTCCTGGGTGTCGGGGGACCTCTCGCTCCGCTGGAGCCGTTTGTGAGTCACTCAGCCACAGAAGACAGGGGCTGGCTCCGGGGAGCCAACACTGCCACGCTCAAGAGATAATACAGCAGAAACGCACCGCCCATGCTGATGTCAGATAACCCCAGAGCAGCCTAACGCCTCTCTCTGGTCATCTGTTTTCAGTGTTTGCGTTTCAACTCATATACAGCAACAACAGCTCTGACCAGGGCCGGATTTAGAAACTGGCTCCCTGGGCTGGAGCCAGTTTTGGTGCCCTATCCCAGAAGAATAAAATGATTAATAAAATGAATGTAAGTTACAGAACATTAATAGGTAATAGGCCTGTCACAATGACGCATTTTGCTGGACGATAAATTGTCCCAGAAGTTATTGCGAAAAACAACAATATTGTTTTGAGACGTTTTTTTTTAGTAACGTAATGGCAAAATCATCTAAAGACATATTCTCAAACTCAATAAGCTTGAAACTCTAAAGAACAATTAACCCTGCAGCTGGACTACAATTTTAAAATGTTAACAATAAATTATAAAGTCTCCAGACAAAGTTGTCCTTCATATAAAATGGCTGGTTGAGACCAATCCACCAGACTGAAGACGGTAGCCATTCAGTCTTTGATAGAAATGGAGAGAAAAGAGAAAAACACAAAATCATGGAAATGTGAATTATTAATATGTCATGCGATTAATTTAATCATCATTTATTGCAACATGCCTAATAGGTAAGCAGGTAGAGTGTTTTAGAAACACTCTGGCAGGTGGCTCCATTGCGCTTCCAAAAAGAGAATAATTTTCAAGTATTTAAATTTAATACAAATCTGCCAATATGTTAATAATTCAGCACATGCAAAATGAGTTGAATTATAATATGAGGTGTAAGGCTTGTAAAACATGCACAGTATGCACAAAAAATTTTTTATCTTTTTGAGGTTCCCTCCAAAAGTCAGACTGACACAGATGTGGCAACAGATACAACACTCAGCCAAATATAAAAGAAAACTGAATGCAAGCAAAATAAAAATAAGGTAAACGAGTTTAAGAAAAACAAGGAGAAAAAAATACAAGAAGAAGAGAAAGAGGCCTTACTGTCAAGTTTTTCTGTGTTCTGCTTGAGATCGAGACTCGACTGCAGCCGTTCGGCTCCTTTGTCACTTTTTAACCTCTCCCGCTCCTTTTCTTTGTGCTTTTTAGATTTCTTCTTTCTGTGCTGGCTGTTGTGGATTTGCTGCTGAGTGCAGCCAGAGACGCCCTGCGGCGTTTCCAGCTTGTTAACGTTAGCGTCCTGCCCTCTTTTCTCAGAAATATGTCCGTCAGACGGGCCGTGCTCGAAAGGAAAGCCATTGTGGGCCACAGTTAGGCCACAGGGGTCACCGGGAACGCCACCGATCCGCTGAGGTTCAGCAACAGAGATGAGACTGGGGTCGAAGGTCACAGCTGCATTATCATGTGCTCCTTTAGTGCTTGCGAGTCCTTTTGCCGCAGACTGGTGTAACCTTTGGTCTGTTAGTTTTTGCCTCTTCGCAGCCAGTCTTTCCTGTGAGTCCGGGGGTACAGGTCGTTTCTAGGGGAAGACAAGGACAGCAGATGGAAAACCAAAACAGAGATAACAATTGCACCCAAAACATTCTCAGAAAAATCCTTCAATCCTACATACAAAATGTTGCTGCAACCTTTCCAATGCTCTGACTTACACTACTAAACAAAAAAAAGAAACGTGTTTATCAAGTCAGGTTTGTTTAGTAATAAAGTATTAGAGGAAACCCGTAGACCCAAACATAACTGCAGCATTTCAGCGAAAACCGTCATTGAAGCTTTTAAATTTGAGGCGTCATGGGAACATGAATCCTGCATTTCCTGTTAACTCTTGGTCTGTTGACGTTAATGCTATGTAATAATAAGATCTTCTTCCCCACCTGGGACTTGTTTTAGTTTAATGATGAGTTACATTTGCAAAAAAAGAGTCGGAATTTACAATTCTGCATCCAATATGGCTGCTGCTCATTCAGGACTCAGGTAGCACTCAAACTTACCGTCAAATTTACTGTTTTATTTAGTTGACAAATTAAATAATTAGCTAGAAAACTAAGTGTTTGGCTCCAAATTAAATATTTAGCCGCAAACTAAATATTTAGTTAGCAAGCTACATTTCTTGTCAGCAAGGTCAATATATGGTGGGCAAAATAAACTAAACTAAGGTCTGAACTGAATTCAAGCTAATATGAATTTAGCTTGCCAACTAAATATTTAGTTAGCTAAGATAAATGATGTAAATACTTTGCAAGTTTATTCATTGCTGTCTCATATTTAGCTTGCTAACTGCACGTAGCTTAATAACTAAGTATTTAGCGTAGCATACCTAAATTGCAAATTTAATGTTTAATTATAGGCATTTTTAAATGTGAAAATAACATTTAGTTTTTTAAACAATCGTCTACATTTTAATTATAATCATATTTATGCATAATTGTGATGAAAACAGGACTTTGGAAAATGAACCCCCATATTTTTGTGAAATAACCCAACTTTTTGCTGTTATTGTTTCTGTATAGCTAAACACCACATGAATCCGAGCTCCAAATCGGAAGACAAACACAACGCGGCAGAACTCCAAAAGGCCACTTTAATGGTTGGCTGATTTTTTACATCAATTTTTTAAAATTAAACTCCCACTGTTGAATCCTGAAAACATAAATATTACTGACAAGAAAACATCCATTTACCACAGCTGGGTTTTTCGCTGCGCTTGCGTCCTCAGGGGTCGCAGGTATTGACAAGTGTGCTTGAACGTTGCGTGATTTATTGCTGATGTGGGGCTGAAGTTTCCTGTTAAACACACAGAGAGAACAGGATATATAAAGCCATAAAAACACGCCGTCTGTGGAATTCAGAAAATGTCGAGCAAAAACTCGCGAATTTATCCCCCTCCATAAAGAAATGATTGAGGCTGACAGTAGGAGGGGGGGCTAGCACCGGTCTGAAGCTCAAAGCACGCGGAGAAGTCTCCATGTTTGAGCACAGTGCTGTAAATAAAGTCAGTCCCTGGCAGTGACAAAGATAGCATCTGTTTAGCAAGAAATATATGCTCTCACCGCAGAATAATTGGCAGATACTGCAGATATTTCCAACATTTGTTTTGTTGTAGTTTTAGTGACTCCATACGTCTGCCTTTTGTTTTGTTGCTGGCGCCGGGCCTCTGACTCACCTGGACAGCAGCCTGCTGATGAGCTGCTTCTCCTCCTCGCTGTAGCCTGGCCAGTCCCTCTGAACGTGCTTGTAGAAGTTGTCCTTCAGCAGGTAGCTGCTGTCTTTGGGATTCACTCTGGCCACCTGAAGCACGGGAAAAACTGGCCGTTAGCGGAGCAACGTGGAAGATGATTTTAGTTATCATTGTTTTGACTATCAATTAATCGGGTAAAAAAATTGGCACGTTCAACTAATTTTTCATTTAATCACATAATACTATTTTATATTAGAGTACATTATAAGATTCAAATAATAATATAATCCCTTTTTTCACATAAGAAATAAACATAAACATTTATTTAGTGAATTTGATTTGGGTGACGATGAAACAATATTGCCTGAGGAGTTTTGGCTAAAACGCAACAACAGTCAACAATTTTTTCAATCTTAAATTCAGAATGTATATATAATCTATGCAGTTTGGTCTTAACTTAATAGCTCTAAAAATGTTTTTTTCATCAAATAGTTTGTTTTGGGTCTGTGTACTCCAATTAGTGATTCATCGATTACTGAATTAGTGGACGATTATTTTTGATTTGATTCATCACGATTAATCGTTTCAGCCCTACCCATAAAAAATCATGAATTTTTGACCATCTTTTCTCATTAAACTGATCCACAGTCATAAAACTGCCATGTTGAGAAGCTGAGCTGTCCCCCTGCCACCGCCGCCCTGAGACACCAACAGCGATAGCCTCGTATTTGACTCCCTTTCTCTGAGGACATCCATCTTTGTGATGCCTGCTGACACGGCGGCCCGCCCAACAGCAAACAGGATCTCTGAAGAGGCAATTATAGCACTGACCTAATTAGAAACAACAACCTACACATCTCCCCTACGCACACGCATCGATGGGCTGAGGGACGACAGAAGACGGACACCATTGTGATCAGTAAAAAACAAAAACGACAAGAAAAAAGAAAATCACAAAAACAACACAAACATGAATCAAAAACAGCCGGAAGAATCCTCAAAACTTCAGACTGGTCGGCCAGACTTGATGCTTGTTTATAGTTTTTAGCTGTCGTATACATTTTAGTCCCCATAAGTGTTTGGTTTGGTGCTTTGAAAGGAAAGCGTAGACGAGGTCACTAATGGCTGGAAATGAATGCTGCCAAGAGGCGGCGCAGGGAAAAGCGTAGAAAACTCAAGAGCGACTGCACTAATATTTAAAACCACAATGGAAGGAGCAGGTAAAAGTAACTTTACTTTTACAACTCTTCTGGATTACATGCAGGCTGGAGGGCTGTAACTAATAAGTAAGCCGTTTAGACACATATTCATTATTCCCCCAAAAACACACAAAACACCACCAACATGAAGCAGCTCATGCTGTAGTCCTTATGAGAATACAGGATATAAATCCTCCTGCAGTGTTTTGTGTTTTAAAGTCCACTTAGAAATAACATTGGAGTCCAAATAAACGACCAGAGGTGAAACTAGACCTGCTATGGGATGCCTTAGATGAACGCATGTGTGTGTTGAATGGTCCAATCAAAGTTCACAAGAAAATTGGTGAGAAAACTTGAAAGGCGACTGTGTGAAAAAATGAGTAGATGACGAAATCTGGAAGAGGGGGACTTTATATGCAGATTTATGTGCTGTTAGGCGTATTATTACTATTAACTCAGAATACAAATGTACATGCGCCACTTTGTGCCGGCCTATCACAGGAAAAACAAGAGAGCAGTGAAATAAATTGGTATTTTTAGTTTACAATGTGACAAAACGGGAGTTCAAACCGCATGGAGTATGGATACGTTGTAAAGCCGTCGACTTCAAACTGTGTGAACCGTTTGCAGTGGTGAGAGTTTGTGGTTTTCACCTCGTCGAGCACGGCTCCAAGCTCGGCCTTGTCCTTTGTTGCGGCTCGCTCTCTCTCCAGCCACAGGAGAAGCTCTGGTTTCCTGTAGGGTTTGAGGGCCAGCAGGTGGATGATGCGTTCCCTCAGGGGCTTCGGGGTGGGGGTCGGCATGCCGTGGCTCCTCCGGTTGGTGGCCGGCTGCTTGAAGAAGCTGCTTTCAGGAGCAGACGGGGGAGCGGATCTCTTTTGGTATTTGACGCTTTTACCTGCGAACGAGCCGAAATTGCAGGAAGAAATTTGGTCAGTTTGAGGCCGTTCAGATTTCTCCACATTGGATTCTTGGAGAACTGTTTTCACCGTTTTTAATTGTGCATTAGAAGATAATTAAATGCATACAGCAAACACTTAGCTTAACCGGCACATCTGTGTGCTGTTCAAGCAGAACCCAATCTATATGAGAATATGCAAGATTAAATAATCCCGCTACAACAAAATGCAAGACCTGCATTTAAGTCAACTTTCTCTTTAAAATGATTTTAAGACATTTTAAGTGCTAAATTTTATATCCATGAATTAAGACTTTTTAAGGATGTGTGGAGACTGTAATATCATTGATTTTTGCGTACTTTTCCCCCCATGCAGTCCGGGCACGTTTGAGCCGTGAAAGCCGTCTTCTCTGTGTGCTAATCCTGCTGCAGGTTAATCTGAGTTTTAAAGGTCAGAGCGGGGAGAGAGGTTCAGGAAAAGAGAGGTTTCTATTCGGCCACTGAAGTGTGTCCGCTATATTACCTCCTTATCATCCTGAACTTTTCTGCTTTATGCGTCATCTGCTGGTGTGGGTTTCATGTAAATATGAGCAGCCAACGATGAGGTGAAGATTTATACACGATTTGACCCGTATAAGTGACAGCTGATGGATGGAATCTGATAGAACAAAAACGTTTTACATCCAAACGTCGGACCTTTATATTCACTTTATAGGACTTTTTTTAGTGTCTCCCCCATTAACTTCACATTTTCCAGGCTCCTCCATAGCTGCAACTCTGAGTAATGCTCTCCTTGCCAAGCTAGCCAGTTTGGGATATTATTGAGAAGGGTTGCAGCTAACAATTTAGTAATTGATTATTCTATCGATTATTCTGACAAATGGTCGACTAATTGGATAAAAATATTGTCACATTCTACAGATTTTTAAATTTAACCATGTAAGATTTTATATTGGAAATACAAAATATGTACATTTTTGTACAGTTTTGGTTCAATCACTGTTCTGACCGTGTTGTTTCAGTAGATTGCCTTTTGTTTGAGTCAATGACTAAACTAGTTGAGTTATTTCTAAAATCGAGTCATCACGATTAATCGCTTCAGCCCCATTGAAATCCTAGCCACGCTTTGAGCTTCTCCACAACTTGACCTGTGGTCCAGTAAACCTCCAAAGCCTTCAGAAAACAGCTGCATTTCCACTGAGACGCAAACTTCTGGTCACTCACCGATATTTAAAAATCATGCCTGCCAATTCCAATTTATTTAATAGCTTTTTTTTTTTATCTGGAAAGTCGCTAAACGTAGCGATAAAGCACCCGATTTATTGGTGCACTCCTAGTTTATATATGAAACAATCAAAAGGCAAACGGTTTCACTGCATTTCATTTAGGGGTATCAGAGTAAAAAGAGTACATTTTCTTCTTTTTTTCTATCCTCAAAGACCCTTCAATGTCCAAATGAGCGGGCATTGAAGGGTTACTGAAATATTGCAAATTAACTCCGTGACTAAATGCGAGTCAGATGTTGATTTGGAATGTTTTACGCGTTTCTGCAGGTGGAAAATACTTTGAGTCAGCGCAGTGTTCAGAGAGTGACTTAAATTGGCCATACACTCCAACTTGCTTTCCCATCTCGAGCTGAAGACCTCAGTTTACACAATTTACTGAGTCTGAAATTGGTCCACATCATCTGGAGCTACGGCCTGAATGTCGGGGTCCAGAAATGGGCCGAGGAAAATGATTGCATAACTACGGCAAGGGCTGGAGCAGAGACAATGAAGCACAGACAGTAGCTGTCCAGTTTATTTTCTCTGAAGATTAAAGAGGTGCAAGATGATTTTGGCTTCCACGATTGAAGGAAGAAAAAAAGAGTGCACAAAAATTGGATTCTGAACATGCGGCGTGGCAAACACTTCACTTGCCTTTTATTTAAAGAGAACTGATGATGCAAAGTTCACATTTTGGATGTTTTATAGTTCCCTTTGAATCTCAACGAGTGAAAAAGCTCTTTAAAAAAAACTAATAATAAAAAACACCCAGCAGTTTTTGGCAATAAGTTCATGTTTTCAGTGTCTGGAAAATGAGCCGTTTCAAAAACCTCTCGATTGCTGAATCACATCACACCGTCACCTAGCAACCCAAAATGAGCTCTAGCACATTTGGTCAGCATGTTTTACCACTGTATGCACTGTACAATGGCTTACCATCCAGAAACCTTGTTGGTTGTGAAGGAGGCTCTACTTGTGCTTTTCAAAGAAGCACAGTTGTGTAGTTGCAGTCATTTTTACGTTCAAGAGTAAAAACGTTGAGCTGCCAGTTGCAGCTTATTTGGATTTAAAGTGACAGAAGCCCTAAAACAGCTCGTTCTGAAAGGAGTTCAACAAAGGCAGAACCAAGCAGAGAAAAATCTCATTATCTATTAAATTATTTTCTGTTCAAAAAACCATGTAATGAACATGTTTTGCTTGGCCCATAGACTTATCCTAATCTGTCCAAAGAAGCATTATAGGTCACCCTTAATGTCCATAAGTCCCTTTCAGGCAAACATGACACTGCATTATTTTCCTTTTAACGGTTAAACTAAGAATTTGCTGCAAAAAATAAATAGAAAATCAGTAAAAAGACAGCAGAGACAGAGCATGTGTTGGATTTTTTTTTTCACTATATACACTTAAAAACGCACAAACATTAACATAATATCCTGCTCTAAATGAAGATAACTGGTTCTGAACCACTGGACTGTCGGACACTAAGGCTGAAAAGCCGAATCCAACAAGAATATTGGAGACGCGACTTTTACAAGCTATGGGTCAGCCTGCACATCTAGTTTTATTAGTCGTCGAAAGAGGAAAAACGCCTGTTTTTCAGCTTCGAGCAATGATCTCAGCAGTGCTGTTGTTCAATTTACAGAAATATTCCAACAGATTTCTTTTTATTATTTTTATTGGCGCTACTTAGTTTGCTATTTTTGATTTTTATAACGGACCATTGTACACAAAGCCAGTGTGTTCGAGGTTTATGCCCAGTCCACAGAGAGATGCTTTCATGTTCAACATTTTTCCGGTACACGCCAGCCTTCGGTCTAATCTTACTAGGCTGCGTGGCTCCAGGCTTGATCTCGATGGCCGAGCGGCTCCAGCTGTCCTTCTCCATCTGAGACATCCTCTCGCGGGTCATCTGGTAGGAGTCGTCGGTGGCGCACACGGTGATCTTGTCCTGGATGCTGCCTTGGCCCTCCAGCTGCTCGCGACCGTCGCTGTGGAGCGGGGAGAGAGACAAAAAAAAAAGATCAGGATTTCTCCTCGTGTTTGTGGAGCCTGATACGAGAGTTTTTCCCAGCCAGATATGTAGGGCTGTACGTTATGTCAGAAGCTAGATTTAGACCTGTTCACATGGCAGTGCAGAGTCGACGGAAAACCACAGGAATTACTTTGGCTCCAACTTGCAGAACAGAGATCGACTTAGAGCTAAAGAGTTTGTTTAGCGAACCTTCATGTGAGCACAGAACGAAAGATTTGTGGAACTGTCAAAGTTTGTTTTCATCTTAAAAAGAACCATGACGTTCTCTCAATGGAAGCCTAGATTCTCTCTGGGTACTCCGGCTTCCTCTACCCGAAAAACATGCAACTTAGCTTAACCGGCAATTCCAAGTTGCCCTTCGGTGGGAGTGTGTCCATGCATGATCTGTGTCCTCTGTGTGTGTTGATGTTGACTTTAACTAACTCAACTCCAAGCTACTGAAGCGCTGTGGTTGGAACTGTTCCCACAAGGCATGGACCATGTAACAAGGTTTCACAAAGTCACCATGCTTCCCGTCCTACTGACTCCCATAGGATCCTTTCAATTGATAAGCCAGAGAAAGTACCGGAGTACGACTAGCGGTCATTGCAATTAAAAAAGAAAAAAAACAAAAAAACATTGGATATGGAAGAGTATATTTGTGCCAACATGCTGCAGAGTGATTTCACATTTTGAAAAGAAATACTTTGTTATTCTCTGATGTCAAAACATTGTAAATTTCCGAGGACAAAATAAAATATGTTCGGGTTAAAGGCATAAGTTTGTGACGTTAAGCAAAGATGTTTTCTGACATCATAAAGTCAGACATTTGCAGGGAAAAACATGCAGAAGTTTACTGAGATTATAAAATCAGACATTTGTGACAAAAAAAGTCCTTCAACATGGAGCTTTCTGGTTCTTTTTCTGTGATAACAGCTAAATCTCCCAGGTGATCAATTTAAGAGGTATTTTCTTACAAAATCTGACTTTGTGATGTCAGAAAACATCCAGGTTTTAATGTCAGCAATGTATATGTGTTTATTATGGGAAAATGTAATTATTTTTCTTGTAGATGTACCATTTTTCGCCAGAGAATATCCCAGCTTCTCGTTGAAACATGCGAGTGTGATCTTCCAATTTTTCCACCAAAACATTTTTGGAGGAAAGCATCACTTTCATTAACATGACTCTCAGACCTACGTTAAAATGAGCACAACAGGAAAAATGACAATATACCAAACAATTAAAATACAGTTTCTTTGAAGCAGTAGTAAAATGTTTTTGCTTTTTTTACCAAAAGCAATAAGAGCAGGTTATAGTTTTTGTTTCAGTTTTTTTTCCCTGTGGTTTCACGCCAGGTTATCATACAAACTGCTGAGTCTGCACAAAAGAAAAAAGAAAAAAAAACTTGAGGCATCCTCTCATTACTCAAGCCTCTGGTTTGAGAAATGAGAGGATCTATCCAGAAAAAAATACAGAGAATTTGGCATCCTTGTGATGGGGCAGGTATGCTTAAGCTAATTTGCATCTTACAAAAATGAAAATCAGAGCTGCATCAATCAAACCACCAGATATCAGAAGCGGACATCTTTGATTTGGTTAGCTCTGATCTGTGATTTGGCTGGTAAGTTCCTGAAAAATCCTATTTTATTTCTGTTCATTAAAGGAATCAAAACTATGAACACTCACTAGATTTGGTGCATAAACACATCAACCAACTTTTTAAAAAACTCCCAACTTTTCAGGAGTTTACAAAAAGTTGGATTACATGAGGGGAAAATACTTTGATGCATGAATTTCCTCCATTTTCTGTTGGAAGCAAAATTACAGAACATTCCAAAATAATCTTTTGCTTTTTTTGTGGAAAAAACAAACCAATCTCAAAGTCTGATTGGTTTCGGGATTAACTTTTTTAATTAAACCAGAAATCAATATCGAACTGGTTTCTGGTGAGAATAGCCTGGAGCTGGTCCCCTCCGTACCTTGAGATGTACTGATGGATGCAGTCGAAGCTGGCCTGAGGCTGGTCTTTGCTGTCACTGGACAGGTAGAAGGAGAAGATGCGCAGAGCAGAAGGTGACTCTGGAGTTGGAGTTGGAATCTTGAAGTACTATGAGGAAAACAGGGAGGGGAAAAAAAAAAAATTAATTAAAGATTCCTCTAAAATGCACGCATCGGAACCAGCCAATACCTTGAACTCGTCAACTCGATCAAGAATTAATGCATCTTTTATTGCCTTTCAAAACTGTTGACATATTGCACAAGAAAAAGCAATTACCTCCACAAACTCTGCAGCAAAATACAGCGTAGCCAAGAAACACAGGGCTGAACAAGTCAAGGTTTTTGCAATCAACATAAATCTCTTCCTATTTTCGCTTTTGGACGGCCTGGGGCAAAAATACTCTCTTGGAATAATCCAAGAAGAGAAAAGTTAATGTAAAAACAAAACAAAACAAAAAAATCACAGGCTTATTCTGGTCTTCTCTCTTCTGTTTGTTTAATAAATCCAAAAGCAGAGAAGCGCTGAACAGGTCAAAGGGATGCAAAGGCTTTCTTTGTCTCAGCTGGGTAAACAGTATTCGTAAGATGTTCATTTAAAGTTCAAATATTAGGGATCTTTCCCAGGCGTCAAAGATACTGCAGTTGAGATTTCGGGCACACCCTAGAGGTACGAGAACATCACAGTGTCAGCAGAAAGACTAACATGAAAACCGAAGCATCTGGGGGAAAAGCTGTGTTTTCTGTCTACAAGAGGAATTGGACGGCATGAGATTTTGTTTTTTGTTTTTTTTACAGTACGATAACCTCGAGCAAAATGTATTCCCAATATCTACACAAATATTTCAAATAGAAACGAATAACATGATCCATGATCCACGAAGCATGCAAATCTGCAGCAACTGACCAGACAAACGTTTATGGCGTGCTGCTGGTTTTGTATTTGCAAAAATAAACAAAATAAAAGGAAAGCTTTAGAAAAGCTACGCTAAAAATTTCAAAACATCCAGGAAACAAACTATAGCGGGGGCTGCAATAAACAGGAGTCACTGTAAGCTAATGTCAGAGCCAAGAGTCTTTCTTGACATTTGCAAGATGCTAAGTTGGTTATGAGCCACATAATAGAATATCATAATATAAAAAAGTTTTTTTTTGGCTTTATGGAGCACAGATTTACCATTTAGGGTATTTTATTGCACCATCTTAGATTTTCTTTTTTTTTTAAAATCTTTTTTTAAAAGTTATTCTCATGCATATCTTCAATGTAAAATGTTCTTCACACACAGTTGCTGTCACTATTAGATAGTAGTCTAATAGTGACAATTGAAATTTGTTGTGAACACACAACAGATTTTCCGACAGGCCAGTCAGAATCTTGGTGACGGCTGAAAAGTTTCTCTACAGCAAGATGTTTAATCAAATAGAGGAAATGTATATGTAAAATTTTTATTCCGCTGCAGACAAGAGCAAATTCATAATAAATTCAAATCTGAACACCCAGCAGGTTTTGCGGCTGATTCGTTTTTTCTCTTTGTTTTTCCCTCGTGTCATAAATGGCCACATTTGAAAATGAAAATAATTCTCTGCGTGAACTTGATAATGCTGGACATTTGAAAACTGCCGCCTCTGCGCTCCGTTTTAAAGCATACAAATATCCATTCCTCTGAATGTAAATGCAGGGCACAAGCTCTGGAGTTATGCCAACAAACAACGTCGTTTTGAAAAGGGATGACGCGAATAAAAATGCAAAAAGAAAAGAAAAAACACGTTGAAACCAACGTTTTATCTCCACACATGCAGAATTTGTCTATAAGGATCACCTTTGACACTTTGTCACAAGTTTACAGTGAAGCAGCAGGGACGTTGCCTCCTATTTTCTTATCAGCTCGCTGCACGTGTCTTTACAAGTAGGCTGTCACCACAGGAATTCATCCAACCTGAGCTGCAGCACTGCAGGCAGCTCAGGTTGATCTCAGTTTCTTAGAAAAAATAAATAAAGGTGTCCGTGTGACATGTGCATTTAAAGTCCAAAAAGTTTCAAGCGTTTGAACGAACCACAGATGCATATCAATATGTGTATTGGTCCTGATATTGAAAAAATAAATCCAGCACTGGTATCGTAACAATACGCCTGACCTTTAAGGGCAGATCAGTTTAATTCTACGCTTTATGCTCTGAGCGACATCATGCGTCATTATTTATTTTACAAACTACTGCAGTTTTGAACTTCTTTGTGTTGGTATACCACACCAAAACAAGTTAAAGTCATAATGTGACAAAATAAAACGGGATACAATTCCATTTGAAAGGGACAATAACTCAAAACTTGAGCTTTCCAAGCAGGCTGGTTGACTTCACTGAGTTCTGCTGGTTGGCAGCGTAACGTGTTGTCCATTGCGTTGCCTGTGGACAGAAACCTGCTGCTAGGTAAATAACCTGAATGTGAAGAGACGTTTCTGCAGCAACATTCAATAATTCATGTTCTGCGTTCACTGGATTGTTGTGTGTGCCGTCCCAGGATCCCCACAGCTCCGAGCGTCCCGCCGCGAGCCGCGCACAAAAAGCACTGGCTGGCATTCATCTTCTGGCGACTGCTCACGCGGCCTCCGCTGCCATATTTCTTCACTCCTGCTGTATGAACTACAACAAGCACTCGCAATTCCCAGCAACCTGGGCCCGCAGAGTGGAGCAAGCTCCCCGAGAAGGCACACAGCAATCCCTATAACCCAGAGAGGAGGTCTGAAAAAGAAAAGCCTGGCGGTTCCTGCACTTAACTCACCATGAACGATGAAACATTTATGGAATTCCTTTCAAGTTAAAAATATTCAGAGAATCTGCGGGTTACTTCTAATCTTTAAATGAGCAGTGCACTGAGAAAATGAAATGGTGAAATCCATAGCTGGGGTCTATTTAAGGAACTTAATGAAGGACCGGGAGGCCAAAGGGAACATTTCCAAAGCAAGAGAAGGGAGAATCTGACAAGCGCTTCAATATGTTTTAAATGCTAAACCGAACTTCTGCCAGTGAGCCTTTTTCTGTTTGAAAGTAAAATTCTTCAGGTTTATGTCCATCGTGCAATATGCATCTGCTCTGCTATTCATTCATCAATGTGGTTTTCATACTTTTAAACTGATACAACGTGATGTGTTTAATGTAATACCAAATGCCTCAAGCCTGAGGCATATGTCTGAGAAACAGAAACCTTATAAAAATAGTTCACTAAACTCTACAGTTCTCCATAAAAACTGCAAAAAAAAAAAAAAAAAACAACCTTTAATCGTCTAACTTTTAATCATGTTTGTTAGTTTGGTTAATTTAATTCTCGGCTGTAAATTCACATCATCTGAAATTTTTGATGCAACATCTGGAGGTTTCGTGGATGCAGGACAAATTGGCTTCAAGTCTTTGCCAAAGTGCAACGTTATTGCAGATTAGACGCCAGGCAATCTGCTTCCAGGTCATTTGCTTCCATGTGCCGTCAAGTTAAGAGACCAACGTCCGGAGTGACGGTTTGTGATCGGATAACAGCCACCAGCTCTGGATGCAAATCAGCCGACATCACAACCAGCGTTCGGCGTTGAGGCATGGCGAGGTTTCAAAACGAGTTTCAAAACAAAAAAGCCTCCCGTCGATCTTCAACCTTTACTACTGATATAATAATTAGATACAAGACAAAGCGCAGTAGAGATTGGAGTTTCTATTATAACAGGAGGTCCACTGGATTCATTAGGCCTGTCCTGATACAGCTTTTCACTTCCGATACAATATCAATATTACAGCTCTTAGTACTTGTCAATATGGTACTGACCCGATACAAAACCAGCACAAATCAGACATATTTTTATTACTTATTTTGTAGTGTGGAATGTTAGAAAAGTCTTGATCAAGTTAAATTACCAATACAAAAGATCAATAATCAACAATAAATTTTCCAGTGGGGATGCAAGCAGAGAAATACTGAGGCAGACTAAATGCTGGAACAGGCTAAATGTTGGAACAGACTAAATGTTACCTAAAATATTTAGCCATACATCCAATAACATCTTTTATAATTCAGGTGGATTCCATTCATGTTTTGTTTTATTAAGGTCTAAAGTCAAACTTTCTGTTTAAAACAAAAGCAAGTCGATCATTTTACACATTGTTGTTGGGATCTTTATGAAGTTCTCATACTATGAAAATCTTCTGACAGCCTGTTCCTGATGGGGACACAATCTCATATGATCTGCAGTTCTCTCTAAACTGTCCGAAATTTCTCCACAGGCTTTAGTGAACGTTTATGCTTCACCAAAGCATAAACCTGTGAGAAACTACCGTCGGTGAACAGGGGATCATGTTTCCTGTGAGCTTTTCGGTTGAATGCGAGGGTTTGGGTGTAGATCTCCTGCAGGCCATTGTTTCCACATCCTCTGCAGCCCTGAGTAATGGCCCTCTGAAAACAGTCCGTCTTTTGTCCCCGCCTCCCTGGCTCTGGAGTGGGATGCCACGGGAACCGCTCCCCCCGCACCCTTAGCGGCAGACTGGGGAGGTCAGGGAAGACGTGCAAAACCTGCCGCCACCATCCTCTGTCTGCTATCAATGGAGGGGGAATCCTGGGGAGACGGGTCACTCCAGGCCGGCCACAGCTAACGCAAAATCTGCGAGTGAGAGTGTGTTAATCCAGCGCGAGCAAAAGCAGGGCTCAGCTCCAGCTTCCCTCACCAGGACATAATCAGCCTTACTGCCACTCGTAAGAAAGACAAGGGAGGCGGAGAGGCCGAGTCGGACGAAAAGCAAACATCCTCACCCCTGCCTCAGAAAGACACACACACACACACACACACACACACACACACACACACACACACACACACACACACACACACACACACACACACACACACACACACACACACACACACACACCCTCGCCACACTTCAGCAAACGCCACTTCTCATCATCTCACTGCAAACAAAAGAGGCAAATTGTTCCCAGGACCACAAGTTGACACATGCCACTAAAGACAAGTGCCCTCCACCCCACCAACACGGCTACAATGGAGGACAGAGATGCCAAACACAATGTGCGTCTGTGTTTCTAGAAGCAGGGAGGAGAGACGGAGATCAGCGCAGCGGAGAGAAATGGGCTCACGTTTAAAGGCGAGCCACGTGTTTTACGAGCCTCTTGGTCGGCCCCTTGAAGCTCGGAGCTGCAGAGAGTCTTCTCTCCCTTGCTGAGTTTCACATGGCGACATCGGGGTGATTAATGTGGCTGCCATGACTGGGAGACAGTGCATGTAATCAAGTCCCAGCCTGTAATCACCTTCCATTCCTTTTTCATTTGCAATTTTTCAGAGCTGCAGTCGGTAGCTGCACAACTGGCAGAGAAAGGGGCAGACAGGCAAGTAAGTAAGTAATGGTTGGGGAAGGGGTGCCACAAGAATGCCCCCGAGGGTGTTGCCCCCCACTACAAGGAACCCACACGTCTGGGGCAGCTGCCGTGGGGTCGATCTGTCAACTTCAACAAACTCTGAAAATACGAGCGGCGAACAACGTTTGAGTGGGACGCCACACGTGTCGGGATACGGAGAGGTTTGGGGTCTCATTAAGTGATACGGTGAGCTTTTTACACGAGGCAATTATTCAGGACTCATTCCTCAGCAAGCCCAGATATGCTCACGCAGCTTAATCAGACACAGGAGGACATATTTCAAGCGTGCCAAGGGGAAGTTCGTCTCAGGTTTGTCTCAAAAAGCCAACAGGTAATCCAGTCAGTGCAAAGAGATTTTCATTCCTGGTGTTTGAGCAGCGGCACCAGAACCTCTTCCCCCCCGTCATAATCCCAAAACAACTTGGCACTTGTTGGCCGATGCTAATTATGTAAATCTTTGGGAGTGGTTTCACCGGGCGAAATACGCAGCACATAAATCATGATAAAGAGATTACTGAAAAACAGAGAAGGCAGTATTTCAGTGTAAAAATAACACTTGCATGGGATTTTTGTACAAAAGTAGCAATAAGGGACTATATATTGATAAATATTTCACAATGTCCTTCTAAAGTGCTTAACTTTTTTCACATTTGTCACATTAAAAATCACCAACTTTAAAGTATTACAGTATTGATTTATGTAAGAGACAAATAAATAGTGGATAGCTTTGAAGTTGAAGGACATTTTTCTCTACATATCAGGTTGTCCATGCAACCTTCATGATTCTTAAATGCAAGCATCTAAAATCAAGACCTTAATCTGTCTTTAATTACTTTTAATAAATATAATTTGGCCCTAGATATGTGTTATTTGGACAAATATTTGTTGTTTTAGTCAAATTCAGACATATTCATTCTGTTCAGTGACTTTTTACAGGCTATTGCTAACTGGCTGCTAGCATACCCTAGCTAGCATTTTTGTTTATGTTGCATCTATCAATAGGATAAGAGTAAATTGCTGTGGGAAAGCTGGTCAGATTTGATTGTGAAAATGGATAAAGTTAAATGAACAAACTTTAAACCAGAGCAGAGCTTCATCATCCAGCAGGACCATTATAATAAACCAACAGCAAGAGCTGAAGGGCAGCGGTTTAGATCCAAGCACATTTACTATACATGTACAAATGGCCTAGTCAAAGTCAGGCCCTTTATCTAATTACAAATCTGAGCCCAAGATTTGAAAATTAATGTTCGCAACAGCTTATCCTAGATCTGGCTTGCTGCACTTTTTAGATTTTTTGAAACCCTGGATCATTTTGCTTCCACTACAAGAATATGCATCACTCTACGCTGGTCTTTCACATAAAATCATTTAAAAAATACAGAAGCAAAAGTAGTAGTCTTTGGGTTATCTCACTAGAAATGTGGAAATATTCAAGGAGTGTAAATCGCAAGGATATGTGAAAATCAATTTAATAATCTATAGAGTGAGTTGGGAGCATGCTTAGCGTTAGCTTTCAGATGATTGGACTCGCAGTAGGGATTCTTCTGTCGCTCTGGGCGCAAGGCGAGGCCTCCACGCATTGGGGCTGACGGCAGCGCATTAGGATGAAAAACTGGATTCATTTTGGGAGACCCAGGCAGGGTGACACCGCATAGCCTGCATTCCCCTGCTCATTGTTATTCAAATCAGAGGCGACAGCACACAATCAGAGGGCACTGTCAGGGTCGCAGCACAGCCAGCATGAAGACACACAGGCAGTAACAAACCCTTCCTTTAAAACTACGCCGACGGTAGACTGAGCGGCGAGAACGTCCATTTCAGCTCCACAGAAACACGTGGAGGGAGGAGCCGCCTTTATCTGGAGCATGGCGGGACAAGGAGACCTGACGTCTTCACATCGCCCGGGACAAACAAACAGCATCCACACACAGCTCACCGACCAATAAATATGTTTTAAAAATGAGCGACAAAACACGCTCGGGAAACTGGTTTCGGAGGCGTATGAAAAGTTTTTGCCTTTGTGATATTCTAGTATTTGAACTCCATTTCCAGAAAGATTCTTTTTGTTTTTATTTATTGTTTATTTATCATTACTTTTACCAAATTTCCCAACTTTTGGTTTTTGAATTATTTGCTATTGATAAACTGTGATGTCACTTCCCTTTTGCTGACGGGTGGCAACCTGCCTTCCGCCTGATTGGAGGGAGATAGTTTGCTCCTTCTCCGTTAACGTGGTGCAGAAGAAGAGTTTATAGCACAGCAGGCGAACTTGACGACGACTGAACTTGGTCTCAAGATGTTGGTCAGAAATTTATTTGTTGAACTGCCGTGTACAATTAAGAGATTTTGAATATTTCCCCTCCTTTTCATCATGAGTCTTTAAATAGTTTTGGTCAGTTGCTTTTTTAAATGCATTTTTACAGAGATTTGACAGCAAACGAGGAACCTCCTATGGAACAGGACATTTTCATCAGTCTTATTACGGTAACCGTTTTAAAACAGCAGTTGTCTGTCATGCAGCCGGAGCAGACAGCCCTACTAATTACCCAGAGCACATCAGCTTGTTTGACTTGTGCCTCCTAAATACAGCCATGTGGTAAAACCATGGTGTTTTCACGCTATTCACCATAGCAATCTGCACACATGCAGCGAAGACAGCTTTAAGGTACATAATTATACACACAGAAGGTGAGAGTCGAACCAGGGAGCAAGGCGTAAACAGGAGCAGGGCAGAGTTCGCAGCAGCGTTCTCCCTCATGGTACCGATGAAGTGCCTCTGGTCCAGACACAAACACTCGTCGACGTCTGAGCCGAGCAGACAGTGAAAGCTAATGCAAACACAAGTCACGATGCCTCAGTCTGTAATCAAGAGCACTACAGCTCCTGTAATTACCTCTAAACATTCATTTGGATATTAACCTTAGGCCTCTGTGCAGCACACTGGGAGGGTGTGCTCCAATCCTTTAAAAAAAACAAAAACAGAAAAGGTCCCACTCAACACTGAATGTTTTGAGATCTTTCCATAACTTCAGAAACAATGAGAATACTAACAAATACAATAATAACTTTATTTTACATCAATGTCTGAAAACCACATATCAGTCAGGAGGAACTTTTTGTTGATCTGTCACATAAAATCCCAACAAAATTCAAGTTAGAACTGTTAGCTTCTAGCTTTCATTCTTTAGCTGACGAAATCACAGAAAACTTTTACGACCGCCTCTCTTTCTAGGTCCTCTTTCTAGCGTCTACTACCTTCTGTCTGAGGCCTAAACTCATCTCTTTTCTTGTGTGCATGTGTTGAATTTGGTTCAAACGTTCACTGGTCCTGAGTTCTTTATGTGAGATTCAATGTTGATTAATCACTCATTAATTAATCACTCGTTGATTAATCAATCAATGAGTGATTAATCACTCATTGTGTGGATTTAATGTTCACTGAATGCTCAGGTTTGTCCCAGATTAGGCCCGTCACCATAACAAACTTTGCTGGATAATAAATTGTCCCAGAGATTATTGTGATAAAAATGTTAATATTGTTGTTTTAAGGGCATTTTCAAGCAATATAATGGGGACAGAAAAATAATGCGAGTAGAATCTCTTGAAGGTCAGTAAACTTGAATTTCTAGGCAATATTTAAAACTTTGCTTAGCTTTACGAAAACGACAAATAAAACGGATCCCGATGTCTCCGCAAACAAAACGGCCCTTCCAGCTGTTGAGACCGATGCAAGACTTTTGACATCCAGTTTTTGGTAGAAAAAGAGAAAAGAGGACGACACGAAACACAAGCAATCGTGCAACTGCAAAATATCGAGCTTGTTGCGATTCAACATATCATTAAAATATCCTGATCAATTGTCGTGGAAATATTGAGAGTTCTGTGTGATTTCATCAAAGGAGTTTATAATTCTGACCTCAACGCTACACATATTGATCTGAACGCTCTGCAACTCTGGGGCTTCCAGAGACACAACTCCCTCAGGACCAAAGAAAATAATATGGAAGAAGAAGCTGACTTCCTTATAACCTCTACACAGAGCTGTCAGCAAACCCTACAGCAATGCAGGTTTAATATCCTCACTTAAAAACAGGGACTATTCAGTTTTGAAATGGAAACTTTCCAGAAGTAAGCAAACACTTTCCCATTCAGACGCCTCGTCAGGTTTAACCGGTTTGATGATTGCCCCCTTTAAAACTCGCCACCACGCCAGCCTTAAAACATTTCGTCGTGACAGGCAGGGGGGCTGTGACTCTTTCGAAGCAGCCCGGGCAATTAGCATTGAGTGAAAAGTAACTATTCCCCAAGGACACAGCTGCTCCCAGCTCAAGTCAAAACACACACAGTTCAGGCTGTTTACTGCAGATCCAGCGCCGACATCCCAAGAGACAAAGACAGGCTGGTGAGATATTATGTCTCAAATCTGATGCAGAGTGTTTTGGAAACGTTGCCTATTTTTTGTTTTTTTTCCCTCATTTTGTCTTCAGACATCATTTGTTGTATCAGGATTTTGTACAACAGATTAAAGAAGTAGCATGTATAGTTAAAGGAGGTCCAGTTTCACTGCAAGCCTTATAGGAGATAGAGCAAATGCGTCGGTAAAGTTGTTCTCAAACGAAAAAAAAATAAAATCTCTATCCTACATATGAAGAGCTAAATGTGGTTGAAAACGTAACACTGCGGAACAACCTGACCGGACCAACCCCCAATGTGAAACCATGCAGTGAGAATGCTTTTCTTCAGTAGCAACATGGAAAGATGGTCTTAATAGTTTGTCGTAATATCTTCTCGTATTTATGCAATAAAAGTGATGATTGAAAAAAATAAAACAATGTTTTAAATTCATTGCAGTCTTTCTTAGAGGCTGTGGCTGTGTGCTGCTAAAGGAAAGCCATGCAATCACCTACAGAGGTCCTAAGGAAAAAAACAAACAATAGAACAAAGACAAACCGCGATGAAGAACAACTTACCGATTATTAACGAGACTACTTCAGAAAAACAATTACAAGAAGACCTGTGCTAAGTAGCACAAGGTGAACACACCTTAACATATTCTTAAAGATGAGTGTTGATTCCAGCTGTCATGAAATTTATACTCTGTTTACGCTGAGAATGTAAAACATTTTATTAACCTTTTAAAAAGGAGAAACGTATGATATCAGGTTTGAGCGAAAAAAACAAAACGACAAAAAAAACCTGCTAACTTCCACCTGTGTTCCCTGGACCCATTGATGTGATCAAGTATGATTTAACAGATCACAAATTGGTGAAAATACACTGTAACAATTATTTAAAACCAAACCACAAACCAATGGGCAATTTATAAAAGTAGCCTTCATCAATAAGGCTACTAATAAACAAACAAGTGTGGAAACACTTTAGAACTGGAACATGTTGGCAAACCATTCCCATAACTCGTCATGATAAAGAAAAAGTAATCTTATCACTTTGGAACCTTCAGTGAAAAGAAAAAAAACCAAAACATCATCAGGGAGAGTTAACTGTTGTCACAATGAAACCACTCATGTGTGATGATTGGCCACTCCTAGCTTAGATCAAATCACAAGTGTGTCAGAATGGCCTAGTCAAAGGCCCGGCTTTCACATTGATACACAAATCGATTACCGTGAGAGAAAACCAGAGACTGAACTGCAGAGAAGAGGTGGATGAGGGGGGCTGAAACGCCATGTGAATAATTTAACCAGATATAGGAAAAAACACAATGTTCTCTGACTCATCAACAACTTCTCAGGTTGACTCCAGC
This sequence comes from Poeciliopsis prolifica, assembly GCF_027474105.1. NCBI lineage: Eukaryota > Metazoa > Chordata > Actinopteri > Cyprinodontiformes > Poeciliidae > Poeciliopsis > Poeciliopsis prolifica. The sequence continues at coordinate 8,164,881 of NW_026562396.1, forward strand.
TCCAACATCGCCTTTGCTCCTCTCTGTTCCCAGCACCGCTTGCTGACCCAACAAATCCCCCTGCTCAGTCATCGGCCTGACCCAGTAACCCGCATGGCTCCGATCTGCTGCCCTGCCTCTGCTCAGAGGGTGGCAGCTCAGCCACCCTCTGAGGCCAGGCGTCAGTCAAGCGTGACTCGTCAAGAGGAGATGATTGGATTTTTTTTATTTTTCTTGCATAAGAATAGATGGCTGCCTCTCTTTTGTTTTAAACACTGCCACTCATCCTGTAATTCAGCTTCATCCATTTAAGCAAATGAGCTAAGCTGCAGAAGGATATACCGCTCCCAATGAGAAAGAGTTTTAAAGCGTTTCTTCGGCATGCGCGTGAAACTAAAACATAGGAGTGGGAATGAAATCAAATGTTTAACAAACTTACCCCGTGGTTTCCTTTGAAACAGATTGACGTCTCATTTTGCAAAACTCCCTGCAGAGGAAAGGGAGGAAAAGGAAGGGGCAATTAATCTCAGCTTTAGTGCAAAGTAAATGCTCTAGGTTTTGTACAGTGAGCACAGTCATGCTGTAATCAGTTCAGATGGAAGTTACACAATCAATAATGCTTCTCAAAGGTTGGAGCTAATTATGAGACAAAGCGGCCCGCTTTTCAGATCAGATAAGCATCCGGGTTAGAGATCTTCTGACATTAATAGGGGTTTCAAAGGAACAGCTGAGCTTTTTTTTCTTTTTAAATTAATCACAGGGTTCTGTCCCACTTCCCCCGTGTGTCAGGGAGACTGGTCCAGCCTCAGACTGACAGCGGAGACTCTGCGCCGTTTGTGCTGCCAACAGCGGCAAATACAGCACAAATACAAACACAAGCAGCCCAGCAATATCACTAAAGGGAAAGTGGAAACTTTTTGAAACGCGGGAAAAGAAAAAGAAAACACGGTCACACACGGCCCTTCTTAAAGAGGCAAACACAAACAGGTTAATTAAGAGCAATAATGGCGCACCGTGAGGTTCTGGTAGGCTTCCAGCGCTCTAAGGGCCGTGTCCGTCAGCTTGACGTGGTACAGGGTGATGCCGGAGCCGGTTCTGGTCGTCTTTCCACAGGAGAGCCCGTAGCGGTGCTCCTGTCTGAGTGAAGCCATCGCTGGCTCTCTCTCCCCTTCCGCTCCTCCGGCTGGAGCAGCTTTCCTCTGTCAGCTCAGCGTCACGGCGCGGCGTCAAACTGAGGGACGCGTGTATGGCAAGACAGCTTATCATACAATACGTGGAGCTTTTCACGCCTGGTGTTGAAGCTGCGCTGTGTAACTTTAATAAACACTTTATTTGCTCACATCTTTGTCAAAATGGCCACCGTGTAATTACGGTGTGTTATGAGGTTCCTCCTCCTTAAATATACGTCGAAATGCTTCATTTAAAACATTGAAACAGGAAAAAACCTTTTAATTTAAACTTTTTATAAGAAATAATAAATATTCAGTTGACACTGATTTTTATTGCCCCTCAAGGTCTAGATGAAAGCGAACTTATAAAATATCAAATGAAGCTATTAAACAAATGAATGCATTTTGATATCAACACAAATATTTATTGGTGATCTTTAGTTGTTTGTTTTTTGTTTTGTTTTTTAGATTTACTGTTAATTGTTTCTTAAAATCAGTTAGTTCTGATGCTGCCATGTGTCAGTGAGCTAAATTGAAAGAATTATTTCCAATCTTTTCTTGCGATGCCATCATTTTTGTCCTGGCCTGTTTTATTACTTTATTTTGAAAGATAATTCTGTTGAACCAATAAGTAATACCTTAGTCATTAGTTCATTTTCAGTCCATTTTTATGTACCATTATTTTTATTTATTTTTTTTTTGTCAGTAATGCCAACAATTTGATCCCCATGTGTTGAAAGGAAGAACATCATTTTGTTAATCAGGAGCTGAAACATGGGTCTATCAGTTCTAGGAAAAGTATAAAAAGAACTATAGAAATTAATCTAAATACCTAAAAAGTTCTTTAAAAAAAAGAAAAATTTGAAATACAGCTAATACAGCTGAAGTAGATAACAATTAAGTAGATAACTTAATTGTTTTAGATTTTCACTGACTCTTAACCTTTGTAATTTTCTTGTCAGTTTATAAATCTTTGATTAAATCCTGCCCAGCAGAATGTGAAGTTAACAACAGAGAAGTCTTCCAATAAAAATGTAATCTCTGAGGATGGGTTCATTATATGTTAATATGTCCTGCCATACTTATGCTGGTAAACATGAACTGTACTTCTAGTTGAGACTTTGGGCCTCAAATGCCCACTTACAGAGCTGTTACCAGTGACAACCAGTAGCGTTGTGAATGTAATGCATTACCTGGAGATTTTAGAAGAAAGATGCAAAGTTGTGCAACACACACACACACACACACACACACACACAGAAAACACTCATGCCATAGGAAAAAAATGTTCCTCCCGTCTTTTACTATCTCCACTTTAATGAGTACAGTTGGACGCTCACAGTGAACTCACTCATTTGGCTTGTCAGCTGTCACTTAGAAACTTTTGACATTTGACCATGAAAGGGAAAATGAGATTAGATCAAAATCATTGGAGGAAAGACAAAGATCAACCTGTCTGCAGGGATTAAAAAAAAAAGAAGAAAGAAACAAAACAACAAAAAACGTGGATATTGCTTAGTATTCTAAGAAGAGAGCAGTCCGATCTAAATACTCTGAACTGCTTCCCCTCTGAAAGCAGCCGTACAGTCAGCATGGATCTGCTTTGCAGATGGTGGCTGCAGAGTAGCACAGGGTTATCAATGCACTGCAACAAGAGTGCGTTTCCTCTGGGAAACAGGCATTCCAGCTCGATGAGCAGCAAATTCCTCATTTTATTCCTGCTTAAAAAAAAAAAAAGAAGAAGAAGAAGAAATTACACAGTCCTCCAATAGCAGACATCACGAAGGTGTATTTTTTATTTTATTTTCCATTTTATTGACCCGGATCACTGCGGGTTCTTTTCAAAGCTTTTAAGAGTATCCGCACGTCGTTTCAGAGGGGTTTTTATAGTCCAGCAGCCACGACCGGGAAGAATGACACAGAATCAAAGCACAACTTAAGTGCTTGCATAAACTGTGACAAAGCAGAGGAGTGCGGGGTGAGATTGGAAAAGCAGATGAGTCTCACAAGTAAGCCTATTTAGTTAAATTGCTAAGCTACTGGCTAAATGAAAGTGTGGGGGTGGGGCAGGAGAGAGGAGGTTTACTGCCGGTCAGCAGTGGACAGAAGGTGAAGAGTCTTTGCACAGCGTCCTGTGAATGGGAGACTTCAAGGGGTGTGAACATTTCGTTACGACCTAAAACTCCAGAGTCATTGATTGGGATTTCTGATAAACCAACACAAAACACATACAATTCAATCTTTTTTGTGTGTGTGTGTCATGCATTTATGCTGTTAGTTTTGAACTATGTCCTCTGAAACGTCTCTCTATCAGCTTTGTGCGTCGAGAGAGTGAGAATTTGCCCATTGTTCTTTGAAAAATAACTCAGGCTTAGTCACAGTCTATACAGGAACGCTGTTGTCTAAAACAGGAAAGTTTTAGGGGACCCTAAGCAATTTTTTTCCTTTTCTTGGAAAGTGGTTCTGGAGTGAAAATTTCAGAAAGCAGAAAACCTCCCAGAGGCCTGCCTGTCTGCCATATATTCTGATCAGGTTGTTTTCTTAAAATACCACAGAGTATTCTAGAACTTTGTAGAAAATGCTGGTATTAGAAACTTCTGGAAAAGCACAGGACCAAGTAGAACATCCAACGACAAGCAATGGAAATCTAGAAAGTTGTAAAACATTATATTATGTCCTAAAAGGTTATCGAATGTTCCAGAAAGTCATATTTTGTTCTGTAATACCTTCCAGAGTATTACAGAACATTTTATCATTAAAATGATAAGTGATCATTAAAATACGTATGTTTTAGTTTTAGTCTGTAAACAGATGAATCATTCTGAGCAGTCCTACAACCTATAGCCTGATCTATAGGCTATAGGTTATAGGTCAGGGTATCATCGTACTTAGGTACATAACAACAACAATGCCGGACTGTAAGTTTGCAGTTGCCCTGCAGGAGCTGCACAACATTTAGCCACTCGTTCTCTTCTTGTGTTTTTGCTGACCTCGCTTTATGCGCATGTCCTCTTCTCCCCGTTTAGCGCCACCAGCAGGTGTGGAGGTGTGAAAAACCCCCAGTGTTTTGGGCCCTTTGCAGGTGTTTTCATGTGAATGAAAAATAAAAAAAGAGAGAAAAGCTTTGAACATATATTTAGAAATCTTCCCACAGCTTCTCGGTTAGACTTATATCTGGGCTTTGACTGGACCATTTTAACGCACAATTCTAACTTATGTCTTGAGTTAAAGCATTCGATTGTTACTTTTCACCCACTTTAATCTCCCTGTAGAAGAAAAGCATGGAAACAGAATGATGTTTTAGACTTCTATACTTAGAAGTGGTTTTATTCTTAGAAGTCTAAAACATGTAATATATTATTTTTACTTTGAAGAACTGCTCAATGCTTTTGCTGCATGACTCATGAGTGCAATAGGAGATTAAACCATTTTTGCCCTTCCTTCCTCGTCATATTTTGTTCTGCCTCATCTCGGCTTACCATCTGCTGCATACCACTAATGCACACCGACCCCCCTGGGAGCCACGTCCCACACCTGAGGTCGGTGACTCACACGACACCTGGAGCAAGTCCACAGCTCAGTCTATTTATGCAGTGTTTTTGTTCAGCGGTGGCAGCGCTGAAACACCTCCAGCCACCTTCTGAAGCCTCCAGTGAGGAGAAAGGCAGCAATGGAGAAACAAGAGAGAACGACATGATGGTTCTAATCTGGAAACACGCACGTTACATATTCGCTATTAAATCCTGCAAGCATCAGTCGATCTGAAAGTTTCTCCAAATGGGTCTGGAGGGTTTCTTCTGGTCAGATCCAGAAAGTTCTGAAGCAACATCCACTTCAGAAGAATTGTGAGATAACATCAGTTCCCACAATGCAGCAGCTCTACCGGTGAGTCAGATATTGTCCCTGTAACGAGGCCCGGGGCCGCTAACCTCCAGTTGAGATAGAAATCAACAACAGATGTCTTTTAAGCTCGCCCCTCACAAACCCCACAGCCTTCTCTGTTCTGGAGGCCTACATGCATCTGATGTTGGCTAAGGCAACATTTCTCGAGGTAAAGCAAACTGACTTCATGCTATCTTTTTGGAGAAAAAGCTGAGAATGAGCTGAAAATGAGCAGCAGTGGTTTCCACTGAATGCTTAAAATGAAATTTAACAACAACAAAAACAACTGGATTTTGCTGTTGAGCAGAAAGCTTGCTTAAAAAAAAAAAACTGAACATGGCAGAAAAAAAAAAAGTTCACTCACTTCTGAATGTGAAACCCAACCATTAGATGGATTTATCAGAAACCAGCTGCGTTTCCATTGACCATATAACTGCACAATTTGACATTTCGAAAATAAATTTGCTTAAAGGAAACACAGAGATTTAAAAAGGAAAAACTCGTTTTTTGACAAAAAAAGTTCAATAAGGTGATTTTTTGAGAGATTTAAATGGAATTTGGTTTGTTTCGCAAAACTGCAATGGAAACACAAGAGTCACATGATCAACAACCGGATGTTTCTGCTGGCACAAACCACGAAGAAGACGACAGGAAGTGGTAGGAATATCATGGTACCGCACATTTTATAAAGACTTATAGCATGAACAAACTTATTCACCTACAATTTTAATTGTAGGTTATCGCTATTGCAATTTCGCTACATTGCAATAGCGAAATTGAGTTGTTTTTTGAATATTGACTAAGTTCTGTGCACATTTGCAATGGCTTAAAGACAATAAAAACCCACAATTTGTCTCTTGTAAAAGAGTTATAGCACTTTGATCAAAAATTGAGTGGAAGGAAAACTATAGTAGGAAACAGGAAAAACCGCAGCCTTGACAGGATTTTCGAGCAAAATCCAGTCAAGAATTTGGGGGAGCTTCATAAAGAGTGAGCTGAGGACAGAGTCAGAGCATCAAGAGAAACTAAACAAGGACAAATCCAGCAAATCGTTGTTCCTCGTGTCAAGAAACTCCTGAACCAGAGGCAGTGTCAGAAATGAACAGATGAAAGACAGATGAAAGTACAGCTTGCATTTAACTTAGAAACTTTAGAAATATCCTAATTTTATGAGACCCTGAATTTTGGGTTTTCCTAACCATAAACCAGAATCATCAGTGTCACAAGAACTTGAAGTACTTCCGTCTATCTGTAATGAAGCTACATATGTTTCACTTTCTGAAACAAATGACAAAAAATTAAAACCATTTTCAAAATTCCCCCCTTTTTTTTAGTTCTACTTTCATCCGTAAAACCTGTGGCTGCAGGATGTTCAGAGTGACGAGCTTTGCTGGGGTTTTTTGTCAGTCGTAATGCTTTGCATGTTTACCAGAAAGTTGAGACTTTCTGAAAAATTCACAAAAGAGTTTAAGCTTGCTAAATTATTTATTAATTGCATCTTCAGGCCATTAGTTGCTTGCTAAGGGATATCTGAGCAAAGGTTGGTGAATTCACATTCTGCAAACTAAGCACATATAATCACATAATTATCTACAAATGTGAGCATCTCTGTCCAAACAGATGTTTTTGGTAGTTTTCTTCTTGCTGGTGTTAGATACGATAGCAAGAAGAAATAAATTCAGGTGATCCAGCACTCGGAGAAACGATAATAAACTAAAACTCTCCATCTTGGACACTCTTAGCTGTTTGTTGTTATTAAACGAAGTCCATCCAATTGCGGTTTCTTAGGAAAAATTGGCAGGAAGCGTTTTGTCTCTGTGAACCACACAGCTGGCTTTGGTTTGCAGAGTTTCAGCTAAACAAGCAACCCAAACTGTGGAACAGTGTCTTTTGTATAGAATGGCTCAAAACGAAGGCGTCTGAAGGTAAATTCAGCAAATCCAATTCAGCACAAAATTCCCAAACCATCAGTCAGTGGTGGAGAGTTGATGATTTTATATTTTTAGTTTTTTGGAACATGGATTTTTATGAAATATGGATTTTTATTATCCTGATTTATACTTTTGTTTTCCTTCCTCCTTTTTGTGCAAACCAGTCAACTTCTCTGCGTTTCGCCAACAGGCTTTGAGTCTGTTTTCCCGTGGAACCGTTCTAATAAAAAGCACAAGAACAAGAAATTGCAAAACAAAATTACTCAATTTCTTCTCAAACGAGACTGCATCGTGCTGCGAAATGATAAAACAGCTGGAGTCAAGTTTAAGGGCACATATCACACTTAATGACTTTTTAAATCATGGTTGTGTCGGTTATTTAGTACTTTTCATTTTCTATTTGATTGTTTTTAAACTGTGTTTCGCCTCTTTTTCTCTACAGCAAAACAAAGAAGCATAAATTACTTGTTAATCCATGTGTTTAAAGGAGAAAATAATTCGCCTCATGCTAAAAATGGCACTCTGTTTTGGTATGAATGAAGATGTGCCTGGATAGGAAGATAAGCTTTTTTTTTATTTTTCTAACTATTTCATTAAAAAATATCTAGCCCATGAGGGAGGTCTGGGAAGGTGTGAGGACCATCACTGGCCTCAACACAAAGACCAGAGTCGTTGAGGGAACAATGGAGAGGGCAAACGAATTGAACAACTTCTTCAACAGGTTCAACCAGTCTGTGCCCCCCCAACCCCCTCTCTCACTGCAGCCACCTCTGCTCCTTACCACACACCTCCCCACAGACAACAAAACACTGACAACCCCCCCACACACCTCAGCACAACCTCCACCCCACATCACCACAGACCAGGTCAGAGAACAGCTGAGGAAGCTCAAGCCCAGGAAAGCAGCAGGGCCGGACCAGGTGTGTCCAAGGCTGCTGAAGACCTGCGCTGCTGAACTGGGAGAGCCACTACAGCGGATCTTCAACCTCAGCCTGCAGCTAAGGGAAGTGCCCACCCTCTGGAAGACATCCTGCATCGTCCCAGTGCCCAAGAAGAACAGGCCCAGCGAGCTGAATGACTTTCGGCCCGTGGCACTCACTTCACACCTGATGAAGACGTTGAAGCGGCTCTTCCTCGGCCTCCTCAGACCTCAGGTGGAACATGCTCAGGACCTCCTGCAATTCGCCTACCAGGCAGATGTTGGTGTGGAGGATGCCATCCTCTACCTGCTGCACCGGGCCCACTCCCACCTGGATAAGGGCAGTGGCACAGTGAGGATCCTTTTCTTGGACTTCTCCAGTGCCTTTAATACAATCCAGCCCCTTCTGCTCCAGGACAAACTAAACAGCATGGGAGTGGACCAGCACCTGGTTACCTGGATCCATAGTTACCTCACCAACAGGCCGCAGTATGTCAGGCTGAAGGACACCGTGTCTGACACTGTGGTCAGCAGCACAGGAGCCCCTCAGGGCACAGTGCTGGCCCCTCTTCTCTTCACCCTGTACTCCTCTGACTTCCACTACAACTCGGAGCTGTGTCACATACAGAAGTATGCTGATGACACAGCCATAGTCGGATGTATCAGGGAAGACGGAGAGGAGGAATATCGCTGTCTGGTGAGGGACTTTGCTCTCTGGTGCCACACAAACCACCTGGAACTCAACACCTCTAAGACGAAGGAGCTGGTTATAGACTTTGGGAGGTCCAGACCAAAGCCGAGACCAGTCGTACTAGAGGGAACGGAGGTTGAGGTCGTGGACTCCTACAAGTACCTCGGGCTGTGGCTGGACAGTAAACTGGACTGGTCAAAACACACCAGCCACCTGTATGGGAAGGTGCAGAGCAGGATGTACTTCCTGAGGAGACTGCGGTCCTTCAACATCTGCAGCAAACTGCTGTGGATGTTCTACCAGTCAGTGATCGCCAGTGTCCTCTTCTACACCGTGGTGTGCTGGGGAGGCAGCACATCCAAGAAGGACACGTCCAGACTGGACAAACTGATCAGGCGTGCCGGCTCTGTGGTCGGCATGAAGCTGGACTCTCTGGTGACGGTGGCAGAGGCGAGGACACTGAACAAACTGCTGGACATCATGGACGATAGCAGCCACCCTCTACACGCCGTCATCAGCAGCCAGAGGAGCCTGTTCAGTGACAGACTGCTGCTTCCCAAGTGCCGGACCAATAGATTCAAGAACTCCTTTGTCCCCCACGCCTTCAGACTGTACAACTCCTCACTGGGGGGTCGGAGGTGACACAGGACAGAGGGAAGAAGGAGTAGTTTTTCTACAAATGTGAACTCCATATTTATCAGGCCAAACCATACAGTGCAATACCATATCACTGGTCAATCTATCCACCAAATTGCTATAATTTCCTTTTGTGTTGTATTTATATTCTTTGTTTTGTATTTAATTTGTATTTTTTTGTATTCTTTTGTGTATGCTTACTGTGTGCCACATTTTTGCCTGTGAGCTGCTGGTAACTATAATTTCCTGAGGGAGTCTTCCCAAAGGATCAATAAAGTCAAGTCTAAGTCTAAAAAATATCTAGCCCCGTCCTCCTGTCGCACTGACTTCTTTTGCATATCTGCTGTTCGGGACGGCCCAAAAGAGGAGCTGATAAAACGCTGCAGAGCTTCTGAGAAATGTTATCAAATGTGTCAAGATGCTCGACACGCCCTCTCTAATGTGGTCAGCGTGTCAACTTATTTACCGAATGACAGAGGCAAGGAGGCCGACAGAACAATTTCCCGTTTCTCCAATGAAAGTGATGAAAGTGCTGCATCAGATGATTGCAATGCAGGAGAGTGAGATCAATTTTATGTGGATTTGAAGGTGATTTTCATACTGAATAAAACACGGTGACAACCAGGTGCTTCAGTGTATTTTTCTGGGATTTTCTGCTACTGACCAACACAAAGTGGTGTGCAAATGTGAAAAAGGAAGGAAAGTCTCAAAAAGTTTCCATACAAAGCTCTGGAAAAAATAAAGAATCCACTGGATTGCAGTGATTCCACCAAATATTGATTTCTGAGTTAAAACATTGGAATTATTGTTTCTAAATTAGCATGAGCTTGTTTTCTTTGCATTTTTAGAGGCTTAAAAGCACTGCATCTTTTTTGTTATTTTAACCTGCAATTAAATGTTACATTTTTGCTTGGCATTTCAGAGACATGTTGTCAGTAGTTGATAGAATAAAAGAACAATGTTCATTTTACTCAAACATTCATTTATAAAAAGTAAAATCACAGAAGCTCAGGAAATTTTTTTTCCTTAGCTGTGCATTTACTCGTAAAAACTGAAACATTAGTGTGTAATCCACAGATATTTCAGGGCTTCCGGTCCTGATGTGGAAAAAGGGGAAAGCTGTATGGCACATGGAACCGCCGGCTGAGTTCATAGCGATGGGATTTGTTTTTTTTTGTTTGTTTGGGCTTTTTTTTTTTTTTTTTTACAGATGTAGCTTGAATATCATTTATTTTTAAAATAATTGCTGTCTTGGGTCACATGCAATACAGAGTAAAAAAAAAAAAGATTTCAGAGGGGCACTTTTTTGTCCTGAAGAATAACAGCACACGCTCTTGCACACACCCTACTCAAATCAAATCTTTGAGTTTTTTTGATTGTTTTTTTTTTTTTATGAATGTTTGGCACACAGAAAGCCTTTGATGTAAGAGCTGTGTTGCAGTTTGCCAAAAACTATGTGAAGAATCCAGCAAACATGGAAAAAGCTGCTCTGCTCAGATGAGAGCGAAAGAGAGAAAAGAAACACCTTGCATCAACTTACACAAGAATGGTGGTGGCAGCATCATGGTGTGGGGATTGTTTTCTTCTGAAGGGGAGCTTGTAAAGTCCTGGACGGTGAGGAAATGGCGGGTAGTAAAGAATATTTATGTGTCGTTTACTACACATAAGATGGCCTACTTAAAGTTTAGGCATAATTTTTAAAAAAAGACTGACTTTTCTAAAGCTATTTAAAGTTTTAAAAATGGGTTAAAAACTTCAGTCTCTATTGGTGTAAAGCTGATCGAGTTACATAGTAAAACTTGTGTTTCCTTTATTTTTAAAATCCTAATAAAACCTATCAATGAAAAGCACACAAAAGCTGTTTGTTTGTTTTTTGCCTTGTTTCTGGAGCAAATGTCGTAGCACACTTCCAATAACACAAAACTAACTTAAAGTAACTTTTCAGAAAAATACAGAAACTTGTCAAAAACTATTTATTCACTTCTTAAATGGGGAAAATTTGTCGGTGTGTTAGGGCTATTGTAGACAGACAAAAATTAGTGAATTTCCACAAAAAAAAAAAAAAAAAAGAAATTTTTAGATTAATCTCAGTAACATACAAGAAAAAACGTGGAGGTTTTGAGTTCGAAAAGTCAAAAATTTGTGAGAAATTTCCACGGAAATTTACTCCCTGTTTTTTCCTATTTACAATGGCCAAAATCCATCAAAGAAGTTTTATAATAAGTGAAATTTTAAAAGAATTGTTTAGGATTTATTTAACAAAATTCTATACTTGTTGCTTAGTGTTAATTCAACATATCTGCACTAGAAACTAGACAAAAAAAATTTAAAAAGCTTGGTAAGATTTTGTGTTTTTGCGGTGTCTCAGCTCTGCTGCAGCCTCTTTATTCGTCTCGTTTCTGTAGCTCCCCAAATATGTAAAGTCTGAATAGAAATCAGTGAAGTATTGTTACATTAAGCTCCCCTCAAGGCTTCTGTGTTTCAGAGAGCGGAGGAATTTCAAGGCCGTGTGTTTACTCGTGAGGCATGGCAGGGTCACGACCTCGTAGTGTCTGCGCCCCCGCCCGATCGCCACCCGCTCCATCCTCCTCCTCCTCTGGGATTTCTACAGCCTGAAGGAAATGTGTCTACGTAAGAAATGTTGCTGTTGTTTTGCAGAACGTGATGAGATTTTATCTTTCGCTCTGGTAAGCGCAGCAAAATGAGTCACGCTTGCTTTAACCGGCAGTCTTTTCAGGCGTCTCGAATGCAATCAAATAATACAAATGTTTTTTAAAAATTCTAAATCGCAATGTCAGATAACTGACCACTGGATCACACACATTTTGCAAAGTGTGTTTTCAATTGAAATGGCTGCTGCGATTTTACCTTTCTGGTTTTCCAGATGTCCTGCCGTGTGTGTCGACTTTAGCATTTCTCAAAATGATGACCTGGTTTTGGCATTTTTATCAGTTTTTGGGAAAAAAGGGTTTTTTTGATACATAATATATTGAAAACTTTAAATATTATTGAAAGTCCTTTTGTTTCAGGAGGTTTATCACAAGTAAAACATTATATCAATTAACTATGTCACCCTTCTATGTTCATCTGAACTCCAGTGGGTTGACTTTATGACAGACTCACTCTGGTTGACCGTATTTATTCCAACAAAAGAGGAAATTAAGTTGGTGTTTAGCATCAGCCCAGCAGCTTCTGCACCTATACATTACATAAAATACAATAAATAAACAAGCTAGAAACAATGGCTTCCAATGAGCTGTTAGCAGTTATAATATTAAACATAACTAAAATGCACAACATCAAAAATGTTCAGTTGAAAACATGGAGGGATTATTCGTAAACACAATGGATGTGCGCCTCATGATAGCAGAAAGAGCCGGAGGCCACTGGCTGCTATGGTTACCCACAGTATTCTTGCTGTTTTAGCATTAGCTAGCTGCTAGCATGTTGTCCATAGCAAAAATAGTCATAAAAAACTGCATGTGATTAAATTTGTCTAAAATATATGTTAAAATATAAAATTCATCTATTTCTGTTAACTGTGAGTGTTGCAGCTCGGTTCAGTTGGGGGCCAAAACTGCAACATTTATTACATTTTCGGCCGTGTGGCTCACATTCACACTGCACTGTGTGCAACAAAGAGCAGGTGAGTCATTTAAATGTACAAATATCGCTTACAAGCTATTATAATAGATCGTATCTATGTATTTAAAGCACAGGGATTAAAACAGTACCGTTTAAACTATTCAGCCCCAATTTGCAGTAATAACTAGAACAGGTCCAGTAAGTAGCGGTGTGAGGTTGACCGGTACTTGCTTTAGATCAGCCTTTCTCAAACTGCGGTCACGGACTACTGGTGGTCTGCAGGTTCCTATTAATGGTCCGCAAGGCGAGTTACTTTGTGTAAACAATTGTGTTTTTGCTGAGACGAGAGCTCAAAGCGCAACGCTACAGTTCGCTTTCCAAAGGATTGTGTTTAAAAACAATAAGTGGATAAATGCAGCAGATATGGAAAACCACAAATGCAGAAATTCAATCATATACAAATCTATTATTAATCTCTTCATGTTAAATAAATAAAAAATATTACTTATTATTGAAATATTTAGATTATCTCATATACATCACAATAGATCAAAGATGTTCTGATGCTTAAAATGCCTGAATCTCAGTGCATCAGTTAGGATCCAGACGGTTCGTGGAGAGTTGATTTTGTACAGTGTAAAAATGTTCAGAATTTCAGAGGCGCTTGTTCCCTTCTTTCTCCCGCTTGGTTTCTGCCTTGGATACGCGGCTACCACGGAAATGAAGAACTTATGTGACCATTTTTTTCCTAGGAAAGTTTTGGACAAAGGTTGTTCTCAGAATGATGACAGCGATTTGTTTTGGGAAGGATTTTCATCCGATACCAAAGAACAAACCGTTCTAATGGAGCTGAAGGAGAACAAAAGGCCGTCACCAGATGGGAAATTAGACTTTGACATGGCATATTTACCGGACTCTGTGTTGATTTGGTTGGATTCACTTGATGGTAACACGGATTGGGATCTATACATCCGTGAATACAGCTTCACCTTCCCACAGCCCTTGAGCAATAGCCCTGTGGTTGTCATCCTGTCTACAGATTTTCCAACCAACATAGCTAAGGTTTTCGGCCTTAGCTATGTTGGATGAGTGTGAGAGGGAAAAGTCGTTGTTATGGCTGCTGGTCGAGGTTTCAGAGAAAACCCTGCTTGACTGAAAACAACGTGCTGGTGTTTTTTCTGCGAAGGTCGACCAGGGTACACCCCATAGTTCCCAATATCGCCATTGATGTGCCTGGCAAATGTGGAAAGGAGCGGAACAATCTGTTCTCTTCTCTGTGGGGGTCCATAGCCAACCCACTTTTACACCTATTTAATACAGAGGCAACAAACCCTGAAGGCTGACAACGTACATGTCTCGACTGCAGACAGCCATTGCTTTGAATACATGTACCTAAATGTATTTCTTTATATTTATGAGAAGATCAGAATTTAAGAGGAACACCACGACGTCTCACGGTGCTTTTGGAGAGGAGCTAAAAATATTCAATTAGGAAGATGAAAAATCCCCAGAAGAGGATAATAAGTGACCATTTTTAGGCTGGAGAAATTTGACTGAGACCGAACATGTTGTGTTCAGTGACTTACATTTATGGAATAAAAGGGTAAAAAAAATTGACAGGTTTCTCTCTGGGCACTCTGGCTTCCTCCCATTGACAAAAACATAACTGTTGGGTTAATTGGCTTTTCTTGTTGACCTCTACCCCATGTCTTCTCTCCTCTCTACTACTATTGAATAAAGTACGGGGGAATTTTTCTGCTATAATCCAAGAGCACACATGTTCAATCTGAGAGCAGGATTTCAGGTGTTTTGTTCTCAAAACTTTTAATACTTTTATTCTTGTTATTGATGGACTATTGACGTGAGATCTCAGGGGATAATGTTTCACAAGTAAGATGGACATATTACCATTTAAATTTTGTGAATGGAATATTACTTTACTGTATTTATGTCCATCACCAAAATGCTGTAGTGCTTGGCATAATACCGGGGTTCTCAGGGCACCCATCCAGCCCTGTGCCGGGTTCCTGCGGCCTGCAGCCGACCATCTGAGGACTGGACTGCTCCACCAACGTCGGCCGGTCCCGCCTCCAGTGGTCCGCCACTGTCCTAGGCCAAAGCTGCTTTGTCGTCGCCCGGACCTTCCCCGTGGGGTTCATCTCCTGTGCCAACGATGCCCACCGAACTCCCCTCTGGACTGTTCACGGCAGGCCCCGCCTTTACTGTGCTGTTTTTTTAATTTGGACTGAGTTTATTCTAGTTTTGGTTCCCTGGACTTTGGCCTTCTTCCGACGCCCCTCCCCCCATCCTGGTTGGGTAGTTTTGGGGGGTTTTTTGGGACTCTGTCCTGCGCCCCTCCACCCACCCTGGTTGGGTTTGTTTGTTTTTTTGGACTTTTTGGGTGTCTGTAACTCAAATCCTACAGTACACCCCCCCAGGATTTGAGTTTTTCTATGAGTTTATTTTAGGTTTCTATGTCTATTGAGTCAGTCAAAGAGCAATGTGCATGCTCTGTGTGCTCTTAACTTTTTGTTTTATTTATTTGACAATTAAATAAATCAAAAAAAATTTGATTGGTGTAAAATGATTGAATTTTTCTTCGTGTCGAACTATTTTTTGCTGAACATTATCGTGAGATTTGCGCTCATGTGAAAGTCTGCGAGACTTGAATAAACATAGCAGGAGCAGAAGCCTCGTGTTTCCTGTAGCTGTCAAGGTATTTTGCACTTACATTTGTAATATTCTGTAAATTTATTGGTTATGGTGTTTTAATTACTTAATGTTTTAACTTAGAGTGGACAACAAAGACTTAATCTGTTAAAGACCTAGAAGTGGCAGGTGGCCACGAGGTAATTTTTGTTTAAGAAAGTAAACCTTTGTCTTTTACTTCTATTGTTTTAATGGCCTTTAATAAGTAGCCCATGTAAAGGAAGCCTGCCAGTGTTTTCACTTTGAAGCTACAATATGTGTCTATGTACAGCTAGCTAACATCACGTCCACATAGCTTACCTTTCTTTGGGTTTCCTTTTAAAGGATGCGCTGCTGAATGTATATGTCGCCGTATCTCATGGTTTATGTAGCGGGATTCTATTTCTGACATCGACAGACATCTTCTCCTGCTCAGAGGAAACCACTGCGCATGTCTTGGAGCTCCGCGTGCGAGTGAAAGGAGGAGGCCATGACAGACACACGTAGTAAGTCACGTGATTGCTTGGATGTTACAGCGCCACGTCAAGTCCCTCAACTTCACATTTTAACGGAAAAAACAGAAAACAGTGCAATGCGACTTCAATGTAGCGAGTAACGCGACGGTTTTGTAGAAATGTAGTGAAGTAGAAAGTACAGATGTTCACCGTAACATGTAGTGGCGTAAAAGTAGAAAAAATCCATTATTGGACCTATTTGAGCAAAGTGCAGATACACGAAAATTGTAGTTACGAAGCACTTGTACTTGGTTACTTCCCACCACTGCAGGTAAGGTCTCATCAAAGCAGAGTGGCTTTGAGACTGCATGGATGCCCGTCTAGAATGATTGTTTAAAAATATATAAAAAGAATAACATCTGAATCTAGTAATAGCCTAATGTAAATACCATGCTTATTGAGCAAGTATGATCTGTTCGGTTCACACGTGGGACTGGGGCATTTGTTTTCAGGGACTTCAAAGTGAGGCAGGGTGCAAACTTTCCCACAAAGGAACACAATGGCACATGGGGAATAAGCATTTATTCCCTCCGAACATCTCTTTGGGACTGCGCCATGCCAAGCACTTGTCGCCAGGCAGCCCCAGGTGTTTTCACCGTTTTGTAGAGAGTACATCAGGCTCTCTGCGTTCACCACTTTTACAGCCAAGGCACAGGTGTGGGTAAGAGACGAGGCTCGTGTTCGGCGGTCGATCTCGACCTCGTAAACACTCGAAACGTCTCCCTCAGACTGTAGCTGTCGCTTTGGAAAAACGTCTGGATTGAATCAGTCTGATTGTTCACGTTCTCTTGCTTTCCGTCACTCCCTCGCCAACCACATGGTGCTCAAAGCAATGAAGAAAAAAAGTCATTGGAGGTGAGACGGGCTAGTGTCTGTTTATTTACAGCTTAAATGTCATAATTGCCCCCATTTCTGATGGAAAAGTCAGTCTGGTCTGAAATAAGCAGCCTCTCTGCCAACACACACACTCGACAACAATAAATGGTGGCCACCTCCTGGAACAGGATTGGGTAACTGGGAGCAGAAGCCAATTTCCTATAACCACAGAGACAGAAAGAAAGAACAGCCCAATAACACCGAGACGCCAGACTACTCAAGCTTTTTATGCACGGAGATCAGAAAGCAGCTGTTTCTGAAGCCGCAGTGTTATTTTTCACATTTAAAATCCAAATGTTTATGGTAACAGAAAATAAAACAAGGTAAATGTGTGGTTGTTTTTTGGGGGGCATGGGAGTGCTATTGTCTTAAATAAACGAACCAATTGCATGCATTCATGCTTTGAAGAAACAAGAAAGGGCGGAGAAACATTTTGATCTAGTTAAAGTATATGAAGGGTGACTTGGGCCTACTCAGAAAACAACAGTTCTGCAAAAAGGAACAGATAAATATTCATTGCAGTACAACCACAGAGAAGAAAAAAAAAACTAAGTATGGCCGAAACCAAGCATTCCTTTTGTATTATTACTTACAGTACTTACTGTAAGCTAGCATTGCTGTCTTTAAAACTCAGTTCAGTTATTGCTTCATAAGTTACATTTTTTTCCCCCCAATGAATTGACCATTTTGAACAATATTGTAGTGAGTGGTAGGTAGTGCTTTGGTGCTTAATAGTCAGGAAACAAGAAACTTCCTCTTCCTTTGGCTGTGAGTCATTTGCTGCTCGTATTTAATCGAGGCATACAAAAGATGAAAACTACATTTCCTTTTAATGACAAATGTTTGCACAGTTCATGCCTGGATTTTTCTCACAGTATTTCAAGTGAACCAAGATCAACCAAACCAGAAATGACTTAGGGGAGACACAGTCAGGCAGAGGACACAAGAAACAAATGGAGCTTTTCAGCCTGAATCGTATGTCACAATGGCCCAATCAAAGCAAAGACCTTAATCTAGACATAAACAAAAGTTGAGATTTCATTTGAAAGACCATAATTTTTTTTCCACTTCACAATGAGGCACTACTTTGTTGTTCTATGACATAAAATCCCAACTCAATGATTATTGAGATTTTTATCTGAAACATTACCAAATACTGGAATAAATGTATAAGTTGGTATTTTGTCACTGCACCAGTGACACCACTTCAGTCAAAACTATATTTTCTAAATGTAACAACCCTTTACACGTTATTAACGCTTTGCATTTCTTTCTCATCTACAAATCCCTAAAAGAATATAATTATATATTAAGCAAGCTGTTCTTTTTTTAATCGAAGGATTCATTTTTGTCTGGCTTTGGTTCTTTGTCCTGTTCTTTCTACTATAGTCTGCCTTAATTTTCTCTTATCCTGCGCCGCAGAGGAGTCATGCAGTTTGGGCAGCCCTCTGAATAAGATAATGTCTGCCTTCCTGATGACTCACCAAGACTTCACAGCTAGCCCACTGCTTTGTGAAAGAACCGGACCGTCCATTTCCCCGCCACGAAGCTCGGGATGAGACGGCTCCGACCCTGCAGCTGAACGGTGGGAGCAAAATGAGCAGCATTGAAATCCCAAGATAAGTCGCTCGCCAGCTAATTTTGAACTTTCAAGTCCTTTGGCTTTCAAGTGCGATTACCTTTGTTGTGACACATAATGCAGCTCCTGACAAGGTGATGACTTTAATCAGCCTTCAAAGGCAATGGTATCATGTCCGTACAAGACCCACGCCCACTCACAAAGTGAATCCTTTGCTCAGATGTGTTAGCCTTCCTTTGGAGCAGAAGAGAGCTGAAATAAAATCTGCTCACCATATGACACTCCAATGACTGCGGATACACTCATCTGCACTGATCAAGAGGAGAGCGAAAACCGCACTTTGGGCTCACCAGCCAACTGTTCTGGCATCTTAACACTTAGCTATTTCGGCTTACGAAATGAAAAGTCCCCACCTGTGGAGCAAGTATGTGGTATCGTTGTTTTCTCATTACATGAAAGCTCTCAGTAAGAATATTCTGTGTGCTGTTTGGACAAAAATGAAACACCGGGTTAAATCATCCGCATTAGACTGGTTTCTTTGCGGTGAAGGAGTCCTGAGAGATGGAGACGGACCACGGTTCCTCTCTACATCTAATTCCACCCTTCATAATATTTGTCTCCACATGTCCTCTCTGGGAAAAGGCACTGTGGATATTTGTTACACCTCACACTGACAGTAATGGGCCTCACTGCACAGAGCCGGTGTTCTGCTCCCTCCGACCTCCCCTCTGGTCCCCAGAGCCGGGTCTCAAGATGGGTAAGGGGCTCCCAGGTGTCCTCCCTCTCAGCTAATTGAGGGCTGGTTAAGGCAAGTTGCTACGGTAGAGACTCTCACGTGTGAGATGCTACTTTTAGTATCCCTCTTTTGAGAATACTGCTGTGGTTAGGAACATTTATATTTATAATGTGCACACAGAACATGGCAAAAGCAATTCTTTAGTTGTTGGTTTTTTGCTGATTGGTTTCGGTTGGTTCCAACAAACATCTACTCACCGTGCAGTTCTGCCTGCCTTCTGCTTGTGTTTGGGTCCTCTACCAACGCAACAACGACTTGGTTTGTTCTGAAAAGAAGACAATGCTTCTAAATGCGCATTGTAGAATATGTTAAATGTGAAAGCTAAGCCCATAAAAAGGGACCAAACTGAGCCCCGATAACAGTTTGTTCATTTTCCAGAATGAATTAATTTCAAAAACATGAGTTTTTTTTTTAATTTATTTTCATGCACACCCCTTGATGAAAGCATGTTGTTATTATTCCACAGCTGGTCTTGATGGGTGTTTTTGATTATCATCCTGTCAAAACACCCATTTGGTGTCACATTTGAACCATCTATATATTTATTTGTGATGAAATAGAAGAATTAGGAGCTTACCCTGTTTCTTCATTATTCCACCAACCCTGGGCAATGTGCCAGTACCACTGGCAGCAACCTCGCTCTGGTTAGCCCACTTTAATCAAACTCTGGTTTGTTTGCCTTGAAAATCCGGTTTGCTTTGGGAGGTGTGAATGCGCATTAAAACTTTGATGCAGACCAAAAAAAAAAAATGGAATGGCTCACGGTGTTTAATCAAAGACGTAAGAGAAATCTCACAACTGTTGAAATCTGACACTACTCCATCTTTGTTTACATTTTGTGAAGGACGAAATTGTGCTCATATCTTCTGCTGAGGGTTTTCTGTCATTTACTTTTGGTTCTTGATGAAGCGCCAGAGAAGGTGATACGTGAGAAGGTGATCAGTTTGGTTCGTTTGACACTCTAAAGTGTGAAAGAGAACCACAGCAGATGAAAACCGGGACCAAAGTTACAACCGAGTCTACCAAACTATCAGGTATGAAAAAATTCTAAGCCACTGGTCTTATCCATGGTGATGTAAAAACTAACTTTCCTGTTGATGGGGATTCTGGTGTTGCATGTGTTCCAACGGGCACTTATGACAAGGGCATGGCAGTATGTTGATCACATGGAGGACCTGAAAAACAAAATAGACATGCAACTGGGACTTCGTATTGAGCATGTGAGGAGATTCGAGAGTGGCGACATTCCGGGGGAAATAGATCCTAAGGAGTCCTTTTGCATAAATGCCCTCCACATGTTCACAGAGAACCCCTTGGTTGTTCCATTTAAGGACATGTGTGGACAATGGGTTAGTGTCAACCCTTCAAAAGGTGCTGTGCCACTTTGTTAAAGAGTTGCACAGCATCCTTGAGAACAACCAGGGAGTTGCCAGGTATGACCCAAGCTGGAGGTCATTTCAGCTCAAACCGGCGCTGGAGGAGCTATTTTATGGCCATCCTCTCTCCCCATCGGACTTCCAGCTAAGTGTGAGCCTGGGGACCAACACCGTTAACCCCAAAAGCCTTACCCACACACGAGGCTTTATCGGGTTGGCTCCCCACACAGCTGGAAGTGCCGGTGAGGTCCTGCCCCCCCTGCACCACTGGACCAGAAATGACCTCCAAACCAAGAGGTTGGAGCACATATTTTCTGTCTGCAAGGCTCTTGATGCTGTGCCGGCTCTTTTGGGTGTTAGGGTCATTCACCTCCTCCTATGCGATGTCTTCAGGAGAAATGACGACATTCCCTTTGCTGCCCTGAAAGCCGAGAAACCACCAGGTAGTCTCTCTGGAAGCATCGACTTGGAGGTCTTCTGTGAAGATCTCAGCACAAAAAACAGCTTCCCAGCACCCCTCACATTTGGGAGGGCGCGTGAGATGATGATTGAAAAGGGAGTCAATGTAAAGAAATGCCTGATTGAGGGCTTTGTGGCCGAAAAGTTGCGTTTCTTCCCGCACATCAAGTTCCGTGATGTGCGAGAGGGACGCAAACTTTTCTGGAATTGTAAGGACTATGTTGTCCTGGAGGCTGAAGGCCATGACATCCGGCTCTCAAAGATGGCTACAGCAACCTTGCAAGTGTGTACAGAGGTTGAGCGCCATTCCCTCAGCTACTCGAGGAATCTGGAGAAGTACCGTGACCACGGAATGGTGTGGATGGACACGGTACTTCGAAGGATTCTGTCCAGAGTAAGGCACACTCCAGGTCAACGTCCTCACCTTTGTGAGCTGTATTGGCATGATAATGAATGATGATTATGTCGATTACAACCACCTCCGCACTCTTCTCGGAGAGATGAGTCCTCACATAACACAGGCGCTACTTCAGAACCGGCAGATTCTGTCACAGTTTAATCTGCCGAGAGTCTTCAACTTTCTAGTGTGGAAGTTGAAGGAGGACATACCGTATAGAGTGCAGGTCCCTGTAAGACCCAGGGCTCTGGTCAAACCACCAGAGGAGGGAATCGAGGAACAGCCATTTGAGGACGTCCAGGAGGTCGAGGACAAGGACAAGGTCAAAGCAATGGCCAGGTCCAAACCTCGAACACTCCCTGCCAGGACTTTCAAACAATGGTCTGCTGCTGAGGAGGAAAATGTCAACATTGACCAAAGTGTTTCCACAAAAGCAGCATATGAGATCTATGTAAAGAAATGCCATGAACAAGACATACCGGTACGGACGTTCAAAGGGTTCAGATTGAAGAGATTGCGACTCATGAATCATTAGGATTTCATGTTTAATTTTTTTACACCATCAAGTATGGTTTGTTTTTTGGTTCTTGGATTGTTCCTGATCATCTTGACCAATTGCATTTGATAATGACCCCAAACACCCATCCAAATTAGTTTTGAAACAGTTCAGTCAGGCTACCATTAAGCCTTTGGAACTCCCCCCCTTATCAGAACCCTTGAAGAATTTTCAATCAATACTTAAATGTCGCATCTCTGTGCCAGAAAATAAAAAAAGAATTCTGCCAATTCCGCAGTAACGAGTAGTCAAATATCCAGCCAGAATAAGACCAGAAGCGTTTTTGTGGACAAGTAGGCCTACTCAGAATGATTGCGTGTTCAAACTTTAATGGACTATAAAGTGAAACTTGTGCACCCAAATCTTGTTTTTCCACACGGTTTAAGCTGTTACATGTATGACTAAACTTTTCATCCCAACTTCATTGCCTGAGTCAGCTGAGAAAGACCAACTGCTGGTGTCTCTGTTGTGGCCATTACTGTTCATCGTTCACATGCAAGCATTAGTTCAAGAGTAAATGTCTAGGCCTCCGCTGCCACAGATAATGAAAGCATTACATTTCAGATTTGGCTTTCCTGCTTGTTTTGCACGAGCTTTTTAGACATAATACACGTTTTAAATGGGAACATTGCATACAGCTAATTTGTTTTGGCTTCCCGCTGTGCTGTGCTCTGTTCCACCCCGTCTACATTTTGCGCGGGGCTCTCACGTGCGTACAGAGTGTTCCCGGCGGAGTCTGCGATGTTTTCCAAAGAGATTAAAGTATACGGTGTACTCCGCGTGCAGAGTGGGAAGCCTTCAGTCGCGACATCTTTTTGTCTGGACGCTGCTCACATGTGAGTCAGTCAGGAACTGTGTGGCTGAGCTCATCCGCCGCGGGAGGATGAAGACAGGACGGATAAAATGACATAAAACAACAAAAAAATGAAATCAGTGTAAGTCTGTGGCGGAGAAATGGGGGAAACAATAAGTGTGTGTGTGTGTTTACTGCAGTTCTGGTTCAATTATCCTTGTCCAAATTGAATTTGTGATGGGACCTTCTAACCTTGTCGGAGGTACTTGGCCTGATCCAACACACAATCCACTGTTTTGCAGTCCACCTTATTCTGAATGTCCTGCATTAGTTGAATAAAGCCCGCTGCCTTGGCAACCGCAGCCATAAACACATTATCCCGACAATGTCATATTTCTCTTCAATAATTGTTGCTGTAAGAGCAGATTTGATGTTGGTTTTCTGTCAGCGCTGCAAATGGAAATACCTCTAGAGTTCATTGGCAGCATAGGTTCAGATTCAGTTGAAGTAACATAATGATTTGTGTGTTTAATTTGCAACTGATAATATATATGGTTAGTTGCGAAACTGACCAAATACATTTTTTTTCTTTTTTGCGCGCTCATTTTTTGTGTACACCACAACCAAAAACTTCAATGTATTTCAATGGGAATTTATGTCATAAAAGCATTCAGCGTAGCGGATAGCTGTGAGTGAAAGAATAAAAACTGAATCTTAACAAATGAAATAAAATCTGAACCTGCAAGAAGAAAATAGTTTGAACAAATCTCGCAGTGTCAATGGCAGTGTCATGCTGTGGGGAACAGGAACAGTTTGACCTGAGGGGAAGATGAATGGAGCTAAATACGGGATAATCCTGGAATCAACTGCTAAAGATTTGGGAGTGGAGTGGATATCCACCTCTCAGCAGGATAATGACCTTCGCTGTGTGCTGCACCTAAAAAAGATGCCACCACAATACTTAATTTATATATATATATATATATATATATATATATATATATATATATATATATTTTTTTTTTTTTTTTTTTTTTTTTTAGGTATCTGCAACAACTGGAAGGGGCACAATGGCCTAGTCCAAGGCCCTGCAACCTTCAGTCAAAACAGCCATTTTGCTCTCAGTCTTACTAAACTTTGCTTTGCTGAGGATGGTAAACATCTGCTCATCTTTTGGGAAAAAAGGGTGCTTATAATTTTTTACTAAAAACAATGTGTTCTAATTTTCAAAGAACTGTCATTTTATTTCTGTTTTTAGGTTTTGAACAAAGAAAGATGCACAGAAAAATGTCAACGTCGTAAATGTATATATTTTCTTTCATGGGATGTTGATAATACTTGAAAATGCAATTATAAAACCTCTTTTTTCTTCTTAAATTTACATATTTGTGCCTAAAAAATCATTGCAAGTTATTTTGGAGTTATTTTTTGTGAGAATTTAGTGCAAATGTTCCATCAAAAGAATCTGAAAAAAAAATTGCATAACCTGTTTGTTATTATATCTCTATTTAAATAATCAGTTGCTTCTTTATTAGTTTTGGACAAACTTGTTAGGAGCCATTGTGAAAGGTCCAAAGAGCTGCAGGTTGCAGCCGCAAGTGTCAGAACCTCGACCAAGATCCAATTCCAAATCGGTTGCCAAGAGAGTCAAAGTCTTTTTCCCATTTGTCAAGTTATCGACTGGCGATTCTTGGCACTGCATTAATCACCATAAACAAATTTTGCAAGCTATTTAGAAAAATACAATGAGTGAGTCTGGGGCCGATGAGACAGACGCAGCATTGTATGGAAAGATGTTTCCTGGACGTGATGTGGGTCTAACTGTAGAAACTGGATTCTGTAGCTCTGACACGAACCGAAGGAATAACACGAGGAGGGCTCAGCTTACAATCCAAAGCTGACATCAGAGTCTAAACAGATCATTTGGAACAACAGAGCCGATCCTCAGGGATCAGGCTGCGTAGGTCACAAAGAAACAGCGAACTGGAGTCGTGAAATTCGCTCGCACCTGCTTTGACTTTCTAAAATCCAAAACCTGGCGTTAATTTCACTGAGCTCCACCCAGCTGCATGTCGGTGAAATTCAGCCCACCCGAATCTCCACCCTCGTCGGACGGTGATTTGTCTGTTCTGCAATCGACCGGCCAAAACATCTGCACTCCTGGAGGAGTGATCTCGGCTCTCACGTGTCTTCTTTTGGCCCTGCGACTGTTTCTTCACAGGCGTGCCAGTGAGGGGTTCTAGTAAAGGCTGAAATCACGGATTCTCTACAAAAAAAGGAAAGAAAAAAAGACCCTATAGTGTAATGACTCTACCGGGCCTTTGACTGGAACAGCATGGTTTGGTGAGGAGGAGGAGGAAAAGAATTGGGTTTTTTCAAGTGGTTCTGGTGAAAATCAAAGATGAAATATCTGAAGAAAAAACCCCAAAACTTGGCATTTTATGGCGTTGGACTTGTTAGAAGGCGTGAACTTATGAAATGTCTGAATATTTTTTTAATGTAATAAATTTTGGGTTTATTGCGCCAGAAAAGGAGCTCTCTTTGAGTCTTTCAGCAGGACAGTCATTTAAAACAGATTGCTAAATAGATTAAGAAATGACTCAGCAAAAGCTAAATGAGACATCTTCCTTGGGTTTCTCCATACAATGAAATCTTAAAGAAAATCCTCAAAGTGAACCAAAGAGGTTCCAGGTGTTCCACTGGGACCTAAAGAGGTTCACCTTAAAGTGAACCTAAAGAAACCAGAAAAATATTTTAAGTTTGCAGACAACAATGTTCTGGAGTGGCCCAGTCAAAGCCCAGACCTCAATCCAATGAAGAATTTGCAGTCAGGACTTGAAAAATGCCATTCGCAGTTGACCTTTGAGCCAAAGGAGCATCTACAAAACACTCATCTAAAAGGGGGACATCGCCTATATTTTGTTTCACGTTTTTAATTAATTCTTGATTGATTTTTAAAAGCAACAAACAGGCACTGTAAATATACAAGTGTCTGACAGGGGGAGGGAGGAATGGCATGTTTACCAAAATGACTGCAGGAACATTCATGTTAATATTACCTCCCGGACTCGTGTCAAAATTAGCTTTGAACTAATTTTCAGAGCACAAGACCGGATGAGCTCGCCCCATCGGTCACTGACGACAGCGGGCGGGTCTCTGGCGCTGTGATGGATGATGGTGGTGAAATCAAACCGAGAGAAACATTGCACACGTTCAGTTCGACACGCTCACTTCAGCGCTTCCAAGTCTTCATGATCGGCGCAGATGACGGTCCAGTCACTGCAAAAAAACTCACCCTACCAATGGCTTCTCTTCCAGCTCGTGAATCATCCGTCATGTGTCGAGACTACATGTGGGAACATTTGTCTTTCCAGAATGGCTCAAGTTCAATCAGACTGGATGCAGAGTTTCTGTCAACATCCATCGTTAAGGGTTTCTGTAGGCGTCACAGACACAAATTAAAGATATTTTAAGACCTTTTTAAGATCATCATGAATGAAATTTAAGACCTGTGTCAAAACAGAAATGTGCAGAAATGTTAGTTCTGGCGCCACATTTTGTTTTGCACAAAATGCAACAGCAACCGTTTACCAACGATAGGCGCTAAAAGGCTAGCTAGCTTGCAAGGGTGCATTAGCAGCTAGCTGGTGATAGCCGCATCTGCCTTGAGTCACAGAATGTAAAGATGTCTGGAGGCGTCTCAAACATTTGCCTGACAGAGAATTCTCATAAATAAAATAAAATACATACCATTTGGAAGATTAAATCGTCCTGCCATGAGAAAATTTAAAAGCTGTTTTGATGTATTTAAGATCAACTTGCATCTTCACCTTTCAAAAATAATGGCCAAAGTAATTTTTTGGTCAAACTGTTGGGTTAGTTTGACCAAATGTTGGGTCAAAAATCATAACTCCAAGAGTTTGGTCCACAATATGCCAGAACTCTACAGCTTGACTGACTCTGTTGGGTCACAGGTCGGGTAGATCTAATCAAATATTGAGTCCAAATTTTACTCAATTGGTTCCGACAAGCCTTAGAAGAAGCCACTCCCCTCTTCACAAACCTGAATTTCACAAGACTGTCATCTTCAGCTGAACTTCTCCTCTACTTTAGGGTCCTTCTTGTAGTAATTACAGTAATTACCAGAAATCTGGGAACAGCCAAATATTTACACAACCATTTTACAACTGAAGCTAAACTGATTTGGCAAGAAGGCCAAAACATAAAACATCTGAAGGGAGACATGTTGGACGTGTTGACATACACACACGCAAACCCCAACTCAGTTAAATATAGCGGAATATTTCAGGAAAAACTCAGCGCCGTCTGAACCTCCTGCAGACATGGCCGACAGCAAGAACAGCCGTCACAAACAGCCTCTGTAGAAGCCAAAAAAGAAAATGCAGTCAACATTGTGAAAATTACCAGGTGGTGATAATTCCGCTGGCGGACGAAAATAGCTTGCTTTAAGCAGGATGTTGTCACAGAAAGCAGCTGTGGGGGGAAAACAAGTCATGGGCAGACGTCCTGCGGTGCCCTGTGTCGCCACCAGCCCAATAAAGTGACCGCAGTTGTTTGACATGCTGGTCTAACAGGCTGCTGCAGTCGACACGTTTCAGCACGCAACAAGCCATGGCTGTTTTGTCAGAAAAACCTGACTGTACGCAGGCGTTAGCTGCAAAGGTTCAGGGCTCCAGCAGCTTTCATGGAGCCCTTTTTTTTTCTTTTTTTTTAAATGACCTCCGTTCCAGATTGTAGGAGTGAAATCTCAACCATGTGCCGAGAGCCGGAAAACAACCAAGCAATTTGGGATGTGATAAATCCAAGGGATGGAAAGTAGATTTTGGAAGAGTTTGACGACTTTCACAGCTCCTGTGAGAAGCTTGGAAGTACAAATGCATGTAAAGTTCTGAGTTTGAAGAAAGTTATGCAAAATCTCTTGCTAAGTTTTCTGGCATTTAGCAAATAGAAGATGTTTTGGTGATTGTAAATGACATAAAACAAGAAAGGTTTGGTCTATTTATCCTCAGATTACAGGTGGGGGCGGATCGATTCAAAATATCAATACCAAGTTGGTATCAGTATCAGATTGATATCAGTTTGGGAAAATTGATACTTTGGGGAAACTTCTATGCAAAAGGAAACTTCAAGAGGGATTTTGAAGCTAATCTTCCTCAGTAAAAAAGTGATTTGATTTTCTCTCAGATTAAAAATTTTTTGCACTTGTTTTAGAAAAAAATGCATACAAATTATTTTTGTTCTTTTTTTTCTGTTTATAATGTCAATATGTTATTATTTTATTTTGTGGACACCTTTACACTTTATCTAAATTCAAAAAAGTTTGGAATTAATTAAATAATTCAAAGGAAAAACAGCAGAAAAAGCACTGCAACGATATATCAAACTTAAATAATAATAAAAAGTATCAGTATTGGTGTGGATATCGTCAATATTTACCTGGAATCGGATCGATGCAAAAACAACAGTATCGCTCCTCTACTTCCGACTGCAAAAAAAATAAATAAAAAATGCATGTCTTTTTTTGTCTTATATACAAGAAAAAGTTTGGTAGATCTGGTTATTCCACTAATGCCTTCACTGCCTATGGGTTTTGTGTCAGAAGATATTTTAACAACAGTGCATGAGCACCATAAATCAGCACAAATCTGTAGCATTATTCAAAAATTAGGCTCTATGAGACCATGATGAACGGCCGGCTGTCGTGAGGACAGTTTGGACTGTTTGAAAAAGAAGTCGAAAATGAAACGTAAAGGAAAACAAAGATAATTTAGGACTTTCAGCCCAAGGGACATACAGAGCTGTGCACCAAAGCGGGCTTTCAGCATATAATTACGTTCTGAAAAGACGGCGTTTTTCACTCAAATAGCCCATTGGCAACACCACTGCAGCACTTTGATTACTCATTGTGTTCACACAGCAATTAGGTCCTTAAAATACAGTATTCACCTTTCAAAAGGGAACCCAACCCGTTATTCTCTTTCCTCCTACAGATAACTTCCACCTCTGAAGCTACATTTGAAGGCTTCAATTTCACCTGAGCAACTAGATAGACACGTGGAGTGGAGTTCAGTCAGTCTCTTTCCATCTATCTCTTAAATTGATAGGTTCACACAGTTACACAGACACACGTGTACAAAAAAAAAAGTGTGAAATTCAAAATTTGTTGTCACTCGTTCCAGAAAGTGAAACTCGTACAGTATGTTATACAGACTCGCTACACATACAGTGAAATAATTTAAGAATGTATTATTATTATTTTATGATTATGGCTTACAGACAATAAAAAAAAATCTAAAATTAAACATCTCAGAAATTTAGAATGCCTCAAAAAAGACAGAGAGCACAGCTAAAGAAGCTGCTTGTTCACAGAGGAGCTGCGTATCAAAGCATAATCAAAGAAAGTTGAGTGGAAGGAATAAGTGTGGTTGGAATAAGCGCCCCCAAACCGTCTTAAGTTTTCACAATGTGGTCAGTTTTCTCATTCCAAGTCTTCAGGGCTTGCTAAAGGTTTTACGACCCATCAACTTTTTAACCCGTACGAAGAAAGCCATAGTTGAAAGAGAGCTATGAGAAGCCATGCTGGGAGTTTGGCATAAAGCTGTATAAGAGAAATGGAAGAATATAAGAGATTCAGTGTTGGTCTCTGGTCAAAATTCAAGTTTTCTGGGCTTGCACAAGACTCCGCTAAATACAGGGCAATCGTGGTAGAGTACAGTGAGAGACTGAAATAGATCCGTCTTTATGCTGGACGTAAACATACAGACAGAGCTTAACATGGATCCTGGGCAAGACTTGACAGTGAAATCAGACTGAGCTTCCAAAGAGGAAAGAGCAGAGAAAGCCTTGTGAAGTTACCAAAAGGAAAAAGACTTGGAACTGCAATGACAGCAAAAAGTGTTTCTACAATATTGACTCAGTCTGACAGTTTAGGAGCCAGACGGTAAATAATAACACAATACTAAGAGAGCTAGGAAACATCCTGTTGCCTCGCTGTGACAGATTTTCTCTGGCATCCTGAGGACCAACGTGGAAACGCTCTGCTTCCTACCGGATGGTTTCAGATAACTGCAATTTGTGTTTGCGAAAATACAAATAGCATTAACGTTTGTTTATGCTATTTGTAGATCCATTATTTGTAAAAATGACTCAGAGCCTCTTTATCAAAAATTTGAAACATGGACGTTTGTGCCCTTATTTTCTGAATTTGAGTACAGTGCGCCACCTGGTGGCCGTTTAAACATCTCTATTTACACTCCACAGCACGTGGGCTGAATACATGACACATAACCAATTTTAGTTTGAAATTTCCACTCATTACTGTGCAACCCAGACACCGCAATCTGGTTCTAAGGTGGACTGGTTGCTTGTTGTGGAAATTTCCATTCATGTACACGTTCACACACTGATGATAATAAGCAGATGGATCGTAGCCACAGATGTCATATCCTGCCAGCAATAAACTCCAGCTAATGTTGAGAAAAGTGTCTTGCTCAAGGACACAAGGACAGAGCCGGACCATTGCAGTGTAAACTCCTACCACTGTCATCCCAGTAATAAGCTTTATCAGTGTGTTTACGTTATGATGGACCATTAATAGGCAGTGAATTGTGTATAGTCGTAGTGATCATCAATTAAAGCTATTTTTCACAAATAAAATATTGATTTCTTTGTGAGAATCAGCTTTGATCACTTTGGAGTCCAATTCTTGGTAAACTGGATGGCTCTTTGTCCTTTTTTTTTAATGACCAGGACACATTGGAGACATTATTTCAAAATACTTCAATAAAAAATTAAGAAACACTTTGCAAACATGTGCCTCCTCCTTTCTAATGAGAGACTTTATTATGTGTTCAGTTTTTACTACATGGGTGAACTAATTTTAAAAGAAAAAAAAACATCATTTGAGTTGGTGAAAATCAGCTTTGATGATTTTAGTGTTCAGTTTTTGGAAATTCCAACTCTTTGTTTAGGAAGGTATAATTTGCTTTTTTCTGTGAGTTTTTTTTTTTTTTGTGATTCATATGCCACTTATTGACATTTTTCACAAAGTAACTAAATAATTTATTGTAATTAAGACCAAAAAATGTGGCATTGCATTTTAGTGACATCATTTTCAGAAGTTTCTTGAATGTTAAAATTCAATAGAAAAACAATGTTTCAGGTGATCATGTTGTGATTCATTTATTAGTTAAACTCTTAGGGGGATTGCAGGGGTTTAACACTGTTTATCTGGTTTAAAAAGTTCTGGTTTGAGAAGATCTGTTTTGTTTTATTCAGATTTTTGGAAAAAGAAATCAGTGCCTGGTCCAGGTTTCAGAAAATGCCTCAATAACACATTTGGTCTCCTTGATTATGTTGCTTGAAATAAATCTTAATACTTTAATATTAGAAAAGTTTTTAGATACATATTTCTCCTGTATTATTTCTAAGTAATTTAGTTTATATTTAAACTTATTATTGTTTAGTTTTATTTCTAAAAAAGAGGAGTTTTGACTAATTGTTTCCAAAATGTTTTTTTTTGGTCCTTTGCATGTTTGGAGCTGTAATATATTTTCACGCTGATTATATTTTCAGAAAGAGTCAACAATATTAATAATGGTGTGGTGATTGGAAAACCTTTTTATTTTAGATTGAGAGAATGACTTTTAGAGAATCCATTTTGTTGATGTTCTTTGTCTCCATGGAGATAGTAATATTGAAATAAACATTTGGAGCAACATAATTGTGTGAACATTCATCTGAGTTTATTGCTGGGTTGTGTGCAGCCGTGATCTTCAGACCGATGTAAAGAATTTTATATCATCACCTATCATCTTTATCAGCCATAACCGACCCATTTGGAGTAATATTAATATGTGATAATAAGACTTTGAGGCATCATGCACACATAAGCAATTTGTATAAATGAAATAACCTTTACCTTTTACCTATGAGGAATGCAGATTATTATTTTATATCTCTTATCTCCAGGCAAAATATAATGGCCATTTTAACACTGGATATGGATTTCTAAACCAAATAAATAGTTTCATTTTTTGTAGGAGCCCCTGGAAACGCAGGAAAAGCCACTTATGTCTGCCTGTTTGTGTAGATCCCTACTTTAAAAGATGTACATCTATAAAACTTTTAATTTTATAGATGTACATTTCTGCTATTGGCTGTATGTGGGAGTATGAAAGTAGTACTGATACGGTGTCAGAGTAGCTGTGGCTGTGATTGTGAAAAATTGTGGAGCTCAAAGGAATTTAATTTGCTAATGCTAATCAAATTGTAGCATTTGATCAGCTATAATTAAGATTTTTGTCATTTACAAATGCTATTGGAAACATTTGTAACTTTGATACTTTTAAAGTATTGAAGTTGTCTAAGCAGTGATTTAAGTATAATAGTAAAGAATGGATCACATATCTTATCCCTGGCCATTATTAAGAATGATCAAATGTACCTGTAACTTCATGCAGAGTTTTATTTTAGTCACACAAATGGCACAATCGAAGATTACAGGTGTTTCATTAGCTATTAAAAACTCTACGTTTCCAAATGTCTAAGAGTTTATGGCTCGGGATGAATTACCAATGAGTAAATTTGATTTATTGTGTTTAATGATTGATTGGTACCAAGATGAAGCTGCGAGTTTGTTTGTCTGAGTGATGATGGCCTATACGTGTTTGATCAATGAGTTTTAGAGTGTGTCCTGGTTTTTATGTAAAATACTGAATTTGTAAAATTGTGTTTTTTGTTGTTGTTTGGTGACTAAAGATAAGTTATATTTATTTTATTTCTTAATTTCCATTCTTCTTGTATAATTAAATATATTTAACTAATTAAATATATTTAAGAAAAACAAACACATTCACAAACCTGGGTTATTGTATTGTTGGTATTTCAGTGCTCCCTCTAAACATTGCTTTGGATTTTTGTGATTTTTTTTTTCAAGATTCTTAATTATAGCTTGTTTTGCTTTGTTGTTTTTTTTCCTTGACAGCCCATACCATGGCGCCTCCAGAAGATGGATTCCCAACGTTGGAGGGAGATCCAGACAATGTAAGGAACAAGGTAAGGTGTCGTTAAATGAAGCCGACAAGGTTTCTGAAGACCATGGAGAGGAGTTGAAGTATAGTTCACCTCCACAGTCTGTGGACTGTTCAACCACCTCCAGAGAAGATGAGGTAGGTAATGAAGACCAGGATAACTTTGACCAAGCGTTAAATTCCTGTGGCCATCAACATTTCTGAATTTGATGGTTAATCAGCTGGGCTCCGGTGACAGTAGTCTGACAGTGGACCATGCTGATGTTGCATCACCCCTGCTTGAGAATGGTCCCCCAAATTGGGGTGACATTGGGGTGGCTCAGAAGCTCCAAGAAGACACAGCTAACCTGTACTTCAGCTGAATTCCCATCTGGACTTGACAAATAGGAAGAGCCAATTTTGTGCCTAGAGGACTCCAGACCTATTGATACCCTGCAACATCATCAGGTAGGTTTGAAAGAGGACGTGGCTCATGTGGAATCTGTGACTGGCATAAGCAGAAAGAGGACAAAGAACAGTGATGCTGAAGAGGAGCTCCCCACCAAGAGGACCAAGGATAGTGATGATGCTAGACAGGAGCCCTCTGCCAGGAGGATCAGGGAGAACCAAGCTGATGATGAGCTCCCCTCTAAGAGGACCAGGGACAGTGTTGATGAAATGAAGCTCCCCCCTGTCCTCAGTTTCTCACCTTGACCTTCGTGTGAGGATTATCAACTGTCATCCCCCGTCCTCAGTCCGTCTTCTAAAATGGTTTGATCATGCGTTGATTGTCCAGCATCACTGAGACAAGACAACAGCGCTGGACCAATCAGGAGAAAGAAGACACAGAGGACTGAGGGAACACAGAAAATCCTGCTGGGAATCCTGAGATGAAGTTTCCTGATGCAACGGGGACACCTGAGAATAAAGAAGGACCATGTTAAGTAGGTCCTGTATTACCAAACCAAGCATGAGTTGACCAACACTTAAAGCAGGTTCCTTTATCCACTGGTTGTAACAGATTTTGGTGAGGGTTGAGGTGATAATGACTTGATCAGAAACTGTGGCCGACAACTGCAAACACGCAGCAAACAGCAAAACGAGCTGCAAACAGGTGAAACGGCACAGGAAAAGCGAAACTTAATTATCTTTTTACATTTTTTGTTTTATTTCATTGAAACCACAAAAAATGTTTCCACCATAACTTCCAATTGATCAATATTTTTTTCTATCAAACTTTGAGTAGTGTGCAAGAATGGCCCAAACATGCTTTGACTTTATTGATCCAAAAGGGAAATTAAATGTAGTTGTAGCTCATTAATTCAGATTCTTCAAAGAGTTATTGCAGATTGCTGTCACCCTTTTGTAGCAGTCTGTATTGCAGCAAATCTGAAGAAGCCTCTGACTGATGATACTCCGTTTCCTCCATACAGACTCATGAAGAGGATGGTGAGAGTTATCCAAAGCTTTCTTGACACTTATGAAGAATCCTTCTTTGCATCATCTCCAGAGGTTTCACAGTCATCTCCAGAACAGAACCAGAACAAATCCAGCCTTCTTTATCAGATTGTTGAACCTTTTGAGGTTCCTGGGTCTGATGCACCAACAGATGATAGCAGAAGAGATGACACTCTCAGCAGACTTAAAGATCTGCAGCAAACTTGCTGCAAATCTTGAAGGATCTTAGCTTCCTGGAGAAGTGCAGTCTGCTCTGTCTCTTTTTATAGACGGCTTCACTGTTGCGTCTCCAGTCCAGTCTGTGTTCCAGATGAACGTCGAGGTATTTATATTCCTGAACCACCTCCACATCTTCTCCCATGATGGAAATAGGGTTTCCCGTTTCTCCTGAAATCAACAACTATCTCCTTTGTTTTGTTTACAGTCAAGATTAGATTGTTGTTCCCACACCATGCCACAAAGTGGTCCACCAGATCTGTGTTATGACTGATGGGTAACTTTTCTTCAGTACCAGGACCAGACAAGGATGTCTTCCACAACTCAGATGTTTCAGAATCCCACAGGGGCAGTCTGGGACTGACACCATCTGGACCTGAAGCCTCATTCCTGTTCAGTCTCTCCAGCTGCTTCTTCACCTGATTTCTAGATACAGAAAAGTTGGAGGTGGAGGTAAAGGGAGCACCAGCATCTCCAAAGGACAAAGCACATTGAAGACAAACTTGTGGAAGCAGAAGAGTCCATGACTGAGGTGGAAGATGGAACATCTGAGCTTTGACTGGAAAGCTGTGGGTCAGAGGAGGATGAGATATCTGTTTGACTGCGGACAGGAGAGGATGATGATGAGCTTGTTCCTGGACTGAACCTGTTGAAGAATGTGTTCAGTTCATTTCCTCTGTTTAGAAAATAATAGTTTAAAAAAAAATAATGGTAGCATGTTTTTATGTAATAATGTATACAGTAATAATGTTTAATTACAAGACAAGAAGATATTAAAGAATGTAATAGATTTTTCAGTCTTATAGGTTGTTTCTATGTTTTATGATGTAGTGATACATGTATTTTTGGGCTTATTGTATTCTGTTTTACACTTGTGTGTAACTTTCACTTAATTTGTGAAATCATGGAAAGTAATTAAGCTGATTGTAGAGTTGAAACGGTTCTAAGCAAATTCAGTAAAAACTTTTTTGCACCTCACTGCTTTGGTTTTATTCAGACATCAGATTTGGGTAATTTGAGATGGTGAATCTCTGCTTTAGAGAAGTAGAACAATCATTTGATTTCCTTTTTTATGCTATTTAAACTCATTGGCGTGAAGTCTGGTACAAACAAGTTACATGAGGTTAAGTCACATAAAAACAAACAAAAGAAAACATTAAAGTTTGATCATCTTTGATGCTTGGTATTCACAGTCCACATCCACTATATAATCTCTTCTCACACTCCTACTGTTACCATGGAGTCTAAAGGAGCAGATCAAGCTGATCTAAGCAAACTTTGCCCTGGGAAGGACTAACAAGACATGGAGCACTGCATAAAAACAGAGATAAAGGACAAAGCACATGGGAAATATGGATGTGAAAAGAATAGTGGACAAACAAACAAATGAACACTGGCCAGAAATAAGAGTCTAAAGGAGCATATTTACAAAAAGAACAAGAGCCATTGAACAAAATATATGAAGAATCACAATCCCCAAGACACATTTAGCAATGTAATAAAAATATCGAGTCATGTTTGTGATATCTGACATATTGACTGGAGAAGTATCGTGGGTCCCAGTCAGACCCATCATGGCAGTTTGTCTTGAACCAAAAGGCTAAATAGATTTGCTTAAGTCAAACAGGAGAACCAGAGCAAATCAGCTTTCCAAACAGAATCAACACATCATGGTCCCAATCCTTAAATTAGAAAAGCCGATGACCTGCACCACAGAACGCCACACAAGGAGAAAAGAGGCTCTGGCCTCTGCAGATCATGAGTACAGACCAGGAGAGAGACCAGGGACAAAAACCACCTCCAGACGGAGCGGGAATTTGCAGCCTGTAAGCCATGGATCAGTACTCAGTACCGAGGCCCTTTCCTGCCCCATGACCCACAATGCAGAGAGCCGGCAGTTTGCCCAACATTTTTTAGTGTCCTCCCCTTTTTTCAGTTTGGGTTGACATATCTCAAGTCAGGTACAGTAAACCAGTTCTTGTATCTCCCATAGTTTATATGCTAAAATCGAAGGTGTAGTCAATATTCCACTATATTATATATAAGTAAACATCATCGATGAAGCAAGATGCCATATCAGAATTAGAGTAGCTTTCATGTTTGTTGTTCCTTATCAGACTGATGTCATGCTAATGGTGAGAAATCATGACTCCATTCTTCCTCTGACATTTCAGGTTGCAAGCAAAACTTTAAAAACACCATTTTGTGGCTTGTCGAGTTCAGACAACAGAGGATTGAACTGCCTTTATTCCTGCTGTTTCAACAAAGACGTTTTATTTTCTTCCTACACCTGCAATGCAAGGCAACAATATTTACATCTGCAACATATAAATTCAAGGATTCTGGACAAACTTAAAAGTTCACTAGTGAACAAGAATATCGTTGATAAACCAATAATTAATTGATTTATTAATTATTTTCAACCAATGGTGATAAAATTAATTGAAATGCCCATTTTAAATGAATTTTATTTTTTATTATTTTTTGTTCCGGATGTTGTGTTTGGATGACGTTGAATAAATAATAGCGCTAGCTAAGAGCTGCAGGATTAGCTCCTGACTACTGTCGAGAAAATCCGGAGAGACGGTTTCTGAGCTGAATGTCACGGTGTTTGCAGTGATTTATTTTCTGTTCACCGTTCGAGAACATTCATCTGAGACCGTCTGTCGGACTGTCGCTGCTGGAGGCTGAAATGTCCCAAAAACGGTCGAAACCGGGATCACGGAGCAGTTAGCCGTTGGGAGCCGTTAGCTGCTAACGGCCTCGCGTCACTGCGAGAGGGAAAAAGACAGCTTAACGACAATCTAGATAAGTGGGTTTTCATTCTGAATTTAATATTTGGACACAACAATAAAACGGCAGGACTCAGGTTTGAGCGCAGTGGTCGACGTTCGTTCTGTGATTGTTGCTGTGGCCAATGGCGCAAAAAGTGGGTAAGTACTGAATGCAACGCACGGGGGCGCTGCAGTACAGGGGGCGTCAGAAACCCCCAATAGAAAAAATGTTTTTCCAGTTGCCATTTTCTATATTTAACAGCACAAAATGATCAATAACAGAGTGATGGCACTGATCAGGCGCCCCGCTGCTCCTTCACCTGAAAATGTTTGTTACTATATGTAAAGGTCATTTTTACATACGTTTATCATATGTGGTTATGTTTATTCAGTGTTGAGAAACAAGATATTTTTTCCTCCTGTTGCTTGTTTTCTAGTCTCCCCAGGCCCATTGATGCCGTTTGTAAAAGTGAAACCATGAAGACAACAATCACTCTTCAACTTCACAATGATCCAGAATTTTAATCAAACAATCAAGTGCATAAAAATCATACCAACAGCTCAACATAATCATTAGAAACCAAAGCCACCAGAAGAAATGAATTACCTTAGAAAAATACAAAAATGCACCTTCAAAAATGCACCTACAACTGCATGTTGTAGTTAGACATTTCCACCCCAGTTATCTGACCAGCTGTTTCAGCTCAATTACTTTCATACCAAGGGGTGTTTCTACTGTGTGATGCGTTACAGTTCAGAGATGGACTCAAACAGCCATAATGACGTGTTGCTGTTTGCAGCAACATGTCATTAACGTCAACAGAGACCATGCAGGTGTTACCAAGGAAGGAATCTATCCACTGTCTAAACTATCCTGCACACTTTCCCAGGGTACGAACAATAGATGTGTTCATTTCATACAGAAACATTTTACTCAAGGAAGCATGACCAAATTTTATCAGCTATCTGTGTTTCTCATTTCAAACTGGTTCCTGAACCACACATAGCTCTCCTGACCTCTGACCCCAGGCATGAAACAGTAGATATCGATTATTAAAATTAGCACACGTTTTATATAATATCTCCAAACTCTTATAAAACAGACGAGCAATTTCAATACCAAAACATCGGTTACAGTCATGTAATGCAGTAGTAGGGGATGAGAAAAACACTGAGGACTCAGGTTGAGAAGAGAAACGATGATTATAATGATGAAAAAACACAGCTGAGCAGAAACTAAAGCTCATCAATGGCAGCAACAGGTGTTGGAGTGGACACCACAAACGAAACGAGATGTATACGACAAGTACCCAACAGATGCAGAAACACAGGTGACATTAAATACACAGGAGGTGATCAGGGAACAAGACACACCTGGGAGCAATCAAGGGGGAGACAGGACCCTCCAAATGAACACACAGAAAAACTCAAACCATGACAGTTACACTCAATATTTTCTGATTAGTTTTCAACTTCCTTAGTTATAATGAACTAAAACAATTTCCAAATGAAATATATGACTTCTACACTCTTAAGAATGTGATCTAATATTAAAAAAAACTACTGATTAGACAAATTTTTTCATACATGAAAAATGTCCTATTGATTAAGTTTATCTGAACGGTTTATCTGATTTATGAAACCACGAGTCTAAAACTAACCTAAACTGAGGCTGACTCAAAACAATCAGGATCCGTCTAATATTTCAACATGCGCTAAAATTAATTATCATTAAAACTAGCATAATTAAACTAATATTTCCAACACTCCTCCTTTTTGCCTGTCAAAAGAGATCACCTAGATCAATGGTCTGAGTCCTAACACATGGTGCAGAGAGGCTACCAGCCTGCAATCAAAGACAATCTTTTATCTGGAGAATCAGACCTTCTTCTTTGGGATTCTCACTGCCCAGTTCCTACCAGCTCCATTGGCTGTTGGTCAAACTATTCTCCCTTTACATTTATTGGCAGCTTCCAATACGAAGATGGAGCTGAGGGTGACCGCTTCCCTTCTCAATGATGACCATAAGTGAGCAAATACACAGCAACATCGACTTGAACCAATAATATCCAGAAATTAAGATTTCTCTAAATGGCAGCTAAAGAAATGCTAAGCAAGAAACCAATGGGGCACTTACACGTTAGATAATGGTGATATCTGATTAAAATGCATAAAGAAATTAATTCCTAGAAGGAAACGCTACAAAGAAACGTCCTGCAGATCATGTCTACATTTTTTGTTGTCCTCCTTTTTAAAGTTAAATTTGACCACAGTCCTAATGTAGTGAGAGCAAAAATGCAACACAAATAATTGCCCAAAAATCCTATCAATAACTAAACGGCTAATCTAGGCACATTATGCTTCATGACAAAAGGCCTGTGAAATATGATAAATAGGGTGAAAATCTAGTAAATTGTCTCAAATCAGAAATCCCTTGTAATGTTATTTCTTGTGATGAAAAGACTGACTTCGGAAACCTGAATCCAAGGACTCAGCGTGTTGGGGCCAGAAATCCAGCTGCATGCCAAGCTGGGGCCAGAGACCTTCTAGACCAGGGGTAGGCAACTCCAGGCCTCGAGAGCCAGTCTCCTGCAACTTTTAGATGTCTCCCTGGTCCAACACAGCTGATTCAAATAGCTGAATCACCTCCTAAATGCAGTCAAGTTCTCCAGAGTTCTGCTAATGACCCCATTATTTGACTCAGGTGTGTTGAAGTAAAAACACATCTAAGTTGCAGGAGACCGGCTCTCCAGGCCTGGAGTTGCCTACCCCTGTCCTGGACAATCTGTAGTGAATATTGTGGCTCCTTGGCTGCTGGGCTCTGGCTCCAGTGGAACCAGGTCTCTCCTTTCCCCTTCAGTCGGACCGTACGCGATGTTCCTCCCACGACTTGGTAGAGTCTGTGAAGCGAGGGTCAGACCACTTTCTCTTCACGACCTTGAGACACACCCACTGGACCCGGGGTGCAGGTGGTTCTTCCTTGAAGGTGTGGGCCCTCAGCTGGTCGGCGAGTCACGCAGGAACTAAAGTGTATATCACCTGTCAGTCCAGGCAGTTTGGTCCAGTCATTGGTCATCCTGTCTAGAGCTCATTGGGAGTGAAACTTCTGGTCTGGTTAACAGAGATGGATATTAAAGCAAGAGATAAAGAAGCATTAACCCAAGTTTAATCAATTTTTGTCTGTACAGATTAACCAATTGAGGCTCCAATTTATTCTTTCCCTATTGTTCAATTCATGCATTTCAGTGGGTGACAGACAACAAGCACGCTTCAACCAAGTATCGTCTCCACCTGCTGCGAGCGATCAACTGACACCAAATTCATGCTATTACACGAGACGCTCTGCTCCCTTTTTTAAGTCATATTCAAAATTTTAATAATTATATTAAAAATTATATTTTTTCTTCAATAGCTTGAAAGTCATGTGCCCTATTGACTCAAAGTCAGTATGAAACAATTCTTCCAGACTGCAGAGAGGATGTACACTCTTGTTCATTGCATTTGAAGCTTTCTGATATTATTTTAATTGTATTTTTGTCATAATTTAGAGGATGCATTTCAGAATAACGCAACACTTTTAATGCAGCTTTGCATTAAAGTGTCATTTACCGACTGACACTTCATGACAACAGTGGTAAACATTCATAAAGTCTTCTCCATGTTCATGACAGATGTCATGTCAGTCTTATGCACAGCCTGTCAAATAAATGTTATTGATAGACTGATCTTTTTAGATCGATCAGATAAAAATCTAGATAAAAAGATATCTATCTACCAAGAGATCTATGTAGAGCAATCTAGCTATAGATCTATATCTATCTATCCATCTATCTTTCCAGATAAATAGATATTGATCTATCTATATCTATGTATAGATAGATCTAGATGATGAATCTATCCAGATAGATCTATCAAGAGATATCTATCTATCCATCTGGATCTATAGATAGATCTGGATAGCTCTATCTAGCTAACTAGATAGATAGATCTATTAAGGTAGATCAATCTATCTAAATCTATAAATATATCTTATGTATCCATTTATCTGTTGGTCTGTCTATCTATCTACAGATCAATAGATAGATTTACATAGATCTATCTTTAGAGATCTGTCTATCTTGAGCTATAGATCTATATAAATATAGATATATCTATAGCTTTATAGATATAGCTATAGATATATTTATATCTATATATATATATAGATATTTATAGATATATAAATATCTATATATCTACATATATATAGATATCTATAGATATATCTATAGATTTCTATCTATAGATGGATAGAAATCTATTTATCTGTCTGTCTATTGTTTTTTTAGGGAAACCGGAGTACCCGGAGAAAATCTTTATTTAAAGTATGATTACTTTATTTCACTAATAAAGAAAATTACAGACAATATCTGTCTGTCTGTCTATCTATAGACAGATGGATACATATCTTTAGATCTATAGATAGATATCTATTGATCTGTTTTGACTATCTATCCACCATTTTTGTAGGGAAACCGGAGTGCCCGGAGAAAACCTTTATTTAAAGTACGATTACTTAATTTTAGTAATAAAGAAAATTACAGACAATATCTTATCAACCCATCTATGTACCTTTCTGTTGTTTTTGTAGGGAAACTGGAGCACCCAGCGAAAACCTATTATACTTACTTACGTTTGCTAATATCTGTCTAACGCAGCTGACGAACAATCTCACAAAAGATGTCAGTTCAAAGTTGAACCACTTAGGTCGCACTCCTTGGCCAGCTGACAAACATCATTCAGTCGATTCAGGGAAGAGATGGGAATTTACCCTCTTGCTACTCTTTGGGGAATTGTCATGGAAGCGCACAGTCTTGGATTTCAGTGAGGGAAGTGTGACAGGCTCAGTACTGCTAACTTTCTCATGACCGAGTGAAGGATTGCTGGTTTTTACGTCGTCATGGTTGTCAATAGGATCCACATAATGGCCGTGACTAGGATCCCCGTCATGTTCGTCAGTACGATGCCAAAGAACGTCGTGAGGATTTTGCCCAAAATACAAGCGAGTACAAGGCACGCGATGTCTGTGAGTAGAATGTCTGTGATGTTTTTCAGTAGAATGCCGGTGATGTTTGTGAGTAGGATGTCCATCAGGTTTCTCAAGAGAAAGCACATCAAGTTTGTCATTCGAACGCATCTCTTCTAGCTCAGGAGAATAGACATCAGGTTTGCGATATGAATTCACATAAGGTTTGTAACCAAAATGGACATCCGGTTTGTGGCCAGCATGAACATCCGGTTTGTCAGCAGAATGTACCGTTCTTCTTCCCACAAGGGACTTGGATCCACTTCTCTCTGGTGCTGCTGCTGGCAGAGTCTCCTGAACTTTGTGATGAACTGGCTTTTTATGAGCAACATTTTTACTGTCCTCTGGAGATGGGACCAGTTCAGGAAACCTGCTCTCACTCTTGTGTTGTACCAGTTTGGACTGGAAGCCTTCCTTTGGGCCACCAACACTCTGAAATATTTCTCTCTGTCTTCTAATTTCCTCCCTAATGATTGGTTTAGTCTTCTCCTGGGTGCTGAATCTCTGCTGCTTCTCCTTCTTTTTCTCAATTTCTTCCAACCTATGCAGCCGGTCCGATTCCATTAAAGAATGCAACTCCTGCTTTTTCATCTTCTCCATTTCTATCTTGTTCTGCCGTTTGTATTCAACTTGATCATCCCAAGCAGCAGTCAAAGATTTTTGCATTTCAGCTTTCTTTTTTCTCTCCTGTTCATCAAGGAACCTTTGGGGAATCCTCTGTGGAGCCATGTCCTTATAAAACTTTTGTCCCTCTAAAGCATCTTTGGCAGATCTGAAGTTGTGTTTTTTCACAACTTCAGATCTGGCCAAATCAAAAACGTCTCGTTTTGTCTTTTTAAGCGGCTCTGATAGTTTTTCCTTCTGTCTTCTTGTTTCTTCGATGATTTTCTTCCTCTGTTCTTCTCTCCAAATGATCAATTCTTTTTCGTAAATAAATAGTTTTCCAGTCCTCTTCTTCTGCTCCTCTCCTTTTTTAACTAAGGCTTCCAGTTTATTTTTATAATCAATTTTTCTCCTGAGTTCTTGGTCCAGTTCAATCGCTGTCTTAATATCGATTCCCTCTTCTGAAATGGAGCTGGACGTGGAGCAGGAGCTTTTGCTCGAATCAGAGTCGGAGGTGGAGGAGGAGTCAGCTGTTTCAGGCTTTTTCTCTTTTGGCTTCTTCTTTTTGGCTTCTTTTTTCTTCCGTTGTTCTTCCTCTTTCTTCAGTCGTTCTTCCTCTTTCCTTTGTTGCTCTAAATATTTTGGAAGAGTAGGCAACCTTTCCAATAATGTACCCAAATAATTATCTTTCCCTACAAATTGGGAATGTTGATTTAAATTAGGTCTACCATTTTTTGTTGTTATAAAAGGCAGCAGCCTTTTGGTCAACTCCTGTGTTTCCTTTTCTAACTTTTGAGCCATCATGATGAAACTCA
The DNA here is from genome assembly GCF_027474105.1 of Poeciliopsis prolifica. NCBI lineage: Eukaryota > Metazoa > Chordata > Actinopteri > Cyprinodontiformes > Poeciliidae > Poeciliopsis > Poeciliopsis prolifica. The sequence goes on from NW_026562396.1 coordinate 8,208,670, forward strand.
CTGTAAATCTCTGGGGTTCTGCACATATGACTCTAGAACACACGCATCACTATTTAAGAGGCTTCAGAGGTGATGTCATACAACCTTTGACACAAAGCATGGGATCCTAGTGACATCATCAGTTAGGTAGAAGTATGACATTAGTTGCTATTGCTATGGTAACCAGGAAAAGCTCTGAAGTGATTCATGCTTTCTAGTGAAGGAGATGTTTCAAACCATCAAAACATTTCCAAATCAATTCATTCATATTGAGACATTTTTCCAACCATTTAGACTAGCTTCAGCCAATGTGGCTGTAATTGATAAAGGCTTAACAATGTGCAAAACACAATCACCCAGTTTCCCATTAAATCTGCTCAACAGTGTTTTCCTCATCAAAAACATCTTTTGATGAGGAAAAGTGTTTGATGAACTCAGGTTAAACTGTGGCTGTGTCTCATTTAGACATTCATTTATCCAGACTGCAGTCATGCAATCTTCATCATTTCACTCTATACTGTAGTATTCTCAAACGTTCCCATTTGTGTACCGTGTGTATTACTTGTTCATCACATGTAATACATGAGTTTACCACAAAATCACACACATGTGCTTTTTTACATGTGTTTCACATCATTCACTCTATTTTGTAGGAAAATGACATACTTTTAAAATGCAGCTACAACTTTTTGTCTTGAGAGATAACACAAATGGTTGTGCTGATATGAGGTTTTCTATAATTGGGGCAAAACGGGTTGTAGTGGTTAGTAATTAAGTTACTTTTTAGGTATTACTCACCAATGACAAGGTTCACTGTATTCTGGTGAAGGCTTCTTTTTCTATCACCAAGAATTCCTGTCTTTCCAGTCACTGAACATGTTGACATTTCTTCAAGAGTGAAGAAAGAGTCAATTCCATTTCTAGTCGTGTTTTTGTACCTCTATGTTTAGTCAAATGCCACAGAGTTTGCTGTATGGTTTGTCAAAGACGCACGCTGTAAATAATTTAATATAAACTCCAAAATAGATCATGTCTTTTAGTTGAAACTAGTCACATGAGTTCTCTAATACCAGCCACATCTTACAGACATACCTTTCCTTCTTTAGATTGTAATTGGTTGTTGAAAGAAACTACTAACTGCTATGTTCTGTAGCTGCTTGAACTTTTTTTGTTTGGAGGACATCACTCTCTGCTGGACCAGATTTGGAATGTAAACAAAGTCTTTTAATATCATGGTAATGTAACCAAGGACTTTTGTGTATTTTTTTTTTCTAGTCATATAACGCTTTCCCCCCCATTTCTTTCTTATTTATGAACCAGATCAACACAAACACACCATAAACACCTAAAGGACCACAATGGACTCGATTTGTTATTGGATTTCCTCCTTTTGCTTCTGTGTCTGTTCACTTCGTTTGTCTGATTTGTCTACATCAACCACCAATAGTTGTTCCATGAACAGCGTTTTTCACCTGATTTAAAGAATTTTATAAAAAAAATAAGTTTCTCTGATTTTATTCTTTATAGGTATGTTTGAGTGAAATGAACATTGTTCTTTTATTCTATGAATTACTGACAACATGTCTCTTAAATTTGTTTGTGAATGTATGTAAATGAGCAGTTAGATTCAGAAAACTGCACGAATGAATATCTTCTCATGGGTCTTAGCCCTGTTGGGGGCCAAGCACCCCTAAAGGTCAGATCCTCGAATCGCCCCTGTTAGTAGTATTAAAAGGCGTAGGGCTGGGAGGATGGGGCTGGGGGCGGGTTCCATCCGGTCGCATTAAAGGTGGTCATGTCTTAGAAAATGAATGGGTAAGATAAGAATAACACCCACTGGACGATGTCAACGAGATTAAAAGGTCAATATGGTTGTTTTAAATCCTGCCACCCTCAGCGCACCGATTACCTCTCCGGAGGACAAATGATGCGCACCCACACGAGTACAGATTTGGCGCATGCGCAGCGGTCGTGTTTGTATGGAATGTTCTGGTGCCTGTGCGACAGTTAGCATCCACAGTGAGGCGCAACCACAGCGGAGGAAGCCAGTGGACGAAGACAAGGGAGCTAGCGGCCCTTTGGCTGAGCTTATCTGGATATTGGGCGAAAGAAACATAGGGTGCTAAAATGACCAGTGAGTATCGACAAATAATTCCACTTCTAGGCAAATTTCTGGATATCGTGTGGTCTCTGTTTGGCTACTGATCGACTTTGGTTCCGTCTATTTCAGAAAATAGACGTACCCGAATCGGTGTATCTAACGTTCTGTTATGGCATTTGTTTGAACGTTTTTATTCATATTTAAGGCCAGTGCCGTGCTGTCTATGGTTAGTTTGCCTGAAGAGACTCTTGATTTAAAGTGTGTTCCACCTGACTGTGTGTTACATAAGAGGCGTCTTTCATTGTCTGTGGGTCAGTGGAATGTCTGTTCCGGTTGTTAGCCTGAGCCCTAACTTACAGCACGAACGGGTTTTGTTTGACGTTTCCTCGCCTAATTAGAAGCAGGTGGCGTGAATAGGGAACAGGACGTCAGCAATGTGAGTAGAGGTGATCTTGAAAACGCTCTAGAGTGGTTCTACCAGTGTCACCATTCGTTAATAACCCCACTGGTTGCGACAAAGCGCTGGTGGAGGCATTTCTTCCTGAGGCGCTGTTCTTTGGCTGCTGCTCCGCAGCGCCGCTCTGCCACGTCGGCTGCTGTAACTTGAAGTCCCATTAAATATTTTATCTATCCGTTCTATTTTCTATGCTATTCAAACAAACTATTACATAACGAGTTCTTGGGCACAATGCATTTTCTTGCTTCAGCGTCTTAAAGGACCGTACCCCCGAGGTGTTTGTTACTGATGTGCCGCCGCTTTTTGTCACTCCCGCAGGAGGCAACCAGCGCGAGCTCGCGCGCCAGAAGGCTGCCAAGAAGCAGACCGAGCAGAGCAAAGGCAAGCGGAACGAGGACGGGCTCTCCGCTGCTGCCAGGAAACAACGGTGAGCGCCCGGAGCAGCACTTTCGGGACTTTATTTATGTTTCGCAAAATGAGTGTAGGTTGTAGATTTACTTTAGTCATGTCCTAAATTTGGAACGGAGTTGCTTCTTTAGTTTCCCTTTCTACTTTTTGCTTTTTTTCTTTTGAAGTTCATTTTTTATTGTTGTTTTCTAAGAAACGCTATCGAAACCACCTGTTTCCGAAGATTCATCCACGTTGTCAATGTTTCGGTGTTAAAGTCAACTAAAATAACAATTGAATGTAAAAAATGCGGAGAATTATTGTCGTTTTTGTTGGGAATTTCAATATTTCCACGTTAGAAATGCACTTGCAGCAGTGTTTTGTATGTTAAGGTTCTGGCTAAAGATTTTGGGTATAATGGCACGTTGAAGAATCATTGTTAGATGAATTAAACTATCTCAGGTCCAACTTATAGAACAAAATAAACAACCCATTTTTTTATTCTTACCTTTATTTATTCAGATGTTTTTCTAAGAGCATGTGCTCCACATTCTTTTACAGATGTTTTGTTTTGTGTTTGACTTTCCCTTTTCTTTCTTTAAATGGGATTATTTTTAGTTTGGATTTCATGAAATCCAGACATTAACTCTGACTTGTATGTTTGATAAATTCTTACTTTAAAAACACAGAAAGAGCTTGTTGTCGTTTGATTCATGTATTGTAGTTCTCTCAACTAATTGGAGATGTTTTTGTTTCTGCCATAGGGATGCAGAAATCATGCAACAGAAGCAGAAAAAAGCAAACGAAGCAGGGAAAGCAGGCGAGAAGTCCAAGTGAAAAATGACATGGAAGAAGAATTAAACTCACTGGTTTTGAGAACCTCACTTGTTCAGCATTCTTTCCTGATATTTATGAGAATGGATCTGTCGGTTTTGTCTAGACTTCGAGAATCCAGGATCCACCAAATCTTTCTGTGGCAAAACGATTGCTTGTCGGAGTCACTTTCCATGGTTAAATTGAACAAACGCCCCCGACGCGGTGCAGCGTGCAGAGCACCGTCAGCGGCGTAAGCAGGATGAAGTGGAGCAACTCTTGATGTGAAAGCATCTGTGTAACAGTTGTGTATTTTTGTACAAAAACAGTGTCCCTTTCTGATTTCAAATAAAGTGTATCTTTTTATTTCATGCTTACTTATTCCGAACGTTTGTGGTTGGAGTTTGTGTAGCACTTAAACTCATTTATATAATATAATGAACATGTACCTGGAGATGAGCTGCATTTAGAGAAAACTCATTTCTCTAACTATTCTTTCATATACATAATTTAAATAAACGTACCAACTCTTAAATTCCCCTTTGAGTGAGTGTGTGTATGCATGGTTGTTTATGTTTCTCTGTTTGTTTGTTTTTTACATAAAATTGCTGAACTTTTAACTTTTTTTTCTAATACAAATAAAGGTTAGGTCTGAAGTAGTATAAATAAACCATTGATTATCAGACTGATAAGCATATGGATCATCTCCAAGCTGCATTAAACATATGAAAACACTGGGATTACACACACCAGGTCGTGTTTTCATGTACTGAAGGGATTGTGCAGTTTACAATGAGCAACAGACCATAGAAACATGAACATTTATTTATTTTTCAGGCCATAAATTGCAAAAAGATTTCCCAAAACATTGGAAATTTCAGATGATATCAGAGGCATTAATGTTTCATTGTTAGTAGTTCAACATCGCAAGAATCAAGATTAATAGTAATAAAATGTTTAAAAAAATGTATTCATTAGTTAGTCAGACCTTTTCATGTCGAAGATGGACAGAATCACTTCTAACAAAACGATGTAATAATTATGAATATGGGACCAGACAAGCTGAGTTTTTAAATTAAAAAGCATAATAAAAAAAGTATAAATATTTATCAATACCAATTAAGATTTCAGGTAATATATCAAAGCGTGGAACTTTGATATGAGTGAAGAGTTTTAAAATAGATCATTAGAATAAAGCTGAAGCGGCAACACATGGCCACTAGGTGGAGACAAACGCTGCAATAAACACAGGTAGTTTTAACAGCAAGCTGGTGACATTTATTAAATGCTCTCCTGCAGAACTCAAACCACTCATTCTGTGCATGCATAATAAATAACACACAGTAGGAACAGTTACGGGCACATTTAGTATCTAAAGATTAATCTGAAGAACAGCAGGAACATGAGAGTAAAGCATCAGGTTTGCTCAGAAAAAAAAAAAACCCAAGAAGATATGAATCGCTTCTCCAGCATGTTTGTGTCCTTCATTTTCAGATTACAGAGTGACAAATGTGTCTGCTTTCAATCTCAAGCAGAGAGAGCAGGTGAGGAACTGAATAGTGATGAGAGACAAAATGCAGCATCAGCCAGCAGCGTAAATGGGAGAAAACTCAAATCTGATCCGCTATTATCTGCTGCTCTCTGCTCAGCGCTTTTGCATAAGATCTCATTTAAATTCAAGCGTCAGGAAGACAAGCTGCAGGGTGTGGGTTCTGGTCTGGTGTGTTTTTCTTTTCTTTTTCTTGACGCGTCAAGCGAGAACCCCGGTGATCATGAGAAGTGTAGAGTGCAAAGAAAAGCTGCAGTCTGATTAAAATCATAAACAAGCTTCTCTCATCAAGCTTTTTCTTTCATTTCGTTTTCTAACCTCTTAAAAGTGCAGAAAATAGTTTGCTTTTGATAGAACTTTAAAATGTGCGCCTGATATCAGACTTCAAGCAATGATAAGCCGGTTTGATGTAATACAAGTGTTCCTGCTTTTACGGCTGAAACATTCTGGGTGACAAAAACGTGGCTTGGTTTTGGTCTCAAAGTATTTTTGAGCAACTTCAATGCATTCCTCGAAAAAAAATTGTATTATTTCCCACCAGAATTTCCTTTTTCCCCACTCAACTGACCCTCCAGAGTTATCCTGGGCCGAGTAAATCTTCACGTGTTACAGAGGACAGTTTCCCTCAGCTGACTGATTATAAACCCTACTTCATGAACTTTGCAACATAATCACATCTGAAATGCGATGCGTTAACATTGAATCGCAGATTACTCTTCTTGTCCATCGTGACACCAGATAATCCAGCAGTGTTTAAATGGGATGTCAAGGAGAAATGCAGAAAAAGCTGGAAAGAATGAAATGAGTTCAAAAATTCCCTCTAAAATTTCAAGAACCTTGAGTATCTCTAGAGACACACGTCTTTATGTGTGCTGTGATCATCACTTTTGTCCAACCCTACATGGATCCCCTTTATGCCATAAAAGACACTCAAACCATTGTTGATGCCCAATGCTTTAATATGTTAGTGATATCTAGGATCAAAAAGAGGCAAATCCTATAACCTCAGATCACTCACTGGCTTGGCGAAACAGTGATGGAAAGAGTTTAGCTGGCTCTACTTCAAAGCCTTGGAATGATCGTTCTTCCCCAGTCGGTTCTGGTCAGATTCGTCTCCATTTGCAGATCCTGTACCTTTGTCCCCCCCCCCATTTGTAAGTGATTTGATTGGCAGCAGACTTCATTCGTTGACTGGGTCGTGGATTTGCACGGCCTTCACTTGAACAACATAATCAACCATTCAATTAAAGTTAACTTTCATTTTTCTAGGCTTATTCATTCAGATCTGGTGACCTTAGAGACTCGTTAGACCGCATTCAGAATAAAAGACAGTTCAGCATTTATGTCAAAAACATGTAATTTATTCATTTATCTTAAAAAATTAAAATAAAGTGCCTTTTATATACAATAAAAACAACAATCACAATCTCAATAATACAAAAAAATACAGTTCACAAATTTGTACACAGTTTAAAAATAAAAAATAAAAAAAATCATGCAGGCAAGACCACATTTGTCTACTAATTATTCAGTCAACTAAGCTTCCGGTGTTCAGTATGCTGAGCCAATGCTTCGTCTCATGGTTGAGGGTTTTGGAGTTGTGCTTTGCGACGTTTTTCTGCTGTACTATATCATGCAGCACAGTGAATCCAGTGCTCCTAAAGTGGTTTATTTTTGTAGTTCAGACATTTTTTTTAGGTAAATCCTGAAAAAAAAAATAAATTAAAATAAAAGTGGGAGCTATATATTACCTGGATTTTTAGGAAAATAAGACTGCTGTAGAGAACAGGCTACATTCAGATCCAGTACAGTTTCATTTCTGAGGAAGTGTGTTTTGCACATCAATGTCACAGGTTTATCATATAGGACCCAGTGAAGTCAAAGAGTTTGTAGCTTTTTGTAATGCAGCTTAACAATGTGTATAGTAAAAACACTGATTGCTTAAGATGCTGTTGACGGTCTCCATGTTTCTATTTGTATTTTTTTTCTTCCATATAACCCAAGGCTGCAGAATGGAGCAGCAATCGGTTCTGTTTGTAGGCAAACATAAAAGCGGCATGGGTGATTATGTAAATCTGCTAGCGACCCGTGTTGCGTAGTGGAGTTAAGTGTGCCCGCTGGGGCTACAATCGCGCCATTGACCACATTTCTGTTGACGAGGTCACTGCTGGGTAGCGTACAGTGCAGCACACAGCTGAAGGCAGAAAATCTTCAGATCTAAACGCTAAAGGCATTTCGTTGTGTGGCGGCGTTAACCATCAAGCACTTCAACACAGGTTACAGAGACAATTTGTTTGTAGAGTTCATCTTACTGTGTACCTCGGATAAAATCTTTATTTTTTTAATTGGTTGAGTTTCAGCCAACAGTACACAATGTTAGAGAGTAACTTATTTGTTGACAACAGCTGCAAATATCTAGCTTCTGTTTCTACACTACAGTTTTAAATATACAGTGTTTGCTTGGCAAGTGTAAAACCAGGGAAGTTACTATTAGGCTTAATATTAGCTAAATATTTTTGTTGTGATTATTGAAATAAATTAAATAGAATATATATACCACTAGAACACAAATATTAAAATATTTACTCTTTAGTCAGCAAGTAAAATATTGAATATAAAAAAATAATTTCTTTGCCCTCAATGTAAATTCGTTTATAGAAGCCTAGCAAACCACGCTAAGCAGCATCCATGAGCTAATTAGAGATGTTTTTGTAGTTCAACTAAATAATACAGGGGGGGAAAAGCATAAAAATGAATGTAATGGCCACAATCTGCATTTTCAGTTGTGTAGTTAAGTGTTAAATATAAAAACAAAAGAATAAAGGCTTCTTCTTTCCACCCCAAGTTTTAATTTGTTGACAGACGGCTAGCAATCTAAGCTAAGTAGCAACTATGTTAATTTGTGGGTTAACTTACTTTAACAATCGCTACTAAACAGAAAAGTAATGAAATTTAAAACTATAACCAGAACTCAAACATTAAAATTGCATTTTTAGTAACTCAATACAATGTGAAATATTATTCGACTTTTAAGTTTTTGTTTTAGCTTCTCTGGCTAGCACGGGTAGAAGCTAGCTACAGTTACTAATTTGTACATTTTAACCGTTTTCTTTTTAGCCATTCCAAAATTCCCATATTAAACAATAAAGAATTGCTGTTTAACAATTCTGGAGGCTACTTAAAAGCCAATTATAGATAAAAAATAAATAAATAAAACTGAGTATCCTGTTTTGAGGTGCTTGATCAGAACCAGGTAAGGTGTTGAACGAATAGTGTGGTGAAACGTGTGTTTGCTCAAGTCGGCAGTAAAGCACTATGTAAAAAAATAAAAACAGGAAAAAAAAAGACATAAAAATAAAATACTCAGCAGTGTTCACTCTCTAGTTTAAGACTACCTCTACGACACATCTTGCACAACGTCCCGTAACGACACACAATATTTAGCACAGGCACTGTATTTACACAAGAAACGACCTGGAAAAGAGGAAACGCTGACCATTGCTGTGCCGTTACTTTGTCAACCTGGAGCAGCTTCTGATCTGCTTAGAGTTGAAAATAGCCATTTAATACTGGAATATATATTGTATCGTTATTTGTTCAACATATAAAGTCACTGTGTATTCTAAGACACTTTGCCACATTGTAAAGGATTCACAATCAGACTGGCAACGTCATTAGCTTTCAGTTTCTTTGGAAATTTTTCATGTGATTTTGTTTGTAAGTCTCAAAAGGTCCGAGTGAGACACAATGCTTATAGATGGTTGCACTGGTCCCCGTTTCAACTGATATCCTCCCCCCTCAAAAAAAATATTTATTGTCTTTAGCAGCTGCAGTTCCAATTGCAGTAGTTGGATTTACATCCATGTGATTTAAGTGAAGTGAAATGTGCAAATCTTTAACCCTGATTACCTGTGCTTTCACATTAGCATTACCTTGGCTTTTGAATGAGTGTGGTGAATGCCATGTGGATAAGACATGTAACCTGGAAAATTAGGGGTGTATAAACCTTGCATCTACATCACTACTGTGCCTTAGAGAAGCAGTTGTGCCTCTTGGACTTTGTCACGCCGTGCTACAACTACAAACCTGACTGAAATTTATTGGAATTAGTTTGTGGAACCCCAGGCAAGTACGTAGCTGTGAAACGCAAAGAATTATACCTAGGTTTCCAAATGTTTTTCACAAATCTGTCGCGAGGTTTTACATTTTCTATTCAGATACTCTGTCCACTTACATAGCTTAAGCTATTTTATGCTACATTGTGTTGACAAGTCTGGTAAAAATCCCCCAAAATCTCTAATTTCTGGTTGTAACGCGAAAACGCATGACAAAGTTCAAGGGGTCTAAAAATCACCGTACATCATGTAGTTGCATTCAGACCAGTAGGGCGCCAGATTCAATCTCTCTCTTCAGGACTATCATTTTTGAAGCCGTTAGCATAAAAGCTAAAACCAACCCAAAAGTCTGTATTGTTAGCTAAGCTTAGCTGTGGCTAACACCTGTATTGTCAGAACGAAGGCAGAAGGAAAACGGAAAAGACTGACGACCACACAGCGCGTCAAATCCTTTGACCCCCCCTCAGATGAAGATGGGTTATTCTGCTCAACACATTCTTCACAGTTTGCTATGAGCTAACAGTCTTAGACAAAAGTTATCCCCCCCCCAAAAATAAAAAATAAAATAAAATGTGGATCTTCACATTTATTTATCATTAGTGCCGCGATACTTCCAGTGGAACCCCGACCCCGGGTTCATCACCATGTGCTCTTTGACGTTGATCGATGCTAACAGGAACCATGAGATGGTCATGACAAGATGGCACTATTGCATTTCGATAAGACAATCAAGTTATTTCTGGGTTGGTGTTTCTTTTTTGGCACAGTACAATATGATGGTTTCAGTGCTGCCCTGAATGTTTGAAGAGGTGCAGATGTTCCCCGTTTCCCCGATGCCACTGGTCTCTCAGTGTAAAGTCTGAAACACTGAGCATCTAGGTCCATTCATTCACCCACAAAACGTTTCTTATTTGGACTGTAAGGAAATAGCCGTTCCAGATGAGGCGGACCGCGTTTTCACCACTACGTACATTCAGGAGGTGAACGACAGCGTTCAGGCATCAGAGCCGGTGTTTCTGTTTGGTCCATCTTCTTTAGGCTGCAGTAGTTCGTCATGTAGTGGATTCTCCTCAAACAGTCATTAACATTTCAATTCGGCAGAAAGGGAACAAAATGCGCGGTGAAATTAATGACAAAGAAGAACTTGTATATAATATCCACCTTACCCTGAACTCTTGGTCACTGTGTAGCTGTAGCTCGGTTCTGTGTGCATAGTAAGAGTTGTGCAAGGCGGGGCAACTGTCGATGACGATCAACGACGCGTACCAGAAAAGATGCCGTTGTTTTTAAAACTGCTTTCCCCGTGTAACCTCACTCCTTCGCTTGCACACTCGTAATTTGTGAGCGTCCATCAGAAAAGGCTCAACAGATACGATGGTGTATGATCCTAGCAGTCGCCATGGTTTGCTATCCTTGTGTGCCCTCCGCAGCAAACCAGACCAGACCGGAGCGGAAAACGAAATGACCTCCGCGACTGATCACAGAACCGAGATGGCTGAAAGTAAAAGGATGTGCTGTGATGCAGGGAGGAAGTCAGGGTCGACTCTCCGTCCCTTGGTGGCCCGTATCGCTCATGGGAGATGCAGGATGTCGTCGTTTTTGGGGAAACAAACAAACAAAATAAAACACACAGAGAAGTGGCGCTCCTCATACGATGGAGTCCTTGATTTCCGAGCCCAGCCTGACTCGGGGTCGCGGGCAGGTCGGGGAGTACTCCACGTGGCTCTCCTTGGCGTTGAGCGGCCTCCGGTCGGACGCCTCCGAGAAGCTCTTGCTGTTTTCCGGCGACGACTCGTGCGTGGGCGTGCTGCAGATGTAGTTGTCGTTTAGCGTCTGGTAGCCCTTGTGGTCCGAAGTGGAGACGGGGATGGTGTTCCCGTTCAGCGGCAAGCTCTCTGTGGGCTTCCCCACCATGCGGGCCTTCTTCTGCTGCATGTTGGGGCACTCGCCTTGCTTCAGCATGGACTTCATGTGATCTCGGTTCCTGTAGATCACGAACAGCGAGAAGACGACGAGGGAGAAGGCCAGCAGGGCGCACACCACGATCAGCTCGTTCCAATACGTCTTGGTGTTGGGCAGCTCGGTGCGGGATTCGCCAGGCAGGATGATGGTCTCGTCCGGCGCCACGTGAGGCGTGCGTGAGTGACCAATGAGGGTGGTGCTTTCCTGCCGGGGCTCCGCCCTGACGCAGTAGTTGGCCAGGAGCTGGCGGAAGCCCTCCTCCTCAGACCAGCACTCGTAGGTCTCGGTGCGGCCCGACTGGGCCACCACCACCAGGTTCCCCTCCGGGGTTTCATACAGGAACTGGCTGGCGTCTTTGCTGTAATGCCACTTCCTCTGAGCCAAGTTGGACCGCAGCTTGCAGGGCAGGACGCGAAACGTGTTGGCCGTGACTGTAATGGTCTTACAGCGGGACGCATCTGGGTAAAAAGGAAGGAGGAGGTTGAGTTTTCATAGTAATGTTAAAAAGACTTCAGGTTTGTTTGAATAAGTTACAAAATACTGCTGAGAAGACCAACTTATTTCAGTAAATCAATCAAAAAGCTAAAACTCTGATATAATTCCATGTCGTGTTTGATACCAGATTTGTTTCCTGTTGGACGAGTTTCAAAAGTTCGCTTGAAAATACATTCAGGAGGTGAACGACAGTTCAATTAATCCTATTAATTATTAATCTTGGCCTAATCAATCAATCAAGTTTATATTTATATTATGCATTTCAGCAACAAGGTATTACAAAGTATTAAGGTATTAAATCATATAAACACAGGAATGATGGGTTACAAAAACAACATGCAGTCAACACTGGAGAAAACCAGTGATCAATTTTACATTTTGACGACTTGAGGGGGAAAAAATGGCAAAAAATGGAAGCAATTAATTACTCGTCTTGTTTTTTTCTGGCAACTGGAGTCTGAAACTTGAACTCGGCAATATTTTCTAAATGCTAAATTATTCAGCTGGTATATTTGCTCACAAGTGCAGCATTTGTTGACTCGCGCAAGGCTTGTTAGCCGTCCTTGTTCTGAGGACTGACACGTTATTTCAGGTCCAAGTGCTGGTTGCGTGTCGAGTTTGCGAAGTGACTGGCAGGACTTAAATTAGAGAGCGTTTGGTCGGGGGAGAACACACTCACGGGAAGCTGCTGGTCTGGCAGATCTGATGAAGGGAACGGTTGAGTTACAAATCGCTGATGTGTCCGCCTCCTCCACGTCCTGCTGCCAGTGGCTGGGAGAAAACATGCCAACAAAAAACAACAGCAAGGTGAGCGCAGGAAGGGAGGCAGCCGCGACTAAGAGGTAACCTTAAGTCTTTCAATTTAAGAGCCACGTTTATAGCTTTGTCATCGGAGCACAATGTTCTTCTAAAAGCAGCTTTTTTTTACAAGCGTATGACTGAATATTTGATGCTCAAGTCCAGGCCCGGCTCAAGCCTCCATGGGGCCCGTAGCGAAATGTGGTTTTGGAGCCCTCTGGTTCTGCTAACAATGTGGACTGGCTGCAATCAGCAGTCCGATCATTAGATCATTCACACACCTGCTGTAAAGTTATTGCATCTGTGGCAGAGCTGTTTACATTATATACATGTAATTGTATATATTGGCTGACTGATTGATCGACCAGTTGATTTCTGGGCGCCGATTTCCTTGATTTAGGGGGATCGTGATTGGTTGATACTTGCATGTGGACCGATTCTGAGCCTTCAAATGATTTTAACAGAAGTTTCACATAACTGAGAAGTTGATGTAAAAATAATGATTGTTTTAGCCACAAAATGTCACACTGTGTGCGAGAATTGTGCAATCACTGCAAAAATACTATTTTTAAATAAATTAAAACACAACAAAAAGTGAAAATATTTACCGTTACACACGCTTTTATCTTACAGATTCATCTTTCATCAGATGTCATGAAACATGAAGTTGAGACGACATACTTCCATCTTTTTCCTCTTTTAAAGTGACCGTCTGTGTGGGTCTTCTCACCTGTCGGGCGGCGCCATCCTGACGTCCCGGCACAGCCGCCCCGTCCAGGCGCAGTACGGATCTCTGGACAACACGCACTCGCCGCAGCTCAGGTAGTTGGAGCAGTTCGCCACGGGAACCTCCACCAGGCCCGAGTACGACGACACAAACAGCAGACCCTACAGAGGAGGGGAGAGAAGACAACGAGAGCTTTAAGAGCGTGCGTGACACAAGAAAGTTAAACGAGGGGCAGAGGAGGCAATCTGCTTTTGGTTATGGGTTTCTGATTCCCAAAAAGGAACATCGTACTGAAACAATTACTCTGGATAAACAGAAGAGTCTAATCTGGCGAACGAATCAAGTCTGGCCAGCTGGTTTCAGTTTTCACAACACCGCGATCGTGTTTCCAGACATGCCTGTTCTTGATGTCGGGCCTGGAAAGCTCTTTGTTCACAGCAGCGACAGTTTTCATATCAGCAATGGAAAACAAATGAGTTTCCCTCAGTCCAACTCACTTCACGCTCCTTACAGGCCGGCTTTTCCATCTCAGCCGAGCATTTGCTCATGATAAATATTCTTGGTTTTATTAGAATTATAGAATTGCAGATTAGATTGCAGTTTGGCAGCTATGACCCGGAGAGGCGTCTTTATGCAATAAGGAGAGTGGAGGTAATGAAATTTAGCTTAGAGTGTAACAAACTCTCCTCCAGGCGGTGCTTCGGCTGCTGTGGTGGGTACATATCTGGAGTCACTCCACCTTTCTTATCAGTTTAAACAAAAACATTACTAAACACTTTATATAAACTGATAGAGAGATGAATCCAGACCCAGTTTCTTCATTTGTTCATATCAGTGACGTGTCGTACCCTCTGAGAGTCCAGCTCGATGTGCTGCACGGGCTGCGGCTCTGCGAACAGAACCATCTCCTCTATGATGTGCATCTTGTCGTTAACGTTGATGGCCTTGTGAAGCTTTCCATCATCTGGAAAGGAAGAGGAGGAGGTGGAGAACAAAGGCTTTAAGCAGAGATGGTTCGGAAAGAGGTCGTTTATTTTCTCCTCTCCAAGCAGCACCTGTTCCGATGAAGAGGACGTCGTAAGCCCTCTCCATCCCCTGGATCTTGTGCACGGCGATCTGGGTGTAGCGCACGCTGCGTTTCAGCAGCAGAGGGGCGCTGCGGATCACGCTGTCCATCAGGAAGTGGTCCTTCACAAAGTTGAGGACTTTGTCGGGCATGTGCAAGGACGACTGGATGCCCACTTGCCTGGCGTGGTTCGTCACGCACTTTACAGAGGGAAATGTGAGAAGTGAAACGTTATGAGTGATTTGCAAAGGCATTTATACGCCTTCAAATTTTGTCATGTTGCAACTAGAAACTTGAGTCAACTTGTAAGACAATTCAACACAAAGTAATGAATAGTTATCAAGCAGAAGGAAGAGGATAGATTTTTTCATTATTTTGACCCCGCTAATCCACTAACAGCACAGCTAATTTTTCGTTTAGCACTTTTGCAAAATCTGAAAAAGTTTTGTGCATTTAGCTTTCCCTAAATTACATTTTGCAGGGAAATTCTGAAGCACAAATTTATTTGGCTGTTTTCTAAACTTGCGGTTGAATAAAGGTTGACATCTGTATTAGTTTTGGTCAGCGACTTAATTCAAAAGTAGTTGGACGTTTATATTCATGCTGTTATTTTGAAGAGGGTGAATACTGTTTACGTCGTAGCTCCATTTCCTCTCAAGTTCTCTCCATTTTTATTTCAAACTACAACAACAAACAGACATGACCAAAATAAAACAGACAGTAGAGAACAAGATGCAATATCTAAGGCTGATGTAGAACACAAAATTACACAGTCAAAATTAAATATGAGCTCCAGGGTTGTAGTCTTTCAAGGGCAGAAATAATTTGAATTTTGGCTCTTTAGCATTAGCTTCCACACAGTGTTGGTGTAGTGGTTTAGCATTAGCAGAACTGACTGATTAGTGCTTCAGGGTTAGCACAGCTAACTTCAGCTAGCTGTGCTGAAGTTAGCTGTTCTTGTGCATCTTCCAGAAGCACAAGGACTCCAAACATACAGCCGGAAAATAAAACTTTGCAGATTGTTAGCCGTCCAGTCAGATATCGTTTTGTCTGGTTTGCAAAGGGGGAAAAAAAGAGATCTGTCTAAGATTTTAATGCAAACACACACCATATTTATAGATTTTATTTAGAAAGATTTTTAAGACGACACATCGTTCTCTCATGTCCTAATTATACATGGTGGCATTTGAATTTGTGGTTGCAATGGGACAGAATGTGAAAAAGTTAAAGGCCTGACCACAAATAACTCTTTATAACAGAGAGACGCTAAAAATATATTAGCCTGTGGCTTTTGGTTGCATTCAACCATTTTGGTGCCATTAATTATATTTTAAAAAGCAGCCAATTCAACCATTTGGTGCTCCTTTTGAACCTGCATCCACTGATTGCCTAAAGAAAGTGGTCTGGATAGTCAACACTTTGTACGTTTGAGTCATTTAGTACCACAGCATTTTTGCCTTTTTGTGCGTCATTACTGCTGCGATATTAAAACGGTTTCTAAAACTAAAATGACTCACCGCTCCGGGCCGCGGCTCAGGTACTGGGTGGTTGTAGGTGTACCACTGCTGGGTCTCCCTGTTGACCTCTCTGTAGCGGCCGTTGAAGGCAGCTTCCACCTGAGCCATGCTGAAGGCACACACCGCAGAGCTGCCCGACGCCCCCTTATACCTGAGACGTAAAGAGGCAGTACGATGTTTTTTCCAGGCACATAGAGCCAATCTATGGCACAATCAAGTTGATCCTTTTGAATTCAGTTTTTATACAAATGTTACATATATGAAGCATGACTTAAAAGAAAATTTAATTCATAATTTAATGCATTGAAATTGGGCCTCTGTTTCTTTAAAAACTTCTGCTCTTACTGAAACTCCGCCTTCAGGAAGTCATCACAACACGGCTCCTTTATTAATCCTCAAACAATGTTTCTAACAGATTTTAACTGAGAAGTAGCTCATATGATAAGCTCAGCAGAAGGGCAGTTCCTCCAGGTGATTGCTAATTGGAGCTGGCTAGTCTGAAGGAGCTGAGCAGGTGGACGGCTGCTCAAGAGGAGCTTCATCCTCGAAGGCGGTGGTAGATCCACCCAGCGGTTTGGTTGCACTAAAGAATTAAGTTTACGTAATACTGCGCCTTCAAACAGAGGAAAGCAGACGCACAGAAACACTGAACGGGTCTCACCACTGGGAAGTGAAGACGCCGTAGAAGACCGTGCTCTCCCAGCTGTCTCCGGTGGGCTTCAGGACAAACATGTCCTGGATGATGTTGAAGGGGAAGCCGTCGTCAGGGAGCGAGCACAGGAGCTGGGCCTTCAGGAAGGTGGTCCACTTCTTCTGCAGAACCCGCTCACCTCCCCTGTCACCCTGGAAGGAAAAGTTGCAGAATATCACTGGAGGTTCATTAATTCGGAGAGCGCCTGATCTCTGCTCCCTCTGACGGCGTCTGCGGAGCCGTCGGCGATAAGACGGGATGGAGGTCGAGAGGACAGAGGTCATGTCGGGCTTAGAGTTTAACTCTCATCAGATACCAGCAGGAAGCGGTGTAGCTGCCGTGGGCAGAGCAGCAGGTCTTGGCCTCTGAATCTGCTGAATTTGGGCTTAAGCTGCAAACTCTAAAGATTTAAGAGTTCAAAGGTTAGCAATTACAGCTCTTCAGGAGATCAAAAATAATTCAACACTTGCCTTAAAAATATCTGTATGAACAGGTGTGGGCTGTTTTTTCATTCTCTCAGTCAGCAGAGGTTAAAGGGCTTTAGGTGATTCCAGGTTGAGGAAATGCAGTTGGAAATCAAAGAACAATATGAAACCATTTATAGGAGGGAAAGAAACAAGTTAAAAGGGAAAATGGTCTCGAGAACAAAATCTTTCCTAGGACCACCAATAAAGTTCACGTGATAAAGTCCACACTAAACACAGGAAAAAAATAAAATGTTGAGGCGTAAGTCTAAAAGTCAGATGAATCACAATCTGCTCATTTCTAACGTTTAGGCCTCAAAAGCAGGAAGCCGGTACCAAAAATGTACAACACTGCAGCTAAACCGTGAAAAAACAAAAAGGTTTAAAATGTGCTGAATACATTATTGGCAACAGAGGGGAAAAAAGCAGCACAGATGACCTTTGTGAAAGTACACAGAGACGATGGATTTCATATCACAAAGTAAAACGGCGAGAGTCTGGGACTTAACGGGTTTTTCAAAGCCACGGTGAGAGGACATCACAGTTAACGTCACGGCTACGACAAATGTGACAACTTCCTTCCCATCCACCAGATAAGCAGGTTTCGCTGGAAGACATTCAGACTTTGACTGTCATGACAGACCACCTTCAGTCTTATATTGTTACAGCTAATTCACTGCAGTGCAGCTGAACCTCGGAGAGAAACACAAGGCGAGATATGCAGGTGCTTCCAGCCCCTGCCTCTGGATTTTCCACAATCCTTCAGCTGCTTTGAGAGATTTGTAGTTGCAATTTTAAACATTTGGATTTTTATCGGGAAGCCCCTCCCACTGATAAACCGTCAATAGAAAAATCCTGATTGGAACATGTGACTATAATAACATTTGTATCAACTCCGTGTAAGTCATCCTCTTTCCTTTAGCGGGTGCTGCTGAGGTCAAATGATTGAAGACGTTGGTTACTGTGGGCTCTCTAATGAAATAAAGACATGGATTAGAGGTTCATGGAATTTAATAAGTGGAAATCAAGGTTACAAAACTTATAAAAAAAGGAGTACAGCGTCATGCTGAAAAATTTGTATTTATTTTTCTTGGGGAGGACAGAAAAAAAACGCAGTTAATATTTACGGCTTTGAAAGCGATTGGGTGTTTTTCTTTACCAGTCCTCCTACACTGAGATGAAACACTCATTCCCTCTTAGTTTTGACATGAAACACTCCCATAAGCACTTCTCAGATTCGGCTTGTAAACATGAGCCTGAAGGACACTCCTCCACAAACACGGCCAGCAGGGAGAACACATGAGCAATCGCCTCGAAATCCGAGAAACTACTCCTGCGTGACGGCTACGAGCAGTAAACCACCTGAGACGAGATAATAAAACGCAAAGGGGAAAAAACAACAACACTACAACAACCATCTGGCAGCTGCAGAACCCGGCAGCCAATCAGGAGGCCGTCCGTCTAACCAGCTGACTGCATCTCTTCCCTCAGCTGTTATGTCATTCATTTCAGCCACGCCCTTCTGGCAGCTCCCCTCCAAAAACAAACAGAGAAATGAAAAAAAAAAAAAAAAAAAAAGCATTGCGTTACCCAACTTTGAAAAGTTCTAATAAACGAAGGCGTGTTCAACACCTCCGTATCGTAAGGAAATGCTCCCCGGCACAAGCCCTCTCTCTCCCCCACAGTTCCTGAGTGAACGCACCTGAATAAACACGAGGAGGAGGAAGGGGAACAGATGGGAAAGAGAGAGAAAACAACCCACTGTGGGCTGCAAAGTTTGCTGCTAGAATGGTAGTTAGAATAACTACCATCAAAAACGTAGCACAAGTTTCCGTTTTGTTTATGCAACCCGACAAGAAGCCTGTCGTCTTTCATGCAGACGTGAGTGAGACCAGGTTCCAACCAAGCTGGGCCTAATAAACGGAGAGAGATGGACGATTGTTCTGCTTGCGGTCTGTTCACAGAAGAGCGATGCAAACGTCTGCTGCACCAACGACTCAGACGGACATAACCTGAATCTGAAATTAGGCATAAAAACCTCAATCTGTGTGTAGTTTTGAAGATCACCAACTTTCATGATTAGCTAATCTGGATTAACAAGGCATTAGGAACTGATTCAGCTGGCAATCTGAATGAAAATATCTAAAATTATTTTTAGGTTTAATGCAACTGCACATCCAACACACTTCAGATAGTTTGTTAGCTACAAAACAAAATACTGTCACAACTAATGATAAATTAATTAACCGCATAATAAATTAAAATGAGCCCCATAATTTCCATTTCCTTGAATTGTTGGTTTTTTAAAGGTAGCCCTTTTTTCAGGCATCCATTTTGTTTATTGTTTCTGTTTTGTTTATTTTTGGATATTTAAAATGTCTTCTAGTTCCTGTGTTAAAATGTTCATTAGAATTGAAAGCTTATTGATCTTTTAGACTTTTCTGTTACAGAGAGACAGCCGGCCATCTTGATGCAAGAAAAAGACTCAGGCTTTTAAGAAAATAGGCTGCTTATCAATAAATTGTTAGTTGAGCTATGAGATCTATTATCTTTAGATTAACTCTTTGTCATATAGATTTCCTTAGTATGCTTCAGAATCTACCAAATTCTGTTGGGAGTCGGTGCTCCACCATCGTTTTGCCTCTTGTGACGTCGCCTCAAATACACACAAATAAGAATTAGCCATTTTCCTTGAGTGTGTTCATCGTATTGACTGAAAATGTATACTTTATTACCCAGCTGAGCCTTTGGAGGCAGTGAGAAAAGTCGACAAAAAAAAACGCACTGATTTTTACGACTCATCTTTTCTAAAACAGTCGTAGACGTGTGAGCAAACCAAGCAGGCCGACTGAACGGCTATAAAACAGCGTCTGAAAAGACGCCAAAGGAAAAAGACAGCAGCTGCATTCCAGCAGAATCAAAGGTGCTTCACAGAGCAGAGAAAGCTATTCTTCTCTCTGCGTCGCACAGCTGAACTGCAGCGAGTCGCCACAGTCTGCCAATGATTTCCATATATAGCAGCCGGGAGGTGCTCTGCTGCTGGAGGTGTCGCAGCCCCTGACTACCAGAGCCTTGCAGGACTAAGTCATTAGGCTAAGATTACTTGAGAATTACCGTCCACCAAAATTCCTCACATTACCGCCTCCACCAAAAAACAAAAAGAGGCATCAGTCAGAAAAAGGGATGCTAAACAGATGTTTATCAAGCGGTTTTGATTCCCTGAAGACGGATAAAAGAGGCCAAAGTCTGTCCAGGTGGACAGATCAACATAGTGAGGGAGAAGAAACGGCTAAAGAAAAGAGGGGGTGGAGGGTGAACAGTTAACCAGTCTGTATGTTTTTCCTGCAACAGAAAGACGGGGAAAAATAAGAAAAACGCATTTCATTTTTCTGCAAGCAACCCTGAATACTAATAACTCCT
Source organism: Poeciliopsis prolifica (assembly GCF_027474105.1). Classification (NCBI taxonomy): domain Eukaryota; kingdom Metazoa; phylum Chordata; class Actinopteri; order Cyprinodontiformes; family Poeciliidae; genus Poeciliopsis; species Poeciliopsis prolifica. The sequence goes on from NW_026562396.1 coordinate 8,229,211, forward strand.
GCAAAGCTCAAAGGGCTGCTGGTGAAAGGCGAGGAGCCTAGTGGGATGGACGAGTGCAGCTGACATTGCGAGGGAGATGGAAGGAGAGAGGAAGATGACATTGCAGAGAAACTGGAAAGAGGAGGGGGAGGAGGTGAGGGGTGGCGCTGATGATTCAGGCAAGAAGGAGCAGAAATCTGCCGAAAACATGTTTGTACAGAAAAACCTTCAACGCGCCAACAATTGTTTTTTCCCCCCCGCCACATCCAAGATGTCACACTGGCGTGACGTCTTGTTAAATGTGGACGGACGTGCTCCGACACGGGAGTGGACCCGGCTTGTTTCGAGGATTACAGGCAGGAAGTTTTAGTCTCTGTGTTTGTTTGTTTTTTTTTTTTAAATCGTGTGACACTCCCGCGCCTTACCTTGCACACGCGAGCGATCCGCGACACGATGGTGTTGTCGAAGAAGTCGAACTCTTTCCCCGCCTCGCTGAAGAAGAAGTAGATCTTGTCGTCGTCGCCCACGGGGTTCCCTGCCGGCTGGCTCTCCTCGATGAAAGCCGACCCGACAAAGACGGGATCTGTCCATGACAGAAACAACAGACAAATATTTAGTCGCACAAACGGGTTCAGCCTTTGTTGCTTACGGACTAAACAAAGAATATTTGCTTTAAGCTGGAGGGAAAAAAAGAAGAAAAGTTTGCAAAGTCGTATCTCAGAGTCCGGAGAAAGTAGAGGAAACAGGATGCTCTGTGTAATTGCACTCAGATGCCTCATCAGGACCACTCTGCACAGATTATCAGGAGATCAAAAGACAAGAGCCATCCTAATTGTGCGCAGCGTGCAGGAAAAAAAAAAAAAAAAAACTACAGCAGCGGTCGGCTGATGCCGTTTTGATGTGCAAGTGCTGCTGCCGATAGGACCGATCTACTGAGGCTCGTCTTTGCTCCCATTAGTGACTTTGCCTCACTAATGACGGCTGCTTTTCAGAGCTTATCTGCTGCGGCTGCTACCTAATGGAGGACATGCAGGGGGGAATGAGAAACACACGCTCACCTTGAAGCCATTTTAAAGAGTTCTCCGTCTTCAGTGCCGTTCCCTGACCCAGACTTTTGTAAATGACCGGCTCGTTCCCTTGGAAGTTGCTGACGGTACCGGTGTACAACTCCCCGTCTGGAAGGGGAGAACAAGCAAAGCATTGAAGGGGAATTACCTGATTTATGGACCAATCAATCAGCAAGTGATCAGAACCAACCAATTTCGTTCTAATTGGAAGAGGCTCTCAAAAGTGCAGGTTTTTCAGGATAAGTCAACTAAAAACGTTTCCCATAAATACTGCGACATATTGTACTGGTCAACTAGCAAACGAATCAGCATGTATTCAGGAAGATTGAGCACTGTAAATGAAAACAGAGCACTAGAAAAGGTGTGCACACTTACACAACCAAGTTATTGTATTTATTTTCCCACCATAATTCCCAAAAGATTAGTTGATTGTTGAAACTCCACATTAAATGTACAAAACGTATTCATTTTGGTCTCATTTTTTGGGATTTAAGTGTTTAACAGTTTAATGGTGATTAATCTGGTGAGATTCCTCAGATGTTAAAGAAACTGATGCTCGTCTCCTTTGTCCTAGACATGCATTTTTCAAACCATTTCAGAAATGAACGCATCTGCCATGCACAGTTTAACAGACTAAGTGCTTTTAGTCACTGTAAGCTCTGAGCAGGGAGCGAGGGAAGAAAACCCACTCCCACAGCATCAAGGTTAATTATTCACTGAACGCCTGTTAAAAACAAAAACACAAAAACCCCTCTTACTCAATACTTCCGGCTACTTAAGTCGCTCTGACGCAGGCATGCATTAGCCGCCACGTCGTGATTCATGGAGGAGTCAAAATGACGGAGCTCACATCAAAGCCGCTTCCTGCCTGCTCCCGGGAGGAAGCCGTTCATGAGAAGCGGGAGTCTTATTACGTACCCACGATGATGGCGGTGGATTTGTACTCTGGGTTAAAAGGGCAGCGGCTCCGCCCGTCCTCCGTTACGACCTCGCCCGCTTCGTCTCTCGCCAGCGTAAACGTGGACGTGTTCTGGGGACGGAAGGAGGAAGAAAGACGCGATCAGAGGGAGGCCAGGTGGCAGCCAAATGAGCGAGGCGAGGTTGGGCCGCAGGCGTCCAGCTCATTTCCTCCAGTAGGACAGACGCCGTATTCACCCAGCAGAGTGGAACATTTACACACTTTGGCTCAGTGTTTGGCTTCAGCTTTCTAGGAGAGTCCCTCCCGGATGACTGAGCCTCTCACCCCATCTCTAAGGGAGAACCCAGCCACCCCACGGAGGAAACTTATTTCGGCCAAGATCTCGTTCTTTCGGTCATGACCCAAAGCTCATGACCATAGATGAGGGTAGGAACGTAGATCGACTGGTAAATCGAGAGTTTCACTCTGGGTGATCTCGCAACACATATTTCACATACATTTCATAGAGTTACAGTCATAGTGGCATTCTTGCAGGATTGATAAATATTTCTTGAATGAGAGGTGGAAGCACAGTTCCCCTCTTTCACCAAGTCAACGATTGCGTGCAGCAACAGGTGTGGGAGGGGCAGCACTGCGTTACGGTCGGCTCTCGTCTGCATGCGGTTCGACGGCTCGAAGCACACTGCCGGTGGTCTTGGACACAGTTCACAAACGGATAAAAGACTAAACTTGTGATGGTTGAATACACAGCTAACTAGCTTGATTGTGATTTAGTTCTTTTCCTCCAGATTTTCTCAATTTCTTTAAAACTGGATGTTTGATCTCAGGATCCTTTGATGGCAATTTATTTTGTTTTTTAGGCAGTAAACGCATTAAACAGCATGTTCTTTGATGAACTTTGTCTTGAGTTCAGTAACAATAACTCTGGTTAGAGACGCATAAATGTCGGGAATCGTTCAATCGCTTCACATTTTTTGGGTCCAAAGCTCCAACCCTACTTGAGGAACCATTTTTTTTTTCCATTTCATAATCAATGGTGAGATTAAAGTGAGCACTCATAAAAAACAAAATGACATTATTGTTCTGCTAAGTGAATCTGTAGGTGGCTTGCACAAAAGATTTTCTAGCAAAACCCCCCAAAAAGCCAATTTTCTTTCAAAAATCATTTAAAGCCGAGTCATTCACACCAACAAATCTTCAAACTCACAACGGAATAGATTAAAAAGCGCTCAGTCAGAAATTTGATGGGGCATTTAATCACCAATCACTTCTAAATGTGACAACTTTTTTCAGCTGTAGAATGAAACTGACAATCCAGCGAAGGGTTACGGTAACATTATGGCCGTCAGTAATAAAGTTATTGACAGCCATATTGCTGTTTTATCCACATCTAAACAGCACTTAGATGTGGGTAAGTTGCAGCAACGACGACTTGTTCCCATGATCGGGTCCGACAGGAACATACAAATGGCTCGGGCCGGCCCTCTCCCGTCTCTTCCATATTAGATGTTTTACTCTGAGCTTGTTTTAGTTTGTGTCTGACATCCTGATTGTTTAGTGTGTCAGTGTCCTGTTACAGTTCTCCTAAAGTCCCCCGTGTCCGTCTGGACGAGCGCCTTGAAAAACAAACTATTCATCAGTGGTGATATCCGGCATCTCGGGGACTATATCGTTAGAAATGATTAGACGGAGACACACACACACACGGTTTTGTCGAGTGCTTCTGTAGACCTAAAGAGGACATACTTGCTGTTGGAATCCCAGTTCAGGGCCCAATGTCCTGCCAAGTCCTCTAGAATCCGAGCCACGGCGTGTTTCTCCTCCACTTTGACGTCAAAGCCGGGAGGATAATTCCCTCTTGTTTAAAAGCAGAGCAGTCTCCAAACTTAGCTGAAGCACTAACAGTAAAAGTTGATGTCATGTCTTCTGATGGTTGCCTTCACTCCTGCCGTACTTGATAAATCTATCTCCTTCATTCTAGGAGCTTCTGAAGCTCAGCAGGATTTACTTTTATGTGGAGAAAAATCCAACAAGGACTCAGAGGATAACAGGGACTGAATTTATCTTTAAAAAATGTCCAACTTCCAGTGTGCTACAGTGAAAGGAGGAAAAAGCTGTGTTTTTGCTATACGACAGATTTGTTGACCTCTGGATGTGAACAAAGGTCAAACTGAGAGATCGATACTTACTATGTAGGCACAGACGGGACTGAAGGCGTAGGTACCGCACACGTAGAGATGAGTGCTATTGAGCCGCAGGAGAATTTTGATGTAATTGAAGCAATCGGTCTGGATGAAAACAAAACAGAGAGAGCGGGAAACGCAGAAAGTCAAAACACATTTCAATAAGATGCTGAAGAGGCTGAAAAATCAGAAGGGGACGTTTACGTCTGAGAGCATCGTCTGAGAGTGGACGATGCGGCCAGGTTTCACACCTTACGTCTATATTCTACACTTTTACAGAGACATGCTTCCATTCCTGCCCAGTTTGATTTCTAAATTTATTTGTACAGCAAACAGGCTTTAAAAACGGAACCCGCAAAAACTGCAAGCTATTATGACGAGGCAGGGAAGAAAGGAGGGAGTAAGGATGGATGAACATACAGATAATAGATGGAAGGACAGATGATTTATAGATAAGAAAAAACGCCAATAGATAGATACTGAACAGTTTAATGGTGGGTGGATGAAAAAAAAAGAGCGATGGATGGATGAATTGACAGATTGATGAAAAAGAGGGATGATGGACAAATTAGTGAAAAATGGATGTATGGGAAAAAAGGAAAGAATGAATGCGTAAAAAGAGGGATGCAAGTATGAACGAATGGATAAAAGAAGAATTGATGGATAAAATAAGGGATAGATGAAAAAGAGGGATGGATTGGTGGAAGAGGGATGAATGGATAAAAACATCTGATAGATAGCAGACAGGTAATAAGTGGAGGACGAGATGGATGGACAACGGTGGATAAAAATGAGCGATCAATCAATCAAAGGATAAAAAAGCGATAGATGGAAATTAGACGAATGGAAACTACGTGGATGGATGGATAAATTGACATCCGGACAATGTGCCATCAGACAGTCTGAACAAAGGAAGAGTGATGAATGAACAGATAAAATGCTAATGACCTCCCATGCAAATCCAAAGCCAGACGACTTAAATCCTGCACTTCTGCAGACTTTCTCCATCACAGACCGTTTGACAGAAACTGTTCCTCAAACGCTGTTGGGAAAACCTGTCTGCTGTACAGAGCAGTTTGCCTGCAGAGCTTTGTGTAATACAGACAGAGCTGTGCACTGCAGCAGGAGGATTACAGAGGCTTCTCACCCAGGGACACAACAGCTGGCATGACAACAAGCTAACAGACAGACTGAAGAAGAAGAAGCTGTTCCCCGGGGAGCCTGCAGACTTGATGAATCTGTTTGTATCTGCTGGAAAGGTTTGTCAGCTCTCTGCTCATGTTATTGCCTCACATGTGAAACAAATAGCAAGGGGAGACCGAACACACGGGGAAGGGTACAAAAAGAAAAACAACAAGAAAAATTGTTCATCGTGACTGATTTTCTTACCTCCAAGTTCTTTCCTTTAAAGCTGCACTCGTCTCTTTTTCCAGCAGGAGTTCCCCACGTCAGCTGAGATGGGAGAAAAGGGAGGAAAAGCTGAGTAAGTCAAATAAAATAAGCGGTAACCAGAGATAATAGATGGATGGACCAGAACTCATGAACTTTGGCTCATCTGCAGGACACACATTCTGCAGTTTCTTAAAAAAAAAAAAAAACTTAAGTAGGAGGTTTTGACTACACAGGGAGAGTGCAGGTTTCACCAACCAAAAACCTAAAGACTATATAAGACCCATTCCTTCACAGATTTTAGACGTACGAACTTTGTCCAGCCAACTGGCCATACAGGCTAAAGAGCTAGCTGGTTAGGGTATGCTAGCAGTGAGTTACACTTGAGTCACAGAAAACAGTGACGACTGAGTGTGACTCGCACTTTTATCTGACAGGAAAAAAAAAAACAAAAAAAAAAAACAGACAAGACAAATAGTCCTGCCGTGACAAAATTTAAGACACTGATTAAGATATTCAAAATCAACTTACTATTTTAATTTTAAGGCCTTAATTTTAGATGAGGCCTTAAAATATCTTATCTAAAATTAAAGACATTTTAAGTCTTAAATTAAGACTTTAAAAGTTTTAAATTAAATAAAGTATTAGCTATTTCTCTTACTTATTAGCTATGTTTAGCATACTGAATGGAGTAAGTCAATTACAGACAACATGCTAGTGAGTGTTCATGGTAACATTAGCATTTTGGCTCAATTTGCTTATACACTAATTTTACATACTGTATGGTGCAAGTCCATGTTAATCAAAATGCTTGTGACTCCCCACAGGCTATTGGCTACAATTTAGATAAACTTAGCATTGACGCTAATTTTGAGCACCACAACGATGACGGGCACACTTTTCCCTTAAATTTCTTCAGGAATTTTCTAGGTTTGACTGTCAACCCGTTTAGCTCGCCGTTTTACTCTTACGTTCTTTTGCAGCTTGGTCTTGCTGATGTCCGAGAGGCTGAGGGCGAACAGCGCCTCCCTGGCTCCGACATACAGCATGTCGTCCTCCTGGCTCAGCAGCAGAGAGGTGTAATTGAAGACGCCACCCACCGAAAATCTCTTGGCCGATCTCTCCTTTGCATCTGGACAGAGAAGAAAGCAGACACACGCACACACACACAAAGGAGGAGACAGCAGATTATTATCAGAGAGAAGGGCAGAACAAAAAGTAACAGAAGGGTACAGAACATGTCCTGATGCTCAGAGTACAACCAGAACTCAAACGCTGTCAGTTTTATTGTTCTTCAGAGGGGATAAAGGACTAAAGATTTCCATCCGGTTCCCTTCTTTGTGGAGTTTTAATCTCATGTGCTCATTATTGCATGATAATACCCATCTGTTCCACCCACCAACAACCATCAAATGACCTCAAATCTGAATGGAGAGACACCTAAGAGAAAACGGCTTAAATCTCCTTGAACTTGTAGCTCTCGTTGCTCCATTTTGATAAAACCACTTGTTTTTCCATTTAGGAAGCACAAGAGAGTCTGAGCATCATGTTTCACTGTAGGTCCATGGAAGCACCTCTCCTTTAGTTTCATTTAAGACTGATATGATGGCAGTATCCGTCTCCAGCCCAGTGTCTCCAAACCTTTTGGTTTGACTAGTGAATGGCAACTTGCTGGATAAAAGACCACTCTGGACAAAGTACTCAACCCTTGTACTTGAGTAAAAGTACTGAGTGATGGCCAAACCTTACTCAACTACGAGTAAAAGTTGCTCAGTCACAACTCAAAGTTAAAATACCAATTACGTTTGAGCATACTTAAGTGTTCAAAAGTACAACTTAGATTTTCTATATTAAAGCATCGCTGTATCGTTTTCTCAGTGCTTTTACAGAACCTTGTAGTTTGCCGAAGTTTACACAACCTGAAAAAACCTCAGCATAAAAATGCAATAAAAATTTGCCACAATTTTTAACATTCTTTTAAAATGTCCCCAGACTCCAAAAAAGAAAGTAGTGTCTTAAAAACCATCAACAAATAAAACCTGGTTGTTATGGAGACCTGGTGACATCACGATCTTTATCAATAGTTCTCCAAAAGTGATCTCCTCTTTGTTTTGTTTTTTTCAGCTCCCTCTCCATTCTGCCAGTCCTCGGGAGCTGAATAAGTACCAATCATAAGCAGCTCAGAGAACTGGGTCCTCGTGTGGCGTAATAAACATACCCCAGGCAACCGGGAACCACCAATTATAAGTCACTAGAAACTCTGGTAAACTTTACTTTTAAGAGATAGTTAGTGGCACCAACAACTGGTGCAACCGGTGATTTTGTTGAATTATTCTGTGAGTGTCAGTGCAATTAAAGATAAAGTTATCTTAAGACTTTTTTACACAATTTTACTTGCACTGCCAATAAATTCAAAGTCCACATTCTGAATTTAAGAAGTAAAACAACTTTTTTTTCTTCTTCCACACTTTTAACCATCTGTGACATTTCCAGCTATGTTTCTGAACCACATTGTTTTTTGTTTTGCTGAAAAAAAGCAGTTTACCTTTAGATTACGTCCCGTCACATTTAATGTGCAAGTGGTTTTTCAACAAGACTAAATAAAAAGACCAACATGGTGTCACAAGAGTCCTAAAACATTCTTTACCCAAGAGTTGCACTGGGTGATTTTAGTCATTCAGGCATTAAATGAGCAGGACGTTGCGTCTCTCCATCTATTGTTTGTCATACTTCTAAACTGTTTGCAATTTAGGGCTGTCTTTGTAAATGTTTGTCTCTTCCTGCTTATTCCAAACATTCAAAATGCACTCCATGGCCTCTCTGTGCCAAAAATAAAAAAATAAAATGGTGGTGGTCACAAACTCCACGTGTTTATCCACATAAGATTACGAGCTTCTACCCAGGCCTGTAAAAGCTAATATCTGCCACAATTAAGCCACTTACAATCCTCCCACCCACCGCCCCCAAACTCCCAGTGAACAGCCAGAAAACCAGTTCACATCTCAACTATTCTGATGGCAAGAAAGAAAAACACAAAAGCAAAAAAAAAAAAGAAACCAAGCCCCACGTTTATCGTCAACGCCCCAGGTGATGCATTGGGCCGTAATGCAAATAGAGGCAGAAAACCGCAATAAATGTTTACAGCCCGCGACGTAAACTTCTCAACGTGCTCACAAATGGTTCATCTTGCACTCGAGGCGGTTTGGCAGATGATCATCCTTCCCTCTGTGGGAGTGAAAGCCAGCTGCGTGAGCCGCATCTCGTCCAGATTCAAAACGCTGGGCCCTTTCCACATCAACAAACCCTTATTCTCTTTTAAAATCGCAGTGACATCTGGAGTCAATCAGGATGGGGGCCTGCCACTAAAAATCAAGTCGCAGAGGGGGAAAAAAGAAAGAAAGGAAAAAAAAAATCTGAAAAAAAAAGAAGAAACTCTTGTCACTGGTGGGTCCTTCAGGACACAAGTCTTCCTGCATGGAGAAAGGTAAAAAGGTAAAAGTAACACGATTAAAGTGTTCGTAAATGCTCATAAAGATGCGTATCCTAAGACTTTGTGGACACTCGGCAGACAAAGGAGGGCCATCTCTCCTCCCAACATGGGGACATATCATGGCCCGACTCAAGGCTCCTAAGGGTTTGGGACATTCGCTGGAACCAAAAGGCAGCCTCTCCTTGGCATATTAAAACTCTCTGACATAAATCACGGTGACAGTCGTTCAGGCAGACAATGGAATAACGAGCACTGGAGAGCAAACTCATGAAACTTTTACTCAGAGGGCAGACAAAGAGTATTTATCAGGGGGTGGATGGGTCTGAGGGAGTTGTGGTAACCGGGATGATTGGGCTGAGAGCTTGACCTATGAAAAACAGAGTATGCACACCGGACAAAAAGGGAATCCAAGAAGGGGGAAAAAAACCTTAGAATGTCAAGCAGTAAGAAATGTCAAGATGCAGCCAGATCTGCCAAAGAGGTTATCTTTTGAGTTTTTTTTCATGCTATAATGCAGTGGAGTACCTCAATGTAGCATCTATGGATATAGACGGTTTCACACTCAAACTCGATTTCCATTCATCACCCAGTGGTTTAGTCAGCTGGCTGTCAGCAAGTCAGGCTCTCAGTTTCTGCCAGGGATCATCACACCTACCATCAACACGGCTGCCTTATTGTCTGTGTTTATGTAGTAAAGTGGCAGGCATCCCCAGTCCTACGAATTACATTGTGAGCATCAAACAGAGGAAAATTAGTTGAAGAAATGTGGGATAAAATTTCAAGGTTGCAAACCCCCGATACGCTGTAGACTAGAAACACTCCAGAGGTTTGGTTTGGGAGATGATCTGACCCGTTGCGTTTGCCCACTTCATCTCTAATCCTCTTAGAGTGTCAACGTAAAGGTGAACTGGCATCTCATAAAAGAGTGCCAGTCTGCAGAGAAATGCATACAAACACACGGCAGAATGAGGATAAAAACTTTTTTTTTTAAAAAGGGAGTAGGATAATTCCACCCCCTCCTTTTCCAGAGTTTAACAGCGGATAAAAGGCGGGGTGATGGCTTGGCAGCATGATAGGTGTTACTCTTGCCAGGACTCTAAGGGCCGAGTGTAAACATTCCCCAGATTTACTAGGGCAGAGTGAGCTGAGTCACAAGGCAACTGGGTAACAAGGGCAAAGAGGTTCACTTCGAGCGAGGCTGTGAAAACCAAATCCAGAACGCAACTCCTTCAGATGGGAAGACAGAAAATATACAAACAACAAAAACTAGAATTGGTAATCTGCAATCCAAGGCTACAATGGCCTACACAGGCTCAGGCTGACATGATTTGACAACAGCCCTGACAAAAGAAGCCAACATCAAGGCCATCAAGTCATTGTTATTTGTTGGGGAGTGCAGGAGACAGGGAGCGAGACCAGTCGTAGTATAAATCCAGTTACTTTAGGACATCAAGGCATTTGCGGAGCCAGAGGGGTGGCAGGGGTGGCATTTGCCACCCCCAACAGAGCCCTTGTCACCCCTACTGCCACCCCACTGGAAATGGTAATTTTAAAATATAATACTTATGAGATCGGCAAAGGTTTGCCAGGAAAAGTGAAATTTCCGACTGTCCCTGAAGGCAGCCCGTTGCAGTAGCAGCCTACATGCTGCTCACTGGCGTTGTTCATTGGTTCCTGCTTGATCCAAAACACACCCGCGGCTTTAGAGTCCAGCGTCGAGGAGTTTAGCTGGCAGAGTCTCCTGAATTTTGTGATATCTATAGATATGTTGTATCTATAGATAGACAGACAGACAGATATTGTCTGTAATTTTCTTTATGAGTAAAATTCAGTAATCGTACATTAAATGAAGGTTTTCTCCGGGTGCTCCGGTTTCCCTACAAAAAAGATAGACAGATAAATAGATAGATTTCTATTTATTGATAGAAATCTATAGATATCTATATCTATATAGATATATCTATATATAGATAGATCTATGTATATCTATAGATCTGTAGATAAATAGATCTAGATAGATCTACCTTAATAGATTATATACCTAGTTAGCTAGATAGAGCTATCCAGATGGATATCTCTTGACCTATAGATAGATCTATCTGGATAGATACATCATCTAGATCTATCTATACATAGATCTAGACAGATCAATATCTATTTATCTAGAAAGATAGATGGATAGATATAGATCTATAGCTAGATTGCTCTACATAGATCTCTTGGTATATAGATATCTATCTAGATTTTTATCTGATCGATCTAAAAAGATCAGTCTATCAATAACATTTATTTGACAGGCTGTGCATAAGACTGACATGACATCTGTCATGAACATGGAGAAGACTTTATGAATGTTTACCACTGTTGTCATGAAGTGTCAGTCGGTAAATGACACTTTAATGCAAAGCTGCATTAAAAGTGTTGCGTTATTCTGAAATGCATCCTCTAAATTATGACAAAAATACAATTAAAATAATATCAGAAAGCTTCCAATGCAATGAACAAGAGTGTACATCCTCTGCAGTCTGGAAGAATTGTTTCATACTGACTTTGAGTCAATAGGGCACATGACTTTCAAGCTATTGAAGAAAAAAATATACTTTTTAATATTATAATTATTAAAATATTGAGTACGACTTAAAAAAGGGAGCAGAGCATCTCGTGTAACAGCATAAATTTGGTGTCAGTTGATCGCTCGACTGCTGCGCCTCAGCTGCTTCGGTTCAAAATAATAATACGTTGTAAAACCAGGTCATTCAGGAAGGCCTACACTAAATATTTTTCCTCACCTAATAAATTTATTCTAATCAATTTTTTGCCAAAGATTAATGATAAATATGACAAAGTGCAGAAGGAAAAGAAGACATTATAAAATTAAATGCATATTATACAGATGGGTTTTCAAAAGAACAATTGTTTTACTGTCAATTAGCTTCACTGACATTTTTTAACTTTTGGGTATATTTAAAGCTTGGCAAATAATAAAATAAGTTATCTTAATATTTAGGGAAATCATTTTTATTTTACCAAAACAGGACAATCATTATTTGATTTATTGCAGAACTATATGCTGATTAAATAACAAATAAATAAATACATTAAGATCTGATACTGGGACCAATTTTAAGAACCAAGGACCTGCAGCAGGTGGAGACGATACTTGGTTGAAGCGTGCTTGTTGTCTGTTACCCACTGAAATGCATGAATTGAACAATAGGGAAATAATAAATTGGAGCCTCAATTGGTTAATCTGTACAGACAAAAATTGATTAAACTTGGGTTAATGCTTCTTTATCTCTTGCTTTAATATCCATCTCTGTTAACCAGACCAGAAGTTTCACTCCCAATGAGCTCTAGACAGGATGACCAATGACTGGACCAAACTGCCTGGACTGACAGGTGATATACACTTTAGTTCCTGCGTGACTCGCCGACCAGCTGAGGGCCCACACCTTCAAGGAAGAACCACCTGCACCCCGGGTCCAGTGGGTGTGTCTCAAGGTCGTGAAGAGAAAGTGGTCTGACCCTCGCTTCACAGACTCTACCAAGTCGTGGGAGGAACATCGCGCACGGTCCGACTGAAGGGGAAAGGAGAGACCTGGTTCCACTGGAGCCAGAGCCCAGCAGCCAAGGAGCCACAATATTCACTACAGATTGTCCAGGACAGGGGTAGGCAACTCCAGGCCTCGAGAGCCGGTCTCCTGCAACTTAGATGTGTTTTTACTTCAACACACCTGAGTCAAATAATGGGGTCATTAGCAGAACTCTGGAGAACTTGACTGCATTTAGGAGGTGATTCAGCTATTTGAATCAGCTGTGTTGGACCAGGGAGACATCTAAAAGTTGCAGGAGACTGGCTCTCGAGGCCTGGAGTTGCCTACCCAGGCCTATTTTCCTACAAAATAGAGTGAATGATGTGAAACACATGTAAAAAAGCACATGTGTGTGATTTTGTGGTAAACTCATGTATTACATGTGATGAACAAGTAATACACACGGTACACAAATGGGAACGTTTGAGAATACTACAGTATAGAGTGAAATGATGAAGATTGCATGACTGCAGTCTGGATAAATGAATGTCTAAATGAGACACAGCCACAGTTTAACCTGAGTTCATCAAACACTTTTCCTCATCAAAAACATCTTTTGATGAGGAAAACACTGTTGAGCAGATTTAATGGGAAACTGGGTGATTGTGTTTTGCACATTGTTAAGCCTTTATCAATTACAGCCATATTGGCTGAAGCTAGTCTAAATGGTTGGAAAAATGTCTCAATATGAATGAATTGATTTGGAAATGTTTTGATGGTTTGAAACATCTCCTTCACTAGAAAGCATGAATCACTTCAGAGCTTTTCCTGGTTACCATAGCAATAGCAACTAATGTCACACTTCTACCTAACTGATGATGTCACTAGGATCCCATGCTTTGTATCAAAGGTTGTATGACATCACCTCTGAAGCCTCTTAAATAGTGATGCGTGTGTTCTAGAGTCATATGTGCAGAACCCCAGAGATTGATAGTTTCAACATGATGGCTAAGAAGTTAGAAAAAGAAACACACGAGTTAACAAAAAGGCTGCTGCCTTTCAACAAAAAACGGTAGACCTAACTTAAATCAACATTCCCAATTTGTAGGGAAGGACAATTATTTGGATACTTTGTTGGAAAAGTTGCCTAGTCTTCCAAAATATTTAGAACAACAAAGGAAAGAGGAAGAAAAACTGAAGAAAGAGGAAGAACAACGGAAGAAAAAAGAAGAACGACGGAAGAAAAAAGAAGCAAAAGAGAAAAAACCTGAAACAGCTGACTCCTCCTCCACCTCCGACTCTGATTCGAGCAAAAGCTCCTGCTCCACTTCCAGCTCCATTTCAGAAGAGGGAATCGATATTAAGACCGCGATTGAACTGGACCAAGAACTCAGGAGAAAAATTGATTATAAAAATAAACTGGAAGCCTTAGTTAAAAAAGGAGAGGAACAGAAGAAAAGGACTGGAAAACTATTTATTTACGAAAAAGAATTGATCATTTGGAGAGAAGAACAGAGGAAGAAAATCATCAAAGAAACAAGAAGACAGAAGGAAAAACTATCAGAGCCGCTTAAAAAGACAAAACGAGACGTTTTTGATTTGGCCAGATCTGAAGTTGTGAAAAACACAACTTCAGATCTGCCAAAGATGCTTTAGAGGGACAAAAGTTTTATAAGGACATGGCTCCACAGAGGATTCCCCAAAGGTTCCTTGATGAACAGGAGAGAAAAAAGAAAGCTGAAATGCAAAAATCTTTGACTGCTGCTTGGGATGATCAAGTTGAATACAAACGGCAAGAAGATAGAAATGGAGAAGATGAAAAAGCAGGAGTTGCATTCCTTGATGGAATCGGACCGGCTGCATAGGTTGGAAGAAATTGAGAAAAAGAAGGAGAAGCAGCAGAGATTCAGCACCCAGGAGAAGACTAAACCAATCATTAGGGAGGAAATTAGAAGACAGAGAGAAATATTTCAGAGTGTTGGTGGCCCAAAGGAAGGCTTCCAGTCCAAATTGGTACAACACAAGAGAGTGAGAGCAGATTTCCTGAACTGGTCCCATCTCCAGAGGACAGTAAAAATGTTGCTCATAAAAAGCCAGTTCATCACAAAGTTCAGGAGACTCTGCCAGCAGCAGCACCAGAGAGAAGTGGATCCAAGTCCCTTGTGGGAAGAAGAACGGGACATTCCGCTGACAAACCGGATGTGCATGCTGGCCACAAACCGGATGTCCATTTTGGTTACAAACCTTATGTGAATTCATATCGCAAACCTGATGTCTATTCTCCTGAGCTAGAAGAGATGCGTTCGAATGACAAACTTGATGTGCTTTCTCTTGAGAAACCTGATGGACATCCTACTCACAAACATCACCGGCATTCTACTGAAAAACATCACAGACATTCTACTCACAGACATCGCGTGCCTTGTACTCGCTTGTATTTTGGGCAAAATCCTCACGACGTTCTTTGGCATCGTACTGACGAACATGACGGGGATCCTAGTCACGGACATTATGTGGATCCTATTGACAACCATGATGACGTAAAAACCAGCAATCCTTCACTCAGTTATGAGAAAGTTAGCAGTACTGAGCCTGTCACACTTCCCTCACTGAAATCCAAGACTGTGCGCTTCCATGACAATTCCCCAAAGAGTAGCAAGAGGGTAAAATTCCCATCTCTTCCCTGAATCGACTGAATGATGTTTGTCAGCTGGCCAAGGAGTGCGACCTAAGTGGTTCAACTTTGAACTGACATCTTTTGTGAGATTGTTCGTCAGCTAGGTTAGACATATATTAGCAAACATAAGTAAGTATAATAGGTTTTCGCTGGTGCTCCAGTTTCCCTACAAAAACAACAGAAAGGTACATAGATGGGTTGATAAGATATTGTCTGTAATTTTCTTTATTACTAAAATTAAGTAATCGTACTTTAAATAAAGGTTTTCTCCGGGCACTCCGGTTTCCCTACAAAAATGGTGGATAGATAGTCAAAACAGACAGATCAATAGATATCTATCTATAGATCTAAAGATATGTATCCATCTGTCTATAGATAGACAGACAGACAGATATTGTCTGTAATTTTCTTTATTAGTGAAATAAAGTAATCATACTTTAAATAAAGATTTTCTCCGGGTACTCCGGTTTCCCTAAAAAAACAATAGACAGACAGATAAATAGATTTCTATCCATCTATAGATAGAAATCTATAGATATATCTATAGATATCTATATTATGTAGATATATAGATATTTATATATCTATAAATATCTATCTATATAGATATAAATATATCTATAGCTATATCTATATAGCTATAGATATATCTATATTTATATAGATCTATAGCTCAAGATAGACAGATCTCTAAAGATAGATCTATGTAAATCTATCTATAGATCTGTAGATAGATAGACAGACCAACAGATAAATGGATACATAAGATATATTTATAGATTTAGATAGATTGATCTACCTTAATAGATCTATCTATCTAGTTAGCTAGATAGAGCTATCCAGATCTATCTATAGATCCAGATGGATAGATAGATATCTCTTGATAGATCTATCTGGATAGATTCATCATCTAGATCTATCTATACATAGATATAGATAGATCAATATCTATTTATCTGGAAAGATAGATGGATAGATAGATATAGATCTATAGCTAGATTGCTCTACATAGATCTCTTGGTAGATAGATATCTTTTTATCTAGATTTTATCTGATCGATCTAAAAAAGATCAGTCTCAATAACATTTATTTGACATCCTGTGCATAAGACTGACATGACATCTGTCATGAACATGGAGAAGACTTTATGAATGTTTACCACTGTTGTCATGAAGTGTCAGTCGGTAAATGACACTTTAATGCAAAGCTGCATTAAAAGTGTTGCGTTATTCTGAAATGCATCCTCTAAATTATGACAAAAATACAATTAAAATAATATCAGAAAGCTTCAAATGCAATGAACAAGAGTGTACATCCTCTCTGCAGTCTGGAAGAATTGTTTCATACTGACTTTGAGTCAATAGGGCACATGACTTTCAAGCTATTGAAGAAAAAATATAATTTTTAATATAATTATTAAAATTTTTGAATATGACTTAAAAAAGGGAGCAGAGCGTCTCGTGTAATAGCATGAATTTGGTGTCAGTTGATCGCTCGCAGCAGGTGGAGACGATACTTGGTTGAAGCGTGCTTGTTGTCTGTCACCCACTGAAATGCATGAATTGAACAATAGGGAAAGAATAAATTGGAGCCTCAATTGGTTAATCTGTACAGACAAAAATTGATTAAACTTGGGTTAATGCTTCTTTATCTCTTGCTTAATATCCATCTCTGTTAACCAGACCAGAAGTTTCACTCCCAATGAGCTCTAGACAGGATGACCAATGACTGGACCAAACTGCCTGGACTGACAGGTGATATACACTTTAGTTCCTGCGTGACTCGCCGACCAGCTGAGGGCCCACACCTTCAAGGAAGAACCACCTGCACCCCGGGTCCAGTGGGTGTGTCTCAAGGTCGTGAAGAGAAAGTGGTCTGACCCTCGCTTCACAGACTCTACCAAGTCGTGGGAGGAACATCGCGCACGGTCCGACTGAAGGGGAAAGGAGAGACCTGGTTCCACTGGAGCCAGAGCCCAGCAGCCAAAAAGCCACAATATTCACTACAGATTGTCCAGGACAGGGGTAGGCAACTCCAGGCCTGGAGAGCCGGTCTCCTGCAACTTAGATGTGTTTTTACTTCAACACACCTGAGTCAAATAATGGGGTCATTAGCAGAACTCTGGAGAACTTGACTGCATTTAGGAGGTGATTCAGCTATTTGAATCAGCTGTGTTGGACCAGGGAGACATCTAAAAGTTGCAGGAGACTGGCTCTCGAGGCCTGGAGTTGCCTACCCAGGCCTATTTTCCTACAAAATAGAGTGAATGATGTGAAACACATGTAAAAAAGCACATGTGTGTGATTTTGTGGTAAACTCATGTATTACATGTGATGAACAAGTAATACACACGGTACACAAATGGGAACGTTTGAGAATACTACAGTATAGAGTGAAATGATGAAGATTGCATGACTGCAGTCTGGATAAATGAATGTCTAAATGAGACACAGCCACAGTTTAACCTGAGTTCATCAAACACTTTTCCTCATCAAAAACATCTTTTGATGAGGAAAACACTGTTGAGCAGATTTAATGGGAAACTGGGTGATTGTGTTTGCACATTGTTAAGCCTTTATCAATTACAGCCATATTGGCTGAAGCTAGTCTAAATGGTTGGAAAAATGTCTCAATATGAATGAATTGATTTGGAAATGTTTTGATGGTTTGAAACATCTCCTTCACTAGAAAGCATGAATCACTTCAGAGCTTTTCCTGGTTACCATAGCAATAGCAACTAATGTCACACTTCTACCTAACTGATGATGTCACTAGGATCCCATGCTTTGTATCAAAGGTTGTATGACATCACCTCTGAAGCCTCTTAAATAGTGATGCGTGTGTTCTAGAGTCATATGTGCAGAACCCCAGAGATTGATAGTTTCATCATGATGGTAAGAAGTTAGAAAAAGAAACGCACGAGTTAACAAAAAGGCTGCTGCCTTTCATTACAACAAAAAACGGTAGACCAAACTTAAATCAACATTCCCAATTTGTAGGGAAGGACAATTATTTGGATACTTTGTTGGAAAAGTTGCCTAGTCTTCCAAAATATTTAGAACAACAAAGGAAAGAGGAAGAAAAACTGAAGAAAGAGGAAGAACAACGGAAGAAAAAAGAAGAACGACGGAAGAAAAAAGAAGCAAAAGAGAAAAAACCTGAAACAGCTGACTCCTCCTCCACCTCCGACTCTGATTCGAGCAAAAGCTCCTGCTCCACTTCCAGCTCCATTTCAGAAGAGGGAATCAATATTAAGACAGCGATTGAAACTGGACCAAGAACTCAGGAGAAAAATTGATTATAAAAATAAACTGGAAGCCTTAGTTAAAAAAGGAGAGGAACAGAAGAAAAGGACTGGAAAACTATTTATTTACGAAAAAGAATTGATCATTTGGAGAGAAGAACAGAGGAAGAAAATCATCAAAGAAACAAGAAGACAGAAGGAAAAACTATCAGAGCCGCTTAAAAAGACAAAACGAGACGTTTTTGATTTGGCCAGATCTGAAGTTGTGAAAAAACACAACTTCAGATCTGCCAAAGATGCTTTAGAGGGACAAAAGTTTTATAAGGACATGGCTCCACAGAGGATTCCCCAAAGGTTCCTTGATGAACAGGAGAGAAAAAAAGAAAGCTGAAATGCAAAAATCTTTGACTGCTGCTTGGGATGATCAAGTTGATACAAACGGCAGAACAAGATAGAATGGAGAAGATGAAAAAGCAGGAGTTGCATTCTTTAATGGAATCGGACCGGCTGCATAGGTTGGAAGAAATTGAGAAAAAGAAGGAGAAGCAGCAGAGATTCAGCACCCAGGAGAAGAAAACCAATCATTAGGGAGGAAATTAGAAGACAGAGAGAATATTTCAGAGTGTTGGTGGCCCAAAGGAAGGCTTCCAGTCCAAACTGGTACAACACAAGAGTGAGAGCAGGTTTCCTGAACTGGTCCCATCTCCAGAGGACAGTAAAAATGTTGCTCATAAAAAGCCAGTTCATCACAAAGTTCAGGAGACTCTGCCAGCAGCAGCACCAGAGAGAAGTGGATCCAAGTCCCTTGTGGGAAGAAGAATGGGACATTCCGCTGACAAACCGGATGTGCATGCTAGCCACAAACCGGATGTCCATTTTGGTTACAAACCTCACGTAAATTCATATCGCAAACCTGACGTCTATTCTCCTGAGCTAGAAGAGATGCGTTCGAATGACAAACTTGATGTGCTTTCTCTTGAGAAACCTGATGGACATCCTACTCACAAACATCACCGGCATTCTACTGAAAAACATCACAGACATTCTACTCACAGACATCGCGTGCCTTGTACTCGCTTGTATTTTGGGCAAAATCCTCACGACGTTCTTTGGCATCGTACTGACGAACATGACGGGGATCCTAGTCACGGACATTATGTGGATCCTATTGACAACCATGATGACGTAAAAACCAGCAATCCTTCACTCAGTTATGAGAAAGTTAGCAGTACTGAGCCTGTCACACTTCCCTCACTGAAATCCAAGACTGTGCGCTTCCATGACAATTCCCCAAAAAGTAGCAAGAGGGTAAAATTCCCATCTCTTCCCTGAATCGACTGAATGATGTTTGTCAGCTGGCCAAGGAGTGCGACCCAAGTGGTTCAACTTTGAACTAACATCTTTGTGAGATTGTTCGTCAGCTAGGTTAGACATATATTAGCAAACATAAGTAAGTATAATAGGTTTTCGCTGGGTGCTCCAGTTTCCCTACAAAAACAACAGAAAGGTACATAGATGGGTTGATAAGATATTGTCTGTAATTTTCTTTATTACTAAAATTAAGTAATCGTACTTTAAATAAAGGTTTTCTCCGGGCACTCTGGTTTCCCTACAAAAATGGTGGATAGTCAAGACAGACAGATCAATAGATATCTATCTATAGATCTAAAGATATGTATCTATCTGTCTGTAGATAGACAGACAGACAGATATTGTCTGTAATTTTCTTTATTAGTGAAATAAAGTAATAATACTTTAAATAAAGATTTTCTCCGGGTACTCCGGTTTCCCTAAAAAAACAATAGACAGACAGATAAATAGATTTCTATCCATCTATAGTTAGAAATCTATAGATATATCTATAGATATCTATATATATGTAGATATATAGATATTTATATATCTATAAATATCTATCTATATAGATATAAATATATCTATAGCTATATCTATATAGCTATAGATATATCTATATTTATATAGATCTATAGCTCAAGATAGACAGATCTCTAAAGATAGATCTATGTAAATCTATCTATAGATCTGTAGATAGATAGACAGACCAACAGATAAATGGATACATAAGATATATTTATAGATTTAGATAGATTGATCTACCTTAATAGATCTATCTATCTAGTTAGCTAGATAGAGCTATCCAGATCTATCTATAGATCCAGATGGATAGATAGATATCTCTTGATAGATCTATCTGGATAGATTCATCATCTAGATCTATCTATACATAGATATAGATAGATCAATATCTATTTATCTGGAAAGATAGATGGATAGATAGATATAGATCTATAGCTAGATTGCTCTACATAGATCTCTTGGTAGATAGATCTTTTTATCTAGATTTTTATCTGATCGATCTAAAAAGATCAGTCTATCAATAACATTTATTTGACAGGCTGTGCATAAGACTGACATGACATCTGTCATGAACATGGAGAAGACTTTATGAATGTTTACCACTGTTGTCATGAAGTGTCAGTCGGTAAATGACACTTTAATGCAAAGCTGCATTAAAAGTGTTGCGTTATTCTGAAATGCATCCTCTAAATTATGACAAAAATACAATTAAAATAATATCAGAAAGCTTCAAATGCAATGAACAAGAGTGTACATCCTCTCTGCAGTCTGGAAGAATTGTTTCATACTGACTTTGAGTCAATAGGGCACATGACTTTCAAGCTATTGAAGAAAAAATATAATTTTTAATATAATTATTAAAATTTTGAATATGACTTAAAAAAGGGAGCAGAGCGTCTCGTGTAATAGCATGAATTTGGTGTCAGTTGATCGCTCGCAGCAGGTGGAGACGATACTTGGTTGAAGCGTGCTTGTTGTCTGTCACCCACTGAAATGCATGAATTGAACAATAGGGAAAGAATAAATTGGAGCCTCAATTGGTTAATCTGTACAGACAAAAATTGATTAAACTTGGGTTAATGCTTCTTTATCTCTTGCTTTAATATCCATCTCTGTTAACCAGACCAGAAGTTTCACTCCCAATGAGCTCTAGACAGGATGACCAATGACTGGACCAAACTGCCTGGACTGACAGGTGATATACACTTTAGTTCCTGCGTGACTCGCCGACCAGCTGAGGGCCCACACCTTCAAGGAAGAACCACCTGCACCCCGGGTCCAGTGGGTGTGTCTCAAGGTCGTGAAGAGAAAGTGGTCTGACCCTCGCTTCACAGACTCTACCAAGTCGTGGGAGGAACATCGCGCACGGTCCGACTGAAGGGGAAAGGAGAGACCTGGTTCCACTGGAGCCAGAGCCCAGCAGCCAAGGAGCCACAATATTCACTACAGATTGTCCAGGACAGGGGTAGGCAACTCCAGGCCTGGAGAGCCGGTCTCCTGCAACTTAGATGTGTTTTTACTTCAACACACCTGAGTCAAATAATGGGGTCATTAGCAGAACTCTGGAGAACTTGACTGCATTTAGGAGGTGATTCAACTATTTGAATCAGCTGTGTTGGACCAGGGAGACATCTAAAAGTTGCAGGAGACTGGCTCTCGAGGCCTGGAGTTGCCTACCCCTGGTCTAGAAGGTCTCTGGCCCCAGCTTGGCATGCAGCTGGATATCTGGCCCCAACACGCTGAGTCCTTGGATTCAGGTTTCCGAAGTCATCGGATCCAGAGGCATAAAAAACCCTCTTCTGGTGACCCACATGCGCACAGGTAGATCACCTGAGTTGTAAAACCGTTACAGAGGTTACGTCTTCTGAGGTCCACGGCTAGTGGAACACGTCTTCTTTGATCCATGTTCTTAAACTCACCGTAAATCCAGAGGCTCAGTGAGCAACGAACACTTAGTTGAACACCTGAGTTTACTAAACCCTGCAAGTAATTTGGATTTCCTGAGGATTTGGAGCCAGTTTTATTCATTTATTTTTGAGAATTTGTTTTTGGTCATATTCTGGGCTCTGAGTTTACATTTACATGTTCACTGTTCCATAGTGCCGTTTAACGTCTTGTTTGGTCATGGCAAATCTTTGTTAAATAAACCATTTTAATTTGAGTGTGTGTGAGAAAATATTTGTTTCCTTTCGCTCATAATTTGTATATGGACCCCTCTCATAAAGCCTTGGAAAAAAAAGTCTAGCTCCACCACAGCATCAAGGGCGTATTGGCAAACAATACAAAGAAGCAGAACTGTTTCATTCCGCTTGACTTAAATAAAAACAGAATGCAAAAACAGATAAAGTCAGAATAAAACAGGTCAGTTTTGTATTTATTTTATCATGATTTAAGTGAAAAGGAAGAAAAATGAGACATGGTCTCTTATGTATATTTTGTACTAGGCCCCAGTGAGTCTGACACTCCTAAATGAAATCTAACGGATGCTTAAAAAAAAAAAAAAGAAAGAAGGAAAAAAAAAAAAAAAGACCTAAATCAGTCAAATTTCTCTACTTTGGTCCATGGTCAGACTTTATGGTGTGATTGATGGAAATAAATCCTGGAAGAAAGAAGGAGGCTGCAAAATCTAAATGTTGGAAAGGACCGCCTCCATCTTGCCTGAAAGAGCTTCAGCTACTTTACAAAGAACATGGGTTAAAAAAACAACAAAAAAAAAAACATTCAGATGAGCAAAGATGTTCCTGCTGTCTGAAGGCAGGCTCTTTTTCTTTAAGGAAATGGCAATGCTTCCCAGAGCTACAGCCTCAGGCACCCGTCCACCCATGTCCCATGTTTGTTTTTTGTCGCTTGTTTTTTTGAATGAGCGATGCTGAAATACATTTTGTTGTGCTTTTGTGTGACGACAATAAAATCTGATTCTCTGTGTAGCCAAAGTCAACTTATTGACTCCAGGAGGTTGAATACTAATGACTGCTGAAGTTTTTTTCTTGTTAATAAGCAAAAAAAAAAAAAAAAAAAAAATCTTTGCATCAAACTCTTTCCACTTCACAATAATCCACCACTAATAAAATATGTTGATGCTTGTGCTTGCAATATGAACAAAATGTACGTTTGTTTCCATTCTGTTTATATGCGATAGCATGTGAATTTATGCCAGCCATAATAAAGAGATAATAATAAGCAGAGGCCAAGGCTGAGCTGTGTCCAGTGATTCCTAACAGGATTATATTTCAGAAATGTGTTAACGGTGCCAAAGGGCAACAAGAGTAGAGACCCCATCAAGGCAATCAGGAAAAAAAAAACATGAAGTAGGTGTTTGTTGAAAATGTTATGGCTAAGAGACTTAAAGCCTAAAGTGAGCATGAAGTCAGTGCTTCACAAAAACAAGGTGAGGACACATCCTGCATGTGGTGTGGTATTCTGTAATTAAAGGCTTTCAGGTCTCACTCATGCACCCTGAGACGGCGTGCACCCACGCGACACTGCACCTGAAAGCTTACAAAATCTTTGATGCAACATTGGTGAGACAGAGAGTCACTCTGTGTTGTCTTGGGTGAGCTGTTTAAACAAATATGGTGACCCTAAAGGCACAAAGACGGAAAGATGGTATAATTTTCTCACTAGCAACGCATAACAAACACGTCTGCGCTTGTTGTGTGTCGGGAAAATCCTCAGACTTTTTACTTTTGTCAAATCTTTTCACAGGGGCTGGTAAATATTGTCCTGAAAGGTTTGTTTACCTCAATGAAAGTCCTGCTTTACAGTTATGGCAGTCGGCACAAACTGTTCCATCCTTTATGAAGCCAAGAACGCACTGCGTCAACTGGAGTGAATGGGACCAATTGAAGAATGCAATGTTTCCTGAAAGGAGACTTCGGAAGAAGGCAACTGGTGATGAACATGCAGTTAGATAAATGTACAAAAAAAAAATAGATTCGAAGCCACATAGAAGCTGTTTGGGCCTGGCACCAAGATGTCAACTTGGATCGTGCTCATAGTGGGACATCTATGAGTTGTCCCATCTCACTGGTGGTCTTTGACAATTATGTGCATGTATTTAGCAGGCAAACAGCCCTGGGCACACTAAACGACCAACTACTGGCCTGACTGGACTCCACTCCAGTCATCAGGTGTCTGGAGTGTCATTTAAAAATCCAAGGCTGCCAGTATTCATTTGGATGCTCCAAAAAAGTTTATTTTTCTTTATTTTTTTTAAGTGTAGCAAAGGGTTTATGACTAGCTTTTATTTTGTCCAGTCATAGCCAACATCATTTATCCCCTCCTCCGGTGTGACTGACTCTCACTAAACAGGAAGACCATCAGGGTAAGTCTGACAGTGCGGCAGCTAAGCATGTTTCTGTTAAGGAAATGGATCACCTGCCAGGGTCAGTCCCAGAACATCCCTCTCACATCACCCCGCCTGAGATGTCCACACAACAACAAGGCCAGAGTGTGTGCAGAGACGTAAACACAAGAGGACACTTAAAGACTCACTCAATAAATAAATAAATAATGCATCCTGAAAGATATGCAACAATTGAGGAAGGATGTCTAGCGCAAATTCATTGTTTTACCAGCAGCATCTATAGAGGAAAATGCCATTAGCATGACTGAGGACACTTGAGAATTGTGCTTAATGAATTACATTATAGTATTTCTACAGCTCAGCCAAGTGTTTCAGAGCAGGGAAATGAAGCCATACGTCTAGATGCTACTAAAGTCCCCGTTGGCTTAAACATCGTTACAGACGGTTTCTCTGCAGCCGTGGACTCCCCTCGTTGTACTCTACAAGTCAAAGTCCATTTGTTGACTTTTCGGCTTCCAGTTTGAGAAGAGCCCCTCACTTTTGGACTGGCATGTTAAAGGTCTTTGAAGTGGTGCCACATCATCCAAACACAGTCCTCTGCCATGTTTCCATCTGTATGTGAAGTCCCTGGAGAGGCTCTTGATGAGAAGAGCAGCCTGAAGTTGCTCCATCTCTCCACTCACCCACAGCGTTGACTGAGGAGGAAAAGTGTCCCAACACATGGATTTATACTCTTTGCTGACGGTTTACCTCGCCTTACACACAGCTTTAGCTAAATGGCTGCTTTATCAAATGGCCCTTTCCCTGCTACATTTAATTCCTGAAGCTATGAGGACCCAAATGAGTGAAGGATCACTGGATTAGTCAACATCTTTGTGGATTATGGCAGCAAAACGTCTCCAAGGGAAGGCCAGTTGCTGCCACTTTAAAGAAAAATTGCCCCGTTAATGGGGTCTTTTGGATACATCTCCAGTATTCTCAGGCAAGCCCAGAAAGAACAGCCACAGACTGTTTCTGCATGCGTGTTCCTCAGAACGAGCCATGTGGAGCGTGTCAACGTCCTGGAACAGGATCAAGAAAGTTTTAATGAGGGACGCATGAGAAGCCTGGTGCTGCTCTTCCAGATGTGACTCAAATCAAATGTTAAGTTTCTCCTAGCGCATAAACATACTGGTACTTGATCACACCGTTATGAGAAACATTGCGTGGCACTTTGAGCTGCTTGTAGTATGACGGGTGCTTCATAAATAAAACTGATTGATTGCATCATTATGATTGACTGAATTCATCTCGCTTAGTGCTTTTTAAATCTAAACTAAAAGTTTTTGAGGTGAATTATATGACGTGTAGCCATTTTTTTTTAATAGCTTGATTTTTTCTACTAACTGAAAATCTTTTTTTGTATTGCATTTGTTGCTGCCTCCTGGCCAGAACTTCCTTGAAAAAGAGGTTTTTAATCTCAGTGCACTTTTATCCTGATTAAATAAAATGTCCAAATTGTAATGCACTGGACTGTTAAGACAAGTGTGTCTTTTCAGCTTATTATTGAAAGTTAATTTGTTAAAGTGATTAATAAAAGAAAAAAAAAACAGTTGGCTGAAGCAATTCAAGAGCTTCTTTTAGCACATTTTAATCTATCATTATTACCCTAAACCCAATATCTCTGAAAATGTGAATATTTAACTAAAAATATTTATTTAAAATATAAAAATAAAAAACCTAAAACATGTGTTATGTTATGGCCTAAACAACCGTGGTGGAAACTGCTGAATTCACACCCTGAATGGAAAAATGCAAGTTGCTTAATATAGAAGTCAGTTGTTCACAAAGAGCTGCATCCAAAAATTCATGGAAAGTTGAGTGGAAAAGAAAAAAGTGTGGTCAAAAATGTGCACAAGAAATTATGTCATAACTGGAGTACTCAAAGTGATGCAGTTCTGGCCCTCCCCCACTTGTTGCTACGTACTGCGAACTCAAAGAAAGGCTTCTTCATTTTGCCTTTGCTGACAAAATACAGAAGTTGGGGAGCTTATTTCCATATACTGTTTGATTTTATTTATTTATTTATTTTTTTACATACATAGTGCACATAACTATAACAGCTGATGGATATATGGGATCAGCACATTCTGGGATTTACTTACACAGCAGAGCTGATTTTAAACCTGGTATAAACCGATTATATACAACTTAAATGACCTGTCAGACAAAAACATGCTTCACACTGGGATAAATGGAGCATATTCTATTTAGTTGTAATGTTGAGGAAGGTAGAAAAAAGCAAACATCCTGCTCGACATCCACATGAATGCAACAAGCCTGACAGAGGACATCTGTGAGAGAGACTCAATCAACCAGCGTGATGGACACCCAGCACCGTCCTACCCATATCAAACAAAAGAAAACATTTCTTCAAATGGGTGGAAAACAAACTACATTTTTCTTGGACCCTTCATCGCTGTAATACAAAAAAACAAAAAAGAAAAGAAAAAAAAAAATCACCCGATGACACTCTAACCTCACATTCCTTTCTGTCCTGCTTGATTAACAGCAACACAAAGACTTCTCGCCGCCTGCCATTTTCTTTAAATCAAAAGGCTGCTGATGGAAATCTGTGCAGACTGAGCTGTTCTATACATTCCCTGGAGCGTGCAAGCAACAAAGTCATTAAAATGTCTGAAACAAACAGCGCTGATGTGCTGTAATTACACTCCATTGTTGCACCCGTTGCGGTTTTATGTGCAGGCACTTGTAAGTGCCACCTCTGCTGGAAGCCACAGGCTGCTTTTCTTTCAGGATCGGTGGGCGTGTCCTCTGCCTGGATTTAGGTGGGCATCGGAGCATGTCTAAACCCTATGAGTATTTTATCTGACCCCAGCTAACTCTACACTCTCCACCCCACTTTTTTTTTTCAGCTCGTCCTCTGTTGGTAGCTGAACTGTGGTCCACACATTGCCAAGGTCAAAAGATTAGCATGCCTGAGAGAGGGTGCACAATATCTGTAAAACATTAACTTAGCAGAGCCTAGAAAGGACATGGTGTACACCGGGCATCCATTAATCATCACCAGTCGTTCTACAGGACGTTGATGTGAAAGTCGTTATAGCAGAACTGACCACTATTTTTTCTTTTAGAAGTCTGTAAGTCTCCTGCCAAGACCTCAATTAAAAGTAAACACTTATACAACAGTTATTTTTGGCTCATGTTGGTTTTCAGATCATACCGGTTGAACCCACTGCTTTGCCATCATCAACCTCCTCAGAGAGTTCTGGGTCTACTCTGGGTTTTCACCAGAAAAAAAAAAGTTTCACTTACAACGAACGCTACAGCACGGTTCGGTACCCTATGTTATGGTCTGGCTTATTCAGGAGAGCGTTTCCACTCAGTTTTACTCATATTGGGAAGGCAAGCAGCTAATGTGGCGTCTTATAGTGCAACAACATGATGACCTAGAACGTCCTGCGCTTGTTGCAAGCGGTGACATATTTCTGTCACTCAGTAAATACACAGTTATGTGAGCTCCACCCGAATTGTCCTACAGACCTGCAACTGAAGAGGGGCCAGAAATGGTGTGGTATGGGTCTGTTGTATGATCTGGCTTTACAATGAAAAAAAATTAAAAACTGACACCTGCGTGGGTGGAAAAGAGGCACGAGAGGCTTCCTGATCCACCTGAGCTGCCTCCATTTGACACAGAGGAACAGCCAGTCTGCTCCGAGCTTTCTCTCCAGTTGACAGGGAGAAGAACCCGTCTCTAAGATAGAGCCTTGATGACAGGCAGAAGCGTCTCATTTCCTGTTCTGTAGACCAGAGTTGGAATGTAGATGGATCAGAAAATGGAGAACTTTGTGTTCTCACTGAGGAGTAAAGCCCTAGTATGTCCACGATGTCCCACCCTACCATTCTTTGTAAACACACCAACATACTTACATTCCTTTGCCTGAGGCAGAGACTCAACCTGAACCCAGAGGAAGCAGTCAACCTGTCTGCTATTGAGAACTTGGACCTCTGACCAAGGGGAAGATATTATTGTCCCATCTGGTTTTCTGGGGATTGTATTGGTCGAGACTTAAAGTTCTGGCAGAATCATCAAACAATGAGTGATTCAAAGTCATTGACAGCAGCAGGATTACATAAAACCTAGAGGCTCACCTGGAGAAGGGAACCTAGAGTACCCTATAGAGCCATGCTTGGGAAGACTCAAGGACCCACCCTTGAGTCTTCCAAATTTGGCCAAATTCAAATAGTCGACACCAGGTCTCGCAGTTGTGTGATGTTTGTTTTCACAAACAAAGTGTCAAAGTCCAGAGGAAACACTGTACCAAGTTCCTAAACCCAATATGTCCAAGGTGCTTTCAGCGATCATGTCCAAGACAAACAACTCAATTTTCAAGGAGGAGGAAATGATGACTGGAACACAGACAACACAGAAAATGTCATTTTCCATAACATCGGCTGTGGGACGTTCGCCTGCTGCATCGGACCAGAACCGGGCTGAGGAGCTCAGTGTTTTGGTCCAACGAAGATTGCCATGAATGAGCAATAGTCTTGTATGCATTGAGGGTGAAAAGGAGGAATTGTGGTGTACAACACGAGGCGGACATTTTCGTCTTGCAACTGTGACAGAACTGCCTTCGGCGCATTGGACTGACTGTACTGGGCCCATCAGTCAGGAGCCCTGATGATTGAGCATCCGCTTTCTGGGTTCAGCCAATTGTTATTCTGAAAGGCTAAAGGTACAATCCTCCTGAAAAATTCTGTTAAGCTTGGGTGTATGACAAACAGAGCTGGGGGTTTTAGACATCTCTTCCTGCATCATAATTTGGTTTTAATGCATAATCTGTCAATGTCCATTTTCTCAAGGCAAAAGCAGCTTTGAAGAAGAAAAAGCTTTCTCTGGGAATCTTTGTAGGAAGACAATCTGCCAAAGAGGTTTCTGACAACCGACAGGGATGCGTGCTGCATGGTTGCCTAACCAACACTTACTGCTTCAAGCCTCTTGATACTCCATGTACTGCCCTGAAGCCTGTAAGGCATAATGGAAAACAGACAAGCCCTCCTTCTGCCACAAAACCCTTTCACTCGGTGCACATCTGAGATTAGCCTGCTCATTAGGAGAGAAGGAAGGAGCAAGAAAAGAGGAATGGAGGGGGGAAGGAAAAAAATGAAGTAAAAGGATGCTTTTCTAGGAAAAGGGCAAGGATCCCCTCTCAGAAAAATATTCAGGGACCCCTTGTTCTTACAGGCAGCACACACCAAAAATAGAGATCCTGGTTTTTAGGAGAAACTTTCAGCAAGGCAGTAAAGTTGAACACTTTGTTTATGAGAAATGTGCAATGTGTGCCAAAGACATTTTATACTGATATAATCAAAATGTGCTGCCTTACACGTGTTTTGTGTCAGAGGAGATGGAATTTGGATCACTAGTGCAGAGGAAGGGGAAACTTTGGGGGAATGGAAAAATACTGATTTGCTGGGAACTAGTCAGTTTCATCAATGGAGTCCCTTCACGCTAAGGAAGGAGAAAGGTTTCCTCTTCATGGTGGATGATGCCAAGTAGGGTGGTATATTTGACGCCTCACAGTTTGCTGAGAAGCAAACCGGTGTGTAGCTGTCGCGCTTATAGTTAGGCTATTGGAGTGTCTCCAAGCATGAGAAATAAAGAAACGTTGAAAAGAAAGGAAGTGATTTTAAGGAGCAACCTGTTGCTTACTAGCAACTGTCCGCTTCACAAATACAGAGTTTGTAAAGAGAGGCTTTCCTGAGAAAAAAAAAAAAACAGTCAATTTCCTTGACAGCCACATCTGAACAGCATCCCTGTTTGTCCAAAGCTCCCACAGAGCATCAATCCAGGCTGTCAGCTGAACGAATGCTGAAAGCAAAGCAGCCTGGTGTTGGGTTATACAGCTTAATCCACACTTCCTATCTAGTTTATGTAGAGCGATTGGATTTAATGACGCAGTCAGCTGCGAAAAGGCTTTCCATTTAAAATCAGCAGCTAGATGTAGGAAACGTCAAGTTCCTTGGTAGCAGTAATCTGCATTTTGGGGATGCGTATTAATAAAAAAGGACAATTGGAGGGAAAATAGAGGAAGAACCAAACGTCTTCAAGACGTACAGTGCCTTACAACGAGCCGACCGAGTCGCGTCTCCTCAGAAATAAGTGCCACACCAACTAGAACAGCAACACCATGTGTTAATTTATTCACACTTACCACACTCTCTGTAGCATACTGTTCCTGCATTTTTCACATTTGGTCACATGCCAAGGAAAAGCACAGTTGTGAAATGATCTATGGTTTTCAGTGGGTTATGATTCCCCTCTTGGTAAAATGGCTCAAGCTCAGTCAGATTGGACAGAGTGTGTTAGTGAACAGCAATTTTCAGGTCTCATCACATCTCCATTAAATTTAGATATGGGCTTTGATTAGACCATGCCAACTTAAGAACATGCATCAATCTTAAACATTCAATTTTGGCATAGTTGGTGTGTTTTTATGTCGATGTGCAGTGGAAATTTGTTATTATACATCCAAAGTTTAATAATGCATCGTTTTTCGTTAATATAAGAAATGAGCACCACCGTGTTGTTTTAGCACATCGAATCTCAATGAAACAAATTGAAGTTGGTTGTTCTGAGGAGACAAATAAAAATTTCAGGTGTGTAAACACTTCAGCAATGAACTGAGGCTGCAGAAAAGCTTCCAGGCTCTTTTTTCCCCTCCAGTCTTTCCATCAAAAGCTCAAAATGAAACTGAGGCAACAGATCTTATGCACAGTACAAACACAAAACCTGCACCTGCATGTATTTATGAACATGTGGTGTTTGTTCCTTGGTTGATTTTTGAGTTGGCATGCTTGGCCCCCCAGGCCTTGTGGTATCCCTCAACACTCCTGCTGCCAGCCTCAAACCTGATTGCTTTCATTTTGGGAAGACCTGGACCTTTGCTGAACTCCCCCTCAGGTACCTGTGACTTTAGTCTATATGTTTGGACCCATATTACAGACCTGACAGCTAGAGAACTAAAAAAAACAAAACAAATGCAGTTTACACCCGAGATCCCAACACTTCCCGTTGTTTCAATTTTACATGGCACTAAATTTTCATTTCCAGCTTGCATGCACTTGAACTATTCAAGTCGATGTGTTTAAACAAGCAGAGAGAGCTAATTATTCACCTTTTATTTTGAGTGTTTGTCATAAAAACAATCCACTGATGAAAAAACACCCTTTGTTTTTTTTGTTTTGTTTTCAGTAAAATATATATATATGAAAAATAAAAAACTGCTTTTAAGGATGGAAACAGTTATAATACCAAGTACACACAGTAGGAATAGCAATTTTTTTTAAAGCAGTCAGTGATTCACTTGAAAAAGTTTATTTTTGGAATTGTGCAATAAAAGTTAAAATGAAATTTAAAAAAAAGACTTAGTTGGAAAAGTAGGATGTTGTCGTGGATGTTGGTTCTCCAGCAGGCATGTTTAAAGACTTGACCTAAATGCATGTCCCAAATTTAAATGAAATGCAGTACCTTTGATTAAATTATTATTTTTTTTAAACTCAACCTGACTAAAATTAAATTGGATTTAAGACTCACTGAAGTTGTTGTACATTAGTCAGAAAAGGAGCAGAAAAATGTGTCAATTAAAATGTATAAATTAATGACTTCACCAAGTATGACAATACAAATTGTTGTACTGTCCAAATTTTTTAGTCAATAAGAACTAAAACCTGAAATAATAAACCATTATGTTTTACTGGACAGCTGTCCAACCTCAAGGACGATCAGCGTAGCAGGTGGATGCGTTTACTCACTGTATGGAAAGCTGATGCGTGGCATGACGTCCTCCTCGGTTTCGATCGCCGACTCCAGGCCTCCAGCCAATAGCAGCGCGGCAGCCAAAAGACGCCGGATGGTCACAGCGACCGAGCACATGGCCGCCAAGTTCTTACACACCGACAAATGCTCAGTTTGTTTTTAGGATTCCCCGGAATTCATTAAGAGCTCCTCTTGAATCCGCACAGCTATGTATTCACTCCCATCTTGCTGTAGGCTGAGAAAGGCAGGCGAAGGAGGGAGTGAATGTGTCCTTGACAGGATTCTTGCGCTCCCAGAGGTCCGCACACGCAGAGGTAGCCCAGAGAAAAGGAATCCTTTCTGGCTCAACGGCTGCTTGTTTTCCTGTACTTAAAGCTCCTTCTGATGGGTCAGTGATAAACTCACACGAGTGGCCGTCTAGTGATAATCGTTTTGGATCTGTGGGGAGAAAGGAGAGGAAACGTTCATGTCGGATATGAGAAGACGCTTTAGTAAAATGCTGCACAAGCCGATTTCCAAACCCAGCCTTCTACAATGTAGATGGAGACAAAAAGGTTGGTGGACAGAGTGGGAGTCCAGTCAAAACGATGTAGTTGAATTTATGAAAATGGGAGTCGGAAAGAGTTGGAACAAGCAGGTCAGGGATTTATAAACAGACACATATACACAAATGAATAAATAAATTGTTTGGGGATGTTAGAGTGAAGTTAATGTATTTTAAAGGACCAAGTTATTAGAGAAAGTACCAAAGTGACCAGGTTGTATAAATGTCGTAAAGTAGCTCTCGCTCCTCTCCCCCTACCAGCTGCACACCGTTAGATAAAAACTGGTTGGTTTTTTTCCACTGTTAATCTACAAATATGAGGCAATGACCACACACACTTGCACTGAGTGAACAGACCAGAGGATTCTTCTTCTATGATGATAACGCGCTACTCCCCCGCGCAGGCTGCTGGAGCTGCACATTAGCAAAAGGTGGTAGAGTTTAAAACGTAAACACAGAGGAGAGTATGACGTCTCCTGCATCATTACAGCGACTCCCAGATGACCTCCTTCAAATATTTACGGGAGCTAATAAATCCTCCGACAGAACAAGGCGAGGGCGTGGTCAGACCGGCTCCCATTTTAGACATGCAATCAGATTGAACATCTGACTTTTTTTTTTTCTTTTTTTTTTAACAGAGGCCCAAGTAGCATTTTCTGGGTTTAAAAGTCTATTTTACCAGATTTGTAACAGTTTTGTAACAAATCTCACACTGCTAAGGCACTTCGGCGGTTCCATGTGCTGCACAAGCTGCCCTATATTTTCCCTCATTTGTCCCTCAAAATATCTGCGAACGCCGCTGCTCTCAACTCTCAAATCCCAAGCTCTTTGTTTTACGGAACTTCAGTGAAGCTCGCTCAGCCTCCGCAGGCGGCATCCCCACCTCCTCCTGTCGTCCCCGTCATGCCTGCTGGGACGACATGCACAGCAGCTGAACGTGTGGCAGAAATCTGCAGGTCATAGTGTTCCCTACGAAACTCCTCAGGTCTTTTAAAATTTTAATGAAATACTACAGGATGTTGTTCAGAGGGATTCCTCAGACTTGGCTAGACATCCACAGAGAATCTCCACACTGTCAGAGCAAATGAAATATAAAGCCATGCATGTTGCATTTCTACTCTAAACAACTAAACCATAAGATCACATTAAACGTCTCTGTTCTTTATACAGCTATGCTCGGTCCAAGAGGACCCATCTGTTTGTTTAGGCGAGGGTCTGCTGCTCCCTGAATGCGAGGGTTGATGCTGCTGCCATATTGCCTGAAGCCACAGATTCATTAACCTTCGAAACCTGTCAGGAGACTCCCCATTAATAGCTGCATCTGTTCAGAAACGGACGAGATGTGACGGA
Organism: Poeciliopsis prolifica; assembly: GCF_027474105.1. NCBI lineage: Eukaryota > Metazoa > Chordata > Actinopteri > Cyprinodontiformes > Poeciliidae > Poeciliopsis > Poeciliopsis prolifica. Next base: position 8,263,589 of record NW_026562396.1, read on the forward strand.
CAAGCTGGACGACGCACTCCGCCGGGTCGCGTTGAGTTCAGAGGACGGGGAACAGCGTGCGTTCATGCGACGAGGCCAGTTCCGTCTGCAGGACTGCACATCGTGTAAGCAATGTCTGCAAAGCGATCAGGGAAAGAGACGCACCAATAAGGCCCCCAAGCCAATGGCAATATTAGGTTTTCTTTAGTCTTGGCTTCTTGATTAAGATTCCAATATTTTCCTTTAATTCAATTAATCAGCATCTCTGAAATCGGACACAATGTCTTTTCGTCTTACAGATCACTTGGGTCTCCTGGTTCTAGTCTGCTCTGTATTCTCAGAACTAAACATGCACAAGCAGATTTCAGCTTCTATGTATTGCAAACTTTCAGAAACTTTCCTTTAAATCAAGGCTAAAAAGCCACCAGCTTCTTATCACCTTCTTTTAATAAAAATGGAACATCGATCAACATGCTTGATTTTGATGTTGGGATTTGACAAGATGTTGCATGCACTGCTTGTTTCATAATTTGTTCTTCTATTATGTTTTTAATGGTTTTAAGCACTTTGAACTGCCTTGTTGCTAAAATGTGCTGTACAAATAAACTTTATTTAACACATCCGACAGCAATTTACACCATGATAAAAGACAATAAAAATAAAAAAAAACTCAAAAGAAAAATCTGTTCCGTTGGACCAGATAAATGCCACGATGTTGCAGATCTGTGAAATTCAGCTCTTTCGGTGTCTGACCCTTAAAACGACACTATGTCTTGGGTTCAGCTGGCTGTTCAATGAGATTTATAGAGCCATTATATCAAGCAGAAAAGACCTCAGTGGGAGCCTGACAAGACAGAGACTCCTTGCTGTGTTTGTCATTATAATTCACACTTATGCCAGGCTGCTTAGTGCGGGCGGCAGTCCTGGTGTGGCTCAGGAATCAACTAGGGGGAAGTGGTGAATGGTAAAAAAATCTCCAATCAATGCATGATTGGTGGTGATGGGCCTCTTAACCATTGGAAAAGCTGTATAATTTTATTGCGAATACAATTCAGTGGTGTAGCCTTGATGTTCGTCCTATAAAAATCCACATGGAAATCAAGGGTCTTGCCATATTTAAACAAAATTTAAAAAAAGCCAAGAGAACAAAAACACATTGAGACTTGAGACTTTTAAATTTTACCCAATCGCTAATATTTGTGTGTGCACATATGTGATCCGCCAGTTCCACACTATGAAGCTTACCAGAAATTGCCTGTAGACACTGCAAAGAGAGAAGTGAACAAAATGGCTGTAAAGTACAAAGGGCTTCAATATTTGGAAGAGTGCCTAACACGAACTGGAAGGCTTTGTTCAATTCCTCCGCCGCCATGGCTAAAACTACAGGCAGAAAATCTACATCATCCACAACTTCTTCTGTTCACTGATTGGCCAAGTCAAAATTTACCAGAGGGAATCCAGGTCAGTGGGAGAAAGCCCACATAGTGAGACCTGAATTGAGTTGCATAAGAAGGAAATGGCCAGGACAGTGAAAAATCTGATCGTAGGGTCAGAATTTGGTGTGAACACAAAAACATGCCATCCTGCCTGGCAACACTGGCTTGTGAAGGAGATTTTAAGAAACAGGAGGGAGAAAAAAAAAAGCTGTGTGAGAAATCTTAGCTGCTGAAGTGTAATTTTAAAAGTCTGGCATAAATTGGTGTTGGGATTCAGCCCAGGCTTAGTTTGCCATTGTGTTGACAAATTTTGACCAGCATTAATTTGTACTGCACAGCTAAAAATGCAGCAGAAAATGAAATAAAAAGCACATATCAGACTTCTATCTTTACATACGGGGGTACAGTATTAAAAAAAACAAAACGTACAAATAAAAATAAAGCAAACAGGGTGAATAAAGTTATTTACACTCAAAAGTAGTTCAGTTTTAAATATCTAGGCCTAATGAAAAATGAGACCAATTTGGTAAATGCATTCACAGATGGTTAATGTGGCACAGGACATTATTTGCTGTAAAGCAGTTATAAGAAAGCAGCCATATGCGCCCCGGACGATGGAAAACAAAATTAAGTGGCTGGCTGACGGCCGCGGCACACAAACAATGAACCATAAAAGCGGAGGGACAGATGAGCCGGAGCACCACAGCACAGGTTTGAGCTCGGCAGACTGCGCGCACAAACCAAGAAAGCAGACTGCTAAATAAATCACGTCTGGGTTAAAAATAAACTCCAAAGGGCTCCCGTGCAGCAGCTGAGGCTGCAGCGATTGTTTCCCCAAGCTGGCAGGGCTCGTCGTAAATTCATCATCACAGCGAACGAGTGACTCCGAGTTTTCCCGACACCCGAGCATGAATCAGCACGTCTGGATGGAGGGAGCGCAGAGAGAGAGAGAGAGAGAGAAGACAACGATGAGGAACAGATGACTGGAATGACGTAACCGGTTGCAGATGCGGTGCACACCTGCATGTAGTTGTTGCTCACCATGTTCCCTGAGTCACAATGCAGATGGACAAGTTTATTGGCAGCCTAAAAGATGTGTAAAAGAAATTTAAAAAAATAAAAATAAAAATTGCTTGTCTGGCTTTTTTCTGCTGTCGTGGCGCAGCAGCAATCTCGCTCAGATTTTTTATTATTTCAAAAGAAAACGTCAGTCTTTAATCTTGTATTTATTAATACAAGAAGAAAAAAAAAACCTGTTTGGAAATGTTTGTTTTAACTGTGTTACGAGAACTGGGTAAAGAGAGTTTGGCATCATTATTATGATCAAAGTCAGTTCTAACAAATTAACTTTGATGCAGAGTAAATAACCAAAAACATCCAAACAGAAATGCTAACTACCCTCAGAGGTAGAAATGGGAAGTGTTAAATTTTTACTCCAGCTATAGTTATACTTTATTGTCAGAGCAGCCATATTGGATTTAGAGGAAGAAGTTGTTAAAGAATCCTAGTCGTTTGTTTGAAAGGAGTCTAAAGAGTTATTTAGCATCAATGAATGTGAACAACTTGCTTCTTTTTGGATTTTTATAGAATTTTGTGAGATTATGTTGCAGTAATAAAAAATGCCTTTAGTTTAAGGCCTTTTACACATCTTTACCAGGCTGCCTACATCTGCATGCTGGCATTGTCCGACTGAACCAAATGACCCAAATATGTGACGTTGTAGAAGTTACCACTATTAACAGTAAATCTGCAATTCGGGTTAGAAAAAGGCTCTGTGGAACTTTAGAAAACAGGAAGTCCACTCCGAGTTATGCTTCTTGAACGCAGCGGTACTAAATGGGTCCTTTCCTTTTTTTGCCGACAGGTATATCAGACCCAAATCTCCAGGATGTCCTCCAACCGGAGTCCTTGGGTGCTTTGTAATGTGGCCTACATTCAAAAAAACAGACCACAACAAAGACGAGGGAGAAAAAGAAAACAGATTTCACTTTAAAAAAAACATAACGCATCCCTCACTGCAGGAAATTAAATTCCCTTTTAAAGTAAATACTCATAGTTAGAACAACAAAGAGAATAGAATCACATACAATCTAGTTTCAATGGTGCTCCTTCATTACACTGCACGAGAAAAAAAAACAAACAAGATGTAATATATCCGGAGAAAAATATTGACTCTCCAATTTCACCCTGCAGGTACCGCTTCGTCTTGGATCTGAAGCCGACAGCGGCCTCAGTGTCGGCACGCAGCAAATAGAGTTTAACGTGGATAATGCAGAAACCAGGATGCACGCGTCAACTTTTATGGGTGTAACTCTGAACAGACGCAGGCTGAAGGTTCAGGATCCTGAGACCCGAAGGCAAAACTACCTCTGAAAAAAAGACAATGAATTACAATAATAATCACAAATTGTTCCAGACTAATCAATGGCCAATTATTTAATACACTGCATTACATCTCTCCCTTATCCTTCAATCTATTCGGACGTTACTCAGTCCTGCTGTTAGTTCCTCGACAACAGGAGTATTCATAGTAATTGTAAAAAAAAAAACAAAAAAAAAAACAACTGAAATTTGAAATTCATTTATATAATCATTATTTATGCGTGTGATGCCAGATTGATTGTACGAGGAAGGCGACTTTTCATGCATGTACTATTAATTATTCACACAGTTATCTGAGTGATAATCGTCTGCTGTAATGCATCCTGCTGCGGCATGTCCCTGGAAAATTTCAGTACACGATGATGATGAGGTTCCAATAGATTGGTTCCGATGATGAAGAATAGCAGCAAGTACTAACCTGAATGTGTAATGAAACAGTCAGTGGCGCCTCATCTTGCTGCTCAGCAGACTTAAATTCAAAGATTATTTTCTAAATTGTCACTGAATGCTTTGGAGTTTTTCAAACTTCAATTTCTGTCCAGGTTTGAATCACTAAGTTGGGCAAATCCATAGAATCAAACCGTTCAAACGACGGAAACACGATTAGTAGAAGCAGAACCACGAATACCAATACTTGCAGTTTCCTTCAGTCAGGAATGACATTATGACCACTAACAGGCAAAGTGGAAAAACTCAGAGCGTCTCTTCATTAGTGGAGTACAATGGGCAGTAAGAGGAGAGCTTGTCGTGGAAGTGGACGTGCATTTCGAAAAGTTGACCACAGCAGACAATATCAATCAAAAACAGTCCAAGGAAGGACCAGTGGTGAGCCGGGGAATGGAGTCACATGGAGAGCAAATCCTGGCCCGTGTGGTTTGAGCCAACAGACAGGCTAGCTCTCACTGCTTGTCAAAGTTCAACAGAACCAGAGGTTTGTTTTTGCAGTCTGTTACCCGACCGGACAGAGTGCTCCTGCTGAATCCTGCTCAAAGCCAAAAGCAGCAACGTTGGGCACATAAAGCAGGCAAGCCGGCGGAGGTAGAGGAATGGTACTGGCAATGCTCTGCCTGGAAACATTGGGTTCTGCTCTCCATTTGGATGTTACTTGGAAATGGATCGCCTACCTTAGCCTTGTTACAGGCCATGTTCACATCGTTTCATGGGAATATCTGTTTCTGGCCCTTTAGAAGGACAAAGTTACTACCACAGCTAAATATGTGGTAGTACTATATTTACTATCACAATGCTTTGAGGAAATGCTTCTCCTCAAAGCATTTGTTCTCCTCAAATGCTTCGTCTGGGCATTTGTTTCACCTACAAGTGGATAAACAAATCTGATCCAATGAGATTGAAGATCAGCTGGAGGCAGACATTACAGCCTTTCTTCAATCAGAGTCCATCCTTTGATGGGCCAATGTCATGTTGATGGATCTACATTGTTGGACCAAACAGTCGAAATCAGTTCTCATTGTCGCACAAGCCTGATGAAAAGCGTGTCATTTTATTCTCAACCTTCTTGTCACAACATCCCTGGCATTTTCTTCCACCTCCTTCTGCGTACAAAACTATTGTGTGATTGGCCTGAATGGTGTGTGTTTATTTTTTGCTGAAAACAGCCCCAACTACCCATCTTCCAGAAGAGCAACTCACCCTTTCTTGCCCTTTGCAGAAAAAAGAAAAGGCGAGCATCACACTAGCAGGCAGGTAGTCATAATGTTATGCTTCATTAGTGAGTCCTCAGTCCAAAGGGTAATTAAAATACACTTCTGAGAACACAGCACAAGATCCTCTAATGCAGTCTGAAGTCCATTTCCTTCCCTTTGGAAAGCACATAAATGCATTTGCCTTATAAGGCCTTCTTTTATGCTACTTAATAAATATGCTTCGAATGATCCTAGATGACCAAACAGCTCTGAGTGAAATGGTTAACATCTGCAGGAGTGCCTCTGTAAACATACAGCAGGACTTCCAGAGAGTCTCCTTTTTGCAAGTAGTGACAAACCCCAAAAGGCGCTCTGCTCTTACTGTAATCTACTGTCCAATGGGCTCAGAGGAACAGTCAAGATCAGAGCCCGGCTCTGCCACGCAGGAAGTGGCAATTATCGTTTCAGAAAGAGCGAGTGAAACGGAGCTGGCGGAGGAGATAAGTGCTGGAAGGAGAGCCGGGGTCACCTTTTTCCCTCTAATACAGACGTGCCCTCGCCTCAAATTATTCAAGCCTGACGGGGGAACAGTGGGACGCCGCTGCTTGAGGAACTTTTAAAGCGTCAATTATGAGCCGTGCGTCAGACTCAAAGCCCTGTTACAGAAACTGTACAAGTCTCTTTTGATGTGAAAGAAGCTATATTTACAGCTATAAAACATAAAGGCTATTAGCCCACTGTACAAGTCTAAACCAAGATTACACTAATCCCCCTTTATTTTCATTCTGTTCTTCTGGGTTTAGAAGATTTTCACACTTCCAACCCAATGACCTACTTGAGTTTACCAAAGTTCTTTGACCAATCAGGAAATCCCTCTGATAAGAACTCAACATTTCACATTGGGTGGGAACATCCTTCACAAAAGAAACGCAAGGAACTAAAAATCATACAGCTTCAGGCTCCGACGGTCAAAGATGTCAATGAACTGTTGCTTCATGAGCAACAGGACAACATGCCAGTCGACCACATGGCTGGTCATGACGTCCGGGAACGCTCTGGACCAACTCTTTTGCACGACAAAAGAGATTATTTATAGTTTCGTGATAGCATAACGAAGGCATTTGTGACGACCCAAAACACGTCACATCTGCTAATTACGACGTCAAACCTAGAGGAGGTTGGCTGTCTGTAGCAAACCAGTCATCTCATAACTTACAAGTTTGGAGGGGGGGTACCTCTGCAAGATTAATCCCTGTGGCTAAACCGACTCATTTCTTTATGTGATCTGACAAGCAGTGCAATGGGATTTAAAAGCGTATCAGATGACTGTGTTGTGATTCTGGCCCCCGTTTCACCTTGTTAGACTCTAAGATTTACAAACCACCTCAGCGTTCAGGTAGAAAGCTCCATGATTGCGACTGCAAGTCTATTCACGTGCAGCTCGCTCCAGGTGGGAACACCATATGGGCTGGATGAGTCATTTGACAGCTTTGACGCTCCAAACTGGTTGTTGGTTTAACTTCAGCTTTAACAGAAAAAAGTGTATAGAGGTCAGCGGTTGGGACTTTGAGCCGTTAGTCCATCGTATTAGATGCTGTGGTGGGAAAAAATGTTTTCTGCCCTGACAGTTTTTTCAGATTTGTGTAAGATCAAAATGGATTCGGTAGACGAATGAGGAAATACAAATAATTTAAGTTTTCCAAGCCAACCTCCAAGTAAGATGTGGAGTAAAAGCTTCCTCCCACCTCAGCTTAATAACTGGTTGTGCAGCAGCTGCCAGCAAACGTTTGCACTTACTGGCAATCAGTATTTTACGTCACTGTTTTTAAGTCCTGCCACATTGTAGAGTTTTACAGCATTACCGGCCTGTTTAAGAGATCGACAAACCATCTGAATCAGATCAGAATCTGGGCTTTAGCAAAGCTCAGTCCAGAAAAAAAAACTAAACTTTTGCTTCGCACGCGTTTTGTTTTCTTGTCACCGTTTTGATGCGGACTTTGTGTGATTTAGATCTTTTTCCTGCAGCACCCTTCAGCTTAAATATGGTGAGACAGTTTCCTTCTGGATTTTCTGGTAGACAGTGGATTTCATGGCTCCATCAAATACGGCAAGTGGTCCAGGTCAGGAAGCACCAAAGCTTAATCGCATGATATTTTCATGAGATATTGTGCAGGAGATGGACCAGTACAAAGACGTTCCAAAAAAAATGACAACTTTGCCTCATCAGTTCACTGAATATTCAGCCAAAAGCTGCTGTTGGAAAAGTCAAAATTTCTTTGGACAAAGAGGAATTTGTGGGTTTTCTTTATTTTTATTTATTTTTTACCTGCAGTAGTTTGCCAACAGATGCCCTTTTTGCACACTTGACTTTTTTTTTTTTCTTAATTGGGCGTTTTGTGGCCTCCTGGAGAGACTTTGCTCTGGGAGTGATTTTGGTAATGGGAAGGTTCACCACCGTTTCATGGTTTCTCTGTCTGTGGACAACGGTCCTCACTGCGGTTCCCCAGAGATTTAAAATCCTAGGAATGTCTCTGTAACCCTGTCCACAATGACAAACGTGTCCCATCTGTTCCTGAATAGTGAAAATGGGGATGGATGTTTTTCCACAGAGAATACAGTAGAAACAATTTTTTTCTCAACTAGCCACCTGTGGGGAGAGAAAAAAAAAATAGAACTGGAGTTTGGGAAACAGTTATGCAACATTTACTTCTCAGGAAATTCCCCATCTTTTCTTATTCCTTCCCCTTTAGTAAAATTGAAACTTCTTACCCGTGTTTTTAAAATCAGATTTCTGGAGAAACTCCAAGCCTGATTGCATATCCACCTACTCACTGTGGCAGCACAGGCCTGTTCTGCTGTGAGTCATTTCATGTGTGCAGGTGAAATCCTTCAACTAGATCCAGGTTTTGCTGTGCCAACAGGTGCAATGTGAGCAACTGTAATCTTAGCATGGAGCCAGTCCAAAAGCTTAAAAGGACTACCAGGAGATACAGATCATAAAGACCTCAACATCCTTATTTTCTATGCTGGAGAAGTCAGACAGGAGTTCACTTTGTTGCCAAACCCTCACCAAAGCCTGCTTCATAAAAGGTGGATTTAAAAAAAAAATGAAACATTCTTTCTTTTTTCTTCTCTCTTTGCCAAACCAAAAACTAGCCAAAATAAATTAAACTGATCCAGTGTAAGAAGATCCTCTGCTGCTCTACCAAAAGCCCTCGCGCTAACCTTTGAAAAATTACTTTATGTCATCCAGCATGAAGCCAAGCAGGAAACTGAATGGAGTGCTTTACAACAGTGTTCAAAGCTTTCTAATTTCCATGTATTTTCCGTAAACCACACATCTGGTCTTCACTAAGCGGCAACAAAAATGGATGAAGTCAGCAAAACGCCACATTTATTGTATCGTTTATTATTGATCAATTTCTTATAAGAATAAACTCCAATGGATTGTGAGCTTTACCATTTTTCTCCACTGTGCGAGAGCGTCAACTAACAAAAAAACAAACAAACAAAAAAAACATCTGATAAAGTGGCAGTTCTTGTGCATTTTACAAATGGGAATGTTTTTGAAGAGCAGTATTTGTGTTTGTGGGGCTATAATTGCCGTGAGACACAGTCACCTAACAAAGTGGTAATAAATAACTCATGTCACAATAATAACCCAAAATATTGTGATAAAACTTTCAAGTCCTCATAGCCCACCGACAGCATGAATACTTCTGCAAATCGCTGGACGATGGAGAATCAAACCTCTGACAGAACCACACACACACTCCAGATTTCTAAAGTTTTTTTAGCTGCAAATTTCCAGGAAAACGGGGAAACGTTCGATTCTCCAGAAAAAGATAAAGAAAACCCATTCCAGACATAAAGCAGGTGTGTTTTTAGTCCAAAAAGTCATGCTCTCCTTCTCTGGCTTTTCTTCAAAACTGAGGGAGAGCAGAGGAAATGCTACATTTCTCTCCGGAGTGGAGCTCGTTACGCAACACATTTCCATCCACTGATAGCCACCTCAAGTCAGAGTCTCCTGCGAGCCGCAGCCGAGTGCACTTTGTCCAACCTTCAATACAAATAAACGGCGGTGATACGAGCCCACTTCCACTGGAGACCTACAGGGAGCGTTTAGGTGAAGTATGGAAACGAGATCCTAACCACAGCAGCAGCTGTCAATACGCAGCTTCATCAACAAAAAGCACCCATTGCTAAAGACTAGCATGGAGCTAGTGAAGAAAAACAACACAACTAAAATTAAGAAGTAATGTTAAGATCACTGATTTTACAGTTTAAAACATATAAAGTGCAAAACAGACATCAATAAACACAATACCACCTCACTAAGCCAAGCAAATGGAGGATTTGTTGCTGCAGTTTCCTTAGGTTGCATCCACACCAGCCCCACTGAGTCCACGCTGATGAAACTCCAGTTAGGTCATCTAAAAAGTCCGGTTCATTTGGGAAGGTGTGAATCCGTAACCAGGTGTGAAAACACTCCAAGAGTAGCCAAGCTATATTAAAAAATAATTTATTCCAAAACTTTTACTGTAAATCACAACAAAGATGGATCATTATTTCCAGTTGGTCTCCCTTCATCATTACAGGAGTATCCCTCCTGCTCTCTGAATAACCTGGACAATAAGTAGAGACCATTCAAATGGGAAAATGTGTTGGACATGAACACATTGTAATTGCCTCGGGGTTAAAATTGGCCATGACGAAAGTGCAGCAGAAAGCTCAAACACCACAGGGAGAGTGTGCAAGCTTCTTCAACGTTTTAGGATTTCCTGTGACATACCGAGACAAGAGAATAAAATGATTGGTTTATAGCATACATTTATAGTCAGAAAGCATTTTTAAGATGCATTTCTTCAAAGTATTGTCACAGCTTCTCAAATTGTAGCCTGCACTTTGAACATGCTGGGTTTTTAGGGTTGTTCTCCATCTGGAAGGTGAACCTCCACCCCAGTCTCAGTTTTTTTTTTTTTTGGCTAAACCATTTTAAAAAATTAAAGAGATAAAAATGGCTTTGCCTGAGAACATATTCAGATTAAATTACCAGATTCTACTCGAGTTAAATCTGATAGCAACTGATTCCTTTTATTCGAAGGCATTTAAGTTCATAAAAACATTTTTTTTTAAAAGTTGCTGAAAATGGTCATGCTCTTTTTATCAAACCTGAACATTCATTAAAGTTGCTACAGCACATAAAAACAAAATGTGGCTCGATTCTAGTGGGTATGAATACTTTTGCAGGGGAACGTCAATGCAATCACAATGACACTTGGAGCATCACATTTGCATATGAAATTCAGCATCTCCAGCAGAACCACCTGGAAAGTCATCTGCATTCAGAACCCCGCTCTGGCCCAGCACCGAAACCCCCCACAGGGCCTGGAGGCAGGTGGGTTGGGGTTCCTCTGTAGGTTTATGCCGAATATGAATGACTGAAGAGCCGGCAGACAAAAGCTATGCAACAGCACTGCAGACAGAGAGGGGCAGAGTCACTGGATGCAAATGCAAGCGTCAAACCTTCTCGCCAGAGTGCGAAGGCTTAAGTGTGACTTCTCACAAATTCCTCAGCCTTCACGAGGAGCCGTCACTGCCAGATGTTTTAGTCAAACCTGAAGGCAAAAATAAAAAAAAACTTTCTGCTGTGGATGGGCACAAGCCGTCATTTGAAAGGAGAACTTCTGTTTACATACTGGAAAGGCGGCATAGTTCACGGCTGTTCTGTCCCTGGGTGTGATCTGGACCCATCCCAGAAAAACGACCGGTTTCCCACATCCCAGCCCTGGTGGAGAGGCAGCTAGGGGTCACTAAACAAGCAAGTTCCCATCAGTTTGTCCCCCTCCTGAGTGATCCAAATCCCTCTGGACACATAGCTCTTTAGGGTCTCTCTCCACGACTCCGACTCTTTACCACAACTTCCCCACATGCTGACCATTCCTCTGAAGCTGTGGGTGGAGACTGGCTGTTTGTTTTGAGTGCTTCAACATGTGGGTGGGGGTCCGCGTAATTACGAAAGAAAAGGAAAAAAAAAGTGAGGGAGAACAAGTTGAGCCTTGAATTACAAGAAAGAAAGAATGTCCCTCAAAATCTGTTTACGACAGGAAAGACAGAGTCGTTTACAGTCTGAACCCAACAAGGCGTATCAGCCCAACGCAAACACAAGGCAGGGAGCACAATCAGCAGATTTAACTCCAAAGGCTCAGGATAAAAAAAAAAAAAGAAAAAAAAAGAAGCTCATTTTATGACAAGCCATCTGCAGAGACCAGATCCAGAGCAAAAGTGATGCTTTATCCAGGGTCATGCCGAGTTATCTTTACAGACAACTGGAGTGATACGCGTCAGACTCAACAAACCAAAACCAACCCACAGAGCAGAAGGTCAGGATCCGACTGAAATATTCAAAAACTTTGGTTTTAATATAGTTTCATAAGTTTTGCGACTTAACGCCAGCACCATTAGTGTGTGGCGGAGCCATGCGCATGTTGATGGTTGGTATAAAATTATAAAAACTTTATTTTGTGGTTGCCTGTGAATGTAATGTCGAATGTGGTCGCCGCTGTAGATATTTAAAAGAAAAAAAACAAAACACAAGCAACACACAAACCATAAATAAGTTAAAAAAGTCAGAGTAGTGGTTGTAAACACTTCAATGAATTTCTGTGTAAAATGTGCAATATTCACTAGCTGCTATACAAAATCACTTGCATTAGCCGTACTAAGCTACGTAGCTTAGCATGACAACATATGCGAACTGTATTAACAATGAAAACAGACAAGTATCAGTCTGACTTACTCAACTTTGCAGCTGCTAATGACAAATGCATTTTTATTTAAAAGGCACATCCACTCACAAATTATTTTTATGAACAATAAATACTTAAAATATGCAACAACTCGTCCGCTGGGAGAGACTTCAGCGCAATAAAGTCCTTTGATGGGGACAAAGCGATGACATTTCTCAATGCTAAAGTTTAGTCAACATTCTGACTGCTGCTTGTTTTGAACAGAATCAAACACGAATCCAAATGTATAAACGGGTATTTCGTCAGCAATACAATATTTTTGCCTTATTCAGTCATGCAGTGGTTTAATACAAGTGTGATTTCAGTGGCTGAAACTCAACATAGGAAGTGTCAAACCAAGACTCTTCTCATGTGCTCCAGAAAACATCGGATCAAATTTTCAACGTTAAAACAGCAAAAGCACCAAAAGAGCCGGTTTAAAATATCACAATAAAGCCACACTGCTTGGAAGGAAATAAAATTAAAAAAAAAAAAAAAAAAAAAAAGAGAAAAACACAAAGGAATGACTTTCACAGCCACTTGTGCAGAGAAACATTATGATGTCATTTATACATTAAAAAGAAAAAGATCACTGTAAAACATCAGAACATTTGGAAAATATTCCACATTTGTTGCCAGCTGGCCAAAGGAAATATCTATTTACAACTCCAAGCGGGGTATGTTTTCAGAAAAAAGATCATGTTGTACTGAGGACAACTAGAAGCCAGTGATTTAGATCATAAATTGTCCAGTAAAGCAGAGGCTGTTCCCTCCTGCCGATTTCCAGCAAGTGACGGCTGGTTTTGAGGAGGATGGGCACAGATACGGCAAAACTACTGCAGAATAGTATTGACAACTTCACTCATCTGCTTCTTGTGACTGGGAGTAGTGCTGTCATTTTTTGTGAAGACCAGAGGAAGCCAAATGTCTTCCGAGCTCAAAAACGTAGAAAAATAAAATGACTGAATACCAGTGGGAACATGCAAAAAGCTGGTCAGCAATTAAAAGAATAAATAAATTGTAGACGTGACATTTTAAAAACAAAGATGCTGCTGAAAAGGAGAAAAGGCTGAGCAGAATCAAACCTGACCTGTGCTCTGACATGTGAATTATTATGGATCATGCAGCAATTTCTTTTTTTTTTTTTTTTTTGTCTGGCAGCAGAGGAGACGTTTGCCGTTTTGTTCAGTGCTGGGATGCAAACAGCAGCTGTTTCCCCTGAATAAGAGCCTATAGGAGGACAAGTCCATGAGGCTCTGCCTCCACCTGCACCATTAGCTGATCATCTCAGCCTGACTGCTCCTTTCTTCTGAACCAGCAGCAGTGATTTAGTCAGAAAGCAGCCAGACATGAATGGAAACGGGGAACCCTGGCTGGAGGTGAGCATTACAGACTGGACAGCTTGTTAAAAATAGCGAGAATAAAACAAATGTGAATCATAGTTCATGTCTCGGTTTTTTTTCATTATTTGTTCGGACTTAAACATCTATAAAATATCTAATTCATCCTTCTTAGACCTTTTGCTTTAAGAACAAAAACCTGGCGTCTGTGCGGGGAATGAAACAGTGACCGAGAGAGAGAGAGAGAAAGAGAGAGCTGCTTACCTTCCGCAGAGAGCAACGCCCGGTCTCTGCGTAAAAGTGCCGAAAGAATGACAAGTTTAAAAAAATAACCGGACCCAAAGTGAAAGCCTAAATCCTCAAAATGCGCCCGGCGCTGACAGGGAAGCGGCGTACATCCTCCCAGCGTGTGAAAGCTAAACCTCCTGCGACACAAACTCAACTCTGCTCTCTTTTCAAGCCTCCGAACTTTGGCTCCTCCCTCAGCGCGCGCCGCCCGGGTCCGACGGAACCCAGCAGGGCGCCGGGCCCGCGGCACCGGCTGCTGCTCATCACCCGAACCACGAGGAAGAACCGAGGGACACCTCGACAAACACAGAAAGCCCTACCGACAATTAAAGGGACAGTACCCCTCGTAAAGAAAAGATACTTCAGTGTATTTCAAATATACTTAACATTTGTGAAAGTACATTTTAAGTATACTAAGTATTAAGTGTACTACCTATAAACATATATGAAGTATAGTAAACGTATGCTTCTACCAATTTCGACATTATAACTTTAAACACTCTTTAATATAACTGTACCAAAATACGCTTTTAAGAAATATATAAAATAAGACTATACTTTAAGTGAACAAAATATGTATTTGGCCAAGAGTACATACAAGTGTATATTTAAAAGATATTTTAAATATGTTTAAAATATCTGTCAAAGACATTTTGGTATATTTTAAAACATGTGCTCAAAATAAATATTTTTTTTTTAAAATTCACTAAACGCTTACTTTAGATGATTGATTTCAGTATGTTCTAAATTGCATCTCAGTGTATATTTTAGACGAATAAAGTAAGCCTTTTTCTGTGCCTTTATAATCTTTTAAATTCAAGCTGGTGACGTCCTAGTCCAAGTTAGACGAGTTAGACTGGTGGTAAGTTTGCTTATTAATTATCTTTGTTTAATTATAAACAATGCAGTAAAAACATAAACAAACTTATGTTGGTTTCAGAAATAATCATTTGATCAATTTTATTGTGACTTTTATGATCATTACTATAAGAATCATTCAGCTTCATGTTATGACTCTATGGATACTGTTTGTTGCGATTTGATATAGTTTTCAAACTCTGACCACTTCCAGTTGAAGGCCGACTTTACGTTTCAAAATGGCTGCTGTTTTGACGGATTGTCAACATCGTTTATTGGAGTTTATCATAACAACCTCAAATTTTTTATCGTGATAAATCTATCACGATGAATGACAAACGATACGATAAATGCTGAACTTATGCATCAGTCAAAGATGGACCAACTTTGTGCTGTCTGTGCTTATTTCCAGAAAAATGCGCCGTGCAAAATGTGTTTTTCGCAGCACGAAGCAACAAAACACAGAGGAGCTCTGGTTTCTTTTTTTTTTTGCCCCACTCCAGACTCAAACTCCTCTTTCTCTGTCGCCTTTGATATCAATTATCCTCATTGTTCCTGGTTCTTCCATGCAGGCTTCAAACAATGACTGACAGCTGAGCGTGTCCACTACAAAGAGAATTAGGGAGGATTATGTACAAAGGCAATGACCTGGGCACGTCCAGACTCAGCCATTCATGTAATCTCTTTTTGGCTTGTTGGAGGAATAAAGGGAACCGTGAAAGTTAGGTTGTCGAGTTTCCCTTTAATAACTGAATGCAACAGCAAGTCCGGGCCTCTGTGCTTTTTCTGCTTTTCGTAGAAAATCCAGAAGACACAATTTTATTCGGCTCATGTGTAACACGGAAAACCTGCAAGGGAGATAGTCTTATAATTAATCTCCAGCTTTGTGCTTTCAGCGACTGTAAGCAACATGGGAATTTGTCAGATATTTTGAGAAATGTGATGAGGACAACCAAAAGCAGGCGCAGAATGCTCCGGGTTGCATCCTAATGACTCGCCGTGACAGGAGTGAAGGCTCGTTCTGAAAATGTTGCCGCTTTCTGCCGGGTTTGTGTCTGCCAGTTTTAGGTAGACGTAGATGGCTGTACTCAAAGCCTGCTATATCGCACAGACTGAACAGGAAGGGGTTAGCCTAACAACTGGCTTTCTGTCCCACACCTGCGTTGGTTTTCCCTTTTAAAAAACTCTTCAAATTTTCCTCCCGGTCGGCACTGACTCAAAGTTCCTCTTCTTTATCTGCGGGGACACTTGGTAATCCTTCAAGTACAAACAGCGATTTACTTCTGAGATTGGAATCGTCCGATTTATGCTGAAAACAAGCTTTAAGCAGCTGGAGCTGGATGCGTATTCAGCAGATACGCAAAATATTCATGAATGTTTTCACATTTAATCACAGTATAGTCAAAAATGTCGGTGCATCTTATGGTGACAGACCAACACAAATGAGAACAAAACTAAAGTGTGGAGACAAAGGATCCGATTGTAAACATCGGTCGGCCCCGTGGTCAGCACGGTTCAGTCAAAGTCCAGATCTTAAAAATTGATTTTCACAGAGGGTCCTCTTCCAGTCCCACAGAGTTTGAACTATTTTGCTAAGAAGAATCAAAGTAATTACTAAAAAAATCTGTGTATGTTGGTAACATTGTTATGCACTATTGTGTGAGGATACGATCTAACAAATGAGAAAATCACATTTTCGGTCAGCTGCAGACTATGCAACTCCAGTAGATTTTAACTAAACATTAGATTGAATATATATAGCATATCCCTAAACGTCTATCTGAGTTTATTTGGAGTGTATTTTTTTGTTAATATTGAACACATCTCCCTCGATCTGATGCTGATCGCTACTAATGTCTTACTGTCATCAAGGCACCATTCGATGCCCGTGCATATCCGTGTCAAGGCCCCCCACGGAGCTTTTATTGAGGTTAAGTACCAGACAAACAGCAGATTTGGAAATCCGTTGTTCGGAGAGGATTTAGTCCCCCAACAAAAAACACAAGAAAACAAAGAAAGTTGTTTTGAAACCTAGAAATAAAACTTTGCCCACCACAGAACATGCTGCAGTTGTCTCATAGCATTTTGTCAAGCTAGCTGTCTCTGTAGCCGATGTGTAGTTGGAGACCCTTGAACAAAAACAAGGGTCCTTTTATGCTTCCATGTTGGCCACAGTTACTTTCACACAGCGTTTTCAGAATGTGACCTGTTCTTCTGCGATTGTTCAGGGGATCCTTTCTATGGATTCTGGTCTTTGAGTGTTTCAATAGATTTTCAGCTCTATAAGTGAAGTGACTGACTGGGCCTTTCAAGCTGTTTCACATTCTTTCTCTCAAACCAATTAAGATTTTTCTAGCCAGCGTGTTAGGAACTACTGTCTTGTTTGGAAATCCACACATTTCATCTTCAAATTCTTACCAAGAATATCCCAGTACATTTCTTCCTTCCTATGGTACTGGTATAAAGTCTACCAGTACCAGATCAGGTAAAACAGTCCACATCATTATCTCTCAACCTGCACACTTAGCTAGCTTCTGGCACACTGAGTCTGAGCTTGTAAAAAACTTTAAAAAAAAACCAACCCACTGCACTAAACATTAAAGTCCAACAACCCAACATGCAAACATGCTTGTTCTTCAGCAGTGGAGTCTTGTGTAGTTAGCACACTAAGACACCATTGCCATAAAGTGCATTATTTGTTTGCTTAGCAGAGAAATCTGCTCTTAGGTCTGTGAACTCCTCCTTTTTAGGCCTTTAATATAAAACCAACTGAAGCTGATTTTCACATTGCAGCAGAAATGCTGAAGTTCAGATAGTTTCTTGGCTTTTTGCACAACAATCTCTTCATGTGGTCAGAAGAGAGACAACCTGCATTTCCTGTTTGTTCCCTTTATTTACCAGGAACTTAATTTGCAGACAAGCATGAAATGTATGGATTACTTGCGACAGTGTACATTTTATGGTAATAACCAAGGAGCATTTAGGTATTGTTTAGGTGTATCTTTGTCAAAGAAATACTCTGTGGGAGGGCATATAAAATATGAATCAATTTAACTCCCATTTTCCCCAAGTACTGCACAAATCCAGACTATAGAAACATCTTGTGTAGGCTGAAATTACAGGCTCCAGCTCCTCTGTTATCACGCTAAACATGACTTTCTTTCTTTCTTTTCTTCCTTCAGTTAAGTGATCTAACACGCTGGAACGGCCAGTGCCTGCTAGGTTGTTGGTACAAGCTAGCACGACCTGCTGCTCACAGAGACAGTAAAAATCACTCAGCTGCGGCAGATGGCAGCTCATGTCCATATCAAAGACACGGGAAGTGGCTTCCCCTGTTTTCATTTTGCTCTCCCATCCCTCCCTGCTGCCTCGTCGTGGTTACCTTTCTTCCTCTGCCACACACACACACACACACGCACGCACGCACACACACATACACACACACACACACACGTCAGAGGATAGCCTGTCTTTACAGCGACATGAAAGACAATTAAAAAAACGGAGGCAAATCGTGTCATCCAGTTTAATTGGCGCTAACTTTCATGTTTGGTTATCCCGGAGTGTTTTCAAGGTCCTTGGATCCTATAACTAATCGTCCCCACTTCTACACGCAGAAAGCGGTCTCAGTGGAAGACTTCAGAGCAAATAAAGTGTTCTCGTCTTACTGTTGGGGCAGCGCAGTGGGTTAGATTGGACGATAGAACCAACAGTTTGTTCTTTTAGCTTGCAGGAAAGGTCCAAACATAGAATGAAAACTCTATGTGAGGAATCAATCATTCTAACGATTAATCGATTAAACAGAAGGGAAAAAATGGCTTTTTTAATACGACACCAGGAGACCCATTACAATATGCCAACATACAACTAATTAAACTCCATTTCTCAATAATAAAATAAACAACTTATTACCTGAAATGTAATAACGTAGCATTATAGAGCAGGTGAAGCTAAAACTGTAGCACTTAAGGAGTTCTGGGTAAAACATATTTACAGACCACGATGTTTTTATCTGTAAATGCAAAATATAGATATATAAATATAAATGTGTGTGTCTGTACAGTTTTGGCTTAACTGCTTCTCTGACTTTGTTGGTTTGTTTCAGCTAATTGCTTTTTTTGTTTGTTAAGTCTGTATACTTGAGTTAGCAATTAATCAATTATTGAATTAGCTGATGATTATTTCAACAATTGATTTGTCACGATCAATCCGATTAATTGCATCAGTCTTAAAAAAAATACCCAGCCACAATGTTCGAACGGGGAGGATAAGAATCAGGAAAAACAACAAGCAGGTGTCTGTAGATTATCCAGCTTCTCCTCCTGAGGTCAGTAATCAGTAAAACAAGCACGAGGAGGCATTCTGACATGCAGCAAGACGGACTTCTGCACGCCTCTCCGTCTCCCCTCCTGAATGAAAGACACTCTGTTCTGGGGGAAGGGCTGAGATGTGGCGATGATGTGAACTCTGCGAGCGGTTATGAGATTAATGCAGCTAAATTTGGTTCCGTTTCCCCCTCGAGAGTTTGGCAGTGACGTCTGACGGCCCGTGCCGCTCAAATGAAGACGTTCGTCAGTGTGTTTGCACAGCCAATGTTGTTCGCCCGTGTCTTTCTTTACAGGGTTTTTTTTTTTTTTGAAGATGGGAGGCTGTGGGCTACCCAGCAGGAGGGCATAGGTGAAGGTCCTACACAGCTGCAGAGCAGGAGGAAGAGGAGGGGGAGGAAGGCTTGGAGGAAACGCCTCAGGCAGCGAGGAGGAAATAATGAATTTAGCCTTTTACAGTGCAAATAAACTCAGTTAATCCACATATTGAGCACTGCAGAGCATCAAAAGGAAGAGTGCATCTAATTGTATGCACTCTATGAACGCATTCTTGCCTTTGAATTTCTTGCAAGCCGTTCCAGTTCTTTGCAACGGTCCTGAAAGTCGGGACCTGTTGGGTTCCACTTAAAGGTGGGTTTGTGGATCGGAAACAGAATGGCGGTTATTCTTAGCTCCTCGCCTCTTCCATGCACTCAGATCCCTCCCTCTGCTCCCAAAACACAGAGTTATTAATCTGCTATGACAGAATGGATTCCTAGAGCTCACATACAGATACAATAAATGAATAAATTATTCAACAATATAACATATGAATAGCGATTCAGAGCTTTTTCCTCGTGGACATGATGCTGACATGGTGCACTAAACATTTGAAGCTGTGCTAAAGAGAGAAAAAGACAGCTGGTGAGCTATAATCTGACTTTTTTAATAGGTGCTCTAGTTTGGTTTAGCTGGCTTTTAACTCTACAAAAAAAGCCTCCTTGACATAATCTGGATTTGAGCATATTTACAGACTTTTATTAATAAATGTCTATGAAACTTTGTGCAGATTTTGAGAGTATTAGGAAAAGAAAATTTACTTTTTAAAGTTTTACATCATGTTTTAATGTTATTCCCTCATCAAAACACACATGGAGTGCTGCTTTGATTCTTTCATGCATGTTTGAGAAATCCTTTAATCTCCATTGCAACGGTCAGCTATACAAAACACCTGAGGGTACTTAGCTCCGCCTTCAAGTCACAGCTCCTCCTCTGAGCTGCCATTTCCAAGCTTCCACCTCAGAGCAGCCCCCCACCACACCTCCTCCATTCAGCTCCTTCAGACTAGCCAGCAGCAATTAGCAGACACCTGGTGGAACGCTGCATCTGATGAGTTCATTATATGAGCTATTTCTCAGTGAAAAGCTGGTGAAAGTATTGTTAAAAGGTTAGTAGAGAAGCCATGTTATGATGACTTCCTGAGGGAGGACTTTTTCAAGGGACAGCGGCCCAATTTCAAGGAATTAAATTAGGACGGAAAATTTCTTTTAAGTTATATTTTTTATAACGACTCAAAGTGACATATTTTCATACTCATGCTATAAAATGGCTCTAATTGTCCCCCATTAAAATAGTTTATTAAAATCTGTTTTGAAATGAATAGTCCTAAAACAGAAACTGAAATCGGCTAAAATAAATATCAGCTTCACAAAATCTGCAATCAGCTCATCCAATGTTAAATGTGACGTAATAGAAAATTAAGTAAATGGACTCATCACACTTCAATGCTCGAGATTTTTTTTTCTTCCCTTCGACAGCATTTTATTAAAACAAAGATGGATGAGATTTGCGAGAACAGCTTCGGAGAAAAAGGACTTTTTATAGAATGCCACTTGGGAATGGAAGTACCAGACAAACGCCGAGGCCTTGCAATCTGCACTTTTTTTTCTTCTTAGAGACGTTCTGATGAGGGTCAAAGCCGAGGTCAGGTGGAAGGAAGCGAGTAAATCTTTAGATCAAACGGGGAGAAATAAACAGCTGATTTGGAAGAAGAGCTTGCACAGACTGGAACACACTGATGGGTCCTGATTTGAAATATAATCTCTTTTCCACTTGTAATATCTGTCAAGACTTTATAGCTAGTCTGTTCATGTCCATTTAAAATAGATGAATAAATCAAATATGGCTCTCACATCACTTCAGGGCAGACCCAACCATTTCGTTTAGCAAGAAATGGGTGCCAAACGCAGCCCTGCAGACATCAGACTCAGATTTTATGTAAAAACAAATGAAACCAACAGCAAATGAGTTTAATACGAGATTCTGGAGTCACTTTTAAAGGTTTGTGGGGCAGAAAGGCGACACGGCTGTCTGTTGTCAGATGTAATGAGGTTGAAACAGCAAGAAATCAATAAACTATCTTAGTATGACCACTCGCTAACCCTCTAAACGCCCAAATACTGCCCAAACAGCCAATTGGAGCTGAAGATGTAGCTGCTTTTCCTCATTACGAGGAAAAGCTTTATTAGCTTTTTTTTGTTGTTGAGGCCACAATCATAATTACTCTCCATTTATCCCCACAGAGTCCATGTCAGAGTTAAATAGCCTCCAGGAAGAGTCTTTTTGTATGCTAATTATTGATTTGGAAAAAATTAAATAAATAAACACACGTTTGCTCAGTTTCATGAAGAGCCTTATTCAAATCAGGCCTGCTGAGTCTGAAGACCTCTAATGAAGGGGGGGAAGGGTTATAACAGCTGTCCCAATAAATAACGAGTTTGTTGAAAGGCATAGCAGAGCTGATTGGTTTATTGAGTAATGAAAGAAACGCCACGCAGATGATGGAGTTGTGCTGCCTGCAGCCAATGAGTTGTTGGCGTCACGTGGATTCGCGCTGCTGCCGTTCACGGCTTTATTTATTTGTTGTTTCACCAATTACACATCTAGAACGTGTGGCGTGCATATACATATTCAGGACCGTAACTGTGCTCCCCCGGAATAATGTGAGGTGAAATAGTGTTTTTCACTTAATATTGTGCTGTGGGGATAAATTTAATGGCAAATGGAGCGACCTAAATACAGCACGATCCCGAAGGAAACACCGTTTTGTTTCAAAGGCTGCGCAAAACGTGCGTCCCAACTGGACAATCTACGATGTCGAAGTGAAGACATGAACTCGGCCCTGGTCCTCGGTGATCCCTGTCCTGGATGTTTTTGTGTGTTTTCCTGCTGACGGAGCGTCGAATGAGGCGTGATGGACACATCCAAAACCAGGACCACCCAGGTTTAGATTAAAGCGTATTCATGTGTTATGACGGTCCAATCAAAGTCCAGAACCAAACAATTGAGAATCTGGGTCAAGACTTTCACTAGCAAAACAATCCCACGAATTTCATGTGCGAAAACCGTGTGAACCTGCAGGTTCATTGGTAGAAAAAAAAATAATAAAAAGCAAAGAAGAAACATGTGATTTCCAATGGAAACATGGATTCACGTAAGTACCTCACATGTACCTCCACATGTCTACACATGTAATCACACGGTGGATGGAAAATGGAAGACATGAATAAAACACCTGATTATGTGTGGGAAGTGGGAACCACGTCTGAAAACGTGAATTTCATGGGAGTTTTTTTTATGTTAGGGTAAAAATTGCTGCTTTGCATTAGCACTCCATCAAACCTCACTATTTTGCAAGCAAAGTAATCGCCAAGTTTAGTCTCCAGACGTCAATCGCTGCAGAAAATTGCAGTACATTGACAGGTAGAGAAAAACGCTTCGGTTGGCACCAATGAATGAATTGTAAGGGTGAACAGTCTGGTGGATCGCTCACAATCTTCCAAATCTAACGACTTGATACAACCCAAGCATATTAAAATACCTGTCTAGATATGGGCCTATGAATTTTCTGGGAGTCTGTTTGCTGAACTTGCAATTATAAATAAAATAGCATTGAAAAATATTCCCCAAACACTTGAAGCCCTGGGCTGAGGAAGAACTAAGAGCAAGTTCAAGTCACACTTTTCAAACTTTAATTTGTTAAAAAAAACAATTAAATGAATAAAATAATGATATAAGTATGAAAGAGAAGATTCGCAACATGAAACAGCTTTAAGGCATAAGTAATCCTGCAGAGCACTTCTGAGTAAATAATTTGTTTTATATGTAACTCGGTGTGTGGAAGAAAATGGAAACGCATTACGATGAAATCATGAAGGGAGCTTCCAAATGTCAAGAGAAGTGGCGTTTTGAAATATTAACATTTCATCGCACACATGTTTCAAATTGCTCAGAATGAGCAGAAAGAGAGAGAAATGGACCAGTGGTTTCCTGTCGCCCACTTCCATTATCATTAATGTGTCATTCAGCAGTGAAAAGCCCAGGCGATAATAGAATTACTGTTCTTATTATGCTCAGTGTCACAGAGTCCAGCAGTATAAGAGCAGAACGGACACAATAATAAGAAAAGAGAGAGAGAGAGAGAGAGACAGAGAGAGAGAAAGACCAAATGTCACCGGTTCACATGTACACACCCTGTTTCTTCGGGCAACATGACGGGACCGGCAGGGTTTTATCAAAGCCGGTCCACAAAAAAAACAAAAAACAAAAACCCACACACTGCAGCGAGCAACTTACCGCCGCCGCAGCTCTTCTCCTTCCCTCCTTCCCTCCTTCCCTCCACAGCAAGGTGACTGACACCTCACTCGACACCCCGGAGGACATTGTGGCTTCCCATTCCAGCCGGAACGCACGTGCACCCCGGCGCTCCTCACCTGCTCGGATACATCCGCGAAGCCACACAACCCCGAGCAGCGCGAGCTGACCGGTGTCTGTAGTAACTGAGCGGCTTCCCCCCCTCCCTCCCTTCAAACCTCCCTTCAAACCTCCCTTCAAACCTCGTAACTCCCAGGCTGCAGCGATGGAAAAAAAAAATCAGCATCTTCTCACCGTTTTTCTTTTTCTCTTTCACTGAGAGCCACAAACACTTGCTGTCTGAAAGGGAAAAAGGATGCACTCACCGTGTGGGTTTCTCTTTTTTTTCTTCTTCTTCTGCTAGAGGCAGGTGGAGACTTGAGCAGAGGCTGCAGTGGCGGAGGAATCCCCCGTTTGCTAGTGTATGTGTAAATGTGTGCGTGTGTGCAAAGGAGTCAGAGCTGATCCAGCAGATGCAGACGAAAGCAACCAATCGAAAGAAGGGGAAGGAAGGAGAGGAGAGGAGTGTGTGAGCGATGGAGGGTCTGAGAGGATGGGGGTGTGTGCTAGCATTACATCATGGACCTGGGAATGGCAGGTTTTGCAGAGGGTGAGCTACGAGTGGGGGAAGGTGAGCGTGTGTGTCCCTATGCAGCAGACCACCGGATGAATTAGGATCCGCACACCTATGAACTGCGAATATCACACACACACCCACACGCACGCACACACACACACACACTCACACACACACGCACGCACGCACGCACACACACACACACACACACACACACACACTCACACACACACACACACACACACACACACACACACACACACAAAATGCATGTTGTGTTGTGCACCTAAACCATAAAGTCTCTCAATGAATAAGTTCTCATACATCTTTCAAGTGCAAAGATGATAGAAGACACTCAAAACATCACAAGCCCAACCATTTTCATCCCCATTACACACACTCTGAGCCGGGCTAATGGCTCCCCTGTAACTTTGAAAACTCAGTGAAGGACAGGCATTTCAGGTGAGTTATCCCAAACACTTTCTGCTGGCTTTTCAGAAGAAAAAAAAAACAAAAATTGAAGATGCGGCACCTGCACTTATGGTTAAAATAAAATCACCCGTTGTATGCTGCCCGACATCCCTGAGGGCGAGCAAGGAGGGAGAGGGAAGGAGTTTGCAGGAAAACAATGACAGCTCGGGGTCACATCCTCACATCACTGGTCTGTGTGCCAACTCGATCCAGAGGAAACGAGGCAGCAGGGAAAATGATGTCAGGAGTACAAGGATGAAGGAGACTCCTTTGTCTTGGTTACGTTTCAGAAGTAAAGCTAGTCTCCAGCTCTTCAGTGTGTTTTTTTCTGTCACTAACCTCCCCGTATTTACTGTCACGGTGGGGGTGTTGCATCAGCCGATGACAGGGTCTACCTGGCCAGAAGGCAGAATGGTGATTTCTAACTAGTTGGACTCTAAAGCGTGTGTTTTATTTAGTAGCATCGCAGTATGTCCAAGCATTCGCCAAAATCCATGGAAGAATAACATCTTAACATGACATTAAAAGCTTTAGCTAGGACTTTAGTTAGGACACAATGCCCTGTAGATCAAACTCATTGATCTGTGGATAAAAGATATTCTCCCAAGTTGATCTGGAGTACAACGTGTCACTAAGTCAAGATGTGACCTGCCAATAGACTCCTGCTAAAGAAAACTGAGGCCGTTCAGTTATGTCTTAGCGTGCATTCACACCAGCCCTGGTTAGTCCGTTTTAGTTTAGTTCGTTTGCCGAGAAAGTCTGATGTGTGAATGCTCAACCAAACTCTGATGCTGCCCAAAAAATGTAACTCTGTCTTTACAAACCCAGGTCTTGGTTTGGGTTGAACTGAACTCTGTATGCCACTGGAACCGTAGACTGCTCCTAATGCACAAAGCAGATAAAAGCGCAGGGCATTCTGGGTAAATACAACCAAAACAAACTCTAGTCCAATGTTAGCAAGAGCAAAGACTCCTGTTAACATTGGACTAGATGCTAGTGCTACAATCTGGCACGACTCCATTTTTGTTTATATTTAGCAAAGCAGGAAGTTAGACTCACGTCTTTTTCAGAGGTTTTGGTGTAGTTTCCTTCGGTTGTTCTTGGTGCTGCCCAGTGCGGTGCAAAAGAGAACCACAGCAGCTGGAAATGTAACAAATGTTGCGATTATAATCCCAAATCCAACCGAGGTGACCAGACGGTTAGGTGTAAAAACACCCTTCGTTAAAGCGCGTTATACAATCCAGTGACTGGACTTTTAAGTTTTCCAGTCTGACAGTTTTGCTTTTAACAAATATCACCAAATCCTGGCACTTTAACATCATTATGTAGACGTTTTACTCTTTATTTATCAGTTTCTGTTTCACTAGCCAAAAATGAACCTTAAAGTCTTTGTCAAAGTGTTAATTCTACTCAGAGAAGCCTAGAGTAAAACATTTCCCCATTTTTTAAATCATATCTTGCTTCACTGATTTAGCGCTTCCTACTGTTACCTTTCCTCAATTGCCGTGATATTTCACTTGTCAGAAACCACAATAAATCATTTTGTAACGGCGTATGAAATGTGATAAAGATGAATGGTCCTGTTGAGTTGGATGATTTAGGATAGAAAATGTTCTGATCCACTTCCTGATCTGGTGCTTTAAGAATGAAAGTGACATCAAATTCGTTATTGCAGCATTACAAATGAGAGATTAGAGAGGGTTATTATTTCTTGTCTTATTATTTCCATAAATTAACACCTTTAACTGATAAGCTTTGTTCCTTCAGAGCGCAAGTATCAGGATATCAGCCTGCCGGATCAGACGTACGGGACGTATCGGCACAGCAGTTTTCTTAGTGCTTTGGACCTTTGTGGAGCGTCCAGTGAAGCTAAATAAAAACATATTGAGTCCTGAAGGTTGAAACTCAAACCGACAGGACATTGCGGAAGATCTGATGGAAAACCAAGGACAGCGCCTTGAAATATGGAGGTCATATGAACTTTTTTCCACATTTTTAAAATTTTTTATGCTATAGACATATTTTGGTCCCAAATCAAACCGAGTCTACCAACAACAACCCCGAACTTTAACTGAGAGCATATTGATGTGCCAGGATGGCCGAGTCAACCTCCAGGCATTGATCCAATTGAGAATATGTGGCAAAACCTGAAGACTGTTTGACGTCAGCCATCGAGTCAGTACAAAAGAGACGGAGAAAATGCCACTGTGTCTGCAAATTTGTTGGAGTCAGACGCAGAATGACTCCAGAAGTTTGCTCCACAAATGGGCAAAAACAATTTTACACCAAAAAAGAAAAAAAAAACCGTCTTGGTCGATCACATAAAATCCTAATGAGGTGCGTGGAAGTTTGCGGAAGTAGCACAACAAAAAGCCGAAGGATGTGAATCGTCTCGCGTGTCGCCACAGCAAATAAAAACTCAGTTTGACATTTAGAAGTACAGCGCTTATTGGCTTGGCCAAACAAAAGCAGAAAAAGAGAAAAGCTGCAGGAAGCGCTTCGCCTGGGACAATGGTTGCAGAATAAAAGCAAAGCCGAAGTACTGGTTTTTACAAACGGCGTAAAAATAGCTGCAGAGCCAATGGCTGGAATCAGAGAATAAAAGTGCTGCAGGAGAACAAGCTTTTTCCCTTTGTACTAAATAATCTTTGTGAGCTTTACCTTTACATTTTTGATACAAAGACAAATAGAAAGCCAGCAAAACATCTCCTGGGTCTGTTTTGTTCTAGAGAAGTTCAACTTTCTCTCAGCCCATAAATCCACAATATTAGCAGCAGTTTTGAGACCAAGAATTTCCTCCATAAAAGGAGAAATTTCTCGATCAACAACTAAAACAGCAGCCTGGAGCTGTTTCGGCCGCTTCGCCTGCCTTGACTCTGACTGACCAGCAGCGATGTCACCAAGTCCCAGCGGACTTGGTGCTTCTTCCAGGCCGTGCAAAAAACACAGCCGTGCTCCGACGGGAAGCGGCCGCCTCTAAAGCCAACATGGCGGCTGCGTTCCCAGGCTTTGGAAATTAAAGGCGTAATTAGGACTGCTGACATCTGATAGTCGAGCTGCAGGACTGACTATCAATATGGCAGCATGGTATGTACTAATTAGAAAAAGTCCCACTGGCTTTAATGAACGTTAGATATGTTTGCGGCCTTGTTATTTTTTTTATTTTTTTTTTCGTTCCTAATTAAATTTATAATTATGGGAATGTTTGTTGTGACTGTGGCTGAATGTGAAAGAGAAACATGACTTCTTACCGTGTCTTGAGTTTTGCATTCTCGTTCTTGTGTTGTTGTTGTTATTTTATTATTTAGTTCCATTTATTTATTTTTAGTTGGACTTCTATTGTGTTAGATGGAGGACAAGGCTTAGATTGTCTTATTATTTCCATAAATTAACACCTTTAACTGATAAGCTTTGTTCCTTCATCGCAGGTCAGAGTCTATTTTCTTTTTTTTAATCTAATTATTGAATGCAGCAGCCATTTATTAATATTTTAAGTTTGTTAATGGGTTCTATCAGTACTTTCTGGCACTTTGAGAACATTAAATGTCTTGTTACAGCCTAAGACTTGATTCTGGGGGGATGTCAGGGGATGTGTTTTGACAAAGCACCGTCGTTGGTATCTTTTCCAGCTTTTCCTTTCGGGTGCCGCGTTGAACAGGAAACAGACGTCTCCGACGTGCTGCACAAAGAGGTCGCTTTCAGACCCCCTGGAAAGAGGAGAATCAGCTGATCTGTTTATTTTTTTCAGCGGCTGGTTGCAGGTGCTCCCTGTGGACTCGTCAAAGAAATGGGGCCTTCTGTGTCTCCGCTTAGTTCCTACGCGCTCCCCGTCCGGCCCCACAGCCAGGGACGCTGTCGCCCTTGACACACATTCCTCCTCGCGTTCATTCATCTTTCCGAAAATGCACTTTGCCACTCGGGCTCGTTTTCCACGGGTCGTAACACGCCGTGCAAAAAGAAAGAGAAACAAACAAAACAAGAAACCATCAAAGAAGCCATTTATTGTTGTTTGGGCTCTGTAAAAACATGATGTGGTGTCCCATAGAGAAAGAGAGCGTTAATGGTTTAACTTTGCGTTTTTCTATCTTTTTTCCCCCCTCCTCGTTCAAACTGCTGCGTTTGTATCTTAATTGGCAAAAGGTGTCCGCTGGCGTCTCCGTTGTCCCAATCAGCCAAGCCCGACCCCTCCGCTCCGCCGCCACCACAAAGCCTCCCCTCTTTTTTCACAACTATGCCTGCAATGTTCGCTGTTGCTGTGGCAACCTTACGGACAGCCAGGCATCTCTCTCGCTCGCTGCCTCGCTCTCCGTATCACACAGTGACTTCTGTCCCCGGCCTCACGCAGCTGATGGAGGATTCACTGCTAGGTGCTGCAGAGCAGAAAGGTGCACGCACATGCATCCCCCGCTTTTCTTTTTTAACTTTCTTACCCCAGCAGTGATCCACTGATGAGACAGTAGCTGCACTCTCCAGCAGGGAGGAGGCCGCGCTGACCTCACTCTGCTTGCAGAGCAGGAGGTGAAAACAGACCTCTGTGGAGGTTCAACTGGGATTTTTTTTTTTCTTTTGTGGTCTGAAAGGAAAAATCGTGCCCAACAGCAAGAGGGCTTTTAAAAATGGAAATAGCCTTGTGCTGTGTTAGAGTGCAATAGATTACCAGCACAGTGTGACGATGTCGCCGTTACCTGGGATGAACGGTGTGGTTGTAAAATACTTACCTCTGCTGCTGTTCAGACATTTCCAGTAGATTGAGAAAATTAGCTGGAATCAACTGGAAAATTAACTTATCTGTGTCAGATAATTATTCCACATTGGGATTCAAGGGCGGAATAATTGCTTTTGACGAGTTAAAAATGTGTTTCCTACATTTCAAACTAAAAAAATATTTACACATATATTCAAAAATCATCAGCTAAACAAAGAAAATCAAGTTTGATTATGATCGATTGTTTATTTTCTTTTTAATAGTGAACCTGTCCAGGTTCACCCTGGACAGGTCGCCAGTCCATCGCAGGGCAACACAGAGACGAGGCTAACAATCACACATACGCACATTGATTGTTAGCTTTGAAGCAAATGTGTTTTATCTCCACAGCTGCTGTTTGGGGCTCCTTGTTCCCATTCACCTTTAACATCAACAAGGCGATGATGCAAGCAGACCAGGAGGGCCTGCTATCTCACGCTCCGTTCTAATCACTGTGTGGGAGAAGCGGTTATGACTTTGTCATGTCGGCTGAAGCTCATCAGCTTTAATTGGCCGGTTCTGTCTCGCCGGAGACGGTACTCAGAGCGCAAAATGTTTGGCTTTCACTTCGCCGGGGACGAAATGTTCTGTTCCTTAACGAGATCTCCTTGACTCGCCGGTCAAGGGCCTCTTCAGGCTCGCAGGAGGAAGGAGAATAAGGGAAAGCAGGTGCGGTCTGAGGTTCTCGCTCTGCGGCAGAGCTTCTCGGGAAACAAACAGCTTAATGCTGAAAGGGGTTTGTGACAAGACTTTGACGGCAAACATTTTCTTTTGATTAATTGCGTTTCAAAACTGGCGCTGTTTGTAGATTGACATGAAATGTTTATTGTTTTTTTCCGTTTGTTTAAATCACCATTAGCCCAGTTTGCATGCAGTAACTAAGTTTACACACTGATAAAGGAGACTGAGCTGCAGGGAAAAGTTACTTTTGCACTCCAGACACAAATCATCCTGATATCCAAATACAAGCAGCCATTATATCGTAATTCGAAACAATGCTGCATTTAGGCTTTATGAGAACAAGGCAGTCTTCTCCGCCAGGTCTTCTGTCGTCCGTTTACATCTGGCTGATCTTTCAGAAACCGCAGAAGCCTCTCCAAGCTTTGAAACGACTACAGGAAATGCGCTGATGCTACTTGCAAGGGATTCACTGTTTGAGTCAAAGTCTTGTAAACGGAAGCCTTGCAGACATTTATACTGCCTTTATTTATTCATTTTACTTTTCCTCTTACGTCATTGTTTTATTGGGAATTGATGCGAATGCAAAAATAAAAAAAATGCACAGTGAAACAAACGATGCTTCTCAATGTGTGTCTGAAAAGTGTGGCTTGTATTGCTGTCCGCCATTCTGAATTCCATTTACAGGTGAATTTCCAGTATTGTCCTGTATTTAAGCTCTACGTCTCGTCATTCAGTCACACGGTTCCAAGGAATAAACAGGTTAGATGTCATTAATGATAACATGGACCTTTGTTGGGGTTTTTTGTAATTGTGCGGCACTCAGAATTGGCGTCTACGAGTCAAGGCGACTCTTTCCCAATCTTTAACAAGCGGACCGTCGTGGCTTTCACCGTGACGCGCAAATTTAATGTCTGTATGAGACTTTACCAGAAATCGCTCCGGGTGTTTTTTCAAATGCAGTGCACACAGAGGTGAAAAATGAAGGAGGAAAGGCTTAATTGGAAAGCAGACAGGAGTAGAGGAGACAAAACAGCCAAGAGATAGTCATCACCCCAGAGGTCTGCCTCTAAACCTGCAGAAAGAGGGAAACAAAACCAAAACAGAGAAACCGCAACGACAAACGACATGTGCATGTATGACAATAACAGCTATAATATCATTGAACTAGACTACAAACCAACGTCAAATTTCATTTCAACAGCTTGAACGCGTAGGTCTCCATTTTTCAGGAGACATACGGAAGACGAACAAGCCGCCGAACGCCTCGTTATTTAAGACGAGGCGTTCGGCATAACAAATCAATCGGCTGGCCGATCACCTGGGTCAGAGGTCAGATAAACAGTACACTTGCCCCTGAAAGCGACAGCGAGTGCAGCCTGCGCCGCCCCTCTTCAGAAAGCGCTCCGGCCGGCCAAACAACCAGCCAGCCAATTAATCAGCTTGGCAGCCAGCCATCCGCAAGACTGATGGCATGATGGGAACATGAGGAAAACGGGGGGCGAGGAGGGGGGGGCAGAAGCTGACGAAAGCATTCCTTTCGGTGACAGCTAATATTGTCGTAGACGTGGAGCACTTTACAGAGTTCAGCGGGGCCGCAGAGGGGCCACGGATCGACCGCTTTTAAATGAGAGAACGACTGAACCAATCAATGTCAACTGCTGATTAATTCCTCTCTGGTTAAAAAGTGTCGGAAAATCTGAACTGGTTTTCCCTTCTGTGGATTTTCTTCACACACAGGCCCTCTTCAAACTGGAAGAGCGATGCTGCTCAACCACCACGGAGAATTCACCGTTCTCCTCATTGCGCTGATGGTTGGTGTTTTTCTCTTAGTTGTGAGGACAATATCAGGCGGAGCCTTGAAAGGTGCAGTGTGAAACTTTGACAAAAATGTGTTCTTTTTTTTACCCCCATGTTTGTTAAAACTGTGCCATAAGAGTACTGCATGAAGCTGATAATCAGTGGAAAGAATGTGTTATCTTTTTTTTTTTTTGCAAGGCACGGTCAAGCTTTGTTTGTCGGATCAGGGGGAGATCCCCACACACACACACACACACACACACACTAGCAGAGCAGTGGAAGGGGGTGACGAAGCTTTTCTCAGATGTGGCTGGGTCACGGATGGCATCCCGGTGATGTCAGCCATCTTTTCTTTGATGAGGCCAGCTTCCTGGGAACAGATTGCGGACATTGTTGCGGTTCTAGATTGCATGTGCTCAAGAAAAGTTCCTTCAGTCAGTTGTTTATGTTCTGTTCTGTTTCTTTTTTAAATACTCAAAAGAGTTTGACCCTGGAAACATATTACTTCTCAATATGTCAGGACTCTCCAAATATGTCTTTGAACGCTACATTGTTTGGTTAGCTCAGTAAAACGTGTTTCAGTGGAACACGAAGGAACGTATGCGTTGAATTCGTGTTTGACGAGAAGTGGATGTTCTTAGATCCGTTCTCTTCATGTCCATGTTGAAAAACTAAAAGTCTTTCTGCACAACTGAACACGTGAAGAAGGACAGTTTATCTGGCGTCAGCCTTTGAGAGCCAGGCAGTTTTACGACCGTGTTTCTCAAGATGCTCCAGAATGTTTCAGATGATAAAAAGGGAAGCTGTTTGTGAGCTTAACCATTTGAGTTATAATCTTATTAGTGGGAAGGGATTTTCACTCAAGTTTGAGCTCGAGAAACCTGGAATTTTGTTAGAAAGTCGAACTTTGTAGGGTTTTTTTTCCACTTCCAGATCTTTGTTGTTGGTTTATTTTTTATTTTTTAAAGTGGTTTAAAGGAATCTGCAGAAGGGTTTTGAGCAGTCAATGTCTCAATATCTGATAACTTGGCTAGAACATGAAATAGCTAAATGGCTGATGGATAATCAGACCTTCCATCAGTACAGAAAAGATACTGATGGATTTAATCAACATCTATAGCGTAAAATTCTCCATATAACATCTAGAAGAGTTGAAAGGCACTTCAATGAAAGAGTTCATTAATAGATCAATCCAGTTCTCAGAAACATGATATTATTGCTCACCTGATTTGTCCTCCACGTTCAAAGGAAGTGAAAAAACAAACAGGTTTTGATTGGGTCAGACCTCATTGCTTTACTTTAGCGATAGCGCTGTCATTAATCTTATTACGGTGGATGCAAACTTACTATTAACTCTTTCTAAAATGATGAGTTCCCTTATAGTAGAGAGATCCTGACCATGACCTCCTGGAGTTTGAATTTGTGTCTGTTGTTGTTCTGAATCGGTTCATTCTTTAGTCTTGACCCTGTTTATTTATGCTCTGCTTTCTGATCATTTCTGTTTATTTTCCAGCTTTGCCGTTTTCACCCACAGTTCCTCCAGTCACAACCTCGACATGCCGCCGTGATGTTCTGTGTCGGTTACTCCTTGTCCGATTCGTTTCCAGTGACGAAATAATTGTGCAATAATTGATATTTGAATACCTACTGCGTGTGCGCTCTGGATCTCAGTTAACTCTTGTCTCACAATACAGTTTCCTCTTTGTGTGAACGATGACGTCTTGATAGGGTTACATTTTGCCATATTGCCCCCATTGTTGGATGAGAAAAAGAACAACAATTGTAAGGCTGTAATTTGACCAAAAGTTCAAAGGGCATGACTATTTTGCAAGGATCCATATTCTGATGTCATACATTTTGTTCGTCAAAAGGGTGAGGCAGAAAGAAAAAAGCGTACACAAAATATATTACACTCAGGCATCGGACGTTGCATCATGTTAGCCAACTTATAAAATCAGCTGCAACATTGTCCACTGGGACTCTGCAGATTGTGAAACTGGCCGCCAGGAGAGCCGGAGCGATCCTTCGGGACACATTTCACCTCCTTTCCCACAACTCCCTGAGAAGAGCCGCACTCTGAAGCTAAAGGTGGAACGTGAATTGCAAACACCACATCGGAAGGACATGTGCTGTGGGAGCGTGAGGCTCTGCTGCAGCGATTCACTTATCTGTTTGGCATAAAAAGTTTCTGAGAACTGAGAGCGGCCCCAGGAGAGCGTTTCCTCCCGACCGGACCGGGAGGATTGGGCCATTTTTCCAGGAAGCGTTGGACTCAGGACCACTGACTGCTGAGAGCTCTGACACGCGTCTTTTGATGAGTACCAGAAAGGAAAGTCACGTTTTTAATTCTAAGTCACTCATGAGAATGCTTCAGTCTTCAATAATTATCTCAACTTTCAAGTTGAAGTCTCAAGCTGAGCGTATTTATTTTTGGACACTTTATTGGAGTGACTTAAATGGAATGACAGAACCAAATTAGAGTTCTGTTTAATATTAAGGCAATTTAATAAAACTACAATAAAACTACCTCTCGACACACGAGGTAGTCCAGGCACAAATCCCTACGAAGGTGGCCTTCTCGGAGCTCCCGCCTCACAGAGGAGCCCTCCGCTTTCCCACTCAGCTCCTTCAGACTAGCCAACAGCAATTAGCAAACACCTGGAGGAACTGTGAATCTGCTGAGCTCATCAGATGAGCTACTTTTCAGTGCAATGCTGGTAGAAATGTTAAATGGTTAATGGAGGAGCAATGTTGCGCTGACTTTCTGAAGGTGGAGTTTCAGAAATAGCAGGAGTTTTAAAGAGTCAGAGGCCCAATTTCAAGGTGTTACCTTGCAAAGTGATATTTGTTTTAAGTCATATTTGATATATGCATCATTTTTACAAAAACTGAAGGTAAAATAGTTACTTGATAATGCTATAAAATTATACTATGTGGCTGGAAAATATATAATTCTGCCCCTTTAAGTGTTTATACATGCACACCAAATTTTTTCATATTTTAATTTGTTAAAAACATATTTAAAAAAAAGTTTCTCTTCTTTCCACTTCAAAATCTTGTGTTCATCCCCCACTTAAATTTGGAAATGCAGAAACATTTCAAGGGATGTGAATACTTTAGTGTCATCTTCAAATGTTAATATGATGAAATTTAAATGTCCCAGAGCTCAGCTTTTTTGTAATGACAATTTTTCGCCGTTACAGAGCAAAACATTCTACAGTGTGCCGTCCTCCAAATGATTTCTTTGTTGCTTCTTGTAATTCAAAGATGCAGCCCAACCCAGGGTCTGTGCTGGTGTCTCTACAGACCCATGCAGATCTGTTGTGCTTGAAGGAGAGAAACTTTCTGTGCCATAATCTCCGCTTCAAACCAAGAGCCAAGGCCAAACAAGCGGAAAGATGCCGCTGCTAAGCCGGTGCCGAGGGTCTGTGGACCTGCTCGTTTTCCACAAACGTGTCGCCGTGGGCACTGAGTATTAGTGGAAAAGCTAGAGGTCTGTCGCTAAGGAAGATAAAACATATATTTATGCGGTCTTCCCTCACCTTTGGCTTTCTGAAAATGCTGATCCATTGGTAGCAGTGAAATGCAGTTTCGCTTGTTTGTGAAGATGCATAATTGTGCCCGTTGAGGCTGCTGCTCCCACGTCGACAATAGACAATGGAGGGCGAGAGCAGATGCAGCTTCTGCAGTACAATGGGCCCTGACAACATGGAATTACAGCCTCTGCAGCTAAAATGTAGCTGTTTTATTCCCGTGCTCCGGGGAACGGCAGCAAAGGGCGGGGCGCGCCGAATGAAAGCACTGATTCTCATACAAAATAGCATCTGGACTGATCTGTCGCTCTGAAACCTTCCCTCTGCACGTGACAAAAGAAACAAACATGCAGAGGAGGAAATTTAGTAGAGAGAAAAACCCTGGATGCAGATGAATCGGCTTTTGGACTTTCAGAAAAACACAAAAAAAGAGAAACCACACAGCTCAGCGCCGCGAGACCGCGAGCGGGCCCGGTGTCGAGCTCGCCGAGCAGCTGTGAGACAGGCTCTAGGTGAAAGACGAGTCCAGTCCTGCGGGAAGACATCAATCATTGATGGACTGACGCATCCGAAAGAGAAGAAGCAAAGAGACGCAGGAGGGGAGCCAGGAGAGAGCAGACAACAAACGCACCCTCCCACCAATGAGTCCTGACCTTGGTGAGAAGTGACAGAGTCATCAGCGCCGGGCCCCGTCCGGCCTGGCCCATGAAAGATATGAGGTAATTTATGACATAAAGCACACTCTTTGTCCAGAGACATTGATCACATCCTGTGTTCTGCAGTCACTTCCCTCCACTTTGATTTCTGACAACTCCTGCTCTCCACGGTGAATCGGTGACGATTTAGCAGCCGCGGCGTTTCTGCTTCTGCCCGTTTACCAAGGCAAACAAGACGCCATCAAAGACACCATATAAAAGACATTTGGAGGGTTTAAATGTTACCCACTACAATATTTTTTTATTTAAATCCAGCATGGTTTTAAGTATAAGTTTCAACAATGGCTCAATTGTAGCATTAGGTTTTTTTTCCCTTTTTGTCTATTTTTTGTTCTGTAGCATGGCTTATATTAACTGTACTATGACTGAAATGATTAACTTAGTAAAAAATAATGCAATTTTCACCGTTATAACAACAATTTTGATATATATGTATATTTTTTGGCCCATTTTAACTAGCTCACTGAGAACACTAAACGGACTAGCTGGATGAGCTTTGTAGCTCTGATGCTAACGTGGTAAATGTCACCCATTGCATTACATCTTCAAACAGTTGTGCACGGGCTCACAATCAGATCCCATCAGACCAGGACATTCCCCTTCAGCTAAAGTGACTTTTAAAGAGCTGTGACCTCACACAGCCTCTCGGATCAAACGCTCAAATCTCACTTCTCCTAAAGCCACTTCTAAAAAACACAAAAAGAAAACAAAGAAAGAGGTAAGAGTGATAGCCTGCCAGTCGGATTTGTTTTTCCTCCCTTTCTCTGTTACTCCTCTCTCATGATGCGCTGCGATCAGGCCTTTGAGAGTTTAAGTGACTTTGTGGTAGCAGGACGTGCAGAAGAACACGAGATAAGAGGATTCAGCTGGTGTGTGAAAGCATGTGGGAAACTACATGACAGACATGTTTCGCAGTAATATACCGTATGATGAGAGTGAGAGCGCGACTCATGTGTGACTCAGCGTGAGTTTCCGTCTTGTTCTGACTTATTACATAATAAAGACTGAGAAGAAAATCCAGTCTTGGTAAGCTTTACTGCCAAGCTGCAGTCTTTTACTGTCACTCCTCTGATTTGAAGAAATGCACGGGGGGTTTTTTGTGTGTTATCCAAACTGTTTCCCAGGTATGTGAGAGAAAGAGACAAGGATGTGATTTCCTGCATATTGTGTTGTGAAAATGTATTTGCCTCTTATGGATTTCTTTGTCACTCGGTTATTAGCGGAGCAGATGCAAAATGTAGCGTTTAAATTTTGATTTAATGTCTTAAAGGGGCAGTTTTATTTATTTTTCATGCACATAGTGCCATTTAATAGCACAGTCAAGGAACTATGTCATCTGAAGTTGTTATAAAAATCTTTACATATTTATACTGCATTTATCAAATATGACTTGAAAGAAATTTGACTTGGTAAGTTTATGCCATGACTCTGTCTCTTTAAGAAACACCTGCTCTTTCTGAAACTTCAGGAAGTAATGACAAAAAGGCTCCTCTATTAACCCTTTTTACCAGGATTTACGTAATACTGCCCCCTTCAGGGGGAAATGGTGTCCCAACTAACATGCTACATGTGTGAAAATATAATTCCCTCATGTTGTCATAACTGGTCATGGCACCTAATTGTTAGAGGTCATTAGTGCAATTTCATATCGATATATACTATTAAAGTTATTTATCGTTTAATGGCATAGTATTATGTAAAGTAAACTTTTTTAAGCTTTAGATGATGTTATTGTGTTATTCTGTCATCAAAACCATATCTGCAGCGTCGCATTGACTCTTTCATGCATTTATGTTTGAGACAGTTTTGAATCTCCCATGGCAACCATTCAGCCATGCAAACGTGGCTGGGAAACACATAGTGCCCCTTTAAATTTAGCTTAGAGTACATATGAAAAATACGTTTTTCATGCTGGAATCAAACCCAGTTGCCATTTTGACGTAGAAAGACTTGTAATCCATGAGCTGTGAGCAACTCTAATTCATCGTCGCTGAGGACGGCCTCGGGTAAACATCCTGGCTTTAAAGTTCAAGTCTCCGTCCTCTCTGTCGTGTGCCAAACCTTCATCCTTTATGTCTGCTGGGGGGGAAAAAACCCCACTGGAGATTCAAAGTGGGGGAGTTTTCCAAAACAAAAAAAAAAAGAAAAAAAGCAGGATGGATGCAGGTGGGTGCATTTCCCCGTGTTGGAGCGTCTACATCAAACATTGCCAGCACCTGTGCTGGCCTCTTCACCCCGAGGCAACAAAGTGCCCCCATTTCAAGCAGGACAGAGAAAGTCCAAGCAGGTGCATCCCTCACATCCTCCCTTCCACTGGATAGAAATGGTTTGTGCTCATTCTTTTTTGTTTTTTGCACCAAATGCAGAGGTGCCGTATTCATCCCCCATCTGAAAATGGAAAGATCATGGAGCTCCTACATACAAAAACAAAAGCTTCAGCGCCGCTCCGTGGCGCTCAGCCAGCGTCCGTTACTGTGCATTTATAAAGATATTAATCTTAACTCCAAAACAAGCAGAAAACTGGATGTGCCACAAAAACTTTGAAAAACATTGAGAAACACGATCTGGTGAGTCACGGCTGTCTGAAAACGCACAGCTTGCAGAAAAACCCAACCAGTGGGTTGCTAAAGTTCATCTCTGTTTTCCTGTCGTCTCGCAGGTTTGGGCCTGTGCTGTTTAGCAATTCGTGAGAATCGTCAGATTGTTTTTTTTTTCTTTTTGAACAATAAATCCTGAGCATTGGGTTTGTTGCAGGATTATTCATGATGCACATGGGGTTGAACTCTCGGCCCAGTTTAACTGCAGAGGGTTTGGTATCCAACAGTTTCTGTGTTTTTCTTTTCAAGTTTCCCATTCGGTGACATTCAGACGTTGTTTGGTTAGTAATCAATGAAGATGTGCACATTTTGAAACATTTACAATGCTGAGCAAAACCTCACCATCTGATATTGACGAAGAAAAGCGTTGGGTGCATTGATATTGACTATTCACATCAACTCATACCACAATTTCTCAATTATGTTTGGGTCCAAACTTTGACTAGGCCATTCTAACACCTTCTGTCTCCAATCTAAATCACTCCATTGTAACTCCGGCTGTATGTTTAGGTTGGTTCTCCTGCTGGATGGTTAACCTCAACCCCGGCTGTATGTCTTTTTTCCTCACAACTTGCATCATTCATCTTACCAGAAACCCTCACCAGCTTCCCTGTTGCTGCTGAAGCCAAGCCTCCCTGCTGCATGACACAGCCACCACCATGTTTTACATTAGGGATGATGCATTGCTGGCTGATGAGCAGTTTTGTTTTGCGTGAAGTTCCCACAAGTCTCATCTCTGTTTGCGACATTTCTTGTAACTGGACATTTTTCATATTAAAATCCTCCTTTGTCTTTTGGTTTTTTGTGCAAGTTCTTACATAACTCTTAGTGTTTTTGAGAAGGAACACGTGAAGATCATAACATCCGACACGCCCTGCTTGTGCATCCCTGGAAAACCGGCCTTTAGAGAACAGATGAAGTAATAGTTACACCCCAGTGGAAGAATGAGTAAAAACAAACAGGAAATGAAAAAAAAAGAATGGAGTGTGACTCTGTCAGGAGCGAAGAGCAAATTAAAAACCCTTCATCGTAACAAACGGTGAGAACGTACGAAATAAAAACGACTACTTATCATTTAATCGACTTCTTCTAAACGCTCACGGAGACGGATGGCGTCTCTGACGCGATTCCAGCTATTGGGATTCTAACAACTTTAAAAAACTGATTCTGACTCAAATTCATGTTTCTCCTCTTTAATGTCTCTCTCTCTGTCTCTCGGACTCGTTATGCAAGTCTCAGTGATGACCTCAGCGCTGGCTCTGCGTGCAGATTCAGAACCAAATTGTACTTGATTACAGAACAAGTCCCTGCCAGCTGAGGCCAATTCTTCCCCAGATGTAAGCTTTTTTTTCTTTCTTTTTTCCCCCATTTAAAAGATTGCCTGTTTCACATTATAGTCATTGTGCAATCCATCTCTCTCTCGTCCCGAGAAACAAAAAAGTGGCCATAAACTCTGAACTCATTGCAGGGCCCTTTCCATTTGACCGTAGGGTAATGGGCAAGAGATAAACGCTGAGAGCGGGAGCGGGGTAATACATATATATTTTTTTTTTATTAGGTTTTTTGCATGGCCTTTCATATGAGTCAAAGAGAGAGTAATGCAAACAGTGGACGGTCCTGAACGATGAAGCAGATGGTAATCACAGTCTTAGCGGAGCGAGGAGATGATGGGCCTCGCTGGCTGAAGAGCCGCCCACACAGGTAGGCTACAACATCTCTGAGGGACCACGGCCGCGCAGCAAGCAGGCGGAGAGAGTGTCACTGTGGCATGCTCAGAGCCGTACCCAACAGCACCCAGTCTTAATGACCGTAATGTTTCTCCAGTGAGTCTCTCCACTGACAGATGACGAGAATTTTATACGCTGCGACAAAAGCTGAGAGAGACGCTCAGAGCCTTCCTCGCCAGCTTCCCACGCGCCTCTGCATTGTGTTCACTGCACTCTGGAGGAAAAGCATAGATGCATTGTTTGTATCTGTAACTGTCACACCAACGGGTCTTCCAAAAATATTCACACCCGTTGAACTACGTCACAGTTGTAATAAAATAAAATGCTATGCATATCGAATAATTCACAGGAAACATCACTTTGTAATTCTGTTATTACTTTGTGTGAGGTGTTTGCTAATTGCTGCTAGCTAGTCTGAAGGAGGCGAGTGGGCGGAGTCTGTGAGGCTAACGCCTAAAAACCAGGTGTTTTGTTCAGCTCAACAGTTGCCATGGGAGATTAAGAGATTTCTCAAACATGTGCGAAAAAAATCTAAGCAACATTCCATGTATGTTTTGGAGAGGGAATAACATTATAACATGATGTAAAGCTAAAAAAAATTCAATATGACATAATACTGCCCATTAACAAAGTAGCACATAATGGTGAAGTTGAAGTACACTTTTTGTACTGGTGTTTAGTACGGCCATCGTTGGCTGACATAACGGCTGCAGTTATATCAGGGTATACCTTTCTAAGTTTAGAAACTGAATTATTTTCTTGTCTGTTTGGACTGAGATGATCTGTGGATATCAGTCTTTAAATCTTTAGCTTGGACATGGACTAGACCATTTAGTTCTCTGGATCTACGCTTCGGGTGAATCTCCTGCTGGAAGCACTTCAGTTCATTTCCACCCGCTAACAGCATGATGCTGCCACTACCGTGCATCATTGTCTAGACCAGGGGTCTGTAACCTCAACAGTCCAAAGGGCCATAAAACTGATATATAGCAGCAAATGTTAAGTTTTCTTTCTTTCTTTTCTTTTTTTGCTTTTTAAAAAAACAGGTTTGATTTTTGATAAATATTTACTTTGGAAAATTTGTTACAATAAAAAAAAACATTTACATTTTTAGATGTCAAAACTAGTTAAAAATATAACAATGTTTATCAAATTAGATATGAACCACCAGAACTCAGGAAGGCAGTTGATTCTCAGTCTCTTTATTGAAAGGATGACGCCCTCTAGTGTCAAACATCTGCTTCTCAATATTAAATAGATTAAGAGTTTTAAAAAAATCATATTAAATACATTTAAGGTTCAGGTTTTGATCAAATGTGGGCTTCTGCTGTTCATTTGACCTCTAAAATGGCACAGCCAACTCTGCAGATAGAAAACAACATTAGAAACATGAACCAGAAGACTAAAAATAATTTGTAGATGTGTAAACGGTGCATTTTTAGTACAAACATTTGTTCTTCATTTACTTCAGTTACTTACACTATGTACTAAAATAAGAGTATAATGATATTACTCCAGTAAGAGAAACAAATATGATGAAATAACACAACTCAAAATGTAGCTAGTTACATTTCAATGTATTGATAAAAACTAATTTTTCATTTCAGAAAATTCCTTACTCTAGATTGTAGCTAGAGTAAGGGTAAAATATGACTATCAATTATTATTATTCTGAAAAAGGAGCCATTATACTGACTTACTAGACCCTAGTAAACCACATGCAGAAATAATTATTATGCTTCCATAATCTGATAACATTGGGGTATAATTAGACATTCCTACAGACTAAAATCAGCTGAGAAATATAATTTTCTTTTTTTTTCATAAAACTGTGTAAGGGCTGGAAGATTAGACGTCTGAATGAGGAATTAGTGTTTGATTATGGGGGGAAAAAAGAGGATTTCTTTGTTTTTT
The DNA here is from genome assembly GCF_027474105.1 of Poeciliopsis prolifica. Lineage (NCBI taxonomy): Eukaryota > Metazoa > Chordata > Actinopteri > Cyprinodontiformes > Poeciliidae > Poeciliopsis > Poeciliopsis prolifica. The sequence goes on from NW_026562396.1 coordinate 8,306,056, forward strand.
TATTTTTGTTTTATTTTCTTGCTCTACACATTCCCTTTAAAGAAGATGCAAATGATGACAGCTCAGCAGAACAGAAACCAACATATGCCCTTATAAAGCTACTGATGCTCAAATAGGCAATGTGTGATGTGGGGAATTTAAATGTACTCAGACATAATTCTTCAATGTTCTTATTCTTCTTCAATAATCATCCAAAACTGCTGGTCAATAAATAAGTAATAGTGCATACCTGGTCATATCTGAACCTAGGAAACTGACTGAACTGACTGTGTGGAACACCAGAAACCATTGCTCCACCATGATGGGGATTGGGTCCTTCACATCTCCGCCCCATGGCTTCGCTAGACCCCTGAATGCAGCACGGTGCCTTCATAGATCAGATTTATATGTTCAGCACGTCCCCCAGACGTTAGACTGGTTTGAGATCTTGGCAAGTCGAAGGTTAAGCCAACACCTCAAAGACGTCTTGCTCCTCAAACCATTCCTGAATGACTTTTGTGTTGTGGTACAGAGGCATAGGCCGTTTCTGAGATGAGAGATATATCTTTCTGCCCAGGACAAAGAGTCTGTGTTTAGTTATGTGAGGCAAGAGAAGGAGGAAGTTGGGCCACAGACGTCAGAGTATACAGTTTTTCATGAAACGGTGTGCATGCTTACAGTGTGTGAGAATGAAGGGCTGTGTGTCTTACGGGTGGTCAGCAGCACAGGAGCTCCCCAGGGGACTGTACTCTCACTATTCATTTTCACTCGGTGTACTTCAGCCTTCCTGTACAAGACAGACCTGTCAGCTTCAGAAATACTCAGAGGACTCTGCGGCGTATCAGAGATGAATAAGAGATTGAGTACAGAGAGTTGATGGACTGCTTGGTGGCATGGTTTAGACAAAAGAATGTCAACTGAACATAAACAAACTACATGAGATGACTGTAGGTTTTAAGAGACATGTGAATAGGTCAAGCATTATTTCAATCATAGGAGAAAAAGTTCATGTGCTGGGGGAGTACAACTACCTTGGTGTTTACCTGAACAACAATTAAAGCCATCCACAAGACGGGGCAGAACAGACAGTACTTCTTCAGGAAGTTTCAGCAAGATGTTGCAAATCTTCTATCAGTCTATCTATTGGGGTTGCAGGATCAGAGCCACTGACTTAAAAAAGCTCAACAAGCTGGTGAAGAAGAATGGTTCGGCTCTGGAGAGGCAAATAAAGATTCTACGTAAAATTATAAAACGAGTAACATTACGGACAACCCTGAGCATCCTCTTCATGAGAGGATGTTCGCTCTGTTGCTATACAACAACAGAGCGTCTTCTGTAAAAAGGCTCCTCCAGTGCTGTAATTCAAACCACTACTAGAGATCCTCCTGGCCCACAGCCATCAGCATCTGCAGCACTTTGAAAAGACTCGCAGAGCATGAGTTACAGCATTCAATTTCTGTTTGGGATTAACAAAGTGTTGTTGTTGAATAATGCTTTTGTGGGTGGGATGTGTGAAAGTAATGTCCACTTGGAACATAATTCTTCAATGTTCTTATTGAAGAATTATTGAAGTCACAACTCAAGGTCTCCCACAAAACGATGCCAAGTGTTTCCCAAGTAACAAACCCAAACAGCTATCAGCATGACCTTCGACCCTCTTTGAAAGCCACAACAAAAGTAATGAACTGTACATTGCTACTCCTAAGCAGCATGACCACGGTTAACTTTTTCACCAATTTCAAGTAGACCGTCTGTTGAATTGGACCAAGGTTTCTTCCATGTTAAAGGGGGGCAAGGTGGGTTACTTCCATGATTGGTCAAGACAATTGGTGACTGCTTACCAATTGGGATTATAACCTTGTTTTATCTGCTTACATTGAGATTAAATTAAATTTGTTTATATTATTTGGTTCAATACTTTGTGGATCTATTTGTTCCACATATGAACATGAGTCGGATGGGCTGCATGTCTTGTATACATAGTGCCCTGAGATGGCATCTGTTACATAGAGAAAGCCTCTGAATTCAGTAATCAGTGGTCATATGTTGTCATCAGGAAGCATCGATTACTTTGGTTTCAGGATGCAAGCACACTGCCATCTGGTGGATTTTGATGATAATGCACAAATTATATTTTTGGCATTTTTAAAAAAATATCTGATATAATTTTATCAGATGAAACTGAAGTAGAAATCTTACAGGATTGAAGACGATCAGCGATTTTATATTTATTAAATACAATTTCACAGATTATAAAATGCAGGGATGTTGAGTGAAGAGAAAGTGCATAACTCGTAATACCAAAGTGTGTTTATTTATGTTTCTTTTAACTGAATAATAATGTGATTGTTTGCGGGTGTCACAGCCTCAGAGCCACATCGGGCTCCTACTTGTGGCTCTGAGGAGGAGCTCGCTTGTTTATTCATTCACGTCAGCCCCTTTTCCCTTCCCTTCCCTCCTTCCTGCTACACAACGGGGACCCAGCGCTCAATGTTTTTTCCCATTTTGACGCTCACCACGGACACGTCGCCACCATAAACCGCTTTTGGAATCAGGTGAGTTGCGCTTTTTCTCCGGTTTCGTCGCTTTGCGGCGGCGGCACGCGGCGCCAGTCTCTGCCGCTACAGGGTTCACTTCTCCGGGCCGGCGAGGCGGCAGGAGGAGGAGGAATAGGAGGAGGAGTGTTTCAACCATAACTTATCAAATTCCTCCCGTTCGACCCACATAAATATATGCACCGTTTTTAAAAACGTACATTTGCTTTCCCGCCTCGGTCCGCGCGGTGCGGCTTTTCCTCGTCGTCGCGAGCGCGAACACGGCGATGTAGGTCAGCAACTACAGTCAAAATGTCGTCTTCTCTTTCCTCCTCTCTCTCCCTCTCTCTCTCTTTTTGTACTTCCACATTCTCTCCTGCCACAAACAGATGGCGTCCACAGAGCAGGGTGGTGGTGGGGGGATGGAGGGAGCGGGGCAAACAGCCGCAGACAGAACCAGGGGCGACACCGGGCCACCGCGGCCCGTCACTAATCCGCGCGTCCAGGCAGCCGGCTCTCCATGCCGACACAGCGGAGGCCAGCCCGTCTCCTGCGAGGCCTGCCTGCGAGAAAGTTTTTTGCTCTCGACTTGTCGCGTGCTCCTTTTCTCAAGAAGTTGTCCTGCCGCTGCTCTTGAGGCTCCGAGCAGACCGAGACTCTCTTATCTGAGGCCACAGTTTGGGCTCGAAGCGCCGGTCGGAGCTGATACTCTGGACACCTGGAAGATGTACCGCAGCGGATGACCTGTAGCCCGGCCTGCTTGCTGCAGCGGCTGCTGCATGGAGGACAGCCTTCCACCAGCTGGCTGAATCCCCCAGTGCTGTGCAGATTATTGATAGGCCACGCAGGTATCCTCGACCGTACTAATGAGGCCGGTGCATTTCAAACATAGCTGCTGGGGCGTTTGGGTCCTTTGCGTTTGCACCCTCAGTTCTGCCCAATGTAATGCACTGCAAAGAAGGGAGAGCGAGTGATCACCCTGCTGACCCTTTGCAATACACACATACCTGCCATGCAGTAATGAGGATGGTGCACTGCATGCAGCAAGCCAGCTGCAAGCCTAGCATAGCAGTTGGGAGGTTGGAGGGGCTTAAAGATGTGCTCTGATGCAGTTCAGTGGGTTGCAGTAATTAAAAAAAAAGAAGCTTCCTCCTCCTTGTGGCCTTCAGGTCATATGATGGATGTCATTGAGATGGATATAGCTGCATGATTCAGTAGCGTTTATGAAGTCATGTTGCACAAGGTGACTCACTTGTGTCATTTAACATCCTGAAGATGATGAAAACGATGTTTGTTGCAACACCTGAGGTTGAAGTGTGTTGTTACTGTCACATGAGTTGCTTTCGTTTTTTCAGACTCTTGGAGTCCTCACACACCGCCGTGGATTTGATGTTTTTGTCTGTGCGTGTGCCAGAGAGATTGGAAACGGCTGATTCTTCCACGATCGGTGATGAGAAAGTTGGAGACTGAAAAATCCTACGTCTCCCCCCCGTATCTCTTCCACCTTTACTTCCGACCTTGTAGAAATCATCGTGAACCCGAATTTAAGTTGCCTCTTAATTCTGCAACATGTATGCTTTTAGGCTGCAGCTAATGGTTATTTTAGTGATCAGTCATTCTGACGACTAATCAAATAAGAAAAGATTGGCACTTTCTGCAGATTTTTTTATTTATTAAAGCTTTTAAGCTTATTTTGTACGATATTAGAAATACCGTGCGTAAGAAAATGCAAATAGATGTTTCAATTCCTTCCTTTTTTTAATTAGAAAATAAGCATTTAGTGAAGGCTTGATGCATCTGGAGCTAAACAAATACTTCTATCATCAACATGTGAAAAGTTTCCGGCTTAACTCAACAACAGCACAGTGCAGGGCTGATCTGTTTATTTTTTTGACTAACCAATTAATAACCTGACAGCAAAAGAGAATAATAGATTTTGTTTTAACCAGGTGAAGCCAGGTTGAAGATTTCTAGATAGAAAATATTTACATACAAAAATTTTTTTTAAAAAATTATTCCTAAATGCAAAATGTACTTTTTTTTGGTACAGTTGTGGTTTAATTATCGCTCCGATGATGGTGTTCTTTCAGCAAATGGCCTTTTTAAGACTGTATACTCTGGGTAGCGATTAATTGCTTTTCTATATTAGTTGGCAATTATTTCAGTAATTGATTAATCGCAGTAAATATGATTAATGTCATCAAAGTCCTTCATTGCAATTAGTGCTAGCCCCGATATGCGCTTTCCATACGTCTTTTACTTCCCAATGTTTTGCACTCATTCAGGCATTTTAAAACAATAAAAAAAAAATGTCCACAACGTTTCAATAATTGTTTAAAAATGGTCGCTGCAGCGCTGCGATCTCGCCAGCTATCGATGGTCCGACTGTGGAGCTCAACCAGGTTGGGTTGGTATTTGGACCCTGATCCGTTTTCAGTTTCAGGATTTACGCCTTCGTTTTTTAACTTTTTTTTTTCTTTCTTTCTTTTTTTTTTTTTTAATTTACCACGAGGAAAAATGAAATCATCCCAGTCTGGATCAATAATATGTTATTACGCTGCTGCTGCTGCTGGTGTACAATCTGTATTCTGCTCAGAGAGGCCGGAGCCATTTGCTCATGGATTACAGTCAGCAATAGAGTGCTGCACAGGACCTGATATTTTTAAAAAAACAAGAAAAAAAAAAAACAAACAATCTGAGAGATTTTTGTGGCTTGCGACACTTTTGTTCATGTAAATTGAATTAAATAAAAAATGGCCTCTTTTTCACATTCGTCTTTATCAGGAAGTGGGAATGAAGCTGAGAAGGGTTTAGAAAAAGCTGGTGATGGTGTCAGCACATTGCAGTGCATGGCTGTGCTGCAGGCAGGCTTTTAAAAAAAAAAAGGGGGGGGGGGGAGAGAAAAACCAGTGTTTCTCAAAGCACAAAGGCCTAATGTGTGCTGCCTGCTGGATACAGTCATGCTGAACAATATCCAGCATGCACCGCCGGTTTGTTAGTGTTTTAAAAGCGCACCGTGTGGCCACGGCGATAAATCCTTCAGACTAGAACGGGAGATTTTTCTTTTTATTTTCTTTTTTCTCCATAATTTACTCTCGCTTTTAGACTCAGAAACAAGCCGAAGGGTTCCTTTGCATGGTTTTTCTAATTTAATGTGCTGTTTTGAGTTGCGCCACAGTTCTGCTAATAGCCCAATGTTTTGCAGACGCGACCGCCGGGCCAGTAATCCAAACGGTTCCGGCCACGTGGTTGAAAGTGAGAATTTTTTTTGAACAAAAGCAACAGTCTCGTCAATTTGTTGTTGTCATCACTAGAGGCTTCACCACGCTGCTGGCCTGCTTCCATGTAGATAGATTTGTATTTTTAGAGGCACACAAGCAAAGGGTGCTGTAAATTTAGCATCCAGACTGATGGTGCCAGGATTGCAGGTTTTTTATTTCTTTTTTCCTTGGCTCAAGACGCGTCACAGACAATCTCTGACACTGGATCTTTGAAAATGGCCTGGGAGGTAAGTTTAGTCACTAAGTGGACCGGAAAATAACTTGTTTGGTAGTGTGATGCTGACAAAACAAACATCATCGTTCAAATCTAGCCTCTGTGGCCGATTGACATGATAGAAAACTTTGTCACCACTCTCTGGTCGGCTGCAGCTGAATGTTTAAGTCCACATAAAAGGTTGTAGGGAAAAGCTCAAATATGCTGATCCTTGAACACCTGTTCAGTGTGGCGAACCATAATGGTGGCTGAGTTATGCTGAGGGATTATGTAGTCTTTGTGGATCCTAAACAGCTTTTTTAAAAGAAAGGCGTGTCTTAGGTTTTTAGTGCCAGTTTTTATACATTTGGTCTACAATGGGATATGGATTGCTCATTTTTGAAGAAGGCGAATCAAACTAGAATGAAAGCAGATACTGACAAATGTTTGTATCCCATATGAGACATTTCTTTTTAATAGGGTTTTGTTTTGCTTGCTCATTGATCAAGGAAAGTATCAAAAGGTCTTTTTTTTCTTTTAAACATCCTTCTCAAACTATTGGCTCTGGCGGTTTAAGTTTGTATCATAATCATTTTGAGGGCCACAAAAGTCTATATTTAATGACTTCTCTGACAGAAAAAAAAAATAGTATCGGCCAAAATCGGAATTGCCAGGTCAGGCTTTTTAAAAATTGCTGATCGGCCAGAAAAACAGAAATCGGTGCATCCCTATTTAGAATATTTTATCCAGGTGACCAACATGTCATTTACACACAAACTATTTTAGAGCTTATTTTAGGTTCTTAAAACTCTTCGATGGAAAGACGTCTGCCTTGTTTTTTCATACTGATCACACACCAGCAAATTGGCCCCATCAGTCATCGCCTCTCTATGCAGCAGTAGTTGTTGGCCTTTGACTTGGGGATTGCTGCAACCCTCCACTCAGTCAGCTGACTACCAGTTCCCAGCACCATGGGGAGCCGTGGCCTTGTTCATGCCCTCTTCGGTGTAATTTTAGCCGTGTGTCATAAGGTGCGTGCATTGTGGTTGCGTCTCTTCTTCCCCTCTCCGTCCTGTCCCCACGGGTGACGCCCGTGCAGTTGTCACTCCGTCCAGTCGGCGCTCCGGTTGGTACCACTGAGCCGCTCGTCGCAGCATTTTGTTGCTTCGCTACTTTTACGTTGATCGAAAGATGACGTCTCCTCTCTGAATCCTAAAAGTCTCCTCCAAGAACCGAACGACAGCACAACAAGGCAAACGTCAAAATGTCAAAGCATACGGGTACAGCCTGAAAAAATTGTTAAAATATATCCAGTTTCTTTTTTGACGTGACGGGACATTTTGTTTTTATTGAAGTACTTCCTTAAACATCACTCTGCAAGTCTAGGTTTGATGTCTTTGTCTCTGAACAAAGACGTAAATACTGTTTTTTACTCGGAGTAAAATCCCCAAGTACAAATTTGTCAATGTGAACAAACGTTTTAAGTTTTCATTTGGATCCATCAGTGGATTCAGCGAGGTCCCGACCCCACCGTACTCTTCAGAGTAGGAAGAGTGCAGGAAGTAGGGAAAGATAAAACATGGGGAAAGGAATGGAGTATCCATGGAAACGTAAAGAAAGGGATGGGAGTGAAAGGAGAGACAAATGAACAAAATGGAGGGCTTTGAAAAGATTAGGAGAGATGGCATTTGTGGGAACTTTGAGTTCAGTGTAACTACGTCGTATGGCTAGTATGAAATTTAGCCATAAATTTCTCATTAAAACAAAAAGAAGAAGCGGGGATTCCTCTCTGACGTGAATCCTGAGAAGTTTTGGGAAATCCAGAGCAGCGCCGCTGCACTCCAGGTAAGAGCAGTGGGGCCTCTTGGCCAGCAGGGCAGGACTTCAGCTCTCATCACATCGATTTCTGGGATCTTTTTAATGGACGTAATTAGGCCGCTTATGCCGGATGACGGCTGCATCTCCCACTGATTACTTCGGAGGGTCCAGGGTTACTTGGGTTGTTTGTGTGGTTGTAGAGAAGCTTCACTGTGGGGTCAAGTACTTAATATTTATTAATAATATGTTGTTCATTGTCGGGCCATGAAATTAGACATAAACTCTGACTCCTGCAAACGTCTGGTAAGAGCTTTAATGCACTAGAGGAGCATTTCTCATATTTATCTTGTCTGATGATTGAAATGTATGATTTCTGTCCATGACGGCTGTTCCTTTTCACATGAAACAATCTGCTCTGTTAATTTAATTAGACTATACCTTATATTTAAGTTCATGTGTGTATTGCTCAGAGTATTAGGCCTTTGTAGGCTAACACTGTTGTGGTCCTTCTCAGTTTTTTTAAAATACAATTTATAGCAAAAACAGCAGGTATACTATGTAAGGGGTAACTGGGTTGTTCACAGTGAAGCCAAAGGAATCGTTTTCGTTTTAACGTAGCGTGAGTCGGAGCCAATAAACATGCTCAGTGTAATGTCATTTATTATTATTATATTTTTACTGGCAGCTCAGTCTGATTCAGTATGATCGAATTGCTGTACCTTTTTTGTGCATTTGATGGTTCATCACTGGATCAGTCAGTGTGAGTTAGAAGGAACCGTCCGCTGCCCTCTGGTGAACAAAGAATATAATGTCACAAGACGTACTCTTAACTAAACCCCTCTGTTCCTCCCGACATTTTATAATTCACTGTCCTTTAGGGCTCCGTGCAGGAGGCCTTCACTGATGCTCAGTGCACGGGTCCTCGGCTTTGAAACGGCGCTTTAAGTCTTCCTGTCTCTCCTTTTTACAAATCTTCAAAACTTCTTTGACGCAAAAATAATTTTTTTTCCCCGCTTTTTAATTTTTGAAAGTTTATTGCCTTTGAATTTTTCAAAATTTCATAATAAAAATGTCCAAATAATTAAGCAATTCAACTTGATCTGGAATTTGTTTCAATATTGGGCCGATGCAGATATTGAAATGAGGTCGGTGCATCTCTACAGCGTGTGTAAATGTTTGCAGTGGAAGTGTTGAGATCGTGGTAACGTGGAAGACACGGGGGTTAGGAATGCTGTCTGAGCATTTGGGGTGTTTGTTAAAGGAGAAGAAATTTCCTGCAAAGTGCTGAAATTGTTTCTGTTCCTCTGACCAGTTTGTAAATAGGGAATAAGAAAAAGAGCAGGAAAAACACTTTAACAAAGTGACTGTCACTTTTCTGGTGTTCTTTGAGGTCTGCCCTGCTAATTCTGACTTTGAATGAGCTGGATTTTGTTTCCCAAGTATTAAAACATGTGAAGGGAGGAAAAAAGTACATTTTTGTAGAGGTAGTCGTTTTCACGCCAACAGAAATGAAGGAATGAATGAAAGGTCTTTGTTATTTAAAGTCCTGTCCTGTAAACAAACCAAACGATTAACTCTATGGATAGATGTATAAAGCTAACAAGTCATATTTTGACAGGTCTTCATATTTAGTTGTAGCAGATTGATGTTTTAACTGTGTGGTTATATTCGTGGTGTGGAAACCCTGCATCGTCTCCTTTTTTTATGCTGTGTGTTCAGGGGACCTGGACACTTTTTAAAGGTTCTGTCCATTTCATTCTTGAGAAAGGAAAGGATGCGGATGGAAAAGTTTCCACTATGATATTCAATCTTAAATCCCACCTTTTTTGTGCTGTCGTTCTTCCTGCTACTAATCAAACGAGACTGCAGTATTTGTGAACGAAACATTTTGCGACCCGCCTTTTGCGGAAGAAGAAAGTAGGCGCCAGACAGTAACGAACTCCTCACGGAAGTAATAATGAAGCATGACGAAAGTTTATGGATAGTCTATTTTTTATATGTTTGATCAAGGTAGTCAACCCATTTTTCCTTTATTATTTATTTTATATTGCCTGTTCTTCTCCTAATTGCACTGACTGAGCAAATTGTACATGTTTGACCCAGTTTGTGAAGAAATGTGCTGTACTGGTGCAGAGATTTCAAATAAATTTGTAATAAAAGAACCATCTTAAATCAGTCCAGCACCGTTTTTCTGTATTAGGTTGGTATCAGCCGATAAGCCTCGGATATCGGTATCGGAAGTGAAAACACTGGAGAAATGCGTTTCTGATTAAAGTTTCTATTAAAACGTCGTCATCTTCCCGAAAGCATCCAAAGCTGAAATGCTTAATTATTTGGACATTTTTATTATGAAATCTTGAAAAATTCAAAGGCAATAAACTTTCAAAATTAAAAAGCGGGGAAAAAAATATATTTTTGCATCAAAGAAGTTTTGAAGATTTGTAAAAAGGAGAGACAGGAAGACTAAAAGCGCCGTTGAGCTTCCTTCACCCACTGTTGAGCAATGGGTGAAGGAAGCTTTCCCTTGAAAAGTTCTGTCCAGCATGTCGACACTGCAGTCGTTTACCGAGCCTGGTGCAAAATTACCAGGCATCTCGCATAAAAGACTTGAAAGTCGGATGAAATGTGACCGTTCTCACTGCAGACGCCTTGAAAACTTTATGGTGCGTATCTAAATTAGTAACACGTTCGGAAATGGTAGAAATCCCTTTTTTTCCCTGAAAAAAATTCGAACTGGGCTATTCAGACTGCCATGAAAAAGTCAGATTTGTGCGGCATTTACTTGCTGGAGGATGCTAGAAAGATCTGGAGTTTGGACCTCCCAAAGTCCTTGAATCTCAGAATCTATTCAAAATGCTCAAAGGTAGATTTTAGTCTGCTTTTTGTGAAAATGGAATTTTCAAAAATTCTGAATTTTTTTTTTGTCCAAGAAAAAGACATGCAGCTACGAAAACGGGTAAATTAAGTTATAGATTTTAAATGTTCTATTTGTTTGTTTAATCAAAGGAAGTGCTAGACACAGAAAGATTTGCAATTAACAAACTTTAAATGTGTCAGACTTCAGAGTGATTTTCTGATATTCTTGTTTTTTTTTTTTGGTAGTATGCAGGGTGGTTTAAACCCCCCCAAACCCAAAAAGTACAATATTTTTTGTTCGTTTGGGAGCTTTTCCATCATTCAATGTCTACTATTGTTGATATTGCTGATGATTTGGGTAAAACTCATCTTCTTGAGCCTGGTTCTCCCACACAAAGCCCTGAAGCGTCTCTTCGCCGTCACTGCTGTGTTTGGCCAGCTTGTCATGGCCTCCTCTCTCTTGTGGGCCCAATTTGTGAACTCCTATGATGCACCAGAACCAGTCCAGATAGGAGCCTGTGTGTGATTTGCTTTTGCAGGACAGAAGAAGAAGAAGACCACTGCACTACAATGTATTTGTGTTCAAAATGAAGACTTCCACTCTTCTTTTTCCTCTCCGGCCGCAGCCATGTTTGCAAAACCTCAAAAACGAAAAGCGAGGGGTTCTGTGCTCTCTTCCTCCCTCACTTGCTCCTGTGTTTTTTGTTTTTTTTTGTACCTCTTTATTTTTCTCTTCCCCTCCCCCTCTTTCTGTTCCTCCTCTCTTCCTCTTTCACGCTCCCTCCCTTCGTGTTTCTCTGTTCTTTTCCTCCTCTCGGTTTCCATCATATTTTACCCCTCCCTGTCCTCTCTTCCTCTCCTTCTCCTTCTTTCTCTCACGTTGCACAGTGCCCCTCCCTGCATCAGTCTCTCGCTCTCACGTCGCTCCCCGTCTCATCTCTCTCTCTCTCCCTCTCCTTTTTTCTTTCTTTTCGCTGTCTCGCTCTCAGTCTCTTTGCTCTGCATCCTCCCATCCCCCACTGCAGCCTCTCATTTTCTCTTTCCCTCTTTCTCTCAGTCCTCTCCCGCCTCCCGTCCTGCTCCCTTTATCTCCTCCCCTCCCTTCCCCCCTTCAATCCCTCTTTCATTTCATGCAATCATCTGTTCTCTCCCTCTTTCTCTCTGCTTGCTCCATTACGCCCCCCATTTTGTCCTCTGCCAGTTCCCTCTCTTTTTCCCTTTCCTCCATGTTCTCTCCATCTGGTTGTTTAGCCGTACTTCTTCCTGCGATTTCTGACACAAACTTTTACTCAAACGTTTATATCAGAAAAATCCAACCTCACCAGAACCAAGACATCCATACGTCCAGATTCGAAGATGAAATTCACACCAAAGCACATTTGCTTATTTATTTTTATTTTTTTTCTAATTTCACTCGTGCGTCCATGGTGCCATTCAAATCCCCCTTCCTATTCGCATTGTTCTAAATAAAATGTGCATCTCGACCAGCGCTGATGCCTTTAACGTGTGGTTTCTCCTAAAGTCGCAGCCACTTTGTTTGGATATGTTCAACAAAAGGCCAACTTTCTAGGCTGCAGCATAAAGTTTTGTCCAATGTGGTTTGAGAAAAAGGGGGAAAAACACAACACTGCAGGTTAGGCCTTTTACAAATGCTTATTTTAGTAACCGAGTAATCTATTGATTATTCTGACATGAATTGAGCAATTGAAGAAAAAAAAATGATTAGTCGTTCTGTAGTAGCTACTTAAGCTGGCGAAAGAAAGGTGTATCATAAAAGAGAAAATGCGAGTCAGAACAATTTGATTCCTTTTTTCAAAATAAGACAACATGAACATGCAATTCGATTACAATATCACTTTCAGTGTCATGTTTGAAGTATGAAAAAACTTTTTTATAAATTAGGTATTTCTAATCAATTATTGTCTTCTTCACACCACCACTCCTCTTCATCAGCAAGTTCATGTAGCGTCGCTCAGGATGACTCTCTGTCCACGTTGGGAGTGGGGAACTCTGCAAATCCTCCCGAATGTCTTCTCCCTCGGTGGTGGCAGCATCATGCTGTGGGGATTCTCGCGAACCCTCTTGCTGTCATAGTAGTGGCGCTCTGTGTTTCATTTATATTCATGTAATAGTGAAACATACCAGACGACTACTGAGTCTCCTGTTCCCACACAGCAAATGATGCACACAGAGTCCAGACCTAGCTGTGTCTTGCTGTTGGAAAAGGTGCAAAATAAATAATCAGTGACTAATAAGTAGTTTTTAAATTAAATTATAAAATATGTATGCAATAATTGTATGCATAAATGTTGGTATTTTACATCACACCTGTTACAATAACAGATTTTGCTGGATATTACATTGCCACGCTAGTTATTGCCATAAATGATGATAATGTTGTTTTGAGACCATAATGCGACGATTAAAGCACAAAAATGCAAGTTTGCCCTCAAAAACTAAATACCAAGTAAAACACAACTAAAATGAACTAGTAGAGCGAAGTAGTACATTTTGTGAGCACAGCCACACAAAAACAGCAGGAAACTGAAACGAGGAATGTGTTGAAAGTGGCGTGTTGGATGCTTGCGTTGTCAGGAAATGTGACTTGTTTGGCGCTGGTCGGCCCCGGGGCCCCGCGTTCTCACCTGCTCCTGGGTTTCTGCCTCCTCCCTAATTCTGCTAGAGGAGTCGAGCTAAAATGAGATGGAAAGTTCTTGGCTGTGGGAATGAAGTTGACGTCGCATAAAGACAGAGAAAAAACAAACAAACCATCTTTTGCTTTGTCATTTAACTCCGTTGTCCGTGTCGCATTCTTCTCCCATCCCCCTCCGTCTCGTTCTGTCTGTTCCCTCCCCTCTCTTTTTTTTCTTGAGTATTCTTTCCATCCACTCTCATCTCCCTTCTCTCTCTCTCTCTTTCTCTCCTTCTTTTCTTCCATTTGCTCATCCCCTTGTCAGTCACCTTCCATCTCTTTCATTCTCATCCTCTTTCCGTCGTCTTCGTCCTCTAACCCTGACTCCGTGCAAGTCTGTCCTTGAAACTGTCTCTCAACTATTTGGTTTTATTTGGTAGCAATCACTTGATGAAGGAGAGAAAAGATGGAGATGAAGAAAAAAAGAGGAACATGAGCAGAACGACGGGGATGGAGGAGTAGTTGGAGAGCATAACCTCAGTCGTATATGATTTTATTGTTCTGTCGCTTTGCATCTTGAGCTCGCACGTCGGGACTTTGAGGTGTCTTGGCTCATCCATCCTCAGCCACATGCTCGCTCGGCGGAAGAACGTTGGTGTTTGTTTCTGCCGTACGTCGTTAGCGCCGCTGCGATCACTTTTAAAACTGTGCGGCGGTGGGAGGAGGTAGAGGAGGAGGGAGAGGAGGACGGGTCGGCGCTCGTGCCCGCCTCCCCTCCGTCCCTCACGCTTAAAAAGAGAGGCGGACGGAGCCGAGTGTCACTCACGCTGAGGAATGAGGTCCTTAAAGCACCTGAAACTTCACAGCAGGAGGAGCGTGGTGAGTTCGCTGGCTGCCGTGTTCAGCATGGTGGAAAGACGCGGTCGGTGGTTGTCCTCAGGGATCCGGTGATGCTGCTCTGATTCTGTTTATTTGTTTGGAAAGTTGCTTCACATGATTGTCAGTCATGTAGGTTCCTTTCCGTGCGCTTGTTTCCACCTTCCTTCATTAGAGCTCCTTCCTTTTTTCTCTCTTTCTCTGAATTGCTTTACCTGTCATTTTTCTATTCAGTCTGGCTTTCATTTTGGATTTTTTTTCTTTTCCTTCCTCTGTCTCCAGGTTACTCATCGCCTCTCCCTCCCATCCTTTTCTCTGTCTGTACACATCTTTCATTCTCTCTCTTATTCTTTCTCTCTTTCAGCCACTGCTTCCTACTTTCTTCCTCCAATACCTTCCTGCCTCTCAGTCCCTCCACCTTTCATTTATCTTTCTCTCGCCTGTCCTGCCCATGCTTTAGACTCATGTATGCTCTAAGCTTCCCCTCCCTCTTTCCTTCTTCCTCTTCTACTGTTTCCCCTGCTCTCTTGCTGTTTTCCACTTTTTTTTATTTTTTATTCCTTAATCTTGCTCAGGTCTTCCCTTCCCGCCCCTACTGCCTCCTCTGGACTTCACTGTGTGTGTGCAGATCAGTAGGCCATCTAATCCTCCTCAGCACTCACACCAGACATAGTTATCGTGTTGGATTGAGATGCTGTCTTTCATGCTTCCTGTGGCTCATGCCCCACATCTCAGGTTTTTCTTCATTCATGACAGAGAAAATCAAGACGTGCAAATCAGAGATTCTGTGGCTTATTGCTGATACCGATTTCTGCTCGCGTTGATTTTAGCCTGTTACTACCTTTAAGAAAACCTACCAAAATAAATAACAAGTCACGATATGTCCTTTGCTTGTTTACCAGATTATACTTTCTGAAGAAAGCTATAATCAGAAGAACATGGCAAAATAAAAAGATTATACCACTCTGTTCTGTTTGATAAGTGGAAAAGCTCTGATTTGAGGTCATGTGTTGTTAATTTATTGTCACAACCATATACTGGTGATTAATAAAACATTTTTCCATTCCTTTAAATAAAAAAATTTACATTTTGTAGTGACTGATGGATAATTATTTAAATCAGGACCACACGAAACTCCGCAGGGAACCAAGATTTTACTATAATCTAATATAAAGACAACCTGAAAACATACATGACATTTTGAAGTCCATTGAGTTAAAGCCAAGTTTATTTGTGTCACATTTCATCAACAAGGCAGTTCAAAGTGCTATAGAAACATAATAAAGTAAACAATTATGAAACAAACAACAAACATATATATATTTTTACCATTAGTGAAATGCCATCATCAAAATGATAAAGAATAATCATATTCCATCTATCAATCAAAATTTTGATTTAAAGGAACTCAGTGTTTCTGCAGTTTTGTAGTTTTCTGGAAGTTTGTTCCAGAGAGTATTGACACTTGGCTCTGACATGCTTCCTGAGAGATCAGTTTGTAGCTGGGCTTTTTTTTTAATGCACTCTCAGAAAGATGAAAATTGAGGTTAGAAAGAAATTAAAATGTCCAGAATTTATTTCATATCACTTAAAAAGATCCTCCTTCATTAAGACCTGAGAGCTTATGGTACCCCAAAAAAGAAAATTAAAAAAAAAATACTGAGGAATGTATATTAAAAGTTTTACTTGCTGGACTCTAGAGCTTGCAATATCAGTTTTTAAGGATTGCTTGGAGGTGATATTTTTACAGAATATGATATTTCAAGTGTCATACATTCATGTTTTGCAGGCCAATAATATCGTTGCATAGTTTCATGGTCTCACAGTTGCTCCTACGTATATTTTTAGCATACTTAAAATATATTTTTAAGCATACTTTTAGCAGCTGAGATGTTGTAGCTCAAGGACAACGGTAGGGATATTCTGAGGATGGAAAAAATTAGAAAAATGTGTGTAGATTTGAACTGATGTTACTGTCAGAATGTCGAACACTAGTATTGTAACTATATTAAATTAGCGATTAGCACTACTAGTCTCTGTGTGTAGTCCTTGGGTGGCCAGTAGATTGAACCTTAACGGTGAACAAAACACTGCAAACCAAGTCCAGCAGAAAGTCTCAAGTTATTTTTTATTAACATTGGTGTAATACATTTAGCTACCTTTTAACCGACTTTAGTCTCCCATTCAGTTTCTAAGTGGCATTCTGAATGAACAACTGACATGTGTCTATAGAAAATGAATTCAGCACCACTGATACTGAAACCAGCTCACTGAGTCTACTTCAGTCATCCAACCTAAAGATTGTTGTTTTCAGTGCAATCAGTAAGTCTTCATGTGTGGCCAAATTGCCGATTTTTAAAAAGACAATCTGGTCAAGCAAAACGTTGACTGCTTCCAGTCAACTACAAAGCTACAAAGCTACAATAGAAGTGTAGCTTTGGGGATTAGTTGATCTCGGTAAAAGAGGCGTGGCAGTGAATCTTGAGTTTTATGCCAACAACTCACTTGTAAATAAAGTCGCTTTTTATTGAATGGGATTTAGTAGTATGTTTTTTTTCCTTAACAAGTCGGGGTACTATTCTACTGTTTCTGCAACTTTTTTGTTTATTGTCCAGGTTGGACTTACGAATGTTGACCATAGAAATCCAGAAGGAACTTTGCCTCTATGTGGTTAGACTATTCAAACAATGTCTAAAGATGAACTGTCCCTTTCTTTTCCAGGAGGAGGCGAGCCGGCGCCTGGGTAGATGTGAGCCCAAGGTAATGGCCAGGCTGGTGGACATAAGCACACAGACAGATCCCGTAGTTGTGCTGTCCTTGGCCCAGGCCGCCGTGCTAGGTCTCATCTCCCAGAATGAAGTGTTTGGAGCTACCATTGCACCCAACGGCTTCTACACCGGCGAACCCAAAGAGTCCCCTGCGCCGCCAGTAGACGGAGTCGACTACGAGTACGCAGACCAGCTTATCGGTGCCAACGGAGATTACCTCGGAGACAACTTAGGAGAAGACGGCCAGATGCAGCCGAGCTGCAGCCAGAGGCGGTGGCAACAGGCGGCACCGCCACCGCAACACGTAGACACCAAAATGGTCCTCCCTGACCGTCACTCCCTCCAAGGCAGTGACGTGACCTCCTCCCACGTGAAAGGGGAGGGAGTGACCTCTGCTATGCCCTCTTGCGTCCACATGCTGAACAATATGGCGCCCAGAGGAGGATTAATTCAGGTAGATCCAGCCACTCTCAGAGGCCCCAACAAGAACTGTGCAGAGTGCGAGCGCGAAGTCACCAACCAGCAGCAAGCAAACACTCACGTCCATCCTCCGCCTGCCCAAGTGGTACATAGAGGGGCAGAGCAGGGTCACAGGGGACTCCAGCCCCAGCGCCCTATGGGTGGCCAATGTCGAGGAACTAGAGAGGAGGGAGAGGAGGTAGAACACCCGGGCAACACTATGATGAAGCCCAGTCAGCAGGAGGAAGCTATCAGCAGCTACTTTCAGACCAGTGAGGTGGGCAGCTATGACTCTACAGAAATGGGCATGGGCGGCGAGTACGAAGACGGCGGCCAGAGCATGATGTGGACGGACGGGAGCGGCAGCGGAGCGCAGCATCAGCAGCCCCCGCACCCTCAGCCTCCCCGGCGACATGGCGGCCGCAGAGTGGACCGGCTGGACATAAACATCCAGATCGATGAGTCGTACTGCGTGGATGTTGGAGACGGGCTCAAACGCTGGAAGTGTCGCATGTGCGACAAGTCCTACACGTCCAAATACAACCTGGTTACGCACATCCTGGGCCACAACGGCATCAAACCACATGCCTGCCCGCACTGCGGGAAGCTCTTCAAGCAGCCCAGTCACCTCCAGACTCATCTGCTGACCCACCAAGGAACGCGGCCCCACAAGTGCACTGTCTGTAAGAAGGGCTTCACCCAGACCAGCCACCTGAAGCGACACATGCTCCAGCACACCGACGTCAAGCCATACAGCTGCCGGTTCTGCCGCCGGGGCTTTGCCTACCCCAGCGAGCTGCGGGCGCACGAGGTGAAGCATGAGCGCGGCCGCTGCCACGTCTGCTCGCAGTGCGGCATGGAATTCCCCACCTACGCCCACCTCAAGCGGCACCAGACCAGCCACCAGGGCCCACACACCTTCCAGTGCACTGAGTGCAACAAGTCTTTTGCATACCGGAGCCAGCTCCAGAACCATCTGCTGAAGCACCAGAGCCCGCGGCCTTACACCTGCTCCCAGTGCGGCCTGGAGTTTGTGCAGCTCCACCACTTGCGTCAGCACTCGCTAACTCATAAGGTACTCTCACCAGTCACTTCCCACCTTTTGTGACCGCTGGGTTTTCCTGCAAACAATTATCCTGTGCAATATTCTATGGGAGGAATGTAGCTTGAAAGGGCAGAATTATGTTTTTTTCCAGGCACCATTTCCAATCTATTACACAATCAATTAATCAGCGTATTTGCTTGCTCTGAAATGCTTTCTATATTTCAAATATGACTTAAAAGAAATTTGACTTTGTAATTTAATTTCTTGAAATTGGGTCTTTTTAAAATGCTTTAAAAACTCTTTAACTCCAGTATAAGAAACTCCTAAAGGTTTGCTTGTTAAAACCTTTTAGAGTTGATAGAAACCTCCTCTATTAACTCTTTTGGTAAAATTCTTACCAGCGTAGCACTGAGAGGTAGCTGCTATGATGAGCTCCGGAGATGTGCAGTTCCACCAGGTGTTTGCTAATCGCTGCTGGCTAGTCTGAAGGAGCTGCTCTGTGAGGCGGATCCTCGGCAGCTTGGAAACTGCAACTCCGAGGAGGAGTTACGTCTGGGAGGCGGAGCCAGGTTCACCCAGAGGTTTTGCGTAGCTGAATGGTTGCTGTGGGAGATTAAAGGATTTCTTGAACATGCATGAAAGAATCAAAGCAACACTCCACAAGGGTTTTTGATGAGGGACTAACATAACGCAAACTATCCTTTTAAAGTCTCTTTATTGAGACAACAGAAACAATTCTGGGATCATTTAAATTTGATCTCCCTGTGAGGTATAATAAGTAATCTGTTGCTGTGCACTGATGGTCAGTCACTAAAGTAGAGTAAATGAAGCAGCAGCAGCAACATTCATTCAGAAGAGCCTTGCGGCTGCTCCTGTTGTCTTATAAAAGATGTCTGGAAAAGGGCTTGTTCCTCTTTCGTCATCTCTTTTCGATGCACCTTTCTGACCTGCATGTTTGGGCAGCGATGTCAAAGCCGGCAACATTTAATTTCCCTTTAGGATAGAAAAAAAGGGATCTTTTTCAACTAAAATGAATTAAAACCGGCATTATACCACAGGCAGCGTTTGATAACTTCTAGACATGCTCTTTAGAATTAGTGTGCTGGAAAACAGAAATTAATTTGTTGATTGGTTTGCAGTTCATTTAACTGCATTGTTTCCTGTGACCAAAAATAATAATATTGCTTTTGTTGTTAGTGTCTCATCTTCAGGGATGAACAGAAAACTTTTGCTGGAGTTTTTTCTCAGTTGTAAGGATTTTATATGCTGACATTTTATGTACATTTTAAGCGCCGTTCGGAGGAATGGTGTATTATCACTCATGGGCTGCATAGTCTAAAATTAGACTCACTGTGGGCCAAAGTCATGGGCAAGCCTTGGTATTTATTGAGAAAATGTCTGCAAACCAGGAAGATTTCATGACATAATGAGAAATATTTCCATATGTAAACAAGCAGACATTAAAAATAAACATTGTTATGCCTCTTGTTGTAACCTATTTAATAGCCCAACAATAACAGCCACCACAATGATAGTAATTGTAACAAGTTCATTCAGTAACATTTCAACCATTCAGGTTCATGTTTTCATCAAAGCTCAATACTAAACTCATGAGGTCGCCGATGTATATCGGAACCGAATTTGAATAATCTGCAGATCACCGAAAACGATTGTTTTACATTCCGCCGCCTTCGCCGCGCGTTGATGTCCCTTGTGTCCCGCAGGGAATGAAGGGCCACAAGTGCGAGGTGTGTTCCCGGGAGTTCACCCTGTCCGCCAACCTCAAGAGGCACATGCTCATCCACAACAGCGTCCGGCCCTTCCAGTGTCACGTCTGCTTCAAGAGCTTCATCCAGAAGCAGACCCTGAAGACCCACATGATCGTCCATCTGCCCGTGAAACCTTTCAAATGCAAGGTGAGCGTTTGGACTCGGCAGGTCGGCAAGACTCCAGTGACAATTTAATGCAAAGAGAATGAGACACCTAATCGTGCATTTTCATTTAGTGTATGTCAACTTTTCTAAATTGCTATGATGTTTTTTTTTTGTGGGCCAGGTCTGTGGGAAGTCCTTCAATAGAATGTACAACCTTCTGGGCCACATGCATCTCCATGCCGGCAATAAGCCCTTTAAGTGTCCTTACTGCACCAGTAAGTTCAACCTGAAGGGGAACCTCAGCAGGCACATGAAGGTCAAACATGGAATGGACGTCTCACCAGAAGGTCAAGGTCAGGGCTGCTTTTTCATTTTAATGTAGAATCTATCCTTAAGCATCGTTTCAACTTAGGTTCATAGATCCTACTTACCGTTTGTTTAAATCTTTATCTTGGATTTCTGATTTTGCTAAGCTACAAAATAATGCTTTCAGGGAAACTTTATTGACTTCACCAAAGGCAGCAATAATAGCTGCAGTTATGTTTTTGCCAAAGAAGACCATTCTGTCTCGATAATCAGTAATTACAGGACTAGCAAACCTAAGATTCTGGGCAACGATCATTAAACGGCCAGTCTATCCACAAATATCCACCTACGGTCAGGCTGTCTACCAGAGCGCAGAACTAAGACAAATGGGAACAAGTTGTAAATTCCACCTACTGAACTGTTCGTCAGGCGTTAAGAAATAACGAAGGTTCAGTAACCTTCACTTTGTCTCCAGAAACACAACACGACTGCTTGTTCTTCTGCACAACATAACTTCAAAAATCAGAAAACAAATTTAGACTTAACGGTTTAGTCTGGTCTGAGGAATGTGAGGGTTGCATTTCATCAATGTGTCTAAACATTACACCAGGTAGCAGTTTTACAATTGTTCCTTTAGCTTGACTAATGTTTAAAAATGAAAGTTTGAGTCAAAATGCGAACTTTGTCATGATGAGAATCCATACTTTTGTTTAGGACGTCTGTAACCTAATTAAGACTTAGACATCAACTCAGAACCACAGAGAAGAGCAGCTTCCTTGTTTTTGGTGCCGAAGTTGGAAATCAGGACTGAACCATAGAAACCTGTGTGGTTAAGCGATTGAATATATTTCGGTTAACCAAAATATATTTTGAACTTAAAATTGTTCTAATAACCTTTTAACAGCTTTGTTTGTATTCCTTCAAATCGCTTTGTGTATTAATCGTGGCATATAAACAAGCCTGCCTTCCCTTTGTCATTGAACTCTCTCTTCCTTTCTGCTTTTGAACGTGCAGAAACTCTTCCAGAGATGGAAAGCCAGGGCGAATACGAAGGCCAGAACTTTAACTTTACATCACCTGACAATATGGACAACAGCGGTTCCCAAAACCTCACAAAACTCACCACGGCGAACATGGAGGACATGGAGGAATATTACAATTTCGGGAAGGATACGAGCAGCTACACCACGCCATGAGTGTTAATGGACCAGGGAAGATACTATTCCCCCCCCTCCCTTCTTCCTCTGAAAGCTGATGGGAATTACAGAATTCTTTTCACAGACTCTGGGGGAAAATGTTTTTTCTTCTTTCTTCTTCTCCTCCTCCTCCTCCTTCTTCATCCCTTCCTAGCTCGGGCCTCCTTCCAGAATCTGACGGACGATGATGGGAGGCCTGGAAGGAGGCGCGCTTCAAAGGAGGCGTTTCAACCCCCGCCCGCCTGCAGCAGAGACTCTGAAGCTGCTGATTGTGGTCTGGAAGCTCCTTTCACATAATAACTAGACTTACTGACTCACAAACTGTCACTGACGGACAGTCAAGCCTCTATGTTGTGTGTATGTATCAGTTACTTAAAAAGAAGAAAACACTGCAGATGTGATTTTAAAAAAAACAAAAAGAGTCATTGTTCACCATCTTCGTTCACACGTCCAACTCACGGCATCATATTCTGGACTGATGGTGCCAACTAGAAGCATTTTACGGCTCATCTCCCACCCTGTCCACCTGCCGCTCATTAGATACTGACGTTTTGATAAATAGTCACCACATATTTATAGATTTCAGGTCAAAAACTGCTGGCATGCAAAAGCCCTTTCACTGTACAGGTTTTCTGCGACATGCAGCGTGTTTACCCACCATTTCTATTCCACATGGTCTAGCTTTACATGAATAATCTATCCTGTGTAGTGAATATATCACTCTAGTTTTTGAATTACCGAGTAAATGATACAAAGCACTTTTTTTTTTTTGGGTTGAAACTTTTTTGTTTTGTTTTGTTTGTTGGGGGAAATAAGATTGCAAAATCTTTCAACCCCCAAATATGGCAATATTATTAAACTATATTATTAAACAACAGATTTTGCTTCACTGGCAGGGTTCATTTTAACTCGGAGATGTTTGGCGGATGTCCTTTGAGACACAAGAATTAGTTTCAGGACTCTGTAGTTCTACGGCTGTGTTCATTTTCTTTTTAACCCTCCTGTTGTCTTCGGGTCATTTTGACCTGCCGCTAACCTCCTGTTGTCTTCGGGTCATTTTGACCCGAAGACAACAGGAGGTTAGTCTTATTTTTTTCGTCAAGTTCACATTTGAATTGCTCCAGCAGAAAATTCCATCTGAGTTGTGAACACTGTAGGTCTGATTCAGGACTGTTAGATTTCAAGTTGCTGTATGCAGTTGCAATTAAAAAAATGTTTTAAAAGGGCTTGTCCTCGGGTCATGTCAACCCGAGGGCAACAGGAGGGGGGGGGGAAATTTGAAAAGATATCAGTTTTACGGAGATCAATGATGACATTCCATACTGTTTGCCTGTCCAGCTGTGATTTCCTTAGTCTTCCGGTCAGTCTGACCTGAGGCCTGGGTTTAGTTATTTTTATTTCTTTTGTAAAGTTCACATTTGAATTGCTTGAGCCTAAACTTCCCCCTGAGTTGTGCACACCATAGTTCTGATGCAGGACTGTTAGATTAGCGTTTCTGTATGCAGCTGCAATTGAAAAACATATTTTTTAAGGGCTTGTCCTCGGTCGACATGAGCCGAGGACAACAGGAGGTTAAGGTATCAAAATATCTTTGGATGTTTTGGGAAAATATTCAGAAAAAAATGAAAAACAAAGTAGGTGGTCTACCATCAGCTCTGGCTCATATAGAGCTATAAAACTAAACGACATGAAAACCTAGAAGAATATTTCAGTTTAAACAACATTATGAATACTAACGTCGCACTTATATACACATAAGTGAGAAAAGTGTTGAATCTTGTGATGTTTCTGACTTAAGTATGTTGTTCCAACACATTCTTATGTCTAATTTCTATAGTTTTTCATACTTTCTTTTAAAGTTTAGAACATTTCTTGAGTATTTCTACAGAACTTCACATTGAATTTATTACATCTATTTCTGAAGAGGTTAGGTTTTAAATAAGAATTAAAAAGAAAAAAAAACTACCAAAATTTTAAGTTTACGTCGATGTGAAGTATTGTTTTCATTTGATTTTTTTTTTTTTTAGTAAATCAAAAAAAGTTAGAGTACATGTGCTAATGGAGCAAAATTCATTCTTAAATTTGATTCATTTAGTACAGTGGTGTCAAAACTACCTCCTACAAAGGACCAAAAATTGTCGCATTTAAAATGATCTCAAGCCACAAAAACTAAACAAATTTCCAACTCAAAACACAAAAATAAGTTTAATGTGATTTTTACTTGTACGTCTTGTAATGATGAATATAATAGTAGAAAAACGCTCTCTAAACTTTTAGTAAAACCAAAGAAAGCCATGTTTTCTGTTTAGGAAAAATCAGATATTCAAATGAAGAAGAACCGCATCAGTGAAAATGGTTTAACGAAGCCAGGTCTAATCGCTCCTTACTTTGAAATCACAATGAAAGCCAAAAGCTTGATTCATAAAATATGAATACTTTGTGGTTCACTTCAAATTTTCTATTCACAAAAAAATAAATGGATAGAAGTCTCAAGCAAAATAATAAGTTTCTACCTTGTGCCATTCTTGACATGGAGTCAAAGGCAATGCAAAACCCCTCTGAGGACAAACACATTTTAGACACCTAAAGCTTCAAGGACAAGGAAAAAATATGTATAATTTTGTGAACGTTAACAGAGCTAGTCAATAGAAAATTGGTTCATTCCAGACTATTAACTGATTGATTGGTGTTCTTTTAATTAAAAAATTAATAGACTTTCAGTGGATAAAAACAGTCCAATAATGAACATGGAATAATGTCTGATCATAAAAATATTTCATATTCTTCTAGTCCCTAAATATAATTCCATATTTTTCCAGACTACTTGGGAACCCGGTGAGGTTTTTAACTAAAGTAGGCTACTCTGTTTTAATCCCGATGTTTAAATCGGTTGGATGATGAATCTTTGTGATACGCCTTTCCATCTCCGTAATTTACTGTTTCTTTCCTCTTCCAGGTTGGTTTAGATCTTTTAAATGGAGGCTTTGCGTTCTCAGAGATTACTTCCTTAGAAAGTATTTTCCAAGAGAGGTTTGATCATTGATCTCAAAATTACCCTTAAAGGTTGTAAACGATGGGATGGAGATCAGGATCCGCCGGGGGGGAACATTCTGGGTGGAGGAAATTAAAACATTTGGAAATGAAGGTCATCTAAATGCTAATTTCTATTCATTTTAGATTCAGGCGTTTCATTTTCTTTGACGTCTAATTTAAGACAAAGAGGCCATTTTATCTCTGGGTCCACAGTTGTTTTTTACTTTTAGAGACGAGTCGTATCCAAAAGACTAAAAGTGAACTGAAATGAAAACACAAAGTTGGTTTCATACCTGAGAAGTGCGCTAGCCTTACATTTGGAAGAATGTTGAGATGGCCTTGAAGGAACCACATCTAATTCAAATCATATGAAGATCAGGCAAGAGTCAGTGATTTAAGGTAACCATGTATTCTGCTTTACTAGCGTTGGTTTTAATCTGCTTCTGAAAGTTCATCAGCTTCGTAATGTCGACATCTGCTGGTGAAACACTGTATCTGCAATTTGTCAAATTTTCTGTAGGCATGTCTGATTTTTTTTCCCTGATAATCTGGATGAGAAAAAAGGAGACACAACACCATTTTGTTCATAACGTTTTTTTATAGTGATATTGATACTGCATACATATTTCAGACTTGCACTCTGCTCTGACACTACCACTGCTTAAATAAGCCTGAAACTCTCCTGTCAAAGTCAGTATTAGTTAATATTAACCTTCATTTCTATTGTTTCCTTATCTGCTCTCTACAGTAGAAAAGCATTTTAAGCTGGAAGAGTGCAGGCACTGAGCAGGAAGTAAAATAAAACAATTGTTTATCAAAAATATACAATCCATTCATATACAAAGATTCATACAGGCAAAAGATAAAAATATGGAGAATTCTTCAAAATCTGATGACATCCTCTGTTTACTTTGCCAGAGCGTTGTCCAGGTTGTTTTTAATGGCATCCAGGAAGTCGGTTGTGTTGACGTAATGTTTGTTCAGCTTGACCCTATATATATATATTTTTTTTTTTTTAAATTGATCATAGGGACAATAAGTAAAGTTTACCAACCGCACTCTTGAAAGAAAATGAAAATGCAAACTCACTTAGCCAAGCCGTGGATGCAGCCTGCGAGGTCTTTGGTCATCACTCCGCTCTCCACCGTTTCCACACACACCTTCTCTAACGTCTGACAGAACCTCAGGAGCAAAGATGTGTTTTTGTAGGAAACTGTTCAGGTGCACAATTACATGAAGATGAGCACGGGGGAAAACTGCCTACTTTATTAAATCTTTGTTTCCGTCCAGTTTTCCTCTGTGTTCTAGTCCTCTAGTCCAGGCAAAGATGCTAGCGATGGGATTGGTACTGGTCGGTTTGCCCTGCAGAGAAAAACAATGTGTTGAAAGATAGCATGAGCTGAAGAAACCACGTTTACATACTGTAGTAACACACACTAAACGTTTTCTTCCACTCTTTCAGTTGTGACGTGACAAAAAAGTTTCCTTCAAAGTATAAGTTGGGTCAAAAATTCTGGGTTTCCTTCCACAAGCTTCTAACTGAACCAGGTTGATCGGCCACCTTGTTCGCATGTTTTTAGTGAGATTGATATCTGGGCTTTATCTGATTTCATTGTCCTTGAGCCACATTGTGACTAATTAAGGGGCATATGACTAGTTACCCTCTTAATCCCAAGTTGCCCACCAATCTCTGTATCGGTGGATAAATGTGTGTGCGAATGGGTGAAAGCGTAAAGCGCTCTGACTGGTTAAAATGATTGGAAAAACGATAGATAAGTTCAGTGCATTTACCCTTTATCTGTAGGCTACAAACACCAAGAGATGCTGCATTGAGAAATCCAGAAAAACATCCAGGGGTTCTATGACTGAGCTCTTGGGAAATGTCTCGGTAAGAAAAGAAATAAATCTTTGTTCTTGCATCTCAAGAAAACAAGTTTCTCTTTCCTTGCCAAGTATGTATTGGTCTTCATCTGACGAAGTGTACCAGACCCTCTACACATGTTGTGAGTTGCCCTGATTCCTCCAAAATGTAGCAGCCTTCATCATGGCCAAACACTTGACAGTTGTTAGTTAAATATCTCCCATCACTCCAGCCTTTGGACAAATCATTGGCACAATTTTGACTTGCCTTAAAACAGGAAATGTTTCTTTTGACCACAGTCAAGAAAAAGGGTTATGCTTCTTTTTTACACTTTGTATAGAAGTCTCTGGTTTCCTCTCTATTTTTAAGAAAATGCCATTTAATGTACTTTGTTTTTGGCCTTGTCCATCTTTATTATAAACTTCTGATTGAATCTAAACAAGATCTTAATGGAAATAAGAAAGCCAGTCTGATGGACGGTAAAGCCCGTCCACCAGACCGATCCGGAAGCCTTACCATTTGGTGATCTCGGTAGTGCCTGGTGACGGTGCCATGAGCAGCTTCTGCCTCTATAGTCTTGCCATCAGGACACACCAGCACTGACGTCATCAGACCCAGAGAGCCAAAGCCTTTTGTACATCACACAGAGAAATCAAAGTCATTGTGAGAAATAAGAAATGGCGCCGCATGACTTCATGTTCCTGTTGCAGCACACCCACCCTGAGCCAGAATGTCTGACTGCACATCGCCGTCATAATTTTTGCAGGCCCAAACAAATCCTCCGCTGGACTTCAGAACCTGGGCCACCATGTCGTCAATGAGTCGGTGCTCGTACCAGATCTTCAGCTTGACAAACTCGGGCTTGTACGACCTGAAGGAATAGACGCGAAGTGGTTTGGAAAGAAATACAGAATTTGTGCTGACAGAATACTGTCTGTGTTAAATGCTCAGAGAAACTTCTTCCTTTACTTTTCATATATATCCTCGAAGATGTCTTTGAAGCGGCCGTCGTAGGCCTTGAGGATGGTGTTCTTGGTGCTCAAGTACAGAGGCCACCCCTTCTGGATGGAGTACTGGAAGCAGCTGTGAGCAAAGCCGCTGATGGACTGTGCGATGAAGATATCAAAATCATCACAGATCAACAAACACCGAATATAAAGATGAGATTGGCCACATTTCAGATCCTTTTAATGTGCTCTCACCTCATCCGTGTTGTACATTCCCATCCCACAGCCTCCGGCCTGGAAGTCATAGACCTCCCACTCCCGGGGGTTACTTCCGTCCGCTGGACTGAATACCATTTTGAACTTCCCAGGTTTGTCCACAACAAAGTCTGTTGCCCTGTACTGAGAGCATTTCAACATTTTAAGCATTTAGCTCTCATCCTCTTGAGAAGAAATAATACAAATACCTTTCATAAAAATATGTTTTTTTTTTCAAATACCTGATCTCCAAAGGCATGCCTGCCAATGGTTATGGGCTGTGTCCAGCCAGGAACGAGGCGGGGAATGTTTTTACACAGGATCGGCTCACGGAAAACCGTGCCGCCCAAAATGTTCCTGATGGTGCCGTTTGGACTCTTCCACATCTTCTTAAGGTGAAACTCTAAAATGGGAAAACGCAGTATGTGTTTGAGGATTTAAAAAACAAAACTTTATCAGAAGCTGCGTTTCCATTACAAATGTGCACAAAACTGTGTCCATACTACGCTGTCGAAAATACACAATTTCACAATTGCAGTGTTTCCATTAAATGCAAAACGCAGTTAAAAATCACACTTGAATTTGTTGGTTTATCAGTTTAGTCATCCTAGCGCAAAAACGTTTTATCAAAAAGTGAGTTGTTTTTCTTTTTTAAACCGCCATGTCTTCATTTAGCAACTTTATTTTGTAATTTCAAGTTGTCCAGTTAATGGTCAATGAGGATGCAGCTGCACGCATCTGCCGTTAAGGCAACAACTTGACGACATGTTCAGATTCACCTTCAACTCTGGCCTCGTCAGGCGTGATTGTGGCACACTTGATGGCCACGCTGTATTTCTTGGTGGCCAGAGCCGAGTCGATGGTGACCTGGTCGTCCGTCTGGTCGCGGTAGGGAAGACCCAGGTCAAAATACTTCAGCTCCACCTCCACATTTGGTAGGATGAGCTAAACAAAGTGTTGGTTTCCCCACATCGGCGTCAAAAGCGAAACACAGAGAACTCAAAAAAAAAAAAATCACACAGCTTTTAAACAGTTTTAATCGAAAAGGTTCGACACCAGTCACTAAAGCAGGCTCTACCTTCTCTTTTATGAACTCCCATATGATGCGGGTCATCTCATCGCCATCCATCTCCACCACCGGCTGGTCCACTTTGATGCGCTTCGTTGAATCTGAAAAGTAGAAATAGAGAAATCGAATTTTGTCTTGATTGGTTGCTGATCTGCAGGTCAGACACTAAAAACAAACTAAAAAATAAACAAACAAAACTAAGAACTTCCACCAGCTCCAGGTCCATTTGTCTCGATATGCTACCATTTCAGCCCTTTCTACA
Organism: Poeciliopsis prolifica; assembly: GCF_027474105.1. NCBI lineage: Eukaryota > Metazoa > Chordata > Actinopteri > Cyprinodontiformes > Poeciliidae > Poeciliopsis > Poeciliopsis prolifica. The sequence continues at coordinate 8,335,300 of NW_026562396.1, forward strand.
TTCCCTGCTTGTAGGCACAACATTTCATACATGTGTACTTAAGCCGTTAAACCATGGCATATCAGTTTACCTTCAGTAAAGTGATTTATGAATTACGGACATAGAGAGTCAAAAGAAAGTCTCAAATCTCATCAAGTAATTTAATTCAATTGCATATTATTTTCTTTAAATTTTGTTGCACTACATTTAAATTAATATACAGTGCAACTCTGTAGTTTTTGGAGTCGATTATTTTAAAATAAGTAATTACAACTACTATTTTTTTTTTACCTAAATGTACGTATTTATTTTCGATTTTATTTCCTTATATACTTCGCAGTTTATTTCCATGTTCAATTATTTATTTTCAATTTGATTTTCTCATCTACGCCCTTATTTACAGTTTTATTTTCTCATTTATTTGTTTGCTTATTGTCAATTTTGGCAGGATCAGTCCTCCATAACGCTGTTTTCCCACTGACCATTTTCACTCCATAAATGCATCAACTCTGTGACTTTAATAAGCTCAGATAAAAGTTTGGAACATTTGCTTTCATTAAGAAATAAGAATAATCTTAACGTACAGTCCAGTTTTCAATGTCACTAGAGAAATAAAAAAAATCATTTGAGACTGGAATCGGTGCTCTCCTAATCATGAGCCTTATATTTTGTCATGTTTTAATAACACCATAATTCCTCAAGCAAATCAATAACGCCTGGAAACTGATCACATTTGTGAAAAGCCAATTTAAGACTACGAGGCCTCAAATCAAACAATGGATCTGAGCCACAGAAATCCAAGTGAAAATTGTCTAACGCTACACAAGGACGCTACACAAGGACACAGGAAGGGAACATGGTGGCAAGGGTCAAAGTTTGCACACAGTCAATGCTGCCACTCATTAGGTTGGCAGTGAAGATTTATGAAGATTATGAGAATTGTAAATCCTCCCTGCCTTTGGGGAGTCCAAAGGTTCCTAATGCAGAGAAATGCAGGAAACATCCTGTGACTCCTGTCGGAAACACTGAACAAAAGATGACGACTCACTTCATTTTCTTTTTAAATAACTCAAACGCAACTATCAAGGTGTGTACGACATGCTGAGACCTCAAGGGTTTATGAGGGTTATGACTGCGTTTATTACATAAGTGGACGAAAAGACAAGGCAGGTTGCACTTGATTTAAGTGTATAAAAAATTGATCTTTTACAGTGATTGAAAACATTCTAGAATTTGTCTGTTTCTAAGCACCTGACAGGTTAGTTTTGCTCTTTTCATTATGTCTGTTTTTTCTTTACCTTAAACAAAGTGATGAGTGAAGCCATTTACTATTAGTGAACTGTATGTTAGCAGTCTCCTCTGTGTGATTCATCAATGGCTGGTCGCCAAGCAGAAGACACTTTCTTTTTCTTTTTTTCCCAGAGTCAAATTTGGGACCATTTAAAAAGAAAAAGAAAAATCACACAACTGGCACAAATGTGTCCACGTGCACTGTGGTGCTATGGACCTCAGCTACAAGAGCAAACAGCAGCTGTGTATTTTTCGAAATATTGTAGTTTCAGTAGGAAGCTGACTTACAGTCCCTCTCCTGCTGTCTTTTAACGCAGGCGGCGGATGGTGGCAGCGCCGCGGGGCTCGGCGGCAGCGCGGCGGCCGCGCTCCTCCTCCACACGGTGCTCAGAGCTCGCAGGTAAGCCGCCATGTTTGGAAGAGGACGGACGCACGGTCACGGGCGACACGGCTGACTGGATCGAAGAGTGCCGTCCTTCCTTCCTTCCTTCCTGCCCGCATTGACGAGGACAGGTTCACGTGCACCTGGCGGGCGGCGTCACCGGCGGAGCGCCAGGAGTGGCGGAAGTAGCTTTGCGTCAAATAGGAAACGTGAACGCTCTAAAAGAAAACAAATAAACAGCGGACCTGACCCAAAATGAACTGCAAGGTGTGACAAAAACAGTGGAAGCAAGAAAGACTTTTTGAATAATAATAATAATAATAATAAAAAGTCCAAAAATGTAATTTCATTGTTTTTATATAAACTCACAGAACATTTGGATGGCCTTACTGCCATGCAGCAGTGCTAAACAGCCACCTGCCCCTCTTTATTTTTATTGTACTATTTTGGATTTATGATCCACTTTAAAGTGTCAAAATGATTTTCAAGAGAAAATAAATATATAATTATTGCCGTTTGTTGTGCCGTCCTCACAACAGCCAGCGAACAACTAATAAAAGGTCTGCAAGGTTTTCATTTGAAGAGGTTTTATAAATGGGCACTTTGCAGCAAGAACAAGTCCTCGCTAGTACACATATGTTAGCGCAACGCTCAAAGATTATGTGTATGAGCTCCACATTTTATCAACTAGAGAAAAATTCATCACGTCGGCAAACACATACTTACAAAGACTACAATTTTCCACGGCTCAAAGCGTAACAAAGTACATTCAAAGTGTTCATGATGACTTGTTAATTTTATGCTAACTGACTAAATTCTTGTTGACAAGGTTACCGGAAGAAATGACAGCTTTGCTGCGAAGAGCGCTCACTCGGTCAAGTTTCTGCAAATGTTCAAAACAGAAGAAGCGCTAATCAAATTTCAAACCCATAAAATTGTATACATTCTTAGGATGAATTTAGTCTCAAAATTGCCTACAATTGAGTCTATTTACAAACTAAATCAATGTGATTTATTTCCACTATCACAGTGTTTGATCGACTGATTTAATTATTATTAATAGTCACCACATACGCCTATTTTGCCGTCTCTTTTTTCCTAAATCATCGTTAGTTTTATGTCTTGAGTGGGTCCATAATAAATAATAATAAATGAATACAATAAATTAATTTGAAAACCGGAGATGACATTATTTCCCCCGACTGAGGAGCTGCACTGATCTCCTCTTACCGCTGGAGCTCCACCGTTTCTGCAGCGAGATGGCGCTTGGAATTGTGGGTAAATTTGAGACACGACAACCTTCAGGTTCATCTCGCAGCCTCGGAAATATTAACATTTCATTGTTAATATTTGCTAAGAGTCAGAGATACAACTATGACAGTGATGACTGTATATTAATTGAGAGTATTTTATTTTAAGAAAGACACGACGAAGTTTTAGACTTCATTATTTTCAAAAGGCCAACACGTTGAATTCAGTGTTTTGTTGGGGAACAGCCAACATCCCGTTTTTCCGAGCGCACATTGAACTCAACAAAAGAAGATGGCTGCGCCCTGTAGAAAGATGGCGAGTCGGTCCTTCTCTCAGCTATTGTGTTATTTTAGTAGGACAGCCGTCGGAAGCGGAGCATGTCGCCGGTTTTCCGTCACTCCTATTGACAGAGCGACTCCTCGGGATGATACTGCGGCGGACAGAGCGACTTCTCCCTGGTCTCTGATGGCCGCGGTGTGTCTGCAGAGGTTACCTGTCATTTCAGCGGACTACAGTCCGATAGAGCAGCGCTTCAAGCAGATGTTGCAGCAGGTGAGCCGTTTGGGGTCTCAAAGACAGAGTTCTGGTTGGAAAAGTGTCCAGGGGATTCTGTGACCGGATGGATGAAGAGGCGACACCTTGTGGAAGATAGGGAAACTACACTTTGATAATGTTCCATGCACAGGAAGTGTTCCCTCTTTTTGTAGGCTGTTCTATAGGCCACATAGGTTTTTCGGAAATATCTGTCAGAGCTTGCACAGAAACAAAATGGTAGCATAAAATAGCAAAAGCAATCTTAAACACAATGTTCACCCCAGATGGAGCTGGAGAAAAGCCTGCTGTCGGACCACGAGCTGCGGCTCATGGAGGACGCGGAGAGGATGAGTCGGAGGCAAGCTGATGACTATGACTCGGACGAAGAGGATCATGGCGACCAAGAGATCATGATGACTCAGGACTTGGAGGACACCTGGGAGCAGAGGTCAAAGAACTTCCAGCCAGCTCCACGGGTTAGAGGTCAGTGGACGGGTGGTCTGGTGAAAGTCAGGAAGTCAACTCGGGTGTGCAGCACTCTTGGAATGTTCCTGAAAAAAAAAAAAATACAAAGTTTGATCATTTATTAACGGAGAAAAGGAAGAAAATGAGGTCATGTAAAGGACTTTTATCAGACAGATTATGATTATGATTTTTTCTTTAAAAGGAATTTCCTTTCTTGTGACATCGTCTCCCATCTCTCTCCCTTATTGTTGCTTTAGCCGACGTGGATAAGGACCTGAGCTCTGCGCAGCGCTGCCTGGCCGACTCTCTGGTGCTGCTGGCCGAGCAGCAGGTGGGAGCAGAGAAGCTGTGGCTGCTGCCTCAGGCTGCGTGGCGGGAGGGAGAAACGCTGCGACAGACGGCGGAGAGAGCGCTCCACTCCGCGACAGGTCCCACAAAGCCACCGCATCTTTGTTTTCAGTCTTTAAAAAGCATTTCGAGTTCCCCTAACGCCCCCCATTTTAAAAGGGCGCTATTATGTGAAGTCAATTCTTTTTTCTTGTCTTTTTTTTTTTTAGCTTTACATCGTAACGTTATTCCCTTATCAAACAATCGTTGCCTTGATTCTTTAATGTGTGTTTGAGAAAGCCGTTCAGCTGGGCAAAAAAAATGCCTGAAACACTTGTAAGATGTTTTTAAAGGGGTGATAGTTTATTCACTAAGTTTCAGAAAGAGCAGGAGTTTTTAAAGTGACACAGGCCCAACTTTAAGGCGTTTAAATTTCTTTAAAGTCATATTTGCTATATATAGCATTTTTTATTACAATTTAAGATCACCTAGTTACTTGATTGTGCTAAACAATTATACTATGTGGCTGGAAGAAGCATAATACTTCCCCTTTAATCTACTCAATTTTTGCAGTTCGTATATATCAACACTTCAACTGGGGGACTTTCCGACCTAATACATAACAATTTTATCAGCATTTTACTGAAAAAATTATTTTTTAATGTAGAGAACTTTGTCTCATTGTAAAATCTGAAATAACGTAAACAGAATTGAAATATGCATAAAAAACAATTTAATCAACAAAGCAGTTAATTAAAAAACGGCACATCGGTACATAAAATCTGACAAGAGTTTAAATCTGGGTTTAAAGCGAATGAGCCGGGTTGAGCAGGCGTGTTTCGAAGCTGTGACTCAAATAAGGTAAGAGAATTTCTATCCCTAATGACTGGAGGACGTGAGGCGAGGAGCAGCCCTGAAAGCTGCACCCCCCATGGTGAGAAGACGGGCAAAACGAACAATAAGATGAGCGGCAGACAAAGATCTGAGAGAGCGGGAAGCAATGGCGATGCGAAACTGGTTACATAGATAAGAAGGTGCCAAGGTTATGAATGCACTTAAAACAAGAGCATTTCCATTTTAAAGTTTGTCCGTTAGCTTCCATGAGCAACCAGTGAAGCTGTTAAGGAACTGGAATAAAGTATTTTCTTGAGGGACTTCAGGTTATGAACCAAGCTGAGCTCTGGAGGAGTTTCAGTTTATAGAGGGACAAAGGAGAAGGAAGTAACAGCATGCAGACCAGGTGATGCGCAGCCAGAGTTCTTAAGTGTGAGAAAATAAGTGCAGAACCAATCCAAAAAGGAGGAAGAAATGCAGAACTGGGTGTCATCTGCAAAACAAAGAAAGTTAATATTACACTTCCAGAATTGGTGCCCAAGAGGGAGCATGGGAATATTGAATAACAGGGACCCTAATACACAACCGTGAGGCACACCTACAAAAACAGAAAACAATACTCTCCATTTTCAGATGGTAAACTTTGCTCCCTGATTTTAACATCTCTCCCAGACATGTCTGCTGTATTTCTTGGTCTCGGTGATGTTTGTCCTCTGACCCCTAAAGCCTTTGTAGCGCAGACCAGGCGGAATCTGTTTACAATTGGTGAAGACGATTGGCTGGACTAGTTTTTATTTAAGGGATTGAAAATAAAAGGGGCCGATTACAAATGCATCCCTTATGATTGGAGCGTATTATCTGTACAAAAAAAATCTTTTACACATACAAAAAATATCATTCTTTTGTCATTTAAAAAATAAAATAATATTTGAACATTTGTTAGTCACGAAGAGCAAGCAGAATGTAAGTTACTGCTTTCCTACTGCATGCATTTCCTCACAGCTTGTTAACGCATATATAGCTCTCCAACAAAATATTTGTTTCCCAATGAAATATTTATTTAGAAACTGTCTTTTATCATTAGTTTCAAAGCTGCTTAATAATAATGAGAAAAAAAAAATAGACTTTTGAATAGAAATAACCTCTTTTTCAGGTGCTCTGTGCCTGAACACTACAAATCCTTAATGCTTCTGCTAATACGCTGAATTTTACTTCACACAGCCCTGCTAAATATCCAGTCTGCTAACAGGATTAAATCCAGAACAAAGTTTCGGCTGCAAATATTTTCATTGACTCAGTAAAGATCTTTAACGCAACAGAGATTTAAAACAAAGCTGCAGCTGTTGGCGTGCAGCTGGTGGAAGCCTCTAAGCTGCAAAGTCTACAAGCTAATCAGCCCTTAACTGACTGCTTTAAACTGCTGTGCAGCTTTTAGCGAGGGCTCACTCCATCAAACACTTTCTATGAAGACCTTGACACTAGAATGTAATGTTTAGCGGCGGGTTTTATTTAAAGTGTCTTGTCAGTTGATCCATTTTTAATAAAGTCGGGCTCATATGGGAGCGGCGCGTCTGTAACAAGGCAGCGCTGGTGCTTCGCTCTCATCTCGAGCCGTCTGGGGAGTTGCATGAGACGGGATTAGAAATGTCAAAAATGATGTGCAAATTCAAGCGGCAACCAAGAAAGAACGCAAAGCAGAGCACGATTGGCGCCCTGATCGAACTCCACCTCTGTGTCCTCCCGTCCACAGCAGCCGGCGTCAAGGCGACTTTCCTTGGGAACGCTCCCTGCGGAGTTTACAAGTACAAACTGCCCAAGGCCGCTCGGACCGAGGGCTCGATCGGGAGAAAGGTGTTCTTCTTCAAAGCCGTCCTGGCCGACGGCGCTCCGGGAAGCGCTGCGCCCGCGCCTCTGCTGTGGGTGAAGAAGAGCGAGCTGCAGCAATACCTGAAACCAGCGTACATGATGAAGGTGGACCGCTTCATCCTCAGCTTGTGACCAGGGTCTTAAAGAATATGCGTCAAGCTAACATTGTTGCCATTTGTAGCTGAGCTGTTATTCACTGTCCATAAATATTTTGTTGTTCAATAAAATATGATTCTGTCTTGAAGTTTTGGGTATAGTCATTGCCCTCAGAACTTTCAACGCCTCTGAAATTTGAGGTCAAAGTTCAGGTGTTGTTGGAGGTTTTGTGATTCCTGTTGAAAAAAAAAGCCCAAACCAAAACAAAAAAACAAGCTAAAAGTACCTTGTTGCAGATGTAGGATTCCTCCTACTCAACAAAGTGGAAGGAGATTGAATATACAAGCAACGGTTTCCTCTTGCAAGCAGCAATTGGAAATAAAGACTTAATAAATGACTTTAAAGAACTAAATCCATGTTCAGAAAAAGAACTCAAGTCCTGGCCAAAATTTGTAAAAGAAAATAATTCATCTGATTGTTCACCAATCAGATGAATAGAATATGATCCAAGGTTTTACCCCACGTAAAACTGATAATACTTTTAAAAAATTGATTGAAAAGGGATTGGTACAACGTAACAATTTATATCATAAAGGCCTTTTGAGACATTAAGGAAAAATATGTAAAAAAGGAGAAATGAGACAAGGAAGGGAACCACCAAATTCACATTGATAATTAAAGTGTGGAGGCTGTTTTTGGGGACAATTTTGCTCTGAACTTTGAGACTCTGTTCTTGGGCAAACGGCCAAACTGTGTGAAGAGATTCTATAAAACATACATTGTATAGGATTATATCACCTTTGGTGAACAGACAAGATGCACATTCGTCATGTTGTTCCTTAATAAAAATTCGATTGGGGGGGGGGGGAAAGTACCTTGTATCATAACAACTGTTTGAAAGTTTAAAAATAAGTAAGTCCAAAATCCAGAGGGAATAACTGACCAAGCAAAACAAGAAACAAAGAGTTTTTTTGTGGGATTTCTCTGCAGTGAGACAATGACAGCTACTTCTGTCAGATGTATCTACAGCTTCTTTCTCAAAGCAATAAATCAACCAGTTGTAATCCTCTGGAAGTGATGCATCACTCATTACTCATCACTTTATCATACAGTACAGTGTTAAGGTTGTCAGTGGTTTCCTCTTTCAACAGCAGGTGTAAAAGATTCTGTACCTGCATCAGTTTCATATTATTTTAGGGCTCTTGATATTTCATTTGAGCCGTTCTTTTTCCAGGGCCTTTTGTGGAAAACAACCTCCTGAGATGTTCAAACCGGGTAAGCAGGTTTGAGTTTGACTGTGAGTAAGCCAAAGAAGAAGAAAAGAAATTTACGTCAAAGTTTCAATATCCAAGAAGAAATGGCTCAAAAAAAAAAAAAGTTGCAGCCAAAATTCTTGAAAACTGCATTTTTCAAAAGTTTCTGTGAACAACCAGGTTCTTTAGCAATGACCTGTGGTGTCCTATGCTCCTTATGGAAGGGGTCAATGACTCCTGGACATCTGTCCAATCAGCAGTCTTCCTCATACTGACTCAGAGTGAGAGACCAGTAAGAGGTTCAGGAAACTTTCGCAGGTCTTTTGAGTCAATTAGCAAGCTACAGAAAAGCAACATCATCTAGCTTATGGTGCAATTCAATCAAGATATTTGTTCACTCTTCTCTACAAAATTTGTAAAGCTTCCTGCCATAAACCCAGCTTTTAAGCTCAGTCTGTAGAGTTTCAGGGGGCACTAAAATGACATGCCTAGCCAATTTGTTGTTTGTTTGGGGGTTATGTTCTCGCTGGAGCACCCAATTGTGTCCAAGTTTCAATCGACTGAACCAAACCGTCCTCTTTAATTAAGGACATTTGTCACAGATGTCCATGAATACCACTCCACAACCCTGTCAGAATCTGGACAATGACAGAACACCAGAGTCACTGCCCAGGGTGAGGTGGGTTTTACATCACCAACCACCAAAGACTTCAAGACCTAAACCTCTGAGCTCGTTTAATAAAATGTACAACTGCCAAATAAATAAGCCAAGTCCTTCTGGAAGCAAGATTTATGCTCATGTAAATGCTGCTAAGAACCAGAAAAAATGTTTGCAAGCAGGTGAAACTGTTGAGCCTCATGCTGGCTGTATCATGCTGTGGGGCTGTTTTGTGCAGTCTGCACTAAAGGATTACTCAAAGTGGGTGGATTAATGGTGAAGGAGAACTTATGAAGAGCTTACGGCTAGATTAATGGCAGGACACCAGTCAATTTAAATGAAGTCTGCTTTCTTCGGATAAGAAAAGTGTTTGAATTTCCTTCCAGAACTGTCTCAGATGCTAGTTAATGTTCACAATAATGGCTGAATGCAAGTTGGTAAGGCAGCTTGACCTTTGAGCCAAGGTCTATGTGTATATTTAAACTTTTGTGTGAGTTCAAACCCGTTGTGACTGTCGTAGCTCCAAGTATTGTTATTAGCTGTTTCCTTATCTTTGAATACCATGAGGACATTTCTGAACATTTTAGGTGTGACCCAGCTCCATACAAAAAGCAATTACCTCTTCATTCGAACACCAAATTTGAACATTTATTAAAATCTTTATCTCTAATAAGCTTTCTGCTGTTAGTGGTTTTAATTCAAATTCCATGCTACGTACTTCCTGGACCGATGTTGGTATTCATAGTTTTGACTCCCCCGTCAGAAGATTAGTGGTTCGACTTGACATGGTATAAATCGCTTTTGTAGAAGTGGCACATATCTGACTTTTTTGTCTAAACTAAACAGAAGATCTAAATATTCTGGACACGAGCAGCTGTGATCATTTTAAAAAATAACAGTCGGAGTGGGTATGTGTTGCGGGTCTAATTTAATTCTTCAGAACGGGCGAACACTTTCAGATAACCGCAGTGACATTCTGCTCTTCTGCCATTATGTGCTTGAAGTTTGTAATGTCAGATAACAGTAAATCCTCTTTTTTAAAAATATTATTCAGTTTATGTTCTTACTTGTTCAGGCATTCCAGTTGTACACACGTGGATGTCTGCGGCCGAATTGCTTTCCGATCTACAAGTCAATTACTGCCGAACAAATGTTCACGTCGGATACGAGCAGGAGATACCTGCGACGCAATTTTTTAAATATCAAAAGGTCTGTAAAATATTCGTTTGGGAAGTCCGTAGTGTTCGAGGAGCAACAATAGAGACAGAACCAGAACTGCATCACACACGAGTCAGAAGACATTGGAAACGACTCCCTGTGCTCCACATACATCTGCAGCCGGTCTTCTTGGTGTGCATGAATGTTGAATTAGAAGACAGAATGAGGACCATAAATATCCCAGTGCAGTGTGTGCACCAGGAAATGTCTGAGAGTTCTCAATTCTAGTGGTGAAAGTAGGGGAAGAAATAACGTCACTGACAATGTTTGACAAGAGGCTGGGAACTTTAATGAATTTATCATCTGTGGCTGAGGACGGTCTCTTGTGACAGCCCGTTTCATCACCTGCTGATTGTGTTATGAAGCTGTTTTAGAGAAACAATAAACAAGATAAAACCTGTCAGAAAAGAAAAAAAAAATCTCTCCTTAAGTTTTTTGTTTTTTGTTTATCGGTTTGTTCCCGATGTTATTATGTGTGACGGATCCCGCAGCAGCATTTCAATCGGACTGAGGTGTTGACTTTGACTATTGCAAAACCTGGATTTCTTTCTTTTCCAGCCGTTCTATCAGGGATCACACGCTACTGTACGACCCGGTGAGGGTGAAGCTCCAGCTGTCGGCTTTATGTCCAATTACCTGACTCTAGAAACATTCGCTATGCTCCTCGTCGAGGTGAATCTGATGTATGACCGCAGGACAAACCCAAAATGTGACCCACACATGTGACATACACATTTCTGGGTGTATGTGCTGAAAATAAGGGATGAATGTGGTTTACATCAAACTTAGTCCTTTGCAACGACTCCACTTTGCTGTCTTCTGCCCAGAGTTGAGATGCCACTCGCATCAGAGATAAGAGTCTTTGTCATGTCAAGCCTTACTTGTTCAGGCATTCCAATTGTACTTTTGTGATCATTAGCTTTTATTTTGCTTCATGAAATTTGCCTGAGCGTTGAGGTGATCCAGCTGGGGCCTTCAAAAAAGATCGTCAACTCTGAAGAATGTTTTTGATGAGAGCAGTCAACTTTAAATTACGCAAAGTTGCTCTCTAAACCCTTCTCAGATTGAGGGGTAACAACAATTGCATCTCTCAGGCCATTGCTAATTCTACTTTGGTGAGTTGCTAATACAACATGATAAAACTCCTGCTTTTATAAGGGTGGTCACACTGATGAATCAGTTTATCAGGCGCATTAGAAAAACAATCTAGATTGAGTATCAATAACAATGTGCCTGACCCACAAGGACAGATCTATTCAGTCTAATTCTATGCTTTGTACTCTGAGCGACGGCGTGATTTATTATTTATTCTGTACAGAATTCCTAATTGCACTTTCTGAACCATTTCAAAGATTTCTTCAGTTTCGGTTTTTCTCTATCATTTACTCTGTGTTGTCTTTTATAATCCTAACTGCACTGTCTGAGCAAATTAAAGTTGTTTTTACACGTTTGATCAAGCTTGTGAAACTATTGATATATTCTGCCATGCTGTATCGGTGCAGAGTTTTCAAGCAAATTTGCAGTTCAGTAGATCTCTGACTGTGTTTTAAAACAAACACATTGCAAGTAGATTCAGCACAGTTTTTTGTTGTTGTTTTCTTTGCATCAGATCGGTATCGGTCGACACTGAACCACAGATATCGGTATCACAAGTGAAAATGGTGGATCAGTGCAGTTGTGCAAAATTTACAAAAAGTTTACAAAAAGAAGTAACACGAATCTGACATCTTTCTTGAATAACCAGTTACTTGGAAGTGTCATACATGCAACATGCAGCATGGTGCACATTTAACATAGCGATGTGAAGTTAAGGAGCAACACCTGGGGGTAGATATCCGATCTATATTGGGGAAAAAGTCCAAGGGAGAAGATTCCGTCATCCCATCACTAGATGGCAGTACTGGCACACCGCTCAGGCGACACGTTTGTGAGAGGCAATGTAATTAGGCCTGTGTGTAGTGACCCTAAAGGAGGACTGCAGAGAGTGTTTCTGATCAGCTTGGCTTCATCTTACACATACTGAAAATATCCATCATTGCTGGCTAATGTTCCTTTGCAATAGCCGCGATAATTCGTCTTAGGTAACAGCTTTCTGGTGTTCCCGAGCCATTCTCTGCCTGCAATCAGACTGTTCTTTCCATTTGTGTCAGCCAGGACAAGGAGTTATTAATGTTGCAGAGATTGGCATGCCAGTTTTGTCTTTTTTTCTCTCTCTCTCTCTCTCAACTTTATTTCTCGGGGTTGGTTGAAAGATATTGGTGGCCATAGCTGTTTGAAAGGATTTGTTGAGTGCAATTTCTTCCCCAACGTGTCAGGTGAGATGTGTAGTTTGACTATTTTAGAGGAAAAAAGAAAACGAACAGGTGAGTCTGTTGGGTTTGAGAACAGACTTGACCCCCGTAGACACAGTTTTCGGGGTTTCTTTTACGTTTCGGCTGTTGGTTCTCACTCTTGCATCAAAAAGAGTAACAGTCGCTGCTTTAGTCTCCGCGGTGAACCTCAAGAAAGCTTCTTTAATCGGGAAACTTGTGAAAACCGCCATGTTAATCAGTCATATGCATAAATTATTCAGAGGCTACAGAGGAGCGTGTATGGGAGCGAGGTAGGACTGGGTTGCATCGTGGGAAATGTAGGCGAAATTCCTTGGATTTCCCGCCGCGTGTTGAGGGGATTGACTCACCTTTTGCTGATCGACATTTTAAAACAGCATAATAGCAGCGGGACACATCAGTTTATTGTGTGACTTCCAGGAGAAAGGAACAATAAAAGCGGTTGCTGCCTGCACCGGTTCAAGCATATGGTTTACTTTTGTTGTGCATTTATTCACAAATTTGAAGTTTCAAAGCTTTCCTGACATGTTTCCTTTTGCTTTTGGACGACAGGCGTTGCCATGTTAAAGCTTTGCGACAAATGAGTTAAGGTTGTAATTTTTCACCACTTGACCCTTAAACAAACTCAAAACTCGTTGCATCTTATTTTATATTTATTCGTGTTACTTTAGTGTCAATTTTGGAACCTCGCTTCTCATCAGCAACATGTCTGAGTTTACATTTAGGTACGAATGTTGTAAAGCAATGACAATTAAGAAATTACAATCAGTTTTTGTTTTTTTTCTAAATTTGACCTCGGCCCTTTAAAAACGGTCAGATACTGAATTAATGTGCTGTCAGGCAATTTCAAAACATAGAAAACACAAAATCAATATGAAAATAAATTATATTTTTGCCTTCATAATAATGCGGCCACAAGAGCACTGTACCCAATTTTCTTTCACAAAACATGATCAATATCAATAAAGCACAATTATTGCACTTTATTGCACATTTTGAGGTTCTTTATAGTGTGTCTGTCTGTAGCCATGTCGTTGATAACGCAGTTAAATATGACATCATAAATAATATAAGGGCATTTCTTCAACACATTCTCTGAATGTTTGAAAAAAAATATCATGTTTAATTTTATTAGGGGTTTTGTACATATAAGCACTAATATCAGCCGGTATTAGTGATATTTTAATTTATCGGTATCGATCCGCCAAATAAAACTGGGCCAATATGAACAACTAATATTGACTTTATATTAGTTCTGGTCATTTAAAAAACAAAAAGTTAACCAAAGATGCCAAAGCAGTAATATCGACTATAACAGCAATATTAGTATCGGATATTGATATCAGCTGAAATTTTTGCATCGGCGCATCACTGCATTTTACCCAGATTTGCTCTGTGAGAGCACATTTCTGTCTTCTTTTTCTTTTTTTTTTACTCTTCATTCCACAGAAACATAAAGAGATGAAACAAAAACACAAAAAGACGTGCGCACATAACTGCGGGTAAAAGCCTGGCTGTGTGGCCAGTTAGTTTTAGCATAAAATGCCACCGGTGGAGTTTGTTCCCCAGTTCGATCACAATGGTTGCAAAATGGTAACTGACAGAGACGCTCGCGTTGTTCGACTCCTACAATTCACTCGAAAACGTTCCCGTGGCGTCTCGGCGTTCCTGCCTGCACGGAAGCCTGTTTCTTTTCGACTTCGACACAGTGACATCGGGACTTTGCACCTATTAAGAGGCTGTCTCTCCTCATCCAGTCACGTAGCAAGACGGCACCAACACAACACAGATCACAGAAAAGGTCACGCTGTTCTTCGTCACTGGAAAGGGTAAAAAAAAAAGAGAGAGAGAGAGAGAGAGAAGATAAATGCGAAAGGAAGTTTCCTGGAGGTGACTGCTGCTTTTAAAACCTCTTTGGAAAGAAGGAAAGCTGAGCATGTTCCTTACCGGTGCCACTGGAGCTGTTCTCACTGGGGGTTCAGTGTGATTTCTTTTTTTTTTTTTTTTTTTTTTAAAGCAGCCACGATTTCTTTTTAAAATTCATTTTCAAGATTCTTTGAAGTTCAGCAGACCGAGGGGCGACCTGTTCTAATAATAGCCCAGCCGTTTTGTGACGGTGTGAAAGCCGTCACTTTCCTCGGATCTGAAGCGACGACACACAAAGGTTTCCACTCAAACAGCTCATAAAAACAAACAAACAAAAAAACAGTGCGTGGACGAGACGCTTTTTGACGCCAGTTTTACACAGTGATTGGTGGCTTCTGTAGTTTTTAGAAACCCAAGTCCCGAGGAAAGGTGAAGTCAGCTGCACCTTTCCTCTCTCACTGTTTTTTTTTTTTAATGTTATTATTATTATTCTATTTCATGCAAATCTGCTCTTACTTACTCGGTAGGAGCAGCAGCTCTACCAAAGCTTTTGATAAAGACTTTTACTTCTTAGGCTCATTGTGAAAAAAAAAAGAAAAAAAAAAATGCAGAAAAACCTGCGAGGACTGTAAACGTTGGACTCCTGTAAGTATCTTAACGTCTGTCGCAACATGTGGTTGTACCGGAGCTGCACAGTAAGCCTCAACGTTAAGCATACAGTTAACAGCTAGGCATGCTAACGTGTAGCTTCTTCCTTATTACTTCTGTTCCACCCACATCTGTTGAGGCCTCTTTATTAACCAACATTTAAGGAGTCAGCATTTGTATTTTTCAGTCACAGTCAAGTTACCTAAAGTTGTTGCATATATCAAATATGATATTTGACTTCACAATTTAACAATTTAACACCTCTGTCTCTTTAAAAACAAGCACAGCTATCCTCCGTTAACTCTTTGGAAGCTTTTGTTTTACCAGTGTTGCACTGAGAAGTAGCTCGTGCCACGAGCGCAGCAGACGCGCACTTCCGTCAGGTGTTTGCTAATTGCTGCCGCTAGTTTGAAGGAGCCGATGGGAGGGAGCTGTAAGTGAGGGCTGCTCTGTGAGGCCGACAGGAGCTCGTTCTTTTCGGGCCGTAAATCTGCAGAATAAGCTTTTATTAAACAAAACGCTCCATCAGGTAATGAAAAGACGAAAAGAAACAACTTTTCCTGCCTTTTTGACTGAATTTCTGATCTAATTCAGGAGTAGTGAACTGTGTTCTTCTCGAAAGAGGTGGTCGATAGCAAAATGTCTAAAAAATTATCTGTTGTCAGGGTCTGTACAATAACTCAGCAAGTTCAAAAGACACACCATTAGCAGCCTTGATAAATAAACAAATACTTCAGGGAAAAGTGTTTAAATCAGATTCTTTTCCAGAATTATTTGAGCCATTTGGCAACCGCAACACCCTGCCATCTCCACCCCAGAGTGCAAGATTTTTAGCAAGTCTCATAAAAAATGTCTTAAAAGTATGTCTTCTGTAAAGGATTCTTCTTTGCCAGAGAATGTTTTGGAAGTGCAGAAAAATAAAACCGGGCTGTTATTTTTCTGTTCACAATACTTCCCTCCAAGTTCAGACTCGCTTTGTGAAGAGAGACGATGAAAAACCTCAACCTCATATACACCACAGAGACGAATTATGGAGCTGTCAGACAAGAGCTGCCACAATGAAAGCATGTTAGTTTGTAAATGATCAACATTGGTTATGGTTTTAGTAGAATTTTAATCGAGTGATAATTGCTGATAAATTATTGCATAAATGGGACGTATGAGCTCAGCTACAGATATAAACGTCCTTAAAAGAAAAACCTCTTTGCACAACTTGCACCAACAACAATAGTGTTTTTATCACATTGTTGTTGTTGAAAATGAGAGCGAGCCTTCGCTTTCAGCACCTTGGACAGTGATCACCCTTACTGTCTGAAATGTAAAATGGTCACAAAAAAAGAGAAAAGAAGGATTTCTATTTTCATTTTGCAAAAGAAAAAAAATGATATTATGAGGCCGGTTGTGTGGTCGTCAAGTAACATTTTGTGCTCCAATCGCAGCCAGATCTTTTTTTTCTTTATTTCCAACATGGAGAACAAATGACGTTGCCTCACAAAGGAAGGAAAGAGTCGAGGACATTTCGTCTGTTTCAATTAAGGACGATGATGTCAAACTGAGAAAGGTTATAAACCTGGCATGGTGGCGTCTTGCTGTTTCATTAATAAAATTTGGACCACTGCTGCCAACTGTTGAAGCCTACGAAAGAATAAAGCCTCACTGATTGCCGCAACTGAGTAAACTACTTAGTTTGAGTGAAATTACTGATGATAATTTAACACAAACTAGATGGGATTCAAGGTTTAAAAGTTTTAGCTGTTGAACTTATTAATTTTTTTTCCTTCCTGATTACAGATTGAAATCAATAAAACATTCATTCTTAGCATATTTAGTGACTCCTGTACATACGTTACTTTAATAGCCGTTTGGTTTCTGCACAGGTTTCATGAAGCTAACGAGGTTCAAGTTCTCCTGCCTTTCGTGCTTCTCCTGCTGTTAAAAACACAAAATATTATTTCTAGATGTAAAGACAGCTCACAGTCTGAAAGCCCTTTATTCCAAAACATCTGTGATTGAGCAAGCGCGCGCTGTTTTGCTATAGGAGCGCAGAGTGCATGTCAGACTTACTGAATAACTTACGTCGAAATGCATGTTAATAAACTCAAACCAGAGTCACAGGGCGCCGACGGCAAAAGTCAGAAACACGAACCTTCCTCGGACACCGTGCCGCCGTCAAAAGCAGAAAGATTCTGCTTTCTCTGTTTCGCTAGTTTGAAATCTATTGAAGCCTCAACAACATGGCACTAAAAAGGGAACTCTGAGACGGGGCTCCTGCCGACTGTGCAGAAGAAAAATAACAAAAACAAAAAGACGAAACACGGAAGACGTCTTGAGAACGACATGATCACTTGCAGCGCTGCGGAGTGAAGATATCTAACGCTCACTTCAGCCTGCTGCAAGCAACAAGAAGAGTTTCATAACAGGAAGAAAAAAGAAAAAAGGGACACAAAGGTTAAAAACCCCAAACAACAACAACAACCAAAAAACAGAGGAATAATAAAATCAAAAAGTTTCCAAGGATGGCAACAGTTGATCGACTATGAAGCAAACTGCCGGAACCTGGCGACCAGAATGAGCAGGAAGCTTGAGGCCGAGATGTGGTGAAGACCAACCAGACGCTTATTCCAACACTGAACAGACGATGGGACACAGAAAAGACCCCTGGTCAGGAACAGCTGACCTGAACCGGCTGCATTTTTATCACCCATCATCCACTGAACCGAACAGACTGACCAGAACGGGCCTCGCAAGAAAATATAGGCATTTGGAAATCACAAAAAATAAAACAATCCAAATAGTGTGATTTATAAATATTTTCCAACACTGATGAATACGTCCATCAATCCGTTATCTCTTCTGCTGACCCTAAGCCACCAGGATGGTGAAGGGCCGGGTTGAGGTGTGATCTTGGACGGTTGTATGAGCCGGAGGTGATGTGAGCCGCCTCAACCTTTCCTCAGTCGTCCATCACACCGTAGCGCCAAGGGGCCCGGACAGAGACAGCAAACAGGAGTGTTTGCTGTGGCCCTCGTTCCGAGATCTGTCCGTTCGCAGAGAGATTTCTCCAGTGGGGAAAACGTCCTCGTCTCCCGTCCCAAAGCAGACACTGGGAATATGCTTCGCCCCGGACGGTAAAAGATGGGACTTTTACGCGCCGAGAGAAATATGACACAGATTCAGAGACGCTGAGGCCCGATCAGCGTTATTGTTCCGTGAATTATAACCAGCACTCATTTCGGCGCGAATGCTCTTTGCAACGTCTTTACTGGTGTCATAAATAAGTGCCTGCCCCAGCAGTACAAAAACATAATTTTAAAGCTCAGCACAACACTTTACAGCGAAAATTGCGGATCGATAATTTGAGAAGAGAGCTTAATCGAAGCAAGAAGAAACACTTTGTCCACATCAGATCTCTCCACTTTTTACAGGCTGTTAGAAATCAATGGCTGCAGTTGGATGGTGCAGTATCTAGTATTACTCCCTGACCCGTAGAAACAACATCAGTTTCTATTTGCTTTCATTTCTCAGTGACAAGGTGATAAAAAAAAAACCCCAAAACCAAAGAAAATAAATAAAAATGAAAACAGGCTGCGTTGTTAAGAAGTGCTTGTTGAAGACAGGAAAACTGTTCACTTTGCATCTGGAGTTTGAAAAGTCCCCATAACCTTTGGACATTTTCTAACGTATCGATATTTCACGAGTTTTATCGGGATTTCGCAGGACAGAGCAACTCAAAGGTGTGGATAGTTGCAAAAAAGAACCGAAAAAATGTGTGGCTTTCAACAAATAATAATAATAATAATAAACACCCTTCTGTGAATGCCCTGCTTTTGACTCCGTCCACCTCAGCACTTGAGTTGTGTGAGCTGGAGGTGAAGAGGAAACAATCGTGACCAACCAGCTACCAGTGATCCTGAGAAGGAATATTCACGTGTAGCACAGGGGTTTCAAACGAAAATCAGATTCAAAGAATTAAAAAAAAGGAAAGTTTTTTATGATCAGGATTAAGGAAATCCAGAGAAACCCGTTGTGCTCGTTTATGACTTTGCTTCCCTTTGTATGAGACCGAATGAAGAAAGCAGGATGAGCAGAGGGGGTCATGAGCAACATCCGCCCAGGAGATAAGAGACACGTTAGCTGTGCTCGGTTAAAGTCGACTCCTTTCACACTAGCAGAAACCTTCAGACACGAATCAAGCTTATGCTATTTGATTTATAATTTTTTTAATGAACTCGCTTCGCTTCAACCGCCGGAACTCGCTCGGCCCCCTCACGACCCTGAACGGCATAAAGCAGGCAGAGGAAATGATTAAATGACTGAGCCAAGAAAACAGAAGCACCAGCGCTAACAAACTTTAGCAGCAGACTCATCTGGTGTCAAGGCCTTAATTTGTTTCTCCCTGCTGCATCCGCCGGTGCTTATAACAAAAAGGGACGAGCCGCAATTAGAACCGCGATTGTACTAAACTTGTTCTATTTCCTGTTGTAAAAACTCGGCCTGCGTGGACGATTTATGTTCATTCATTTCACCCCAAACGACTTAAAACATTCATGCGCGCATGTTGTAAGAATTCCAGGATTTGCCGGCTTTTGTTTCACGATCCTCGCAGAACAAAGGTAATAAAAGAAGAAGGCAGGTTATTACGGCCTCTCAAGACTTTCCAGTCGGGTTTTTAACCGCGCCGCGGCGCACCGGCTGTGTAATTAAACCTGTAAATGACACAGAGCTGAAGCCAGACGTTTCCATAAACAGAATAAAAAGACATATGCACATTTTTCTCCTCAAGTCGGATCGGATCTTGTTTTAGGTCAATTGTGATTTTTGTTTTTCAGATTACCGCAAAATGTTTTGCTTGGTATTTTGTTTACCTTCATGTTCGTGTAAAGCCCTTTGAACCCAAACCCTTTGAATTGTCTACCAATTCACATGAAATGCGCATGAAAATATAGCTGTGGTCTGTCAATGGAACAAACGCTGCTGGACGATTAAATGTCCCAGAAGTCATTGCGATTAACGGTGATATTGTTGTCTTGGGGCTATTTATAATATTAACGGCATAGAGCACACTGTCAAAGATCAAAAAACTTTAAAGTCTGATGAGCATTTAACACTGAAACTGGAAGACATTTTAAATATCCAAAATAAATCAAACAGAAACCATAATAAATTTTGTTTTTTTTCTCAAAATTGTCCTTCAAAAAAAAAAAAGAAAACAAAAAAGGTCTAGTTGAAACTAAAGCACCAGAGTGAACAGTTTTTAAAAGAAAAAAGAGGAAAAACGAGAAATACTGCAAATGTGGGTTCGACTGATTTATTGCGACGGCCATTTGCTTTCGCTGAACTTCCTCCGGACCTTCGGATTTGGCGTCTAAGGAACTGTTCTCTGCTTGCTTTCTGCCGTTCCTGCGATGTGTTTGTCATCCGTCTGTGTTGCGCCGATGGAACAGTTGGAGACGGCAGACGCTCCTCCTGTTTCCTCGTGTCCCAGACTCTCCTCCACAGGAGGACGCTTTGGTCCTCCACACCTCTGTTTATCCTGCCTTCCCTCCTCCTCTTCCTCGCCTCCATCAAAAGCCGTGTCTCTGCAAAGACTTTTTGCATTTCGAACAGTGCTACCTGCGATGTGGATTCCTTCTACCAAGTCTTCTGTTTTATGTATATTTCTGCATTTATTCATGCGGCGGGGGAGGAAGTGTTGAACCCCTCGACGTTTTTCTCTGTAAATATGTTTCTGATGGAGATATTGGTAGGAAATTCACACCAGACGTCAAGTAAGGCAGTCGCTGCAAAAGACAAAAAAATAATAATACTTATATAATATATATATATATATATATATATATATATATATATATATATTATTAGTTTTTAGGTGAGGATTCATTCATTTATTTCAATGTGTGACTCAGTCTGTGTTGCTGTTAGTATGAATGTGGATAGATGAAGTTTGTTTGATTAAATTTTATTATTTTGAAAGACAAACTGTCAGACCCATTTGATTCCAGGTTTCTCTCCAGAAGTCGTCAGCGATCTTTTCCAATATGTGTTGCTTATGCATCGTCAACTTATTTGAGCTTTGTGTCACATCATAATGTTATTCCGTCATCAAACACATAACTGGACGGTTTGTTTCTTTGATTCTTTCATGCATGCTTGAGAAATCCTTTAATCTTCCGTGGCAACCATTCAGCTGGGCAAAACACCTGGTTGGACCTAGCTCCGCCTTCGACGACGCAGCTCCTCCTCAGAGCTGCAGTTTCCGAGCTTCCAACGTTCCTCTCCCACGACTCGCCCACCCAGCTCCTTCTGACTAGTGGCAGCAGCGACTTGCAAACACCCGGTGGAACTGCGCATCTCGGTGCAACTCTAGTAAAAATGTTGTGAAAGGGTTGAAAGAGGAGCGACGATGTGGTGTTGGAAAGAGCAGAGCTTTCTCAAAGAGGAACAGGCCCAATTTCAAGGTGTTAAATTACAAAGCCAAATTACTTTTAAGTCATATTTGATATAACTGACGGCATCATAGTCACTTGATTGTGCTAAGAAATGGCACGGTGAGGCTGGAAGACACACAATACTGCCTCTTTATTTTGTGTGAGGTGAATGCAATTTTATCCTTAAGACTACAGATAAAATGTAGCTATTGGTCTATTTACACCAATCTGTGAGTTAATGTGCACTGCCCTCAATAGGTAAATACAGTCAGACCTTTGTTCAGTTTCTTTATGCTCACAAACCCATCCTATCGTTCTCCCCTCCTGGCTACATCTCACACACAGATCCGTTCAGCCGGTGTTTGGCAGGCCACCCCTCCAGGCCCTGCAGGTCAGGTCCTCCTTCAGGTTCCCGGCTGTCTGGATCTCCCAACCCTCTTCAGTTTGCCCAGAACTGGCTCTCTTTCCGAGGAAGCTGTCCATTCAGAACAGACAGCTGGGTGAGTCTGGAGCTGCGGGGGAACCGACGATAGATACATTACACCGGAGCAAAGGTGTTGGCCCTGGAGGTGGGGGGGAAAAAAAAGAGAGAGCGTGAATAAACACGAGGTTTAAGGTCCTCCCCCGCATCTTCCTTCCTGCTTCTCCGGACCATCTGATTGGCTGTTGGGGTTCACAGATCCCCACCGGCTGCCAGCTGGACAGGAGGGTCACGACACCCCCGGGTGGAGGGTGAGCGTATGGAAGCAGGTCGGAGCAGCTTTGTAGATGCAGTGGCGTATGCTAACGTATGAAATGACCGCTTGATGAAATGTGCAGCAGCTGCCAGGACAAAAAGTCACACCTTGTCCAATCAGATGAGTGCTCTTCATTAGAAGGTTTAAATGTGGGAAAACAAAACCTTCTACACGCGCGATGACATGCCATTGATCGGTGTCAGTATTTTACATTTAGCTGGCAGCAGCCCGGAAAAGGGATGAATCCCCTTCCAAAGACCTTTCCTGATGACGATCAATGTCCCTCATGGGAGTTCTGAGCCGGCCCGCTTTGGCAAGCGCTCTCCCCCCACCCACCTCCAGAGTCTCCTGGGACAAGACAGACAGCAGCTGCTGCCAAACATCTGGCACAGAGAGGTAGGAAAGTCAAAGTCCACTCGGTGAGTTTGTTAAAGGAAAAACATCGGCATCGACGGGGTTATGTAAGACAGAGCCGTCGCCGTCAACAGAGACGGAGGAGATGTGTGTCTGTTTCTCTCAGAAGTGCTGCTGACCATTCCTATAATGATGAAAGACAGTGTTGATAGGAGGACCCCTGGGTGCAGTGGGGCAGCGGGGGCTGGGAGCGCATCAGACCGGGTGGTGCATGCAGAAGTGGCAGAGCTCGGTTTATAAAAATGTCTTTGTGACTTTTCAGCTCCTTCCCTGGGAGGAGTTTAGTTTCCACTTGCGGATCCCGAACTTTATCTCGACCGCAAGACGGAACGTGGGAAATGTGAAGAAAAGCTGCGACGGCACTAATGACAACTTCTGATTGCCGTGAACAACGGCATGGTTGCTGGTGAGTGAGGTCGACGAATGTGTCTGATTCACGTTAAAGCCAGCCCAAGCTGTCCCTTCAGCATTTGACTGTTTTCCTCCCCAAATGCTTTAATGTTCCAGAACAACCACCGTACTCTGATGTCACTGGCCTCTCCAGGAGAGAGCGTCGGCACACCGAATCGAAACCACAAATGAAGCTTTCGGTTTTTAATGGTGCCGTCAATCGATGTTAAAAAATACTTGATCACTTAATCACACTCTTGACTTTAGTCTGACCTTGACCTGAACCCTCTTGAAAATTTGTGAACTTAATTTGTGAAAATGTTCGTCTTTGAAAAGCCAACTCTGGCTCAGCGAACACAGAGCCGTGAATAGACAAGAGGTCCACTGTGTGGCATTTTCAAATTATTGATTAAATTGCACACAAACTTTTATTCTCAAACTTCTTAAAAGCCGTTTCTTGTCTGATCCTCCCATCATCCAAAAAACCCGAAATGCATCCCCGAAAGGTCAAAATAAATTTGTCAGAAATGACAAATTTATTGTTTGATATTTCTAACTCGGAGTAAAGACTTCTGTGGGCTTCGAAAAAGTCATAAGTGGTCTCGAAGCTGACGGACGGTATAGAAAACGAACCATTAACCATGAAGCAAATTGCCCAGAGCTTTGCAAGATGGGATTGTGAAAGGATAAAAAAAAGTATTTATGCAATTTCAAGTACACAACTGCCCGGCTGTTCGGGTTCCCAAATAAAAGTATCAAAAATGTTTTATTCGAACTGAGCCACTTGGGACAGAGGATGAAATTGGAATATAAATCTAACAGAATTGACCAATAGTAGGGTTTTTCTTTTGCTGCTTCTGTCAATATTTTAGAGCTCTTTCGTGTAAGTTTGTCCTCATTCTCCTCAGTATTATTAAATTATTACTGTCTTTGATAAAACAAAAGGGCCTCTTATTGAATGACTTCATCTCCACTGATGGTTTTGGATATGGGTGATATGGCTGTCTGCCCAGAAATGAAACAAACCGTCTGAACTGCTTTTGAAATTCTGTAGTTCAATTAATGAAATATTTGGTACCAAAAAAAAAAAAAAATCCAGAAAAACACCAGTGACTAATTGCGTCAAAATCTTTACCGCGGTAAGATCTTTGTAATTAATTAGTCAAAATTAGTAAGTTAAAGTCCCAGCTGTAGCTGAAAGTATTTCAATGCCTTCTCAGCAGAGGTGACGCTAAAGATTAGGGTGATGACCAGGAGGCCATTCCACCTCTAACACTTGGAGCTTGTCAAAGACAAACCAACGAACTGGAAACATGCAAGAATCTAGTTAACTGCTGCAGCCTTTCTCTTTGTTTACAGCAAAGGATGTAAATCAATTTTGAGATGCCAATTTTAAAAAGAAATTGAGATCAAAATAGCTTATTATCTTTTTTAAAAAGCGATGTGTACATTTCAGGGATTTTTATTATCTTTTGAGAAATTCCTGTCTCATTCTCTGTCAGAAACAAACCTGTCGGTTGATTGAGAAGATTCTTCAATCTAAACTTAAAGGGCGTGTCAGAGATTTCAGGCTTGACTCTGTGAAATCGCTGTGTTTTTAGTCTTAAGTTACATATAAAAATATGTTCTTGGCTGTGTGTGAGGTGGCAACAGGAGGCCATTCACCCAAGAACTGCCACTGTTGATCCTGGAAAGAGAAAAAAGGGTGCAAAAATATCAAACCATCTCCAAAATAAGAAGAGATCAGCAAACGTGTTTCACTTTATTTTTTTTTTATTCATTTTGGCTTTTGGATCCCAGGAGTCCGGAGCTTTGTGGTGATCAGAAGGTTCAGGGAACCGAGGTAAAAAGAACGCCTGGGTGAGATCAGCGGCGTCAAAGTGACGACCGAAATTGTTCAGACATACAAACATAAAAAAAGACAAACAAACATAAAAAAAACTTGAAATGAGGTGAAAAACAAATCCCTGTGGGAATAATGACGATTCATGCAACTCAACCTCCCACTTCAGACCCCCCACGAAAATAATCTAAAACATAATAAAAATAAAAAAATGTGTTGCCATATTCATGTCATGGAAATCGAGTATTGGCATGAATAAAAAAAAAAATACTTCAAAAAGAAAAATCAACCTGGCTTCCGTCTTCTGAGGTGCACAAACACGTTTTTTGTTTTTGGGAGGCTGGGGGGAAACAAAACCCACAAATGAGAGGAAACTGCAAAATTAAATTCAGCTTTTCTGCGTTCGCATCCTGCCTGAAGCCTCCTTGCTTCTCCAGAGCCGAACAGAACCGTTTCTCTCCTCTGCGAACGAACCAGAGAGAGAGAGATGGTTCTGTTCATCTCTCTCTCTGGTTTGCTAGGCTGAAAAAAAAAAAAAAGCCAGACAGTGCAGATGGTGCGTTACACACCAAAAACACATGGGCAGCTGCCATACACACACGCACTCAGTCATGGGACATGCAAAGCCGGTTTCTTTGCACAATCAGAACAATTAACAATTAATAGAGATAAAAACCTCACAGAATGTTGAATTTCCTGTTTGTAGATTATGCAATAAGTCCAGAAAGTGCAACTTTATATGATTAACCTCCTGAATTTATAGAATTTTGGCTGCTAATCAAATGGTAATTACGGTAAAATGAAGAAATATTTCCTTGAAAACTTCAGTATTTAACGTGCATATTTGGGTGATTGGGCCTGCTTTGGAAAACGTCGACTGCCAAATATGTTTCCATTACTTATATTAAGTGTCGAACATACATCAGGATGTTGTGTTTGAAAGTGTGATTCGGCGGTGGTGATTGGTCCCAGAGAGACGCCCAGAGGGATCCTGTTTCCTTCTGATCTGCCTTCCAGCGAACCAGACACACTTTTGCAACACAGACCAACCAACGCCTGGCGAAGGATCGCTGTTACTTCTAGACGTGCTTTAAAATGTTTCTAGTGCATCTACCTTTTAAAAGGTAGAAAGCGTTGACGGGGGTTTTGAAAAAAGAAGCAATTTTGACAAACTTATTTCGATGACTAACAAATTATCCTAAGTTCATTTCAGTTGCTAGAGTTACAATCCTTGCATTGACAGGTGCAAAATGCGAACAAGCATAATTGTGTTTCTCAATTTATCCACTTATGTCGACAACGTGAGACTGTTTCTGAAATATTTTTTTAAGTTCAGTTGATCAAAATTGCTAGAGAGAATTGAAACCTAAAATCCCATAATAAACGGAAACGTTTTTTTACCTTCCGGATGAAGAGTGAAGAAAATAAAATTGAGCAGCATTTTCCTTTAAAGAAGCATCCATCTACAGAGGTTTCTCTTCACGTCTTACGAACCAGCTAAAGCAGGAAAAACCCCCGAAACAAAGTGATCTGTGTGTCGCCAAACCAACGTTTTATTTATTAAAGCAGCTTGAGCAAAATATCCGACAGCCGGACCGTGAAAACAGATCGACTGCAGGCGATCGCTCCCAACTTTGAAAACAATTTCAAACGCGGCTCGCGGTGATGTAACTGCCTCGTAGCTTATTATCGCCAGTCGATGTTCCTCCGACTGTTTTCATTTGGCCTCCCCCCCCGCCCCGTCTCCTCTCCTCCCTCTGAGGAGGAAGGGTCCTCAGGAGCTTGCTGAGTATACATTCTAACAGAATCCCTTTTCAAATTAAATTTAAATGACCCCCTCAGCTCATAACCAGAGGCTCTCACGACAACTTAATTCATAATTCAGTGCTGAGCCAGGGCCTCGAGGCCTGTAATGACGGCCTAAATGGAAAAGGGATGCTGCTAAATGGGCTGTTTGTTTGCACCTAAACCTCTTTATAGGCCGCAAGTCCACAGCTCAGCATCGGCGCGATGGAGGAGGTGGAGAGGTCGATTTGCTGACCGGCCGCTTTCACGTCTCGGATCGCCGTTTGCCAGCGATCAGGGGTCCGGGGGGAGGGGGAGTGGGGAGAGGTGGGGGGGAGGTTTTAGGAACGTCCTAAAACACTCAACAGGTCAGAGGACTGGTATGCAGAAAAGATGAATACAATTTTTTCTACATTAAGAACTGATCTCAGTGTTTTCATCCCTATCGGATGCACTAGAAGGACAATAAAAGGCCAATATTGTTGCTGGTCCCTGTAACTTACGTTAACATTGGGTGGAGAGCACATATGGTTCGAGCTACAAGTTGATCATTCCTCATGATTCCTTCACCGCGACATTAATTGAGCTGAAATAAACCCGTATTTTCACAGATTTTGTGCCTCAGACTGTCAGCTCACGGAGCTGTTATGGCCAAAAAAGCAACACATTTCTTTATCGAGACGCACGCCTGTATATTCTGGGTAATGTTCTGTGATTGTTGTTTTTGTTTCCTTTTTACTGTTTTAGAAGTCAGCAGGCTTCTGAAACAAATTCATTTTTCATTTTTAGTTCTTTGATTATTCCACTGCACGTTGATAACCTTGGATTCGACTTCTGCTTCCAGCTAGGAGTACATCTTATCTAGCTTTGCTGTGGAACGCTCTCACCCTGAAAATGTACACCAACCAACCAAAAACAAAAAAACAACAGTCTATATTTCCTGACAGCCAAGTAACGGAAGCGTCCATAAAACATTTCATCCATCCGCTCGATGCTGAGACAGAGACACACAACCAAAAGACGCACATAATCCACTTCATTACAATCTGGTTGGTTTTTTTGTTGACTGTTCTTTGTGATGCATTAATATTCTAGCTTCCAGAATGTTTTGTCTTCCTGTACAGGCAGTGGAGACCGGAGCCAGCACATCTAGCGACGGAGGCTCCTGTGCCGAGCGCAGCGGCCGGCGGGTCTCTGGAGAGTCAGCCATGACGGCCGATCATCCAGCACTCTCTTCCTGCTGGACACCAAAAACATCCCATCGACTTGCGTCAGTTGTGAGGAACGACAAATTGGAGAGAGAAAGAGAAACACTTTTGTCCGTTCTAGTTTGCGAAACACCTCAGACACTCAGGAGATTATTGATTGGCTTTAGTTCTGCATTGCAACAACAACAAAAAAATATTACCATGTATTTTTGCTTTAGCTTCTACTGCAAATATCTCAGTACACTTGAATTAACAGAAAACTAAGTCACAAGTAAGTCTTTAGCAAGATACAGGAGCTTGTTGAAGTCAATGATTCCCTAAAAGTTGATGAAAAAGTTCTGGTTCCACTAACAGATTATTTTATTTAAAACATGGAAAAAATGAATTGTTGTAAGTGAAATGATCTGCCAGTGGAAGATGTCGTTCTCAATCAATATGAAGGAATTATTGACTTAAATAAGCTTCTGTATCTTGCCAAAAAAGTTACTTGTGAGTTATTTTTGTCTTAATTCAAGTCAACTAAGGCATTTACAGTAGAAAATAGTCCAAATTTACTTGGTGATATTTAATGTATTTGCAGCGTTGCATGATGTATTTTAATACAGCGATATGGTGAAATAGTGTTTTGCTCAAAGCCATCAGAATCATATATGGTTGAATCCCAGCCAGGGGCAAATTGGCCGTTTCTTAACTCTTAGCTGGAAGGCAACTTGAGAAGAGCGATCGTTTTCTCTCTCTCTCTCTCTCTCTGTTGCTCAATGAAAGTAGAAGATTTCACCATGTGAAATATTTTCAGAACAAGTGTGATGTGCGCGCACGGTTTTGGTGGCACGATCCGCCGTTGTTTTAAACCTTCGTCAGCTGCTGCTCCAAAGGAACAACCACTCTGGACGCACGATATTCAACAGAAAAATTGCACAACGTTGTTTAACGCTGTCAAATGTTGGCGTAATCTTCCATCTCTTGTAAACATGGGGGGCCCCGTGTCACTTCTCCATAGTTTTTCACGGGTGGAAGATGTATCTGTGTTATTACCAGTGTCATCTGCGATGTTGCTGGGAGTTAATCTTTCTGTTTCAACTGCGCTTCATTCACTTTCTTGCATCATTTAATAGCGGCGAAGGGTATTAAATGTGGGGTGCTCTCGTCTAGCATTAACCAGGAGAACCGGTCTCAGCATGACAGTAATTTATGTTGTTAATCTGTCCAACTGTCCATAAAACAGACTAAAAAAGACATTTCACCTGGAGGTTCAGCTAAATTATTGCCGTCATTAAGATTTTTTCAGGGAGGCACATCTCTTTCCAAGATCTTCTGCCTCTATTAACCATTTTATCTTATGTATCTTGAGAATATGCCCCATCTGCTGAAAAATAAAGTAAGAATGGATGTTTTATAAAGCTAGTTTTGTGTATTTTTAAGGCCATTATCTGCTGAACGAGACTAAGAGAGCAAGAAAAGGAGATTGCTGTTCTTGTCAGAAACCAAAGACATTGAGGTTTTTTTACAGCAGTATTGGAGGAATGTTATTTAAGCATCTCTAACCGTATAGGTAAGAGATAAAAGTTCAGAACTCTAGTTTGTTTGCCTAGGAAGTCCGGTTCGTTTGGGGAGGTGTGAACGCACAACCAAACTTGGATGTGAATCAACAGAAACAAACTCTGGTTTGCCTAAAAACCTAGCGCGGTTCAGAGGCACACGTGGATGCAAGCAGACCAGAACCGCTCCAAAAGCAGATCGTAGACTGTGGCGCAAGGCATTCTGGGTAAATACAACCAGGAAAAAGGTGCGAGTGTCGCGGTAGCGGGAGAAATGGCTTGTGGTCTTTTAGTAAAGGCGAGAGAAATCCATTTTTGTTTACATTTCCTGGAGACAGAAGTTACGCTCAATCTCTTCTTTGGAGGTCCTCATGTTGCTTCCTACAGCTTGGGGGAGCGCCACCACAGGTGAGGAGAGGAACACCAGGGTTTGGATCATTTAACAAAGTGATCCAATTGTTGTTCAATCGTCTTGCAATCGTCTTGTTGTCTTGCAATTTTTTCCTGCTTCTAGCACATCAAGTTTTAGGACACAATGTTCTTTTTTTGTCTTGTGTGTCCCCAAAAATGCCACCAAAATTAAGAGTTAATCAGTGTATTTTCCATCACCGTGAAAACAAATCATGAGTAAAACATTTAGCGTGTTGGTGAGGCTTTTGTCATTTCTGAGTGTGTTTGTCCCTATAATTTGATCATGTTTTTCCTCTGGCCTTTTTGCTACTCTTCATCATTTCATTGTATTTACCTGAAGGCTACAAACTACAACTTTGAACAGAAAAAGGCTTTACAGGTTTGTTCATTCATTGAACTGAAACAAACATTTTTTTAAACTTGCCTGTTTTTTGTGCCTGAGCTCTGTTAATGCAGGCTAGGGGGAGGTGATATAAAATCTGACTTTTGTGGTGCCATTGTGATAAGGACAAATATTATGATAAATAATACAACTATTACTTATTTTTTAGATGGCCACAAGGCACAACATTCCCACCGCCATAAATGCTGCTCTTGAAAAACATTTCGATTTGAAAATGGCCTTCAGGACACAAGTTACTTAAAGAAGGTTGATTTACATCACTAAGCTGCAGAGGCTTCGTCTAATCAAATATATTGATGTTTATTGATGCTCTTGTGGAAAATGACAGTGGAGAAAATAGTAAAAATAACATTTGCTGTGGTGGCGCAGGTGTGTAAGTCTTAGTCTTACTGTGGAAATGATTCTGACTCTTACTTCCGACGCCCACCGGAAGTAGCAGTATTTCATTGTAATCTGTTGGATTTTTTGCTAATCTACATTCATGATACAAGTTGCATCTCTCTTTTCGGTTATAATATTGAGTAAAACTTGTTGACAGACACACCGTCTAGCAGCTGGTTCCTCTGAAGAACTGAGTAATAAAGAGAAAAGCGGCAAAGCTGGTCAGAGATCTGAGCTGCCGTTTTGCGCCGACAGTATAAAACACCAGAACTACATATTAGTGTGATGCGAATTTTAGTTTTCATTTGAATATAAAACATAATAAAGTTCATGATCTGAGTCTTTACCATTATGTTTGGGCCAGGAAAATTTTTATTTGAAAGACAAAATAAAATATCTGGATTTTAGTGCATCACAACCAGAACCTTTGTTCTCCGTTGCTGCAAACCAGCAGAGAAATAACCGCAGCTGCTGCTCAGACTGTAATATGGAGAATCTCCCGACTGGACTAGAACTGAACCGAATCACACATCAACCAGTTACAGAGAGCAACTTGCCACTGGAAAGTGTCGTAAGATGCCCCTGTGGATCTGGGTAACTGTTGCTATTCGTGGCCGTAGTAATCAGACCAGGTTTCATTTGTAGCTGCAGCGTTTTGAACCTGCTCCCAAAACAAAGCGCTAGTTTTCATTGGCTGCCCACAGATAAGGAAACAAAGATAATTTGGCTAAAAATTCTAAACTTGAAGAGAGAACACAAAATGTTTCATATGCTCATTTCATAGTTATAAGACAATGAAATAGTTATTGATTTCACTGAGGATTATTTCAATGATTCTCAAAAAGCCAAGGAAGGAAAACCTGCATATCCATCTGCAGGAATTGAATCAGTGAAGTGGCTAAATATGCCAGTGTGGATTATTTGCAACCATTTCTTCGAGTCGCCGTCCCTCCCTGCATTAGCTGTCAGCCGCGGAAAAACGATATTGCTTCATTTAAGCTGGAGTTTCCACATATTTTATAGCCTAAAACCTCTGTGGAAAGCCGGTTAGCAAGTTGCTAACATGTAAATGGCGGTTCCGGTTAGTAGCAGAAGTCGCGCCCAAAAATCATGCAAAGCCTCATGGGGCCAGGAATAAGGACCAATGGATTTCGTCTGTATCCTAAAAGTCATTTTTAGAACGGTGACACGCCTTGGAAAGGAGCTGCGTCCTCAAAGGCATCGCTAGGTTCACCTAGGCGGAAAAAAATGACACTATGACATGATAATAAACTCAAAAAAAGGCAATGTTACATTATACCAATGATTCCCAAATACTTTCTTGGCCCCCTCTAGGTTACAATAAAAATCCCCCCCAAAAAAAGACAAGAAAATCATCTGGGCACACAGACATAAACCTATACACTTATTTTGTTTTCAAACTCCACTGACGTTTATTTCACACTTGCTGTAGACCTTGTATTTGAACACTCCCTTTCCAAAGGAACCAAGCAGAGTGTTGATTTTGCAGACAGGAGGTAGCATTAATTTTACAGGGAGCTTCTGTTTCCAGAGGGGTAGACGGTTTCAAAAAGGCCAGTCCACCCATGTCCTGTTGTGCCATTACCTTCTCTAACAATGGTGATTTGTCGACGGCTCAGTGTGCGGTCGGTTTGGGAGTGAGCTCTATTAAAAAGTCATTAAAGTCAAGAGAAAGCACGATGGGCTCAACCCTCTCGGCTAAAGGCGCCTCTGGAAATTACTCCATCCATCATAATTACGCCAACCGGACAGTGTCTCACACAGGCCAAGGGACACTGATTCTTCAACGACCTCACCGAACCGGGCCAAGAGAAAAAAACACACAAAAAAACATGGAGGCAACAAAAGGAGCTAACACGTGCGGAAATCGAAGGCGTTAAAAATGAAACTGCAAGAAAGATGGAAGAAACCGGGCCTGGAGTGAAGTACTGGGAGGACGCAGGAAGTAAAGGATCAGCCAGAAAAGAGGAAGGCTTTAGGCAGAGAGTACAAAAGAAGGAGATGGGGAGGAGGAAGATCTTGTTTGATTGCAGGTTAGCGGTGAAGAAAGTTGCTGTCATAAAGGTGATTTTATAAAAAAAAAAAAAAGAGAGAGAGACTGAGAGCTCATATCCTCTGAATCTGGCTGTGGGCTCCGTGACTGCGAACCGGTTTTTGGTAATCCCGACGCCAGAGGCAAACAGCAGTGCTGGTGGAAATTAGGTTGGATTTAGAGAAACGCATTATCTGTGGATCTGGCTTCGCTCATGACCAATCAGACGAGCACTTTTCCATCCCTTCAAAGTCAGAAAATTGCACGAGGTAGTCAAGCTGATCAATACAAAAAAAAAAAAAAAGTCTCTTGAAGGGAAACTGACATCTTTGTGTGGAAAGTGAATATAGTGGACCTTAAATGAACTACCGAGGGCTGTTGATTATATTTGCTGCCGTGGCCGCAGGGGAAACGGTTGCTCAGTCCAGGAAATGATATTACAGAAAAAAAATATTATCAAAGGTCGGCAACAATCAACAGTATTTGCTCACATCTCAAACTGTGGCTCATCCTCGCACACTGAGCCCCGAGCGAAGAACAAACTCTGATGACCTGATCATCTTTTATGGAGGAATCACCAGTAAACACCTCCGTATTAAAAACTCATGCCCTCTTCCGTCGACGTAATCTAATCAGCTACTGCGTTTCCATCGATCACGTGACTGCGCAAATTGGAATTACGGAAATAAATTTGTAAATATTTTTGGGTAAGAAGTTTGTGTGCAATGTGTGCAGCTTCAAGGATACGATTGAAACGTTATTCTGTAACATTTTTTGAAATGGAAAATCTTTTTTGTTGTTATTACTAAAATCAAGCAAAAGCAAAAAAGGTCAATTACAAACACAACGATGTTGGAGGGAGTGTGAAACCACACAGCAGATCCTCTTCATTTCTTTTGGGATTGTCAAGTTCTCCACTCCAGGAAGTAGATTAAAGAACAAAAATAATGGTTAAAAAAAGGTTATTTATGAGGACATGCCAAAATGAAGACCCACCAATGAAATAAGAAAGGGTTAGAATCATAAAGCAAAATGTAGAAATTAGAGAAGATTTCCACCTTAATTTACAACTATAAAGATTTTTTTAAAATAAGAAATATTTTTTTTAATTCATTTATTTCTGAATTCAAAGTTCAAAACTATTTTGTTGACCCCAAGGGGAAATGAATTATTGTAACTGTAATATTAACTCAGTTTCTTCAAAGAGTCACTGAAGACGGTGATGATGTAGGCGAGAGAGACCTCCTGTAGCAGTCAGTGTTACAGTGAACCTGAAGAAGCCTCTGACTAAAAACACTTCGTTTTCTCAAGATGGCCTCATAAAGAGGATGTTCAGGGTTGTCCATAATTTTCTTATGTTAATGAAGAATCCTGATTTTCATTTATCATTGAGCATTACAAGCATAAAAGGGCTCGAAATTAACTAAATTATGTAAACATTACATTATTTTTTGTGTTTTTTTATGCTGATAGGACCTAAATTTCTTATCTTGTAGTTTTCTGCTCGTTACATTCCTTATATTCCAAGCTTTCACTCTTATTTTTTTTGTGTTTATCATTCAGAAATGACCCTATGCAAAAATATTGCGTTTTTGCACCATCTTTAGATTTTTTGCACACTCACAAAGGTGTGAGTAGTAAATCAGCTTCACCCCACTGACAGTACTGGTCCAACTTTGGCCTTCGCTGTAGCACATCTTTCCTCCTCTGTGACCCGATAAGTCCCGTTTTTCCACAAATCTGTGCGAGATTACTGAGCCTGGAAGTAGTGATGGCAGGATTTGACTTGTTCACACCCCGAGCTTTCTGCGTCCACAGAAGGCGTAGACGTATTTGAAATACGTACACGATCCATCAGTCCTGCTGATCTGGCTTCACTTCACATCTAAGTCAGCATTGAAATAAAACAAAACCAAAAAACAGCCGAAACGATGAAGAAAGCACATCTACACACAGGATAAACAGTCGATCTGCTTTATGTGCGAACACTAACTTCGTCTTCAGCTTGCTGCGCCGCTGGAGCTTGGCAGAGCGACAAAACAAGGGGGAACAAATCGCATGTGAAATGCACACCTGTCCGCTACAACAGCTCAAGTCGCAGAGGAAAAGAGGTGAGAGATGAGGAAAGTGATGGAGACGGACGAGAGGTCACAGGACGCCGCCGGGGACCAAGCGAAAAAATCCCACCTTTCCTTGATAGGAACAGGAATCAGATTGGAGTATGGGAGAGGAGGTGGTGGTGTAAAACACTGCACAAGAAGAGCAGATCTGCAGAGCTGGAGGTGGTGTAAGTGTTTTAAAAAGAGGAGGGGGGGAGGGAATTGTTGAACACTACAGAGAGGGAAGAGGGAAAAAAAGAAAAGAGAGGGAGGTGCAGAACACTGACGAAAGAAGAGATGTATAGCAGTGTTGCAGGAGAGGAGTAGGTGGAGGAAGAGAAGATGCAGAGGAGGCTTTGCTCAGCTGTGTTTGAGTCTGGCACAAAGTCACGTCTACTGGGTCTGACGGAAAGTAGGGAAAGAGAGAGAGATGCTAACCCATATTTTTATCACGATGCAGTGTCAGTGGTCAGTGTGTGAGGTTTCCTGTTGCTTAGTTACTGTTTTGCAACAGCAGCGCTGGTCTCTCTGCTTGTATGTGTCATCCTCCCAGTGGTGGGTGTCTGCACGATTCTCCCACTGCTGCCGCCGCGTCTGCTGCCTTGAAACTGTAACGCTGTAAACAAGACTCAGACTTCTGACAGAAGGCTTTCACCCCCCTGCCCCTCCACCCGTCTCCGCTGCCCCCCTGCAGATCCAACACGTAGGTCCCTCAGCCGGCTCACTATATATTCTCCTCCAGACTGTCCGTACCAGAGCAAAGGAGCGAGGGAAACACTCTGCTGTCGAGTCGCAACTCCCCCATATCCCCTACCACCACCATCCAATGCTCCTCCGGACGGGGCGTGTGCATCGGGCCCAGGTGCCCTGTAGCAACCCCGCCCATCAATCACCATTGGCCGACAGCTAAGGCCGCGCGCCCACGCCCTGAGGAAACATGAATCGCCTTTTTCACTCCCTTCAGCATGATGGATGAGGTGAGAGCTGCTGAGCCTGAGGGCCAGGCTGCCGTGGAGTGTGAAGCCGCACTGGTGGGATGGGTGGAGGGAAGGGGGGTGCAAAACTAAATCTGAAGTTTTGGGGATTTTGTTTTGGCTAAAATATGTGCAAAAATGCCCATGTGTGTGCCAGTTGTGCCGTACATAAGGGGAATTTTCAACGCATTTTTGTTACTTTCTGATTGACTCTCCAGAGGGGAACCACTGCGAAAACAAGGATTTCGAAGCCCAAGATGGATTTAAAGGAGTGGTTTATGTTTTTCCTAGCACAAAGTGCCATTTCATAGTGTAATTGTTGTGAAAATGCCGTATAATTAAGATACGACAAAAAAAATTAGCTTGAAATTGGAAATCTGTCGCTTTAAAAACTCCTGCTCTTTCTGAAACTCCACCTTCAGGAAGTCATCCACACAGTGCTTCTCTGTGCTGAGGGTTTTTACCAGCGTTGCACAGAGCAGTGACTAATCGAATGAACTCAGCCTTTACTAGGTGGTTGCTAATTGCTGCTGGCTAGTCTGAAGGAGCTGAGTGTGGGAGTGTTGGGGGAGAGCTGCTGTGAGGAACTGCGTCTCATTCAGCGCTCGTTCACCGTTCTGCACAACTGAATGGTTGCCATGCAGATTAAAGGGTTTCCCAAACATGCATGAATCAAGACAGCACTCCAGATCCTTTTTTGACGAGGGAATAACATAATTTTTTTGTTGTTGTTTTGTTCTTTTGCACAGTTGGATCATAAAGCCTGCAGGGAGAGTAAAAAGTTATAAAACCAAGCGTGAGAAATCTGGTGTAACAGGAACAATGCTGCTCTCCATTTGACCTCATGAGAAAGTCAATGTGACACAAGAAACCATAAACCACTCGGGCGTTTTACAGAGCATGACTTTAAGCCGTTCGTAAAATAGATGGCATCTAAACTGTACTTGTGATATCTGAAGAATACTAATAAAAAGGAAAGCCTGCAAAGAAAGAAAATCTATTTAATCTCCCTTCAATCTTAGCTTCGCTTTGTGCTGCTTAGTTTTCTTTCATTTGAAAGAAAACTAACAGCCAAACTGTATTTTTTTGAAGTAAGAACCATTGAGGCAAATGATTCAACTAAAGTGTAGTGTTCAGTATAGACATACAGTATGAACTTCTTTAAAATTCTGGGTGTTTTCTGACGTTTTTATTTGTCTGTTAAGCCTTTTTTAGCAGCATTTAGCAAACATTTTGCCATTTGTGACAGTTTTGACAATGCAAAACACAAAATCTTATGTGTTTTTGTCTAATTTCCAGTGCAAATATGTTAGTTCACTTGAATTAAGACAACTGAAATTGAGGCTACAGTTCACATAGGCTCATCAAAACTGGATATTACCAATTATAAAATGCTGCCTCAATTTCAGCAATGATATTCAGATGGTAATGTCAAATCGTTTTTGGTTTTGGTCTGTTGTTTAGGTTACTCACCACCAGACTGGTGTGAAGTCTGTTCAACTTGCAAGTGTTTCAGGAAGCTCTTGTCATTCACAGAAAATTCTCTTTTGGAAATATGGAGTGTGGACAATTACTTTAGCATTGGCACTGTACTGGTGCAACATGTTAGCATGCTAATTTCAGATTCATAGGCCTCCTACTTTTAGCGTAACCTCAACACAATAGTCTTAGCTACCATCCCATCAAAACCTTTTGTTTTTTTATTTTTTGTTTACAAGAACAAACCCAGAGAGCCTAAAGACTTTTATCATTCTTAGTGGATGCCCGTTTGTCAGATTTACGGTATACCAGAAACGAGTAAATACGGAGATTCTGGTTGGAAATAAAAGCGACTAACTGCGTTTAAACTTTGAATGTATTAAAATATATCAAATTAATTAATCCATCGCTAACTAGAAACAACCAATCAAGAGCAAGGATGTGGGTCTTAGCGTTGCCATTCACAATCCCTCCCCCACTAGGTCTCTGCTAAACTGCAGCTGTAGAGAATGTTGTGAATGCTAAGGCTAGTTAGCATGGACACTGACGATAAGAGATAAACTGTTTTCATTCCGCTGCCATTAGCACATTTAGCAGTATCGGCTGACAGTGCCGTCACACTGTCAGGGCATAATGACAATTTTAACAAATATCTATATCTATCTATCTATCTATCTATCTATCTATCTATCTATATATATATATATATATATATATATATATATATATATATATATATATATATATATGTATATATGTACACTGCAGCTTTAATCGGGAACTGTTTGTTTCTTTAATAACTAAAAGTCCTAATTTCTCCGCCTGTTTTCATACACCAATCTTAAAAATACTGGTAAGGTTCCGCTTTGGTGACCAAGTTTTCTTCCTCTGCCAGGCTTGTGTTAATGAAGATAAGATGCGCCAGTAAAAGGAAATACAAGCACTCCTGAGGGCCTTGTCTCAGCTAATTTAAAGGCAGATTCCAGAGTGCGCGGCGAGTCTGTGGTTTCCAGGACCGCTCGCTTTAGACACACTCATAAAACGACGCATGACTCTTTCCCAGAAGACATGTTGTCGAAATGAACAGCGACAGCTGAGAGACTCAGACATGCTAATAAACGTGAAAGAGATAAACAGCTGATTTTATTTATTTTCTTTCCCTGCCGCTCCTCAGTTAGCACAAAGCGACAAGAGTGAAAATTAGGAGCGTACGTATGAGTTGCTGCTGTTGTGGTCCAGTGGCGGCACTGCTCAGATTATGCAAATGTCTTTAATGCCTTATTCCTCTAAATAAATAGTTGCTGCCGGTACATTCCCCAAAGTTGTGTCGCGTTAACGCTCGAAGCCCCAATTTGGCCTTACTTCACCAAAGTTGTGTCGACGGCGGGGAGGAGGCTCCCTGTAGCGTGTTGGGAAATGAGAAACGTCATCTGGAATATCATAATAACCATAAACACGGAGCTAAGCGCTCCATAGGAAAACACATTAGCCGCTTTATAAATGAGCTGCCTTTATTTAAACTCTATTAAATGCATCAGTAGCATGACTTAGATAGAGACAAACTCCTAATGACCTGATGACGCACGAAATTCAGATGGAGGGCCGGAAGTGGATTTCTCTGGTTCAAAACAAAGCAAAATTGATCACAACACTACGCTGATGCCCTAATAGGCTGGAACAGACAAGGCAATCAAATAAATACAAGTATATTTAGGATATGATCTGTATTATCTTGGTAAAAAAGACTTCTTTTATAATACTGAGGATTTGTTGAATACGGTTTCTTGTCATTTTTCTTTGTCCTCATCTGAAAGGTTTTGTATATTTTTGGAACTAAACAAATGCAGGTTTGAAGGGTGAGTGAGTGAATGTAAGTGTTTATAAGTACATGTTACAATGTTGAATTTGTTATTTGTAAATTTGTTGTGTCAAAACAAAGAAAATTCAATAAAATATATTGAAAAAAAAAACATACTGAGGATTTGCCAGCTTCAAGATGATCCACATAAGTAAGTATCTGGAGCTGCAGACCTCATATTATACGAGCCAGAGGAAAGTTTTCAAAAGCCTGGAGAACACAAAAATGTAGTTTCAAGGTTTGTCAAACATTTAGGATCAAAAGAAGCATTAAATGGCTGTTTCTGTAGGTGAGTTGTGCTATTATAAATAATTAGTCTATAACGATGCTACTGCTAACGACAGACTAACCCATGTATTTCTATGAGCTTGGATCTGACGCTAAATAATTTATTTAGCCTCTGTAAACCCAAATTCAGGCTGGAGTTGAATTTGGAGTTGTACATTAATGTTGAGTCGATGGACGATCTACAGAAACCCCCATGTCCGTGTCTGGACACGAATATACTTCCTTGGGGGAATAATCAAAGCTCACTGTGACTGTGTGGCTGGATAGGTTACATTTAATTTATTTAGCCTTTTTATTAATTATGTATTTTTTGCATGAAAGTCAGACTAAATAAACATCTTTTCTGTCCGTGACTCGGCACTGAGCTAGCTGCTAGCAACATTAGCATTCCGAGAACAGCCACGCTAGGGGATAAAAATAATATATTTTACATTACTTATGAACACGTGTCGTTCTAAGTAACTGTACAGTAAAATATCTTAAAATACAATTTAAACAATGGATTGTTACTTGTCAGAAAGTGGCACTTCAAACTCTGGCGTTGTTAGCTTCTGCACCTCCTGTTTTTAGCTGTGGATTGTTGATTCACTTTTCTCAAGTTTTTTTTTAAAGTAACTCCTTTCTGACCAACTACCTTCGAAACACGGAAATAACGTTTATCGTTCTCTATTTTAGAACGGTTGGAACAATCATGCAGGACACAGACGTTAAACATTTTAACGCTGGATCAACAGAAATAAATGGGCTGCATTTACTTCCTGCCCTCCATCTGCATTGTGTGACGTCGTCGTACGTCATCTGAAACCCAGCAATAGCGTAACGAGAAACTCACAATGGTCTGCTTCTCTACTGTCCCAAGTCGGGGTGAGACACGGCGAGGGAGATAATCATTCTTGAGACTCTGCCCTTCTATGGGACACATGAGCGCAAGATGTGAAAGGGTAGAAATGTCTAAAGCTAAGTGTTTTCCAAGTATTTAAACGATAAGTGAACAATGAAAAAGGGTGGGTAAAAACTATTTTGTGTTTTACAGTGAAGCAGCCAGGATGGCATTTGGAATGAACTGTAGCCAGGAGAGTACTTTGTGAGAGAGGCTTACAAAAAAAAAGAAATAAATAAGTAAATAAAATCTTCCTCTGAGGTATACTGTGGAAGAGTTGACAGCAGCGTCTGTCACCGAGCGAGGCTGTCTGTGTTACTCTGGGTGGGAATTTCTTTTTTTAACCTGTGAAATCTGCACGGAGAAAATGGAAAACGCAAATATTTGCACTTGCACACCTTTCTGTTCGTATACAGAAATCACAAAGAACGTTCTGAAGGGAGGCCAGGGAGAAAACTTTGAGGACATCACCTGATGGAAATTAAATAAGAATTAATAAAATACTATACAGGTAAGAATTGTTTTCTTTTAAAGATCTGCTCTTCTCTGAATACATGTTGAGTTTTAAAAGGAATCGGATGTATCCAAAGCTCCAGAGATTTATCTAAAAACTTTCTTTTATTCCTACTACATATGAGAATTGTTAAACATTATGATTATTTTATTTAAGAAGAGACAATAAGTATCCAAAACCCATCTGATCTGATGTTGAAAAAAAAAATTGTTAAAAAATATGTATTACTCCAATGAAACAAATTGTTGGAGTCCAAGTTCACGACCTTGATGATCACCAGTCCAGGAGATTCCAGAAATCCCTTACACAGAACAGCTCTGACAACATGAAGCTGACATTCAAAAATCAAGCCAAACACATCATGTCTTTACCGAGTAAACAGCATGATAAGAAACAAAGTCATCTTTCTGTTTGCCTGGAAAAGTTTAAGAAAACAATTCCCAAAGCACTCCAGCAAACCGTAGTGGAAGCCACTAGATAAAGAATAAAATTATGTTTAGGAAGAAGATAATTTTTCACACATCTTCCAGATTTTTTCACTCGACTCGTGACCTACGCGGAGCTTCGCTCACCGATAACGGCGCGACACTGAGATGCCGTGCTGTAGACGTGCTGCACATGAGTGCATGATTGAACATCTTTGGCAAATGATTCCTGTGACAATGATAATCGTGATCATTTTGCTATTCATGTGACACAATTCAGAGCAATTTCTGAAAGAACACTTTGCTCCCTTTTCAATCTTGACAGAGGAGGCCTGGTAAAGGCTCACCTTTTCTTAGTGAGGGAGTCGGAGTCTCTTAAGATGGTAAACCATACCCTTCACATCAATGCACAGTCTCTGCTGCTTAAGTATATTCAGCTGCATTTTAATATATTTGAACATCGTTCAAAAGGGTATTTATTCCCATAATTTATGTATGTTGATTTGGGAGATTCTTGGTTATAGCTAATTGATATCCATTCTCAGGAAATCTGAATATTAAATAGGATCATTGGCAGATTATTTTCCTAATAAGACATTTTTCCCATGTTACAATTGAATTAAGATGAAAACATGTGTTTGATGTTCCCATGTTGCAATGAAATAAGCACTTTCACATCAATACTAAGGAATTGTTGACTTAAAACAAGTTCCTGCAACTTGTTGACAAGTTACTTGTAAGTTAGTTTTATCTTGGTTGAAGCGTAATAAGATATTTGCACGAGAATCTAAATCAAAAATACTTACACTAGTTCTTCATAAACTAAGATTTTTCTCTAAAATATCTTTCTTTTTTTTGTTTTTTCAATACATCTTACTCAACTGAGGCTTTGCGTATATTGTCTTAGAAACTGAGAAAGAAGTAGAAATACTTTGCACTGTTAAGATAAAATTAGTTGGTTACTCCTTGGTGATGATGCAAACTTTCCCAGCTTTACTAAAGACTCTGTATGTTCACAGCATAAATGTATCAACGTGTTACATTTAGATAGTGTGTGTTCCTCCAGTCTTTGAATGGAGACCTTCTCCCTTGCTTCTTCTTGACGGCTTAATATCTGTCTTCAGCATCTGTCAGTTCCAGTTTGGATGGACTCCTACGGTCCTTTACAGAGAAACTGAGACAGAAGAAGAAGAAGAAGGGGGATCTTTCTCTTGCTCTGGGTTACTCTGACATAACGCATGCCTTTTAATAGAAGCGGTTTCTGCCCCGTGGGAATAAAACTGATTTAACAATTGCGCCGTCTTTCCCCCTCATCTCGCTCGTCTTCCTGTCGATGCGGAGAGATCCGTCTTCGGCCTCGATTTGTTATTAATTTATTTTCGTCGCCAAGCTGAGGCGGCAGAGCGTTTTGGAAAGTCCACCCAACTCAGACAACTCAATCGCAGCGTGCCGCCTGGGCTTCATTGCCTCATTTCATATCTCGTCCCAACCAGCCTCTTCACTGCGCCCCCCTTCCTCCATCCCTCCACTCGTTTTCTCATTACATCCCTGACTCTCCCAAGCAAATAATACAGAGCTCTGCTATTGGTCTCAGTGGAAAATGCATTTCCTTTCATCTAGCCCTAAGTGTGTGTGTGCAGAATGCACATACAGTACATATCCTAAAATGTGTATGCAGTCCTCCCTTTGACCCGCCTCCGCCCACTCTCCAGGCAACTTAAATAGGCTATTTTCTCCTCTAATGTTGTTTCCCCTCGTCTCTTCTTTTGTATTGATTGGACAAGCTCGCCGGATCAATAGATTGCTGTAGATCAGAGTGATTGCTTCTCAGGCGGGCTAGCATGTCCCGGCGTTGAACGCGCGGCCTCCGCGTGCGCCACTCAGGAGGGCTCTCGTTTCTGCGCCGGCGTTATGAAATAAAGTGCTGATAAAAGCTGACGGTGAGGCTTGTTTGTTTTGACCGATGAATAGGTTAACCGCTATAGCGATGTTGCCAGCCTTCCGCGAACACTCCGGGTCTCACCTCATTGTGGAGCAAATTGCCTTGAATCTACCGTCGCTTTATTGCGCCCACAAATCCTGAAAGTTGTTAGTGCCACAGGGCCGAGGAACAGAGGGGGAAGATTGTATACTAATGGCCCAATGATGCTCGTGTTTTTGTTATGTGGCTGATGCATAAACTATCCATCATTGTGCTGCACAATTCAACCAGATGTTTTCCTCACTTTGACTTATTCGGATTCTGTCTTTTTGTTATTTGTCAGACGCCGCACCCATATGGTCTCCATTTTTTATTTTCCTTTTTTGCTGTAAATGTTTCTAAGGGTCATAAAAAGTTTCAAACAGGGCAAAAAGAACATAAAGTGGATTTTCAGACATAACATTGGACACGTGTTTGGAATTGTCAGACCCAAGCGAAAAGACAGGCAAACTGAGCTGCTGCTTTATGCCCTCCGCCCAGCAGGGGGAACCATGGTTCCTCTCTTTTCTTCTTCAGAATATAGTCCTCGAAAGTTTTACGTTACGGTTAATCCAAACCACAATTGCTTTTACACTGTCAAACTACCAAAAATCAGTAA
This sequence comes from Poeciliopsis prolifica, assembly GCF_027474105.1. Taxonomy (NCBI): domain Eukaryota; kingdom Metazoa; phylum Chordata; class Actinopteri; order Cyprinodontiformes; family Poeciliidae; genus Poeciliopsis; species Poeciliopsis prolifica. The sequence goes on from NW_026562396.1 coordinate 8,378,984, forward strand.
TATTACTAGAATTCTTTTATTTGTATTTTCTGTTTAGTTATTTTTTTTTCAATTGAACCAGTTGAACAGCTAAAAGTACCAAATGAGTAAAAAAAAACTTTCCCAACATACTCCATCTATATTTTAAATGCCCTGTTTTATAACTCTGTCTCCAGCATTGCCTCTCTTGATTTTCAAGGGATTTTTTTGCTTCATAACCTTTGACCTCACTGAAGTTCTCCATGAGTGAGTACAGATCCCTAAAGCAGGATTTTCCTCTGCCTTTTTTACATTCCTAATTGCAAATTCTCACACCAGAAAACAGATTTCACATCCTCTCTGTGTTTCAGTCTTCATTCATTTTTTATCTCGAGCCTCTTACTTAGTTCTCAGAGTTTATGAACAATGTTAGTTCTTTTTTCATCTTTGAGCCACATAATAAATAAGTAGAAGTCGTTTGCACAGTAAAAAGCAAACATTTGAGTTTGAATGATTCTCTCTTTCATGTAGCCTTGATACGACAAGTGCTTTTAGGTGAACAGATATTTTACTGTATGATGCAGTAAGCTGAATTTGTTGACCCGGGCTCCTGAAAATGGTGTGCTTCAGGGAGACAGTCTTTGTGGGGGGTTTCAGTGGACAATGCATGAGAAATAAAAGTTGACAGATCCAGAATTGCTTAAGCGTCATGTCCATTACCTGCACTGCAGCTGTTATGTCAGGGCAGCTTTTTACACCTCTCTGACAACGTGCTGTCATTTCTTCTTAAAAGCTCCGTATTATCAGCTGCAGCCTTATTTTGCCCACTTTATATGTGCGACGCCTTGCAAAAAAAAAAAAAAAAATCACTTAAAAAAAAAAAAAATTTTATAAGTTGCTACATTACAACCACAGAATATATTCCATTGGCACTGCATGTTTGTGTGGGCTCATGTGGTTCAGATTTAGTTACTGGAAGCAAACTAACCATTACCACTGTGCAAATAATACATACATATGTCAATATATATATATTGATTGACTATTAAACCAAAGTTGCATCAAAGCTGTATTGATTATTTGCATGTGCAAGTGTGTGAGTGTGTGTGTGAAAAAGTAGGATTTTAAAGGACTTAATCTATAATCCCGTGAGATGTTACAGCTGCAACTGAACTGATGCTGGATTTAAAGGCTCCTCTCTTCGTCACCGCAGGTCTTTGAAGCATATTGTAATCTCCTTAGAAATACTCGCATGCATCATTTTGTAGTTACTCAACAAACACTTCTGGCTTTCCTCAGTGCAACCTCCATCCTACAAATGGTAATGTATATGTCCTCCTTCATTGTAGCAACACAACACAAAGTAATGCTTTTCATGTGTGAATACGGATTCCGTACTCATGCCACATAAAGGTGTTTTATTACAACAGCCTCTTGCACATTCTAACACTTTAAAGAAACCTGCAGAGTGAAATGCCACATTAGAATAAACGCATCCCTCCGCCCCCCGCTACTCGCTGTGAGAGAAGCCAACTCTGAAACACGAGGATGCCTTTCCAGGGTTATAATTGGGACAAAGCATTATTTGCATGATGACAGAAAATGGTTCATTTATTGTGCTACCCTGCATACAACAGGCAAGGTTTTAATGAGGCCCCATCCATCTTTCTTGCTTTCCAGCCCCGTAAAACGTGCCGTCCAGCGCTGCGAAAGGCCGGAGCCGCTGCTCTGTCCATTTTAAGCGACTGGCTCCTTCACCTGTGCTGCACGCTCTGGGACATTATGCAAATGTCCCCATCCTCTCTCCAGCTGACCACGTTGCTCTCTGCCGGTAATCAGATGTGATTATGCACTGTGGCCCGCGAAGCCCTTCTCAGCAAATCCATTCACCGTGTCCATTATAATACCCACACCTGGTGGGACGAGGCGAGGAGTGGGGAGCAGGCAGGTGTCGGGTATCCAAGGACGCGACACCGCGCTTGGTGGCGTTTTGTGGCAGTAGGGGTGAAACTAATGAGATGATTTGATTACAGTAAAAATCGACAATGGGAAGAAATTCTACCGTTTCTGGAGTCAGCGTTGACGTAAGAGAGAGAAAACGGCTTCGGGTATCGCAGAGGAAAGCAGTCTCGATCCGCTACCAACACCTGCAAAGAGCAACGGCAGATTTGCAATACAATATGAAAGACCACCCACCCCCACTCAGTCTGAGCCCTCTCCAGTTTGCGTCTTCATCTCGCAACAGGAGGACTGTCTCTGGCCTCATTACCGAGAACAGATTCTACGGCGCTAAAAGCCTGTTGGCCATGCAAAATATCTGGTTCAATATTTCATCATGCCCTTACAGCTGAGAGAGTAAACAAGGCTGCTGTAACGCTCAATGCCCACATTATATTCAATCACTTTCTCAGTGATACATGTCTGTATTGGTGTTGACCTTATTCTGCAGTGGCTACATCCTGCAAATCAAATGACAATAATATCTACAACACAAACATTTCACTATGTGTTTTTCCACAGCTAAGAAGAATCCCACTTCTCTCTTTCCTGTTATCAATTATCTACTTTAACGCAAGACCACCACCTGGAAACTGTTGGTATTTTTGGATGCTGATTGTGGAAAAAGATCCAGTTCAAAGACGCCGCTGAGACGCTTTGAGTCAGCTGCAGTTGTCAAGACAGGCCACTAGTTGGCACTATGAATTTAGGATGACACAACACTTTTTACCCTTCCCTTCCACATTACCATCTTCCTTCACATTGTAAATAGTTACCCATTGACCAAGTTTTCATGTTCCACATCAGTTCTTTTTTTTAACCAGAAATTGTGTTTAAGTAGCACAAAACAGCACAATGCAATCCACCATAGTTTCAGTTGCTATCTACTGAAACTAGAATAAACCCTTCAGTGTTCTGTGTAGGCATGTTCTGACACCTGCAGAGGGCTCCACACATCTGTGTAAGGTCTCCACAAAATGTTCCACTGAGAGACATGGTTTCAAAAAGTTCAGACCAATGTCTGAATGTCTGCAAGTGTTCAAATATTGTCAGTATTCACACCTGACTTATTTGGTCTGCTTTAAATGGACCAGAGTTTGTTTCCCTGGTTGGTCCGAACTTTTTGTGCAGTTGTGAATACACTCGACGAAGCCTTGGGTGTATTTATCCAAAGTGTCATGTCTGCAGTCGATGGCGGGATGGGGCAGAAGAAGTATAGACGGGTTATGGCTTTGTCTGTGGTTTTTTGGCCATTCCTTCAGTTAGTTGTGATTAAGGATGCGAGCTAAAAGGTTCCATTCATGACTCACTGTTCATCTGTTTTCCATCCCTCACCTCTGGTCATGAGATGTGGATTATGATCGAGAGAACAACGTCTGGAATACAAACAACTGGAATTAACTTCCTTCTTTGGGTTATGAGCCTGAGGGACAAGGTCAGGAGCCTGAAGTAGAGCTTCTTCTCTACTGCTCGGAAAAAAAAAAAAAAAAAAAAAGAGTTTGTTGAAGCGGCTCAGGCATTTGATTAGGATGCCCTTCCAGGCCCGGCCCACTGAGAGCGGTCCCTAAGACAGAACCAGAGCTTTCTGGGTGAACTTATCCCTTCTAACCTAAGAATCCCTGGGGATTGTCCAGTACGTGACCCACATATGCTACCTGGGAAACTTTATAACGAACGAATGGAAAATTTATGGTACAAACCTGCGAAGAAAATAACTCATTGCAAGTTTTTTTTTTTTTTATAAAAATGAAAAAGGTCCTTGAGACATTTGGTAAACATTCATTTAGTCTACGTCTTTCAAAAGAGACGCTAACATTTGCAGTAGAAGCAGAAGCACTGAACTGTGGTATTTTAAGGGAAAAAGAAAAGTTCAGCAGCAACAGTTAGAAAAATATATAAATGTGGAGAAAAAGACAGGAAGGACAGGACACCAACCCATCTTACCTGTCCGTCCCTTCATGACCACACTATTCATCTTCTGACGGCTGTTTTAATGACATATCGCGTGAACAAATCTATTCACGTCATTTTAGTTGCATTTCTTAATTAAAGGAAACACTGCAATAGCAAAACTGTGTTTTTCGACATTAACGGAATAGTGTCAACATTTAATGCACAACATGCAACATGCAAACTCCACACAAAAATATTCAAACCCAGAACCTTCTCGCTGCAAGGCAACACAGCTCACAGCTGCACCACCAACCTTTGCACAATATTTCATGCTGAAAGCTTAACTCTGGACAGCCTACTCAGAGTGTGTTGTTTAGTTTAGTGGAGTTGTTGGAGTTGTGAGCAGCAGAGACAAAATGGCCAAGAGACCCTCAGCAACATTTTGCCTTTGCAGAGCTTCTGCCACTGCAAACTCAGCGTGATTAGAAAGTCAATTCTGATCAGACTGACAATAGTGTTGCTGATGGGGAATTGGACTGTGAGGTTCTCCCTGACTGATTATGTAATGACCTGTTAATAAAACCTTGTGTGCAAGGATGTGTGAGTGAAAGGCTGTTAATATCCCAATTCTGGCCCTTCCTGCCACCTTCTCGATACCCAGATGACACCGGTTTCTGATCTGGCCCTACTTCTGTGTGTAGACGGTTAGTGGTAGGATGCCAAGATAACTGCTGAAATAAATGCCGTATTTTGTCTAAATACAGCCGCCGAACCAGTGAATCACCACGCCGCAGTGTTCACCCACACTTTCCTCCTCATTGTGACGCTCACAAAATAGCTTGGACTACCTTTCTGCTTATGCAATCACTGAACATCTGTTGCAGAAAACATTGCTGAAGCCGTGACTCAGGGAGCAAGACCCTCTGACCTCTTGTATGCTATCCTTGAAGTCCCAAGGAGTAGAAACTTTCTCGGCTCCCGTTTGCTAAGTAAGACAATTACCTCCAATGGCACAGAATCATAGAATCACTCTAATGAACCGCCTGGTGTGTTGAAAGACAAAAACCCAACAGATGCACGACCAAACCAACCGGCTAACACAGAGGAAATAAATGAGCTAAGAGTGGTCGATTAAATCCAAACCACATTTTGGTATGAAAATCTGTCAGTTTTGGCCGTATAGGTTTGAGATCAACGCTGGGCATCGATTTAAATTAAATCAGTGAGACGTGAAAGAATACCGATTACAGACGAGAATCATATTTATCATACTGTGCTTTACTCCTATTTTTACTTTTATGGCTGTTTTTTTTCTTCCTTCATTTTCTCTATTGCATTTTAATTAGGTTATGAAATATGTACTTTTGATTAGAAATTGTTTGTGTTGCTGTCAGTCTTGGCCAGGTCTCTCTTGATAAACACTTTTTAAATCTCAACGGCAAACAACGGTTACATACATACCGTATTTTCTGGACTATAAGTCGCAGTTTTTTCCATAGTTTGGCCGGGGGCACGACTTATTCCTGGAAGTCATTGGATGGATCGACTTTTTATCATCATAAGATTTTTGACGTATTGTTGACAACAAATTCTAATGAATGATTTTAACAATAAAAAAACGAGAACCATCTGGATTTGCAGGATTCTTTTTTTTTCAGTTTTTTTTTTTTTTCAATAAATCTCAAGATTTGATGAAATGGATTTACAGTGTGCAGCTTACTGACACAAATCACACTTTTTTTACGTGAGTGGTGTCCTAAAGAAGCGTCTGGTGATCTTCCTAAAATAATGGCCTTAATCACTTTTACCAAACATGAGTTTGACAACAAAAAGACCACCTCTTCATTCCCAAAAGATGTAGGCTTTAAAAAAAAAAAAGAGACACTTTTGGCAAACAATGTCTAGGATCGTTATTTTAGAAAGGCGACGATATTGCAAATGGAAATGTTTTTCATGAGCGTTTGTGGGGCCATGACTGCCCCGCCATGCAGTCACAGTGATAAAAAAAGTAGTAATAACTAGTTCTTATCGTCACTTTTATTGTCATCACAAAATATCATGATGAAACTTTAAGTCTGTGTCGCCCAGCTCTACGATGGGGACCAAATTACTTCCCAATTGACAGATGACCGGGAGGATGAGGACATGAAACAGCTGCCCTCAACATAAATACTGCCAGATATTTTCTGAGTCCCGGTCGTCCAGTGGGCTCATAGCTGTATGCGGCGCAGGATCCTGTCTGTAGCTACCGGGAAAACGGCAGCATAAAACTCCAGGAAGTCTGATGGCGATGAGCGAGGTTCTGCAGCGTAATTGCATTTAGCTGTCGGATGTCTGCAGAAGCACTGAGGACATTTAGTGATCAAGGATCATTCAGCGACCCTTGATTAAATGAGTTCGGCACCAGGGGAACCAAGTAAAGGCAGTTAAACCGAATCAATACAGCAGAACCCCACCTGTGATTTGCTAACAGCTTCAACTTTTTTAAAATCAAAGCGAACGTTTCCCTTCGGCGGACCTCCTTTATGTCGAAACGTAATCACAGCTCATCTAGTGAAACTGATTTGTCTCAGAGATACTTGAAGAGCTGAAAAAAAACAGTTAGTTCTGGTTTAAGTTTTCTCTTGTGATTTTTTCAAACCATATAATTCATTGAAAATATTTACTCAGCTGTTGACAGAGCAGCTTTCTTATGAAACTAACAGCCAGAGCCGTGTAACATTAAGGACTTACTAAACATTTCTGCAGAATGCACCATAAATCTGGAACAAACTTCCAGAAAACTACAAAACAGCTGAAACACTGAGTTCCCTTAAAGTAAGACTACAAACCCACCTGTTTAGAGCTGCTTTTGATGAGTAAGTTGAACATTGATCAAAGATTGATGATTTGGCTGACGGCATTTGACAAAACGTAACGTTATTGCTAGTTTCATAATTAAAGAAGATAGCAATATCTTATGATGTTCTTATGATGTAAAGCTCTTTGAATTGTCTTGTTTATTTGACTCCAGCCAAATAAACTTGAATTGATTCTAATGAACAGTCAAAATGTAAAGATTATATTTTACTGATCCGAGTAGAAATCAATTTACATTTTACAATATCTGTATAAATTTTGTTTAATACGTCTACAAATGAACCATTAAAGATTTTTAATAACTATTTGTCTTTGAAAGAATTACTTGGATAAACCGTGTGAAACGAGTTCCTTTTACTCATAGCATCATATATAAATGTTTGGATATAAATCAGCCAAATTCCAGTATAATTTTTTAGTTTCTGAATAATGTTTAAACTCAAATGCTGACATGCATTTTAGGGCAGTCAATCAATCTCATGTACTCGCTGCTGAAAGTGCTAATTGTGGAGAAACAACTTAAAAGTTTCAGAAAAACAGTCAGTCATCTGCGGCTACGCTAACTAACCTGACCACTAACAACATGCTAAACTAGCAGTGTTGTAGTAGAGAGAAGAGAGGGAAGACGGGGGATGAGCAGGGTCACATAAAATTGTGATTGGCAGCGCTAAGACCCGCCTCCTGGCTCTGATTGGTTATTTCTGGTTAGCGCTGGAGAACTTAAATTTATAGTTTCAACAAATATGTAAAGGTATATATTGTTAAACATTATATACTGCAGCTTTAATACATAAGCATGCCGCACTATTCAGGTTTACATTCAAAAACAACTTAGGTAGCAATAATATTTGTGTGAGGGAGAGCAAGGCTGTGAAACAAAACAAAACAAAAAAACCCTGAAATAAACCCGACTTAAAGTTGGCCAGTCTTTCCCATCTCACAGTCAAATTGAGCCCGCCGGTGGGGGGGCATAAACAGGTGTGTAATCTACATAACAAAAAATCACCACATAATCACAGCAATTACCAGCACACAAAATTGTGGCTCGTGTTGCTCATCAAGGCCCCTGTGCACCACCACACTCGCCCTTCTGGAGCCCGGAGCCCCTCCTGAGGGGAACCGGAGGAATCTCAGCCGGCCTCCTCCATTCCAAGCGACGTCATGCGTCACGGGTCCAGAGCGCCAGTGATGAATTGTTATTGGCTATCAAAAGTGACAAACGTGAGTGTTGCCCGAAAGTAATTGATTGTATCTATTAGCTAGGTGACGACGCAGCGCGGTCCAGAGAACGGGCGATGAGTTTTTAATTAATGTGCTCGGTTATTTTGATGCCAACTAGCTCGTTTTAATAAGTGCTGTCAAAATAATGTTTTCCTTTGTTGTGCCAGAGTCCATTTAAAAGTTTGTGCTGTCTTCTTTGCTCTCTCTTTTCTTCTACCCCATTTAAAAAGAAAAAGCAACAGATCCAATGTTTCGCAGAGGGAGGACAGTACCTGCTGTCTTAGGTCTTGGAGACTCCCATCCAAACAAAATGTTTTATACGTTTAAAGAATCCCTCCAGGAGCTTTAAGGCGTGTTGGAGGAACGACTTTGTTCTGGCCTGTTTTTCCTCCACATTGTACATTTTCAAAACCCTGTTTTTTATTATAATTTTTTTACTTATATGTCAGCTGATGTTACTTCTTTTTTCTTGGCAGTTGTGTGAAATATCTTCCGGTTTCAAAGCAATTTCTGATTTTCCACTTCTTTTATTCCCCCGTGACTCAGAGCCGGCTAATGCATCGCCGGATGAAACACGCAGGCGAACTCAGTAACTTTGTATACGCCATCTAATTATAACCAAATGAGTCACAGGTGAGTGTTCACCTTTCAGAGCCGTTTAATCCTGTGTGTTTCAGGTCAAACTGCCACGACATTTGAGCCTTTGATCGGCTTCTGATGTCACTTTACGATCGATAAGAGCGGTTTTATCACAGTTTTTGCTTTTATCATTTGTAAGATGCGTTTTCTATTGACATTAAGTCAAAATTACGGAATTATAGAAATACGTTTTACTTCGCGCAAAAGTGATCATTTCGAAAAAAGATCAAAAGTTTGGTTTCCAGAATGAGGTTGTAGATGTGTTTTACAAAACTGCAATGGAAACTGTTCTTTTTTTTTTTTCCCAGCACACGAGTCACGTGACGAACAACTGGATGGACAATGTGTTTTCTGGGACATTAGCAGAACATCGACAAAGATTTGGGGACATTTTTAAGCTGTATTCTCTGAAAAACAAAACAATGAATCAATAAAATTTACCTGGGGTTGTGTAAATTTAAGAGCGCAGCTGTGCATGGACAGGTCAGAGTTACAGAACAGCTTAAGTCAGTTACACTGAGGTTTTTTCTTTTTCCACAACACATCACACAGATGATGGGCAGATTTAGGTGTTTATTATGGCGAGCCATGCCAGTGTTTTTTTTTTTTTTTTGTCACGTAACGCATGACTGGGAATAGCTGATGTACAATCACGAAGTGCCTCAGCGCTCAAGTCGTGTTTGAAATGTAAAAGCACCTGCTGCCCGCGTCCAACACTTGGTCCTCGGGTGAGCAGGCGCTCCAACACGCCGTGTGACTCCGTGTCCGTGTTCGAGATTTTGCAGATGTCACAAGAGCCGAATGCTTCGTCTTTCTGGCTTCACAAAACGAAATGCAAGAAAGACGCCACTTTTTCCTACTTGATTCTTGCTCTTGTTTTTCTTTCCTCTCTCACTTGTTGTTTTGATTTTGATCCCCAAAAAAGTTGGAGGAAGGAGCCTCGCTTGGCATTGCAAGCAAGGCAAACGCATAGGGGACCATAAAAAGTTTTTATTCCCGAAGCATAAATTGGACACGTGCCAAAAAAATAAAACCTCACGCAGAACATAAGCTGACACAGAGAGCAGGATTTGTTATTGCATAAAAAACGAGGAACAAAAATTGGCACGCAGGTTAAATGATTGTGAAATTAGGAGCTGGCGTGAGGGGAGCGAAGACGGGCTAAAGAAGCACGATGGTAAGGTGCAGAAAACAAACAAAGCAAACTCACTAGAAGTATTTAGTAAAAATCACAAATATTAAAGTTGAAGAAACAACAATCTAACGGTAACCCAATCTTCAGTTTATGCTCTTTGGCTGAGTCACACGACTTCCTGATCATATAAATCAGACTCACAATAATGAGTCACTCATTATTTCTTCTGCTTCTCAAACACGTTCAATGTCTTTCCTCCATTATCTGACACCCATCCCAGCAAATATACAGCTGTATTTTATTGAGGCTTGTGATGGACCAACGCAAATGATCAGAGCAATTTATATTTGTTGAAGATAAATTTGAAGTGTTGCATTCATCTGCCGCGCAAGAACCAGGGTGTGTCCATCCATGCTTTTAACGTCTACAGGTTTGCCTTCCTTGCTCGTTCATCCAGAATAACCCCAAACCCTGTGGTAATCTGTGAGCATCAGATTACCACATATTCTTTGTTTGAATTTTGAATGAAACACAATACTTCAACGTTTAAACTATTGTGTTGCAGCTCCAGCTAAAATCTTTCTCTTTTTTTTTTTTTTTTTGCAGTTTCCAACGTATTTTTCTCCAGGATTCTCTCACATTCAGTTCTACTCAGCTTCCAATCGAATAGGACCGGCTTTCCAGCTTTCCTGTCTTTGCCAAAACGTTCCCAAAGAATGATGCTGCCACCACCGTGTCTCATGATTGAAATGCTGTTTGTGGTGATTTGAAGAAGAGGGGGGTTCTGCATTTGTCAACCAAAAATAACATTTTGTTATGAACACAGAAGATCAGAGGTGGAGAGAGCAGCCAGAAACTATTCAAGGAAGAGTAGCAATATATTTTTACTCAATTGAAAGTAAAACGTAGCCATTTGAGAAATTAGTCAAGTAAGAGTAACAAAGTTATTTGGTAAAACGTGATTAACGGATCAAAACATCAGTCACTTAATATTTAAAAATTGCAACATCGGACAAACTAAAGTATAAACTTACATGGAAATGTGAGTAATTTAAAGACCAAAATGAAAATAATTGACACGAATTAAATAACTGAAATAACGAAATCAGGCAAAAGGAAAATTTTTTCCATGAATTTCAGTTCGCAATATTTTACACCTTGTAAATCAACACCTTGAAACGTAATGAAGAGGAATCTATTTCATCATGAAGGGCTGTTCAGTGTTTTGAAGAAATAAAAGGAGCAAAGCGAGTTTCCTCAATATTTTAGAGAAATTGCTCTTCATTTAGTAGATGGTACATTAACTATGACCTCATTTGATTTATACATACAAACTAAGTTTTTAACTAATTTGACGTCGCATCAACACGTCCAAAATAAATCCTTCTGCTTTTACACCTTTCATTCCTTCCTCTTAAACATGGAGGAGAAAATGGGCCGATTCCTTCGCTTTCGGCCTCCGAACAACAAAACCCCACAAAAATGACTCAAAACTGTTATTAATGTGCCGTTTAAAGGGATCAGACATAGCAGGCTTATCTTAAGGGAAGCCTTTTAAGAGGCAAACAGAAAGAAAACAGGTGCTGCAGATGAAGAAGAGGGTGTCGGGACTGCTAATTACATCCAGCAAAAACATTTTAAAAGCAGGTCCGCAGGTTAAGCGGCAGCCTTTCTCTGGGGGCTTTCAGGACTTTTAGGCACAGCTGCTGGTGATAGATGGAGGCGCGTACCTGACAATTAAAGAAAGGTCATCAGCAGAGCGTACACCGCCGGCTCGCATCCCCAACGCTCATATATGGAATAAACCGAAGGGGGATGGACAGACGGCGCACGCCGACGTCTGTTGACAAGGCGCTTGGCGGGTTTTCCTTCAGCTCCGAACGAAGCGGTTAAAAAAGTTCCTGACAGTAAATCAACTGGGATGCAGAGGGGAGAAAAAGGATTTATTCATGTATTTGGGTTTGAGTGACACGCTCAATGCGAGACAAGTAGTCCTTACAACTCTCGTTTGTGGGTTGGTAAAGTTACTTTCTGTCTTTTTTTTTCGTCTTGCAAAAAAACGAGATTGTGTATTTTTCATTTATTTATTTTTTTTGCCACTGCTTTAAGTCATCTGTGTTAATCTGCCGCAGATATTACGCTGTCACTACAAAGGGCACAGGCTAAATAACAGAATAAATTACACGGAGGCTGAGGAAGGACCAAACAGATGGCGAGCGGCGGCGCCCCGACGGCCCGCAGCAGCACCTTTAGCTCCTCGCCACGCAGGTCCAATTTGTCTGTAAAGGCTTTACAGGAACATATGTTAATACATCAGCGTTAAAGAATGACAGAAAACAACAACAACAACAAAAAATCCTCCCTTCTGGCCCACGATGGTTGTTTTCACCAGAGGCTTGGATCTGACGTGTTGAGATCGTGATGTGGCACGTTTGTTGTGCGGATGGGAATCTTTTGTTATTTTGATGTTCCGAGTAGTAACCCTCAAAGTGACGGCGGCGTCCTCAGGGCGGACATGTCTCTGGCGCTTAATTTCAGGGAAAATAAAGAAAACAACACAGACAATTTCGCAAATACAAGCCAAACTTAAACCAGACGTTTTTCGTTTTGGGTCAACTACTATTACCAAAATGATTTCTATTTACTAAATAAAAACATGTTTCCAAAGGTATGACATCATCGTCAACTTTTAAAGGGACAGTAATCATTCTGAATGTAAATTTCTGAAATGGAATTTCTGATTCTGTCTTACAAATACATGAAATGTCACAAAACCAAAGTAAACAAATGAAATGAATGCCGTTTTACAGACATAAATCTGAAAAGAGGTTTCTCATTTTAACCTGCAGGTTAAATTAAGCTCAGCCACATACACTGAAGGTAATGTCTAATCCTTTAGTTTAATCCCAGCCTGAAGAGAAACATCAAAATTGCTGACAAACTAACACTTGGGACAGAGGTGGATTGTTTTGAAGGAAATGTGCATTTTCCTAATTCGGTGTCAAAGCTGCCGAATTGCAGCCTGCGAGCGGAGATAATCAAACGGGCTGCGGGGCGGATCAAGGTTGGTCATGTCATCTTTCATTCTTGTGATTCTGCCTCAACTGACTGTTTAAAAACACTTTTAATCAGAAACATCTCTGACTTTCCTACACTTTCAGCACCAACCAGACAACTGCACTCAATCGCTCAGTATCGCAAAGCATCACCTCTTTGCTGTCTTTTTTTTTTTTTTTCACACCACTTTACTGCCTCATTTTCCCAGGTGTCCTACAGCCAGAACTGACAGCCTGGCTGCACCAACAGTAAACTACGAAAGGAGAAAGGTCACTCGACAGGGCGTGCTTACTAAGTAGAAACATGTTGCTCAGGAAAAAGGCCAGCCTGAGAGAGAAGGATCGTACCGTCAACAAGGATGCAGTTATATTTAAGAGGCGTGCCTCAGAGAAAACCTCATTTTCTCTTTATACATTTATATACAGCTGTATATATTTAAAGTCCAGCCTCCGGGCTTGCAGAGCGCCTTGACAAATGTCTGCGAGAAGACGAGTCGCTCGGTAGAACTCAGTGAATGTTCACAAGCTACTGCCAACTGTGCATTAAGTCCAGCAATAAAATGTTCTCACCGCTAATTATTTCACAGTCGTATTTTCAGAGGGTTATGACGAAGCAGAGGCGATCGGAACCAACAGCTGACCCGGAAGAGCCGGGACCGTTCCAGTCCTGTTGAATCACAAAGCGGGGTCAACAAGATGCTGAACGATGTAGTGTGAGTACCTGCAAAACATCCAGGCTTCAAGTAGCTTTACAGTTTAGTTCAAGTGCAAATGAATAGAGGGCTTCAAGGGGAGGGCTATGCAATATGTATATATATATATATATATATATATATATATATATATATATATATATATATATATATATATATAGATCAGTACAGCAAATTCAACTTAAAAGATATGTAATAGGGTCAGATGTGTGGAGTCCCCAAATCCATTTGGGGTTTGATTCCCGAATCTGGAACATTCGCGACATTTCCTGTTTAATTTTCTGTAAATACAAGCCACAAGTTTCTGCCAGATTAATTTCAACTTTTTTTCCATTTTTTTATTTGGATCAACTTTGGAACATTTCTAGTGTCACGTAGACCTCTGGAAAAAAGTTAAGAGCCCACTGCACTGAACCGCATTCCTGGTCATTACGCCAAATGTTGATGTCTGAACTCTCCCTGAGTTGAAATATTAGTGTTGTTGTTTCCAAATGAATATGAACTTATGTTCTTTGCATTATTTGAGGTCTGAAAGTGCTGCATCTTTTTTTTTTTTTTTTGTCATTTTCACTGTTTCTCGTTTTCTGCGGATAGAACAATGTTCATTTCACTCAAACATAGACCTATAAAAAGTAAAAACAGAAAAACAGGCCATTTCAAATTGTTTTACACTTATTTGCCTTTTGTTACCCTTTTCCTGACTGATACTTTTTTTTTACAACAGAATCCTTTTGATTCTTTGTCACCGCTCTGTGCACGATACTTTTTTTTTTGTATCTTAAAGGTTCAAATGAGTAAATGTGAACTAGTGGGCATTTGAACTTTATTCCAGGTCTATCAGTCTAATAAGCTGCAGGTGTGAAACTCTATTAGACTAAACATGAAGCAAAATTTCTTCAAAGATAATATTAGCATCATACTCTACACAGGTTTATATACCTGACTTTAAGCAAAGCTTAAGTTTGAATGTCACCATTGTTTGTTTGTTTTTTTCGTTTTAATGGAAATCTGAATTAAGCCACAATAGTGGTACACCTGCATTGTTCTGACTCTGCGTTAGAAAATTCAAAAATGTGTTTTGGTTACTTCGTTTGATCTGCAGAGCCACAACAGTATCGTTAAAGGAAAATTAACCCAAATTGATTCCACTGGAAATACCCTGGACAAAAAAAGAAAAGGCATGGGGGATTTCATGATCAGTGGATCGGTGTTTGAATGCAAATGAACGAGCGCTGTGGAGTGCGCTCACGTGAACATCCCAGACGCGGCGCCGGGGAGAAGATGGACGATCTGTATCTCATGTTAATCAGCTGATGTGAGCAGCAGCGTTTCGACATTTTCATTTTGCCAGAGTGTGGCAACGTTGAAGCTCAGGGTGATTATCTAGACGATTTCTTTTTTTGAAACCACACAGGTCACATTTTAGAAAGCGTAATTAAACTTTAAACCATTCTGTGTCTTTCTTTTCTCCTCCGTTTTCTTAGAATCCGTGGCCAGTGGTACGCATCCTTCACATATTAACCCAGAACCACTTAGGGCCTCATATCCCCTGTGCTAACTGTGCTCATTGATATGACAGTCTCCATTTCATTTCATGAAGTGTCACCTGTCATTTCCTAACCTATAGAATTATGCTGTCATGATTCAAATAGCTTTCTGTTTCTCCCTCTCGCTCTTTTCTTCTCAAAATAGACTTTCTACAAAATTGCTTTGTTTTATTTATTTATTTATTTTTGACAGGTCTTTAGATTTTTTTTCCACATTGAAGCCACAAACTAAAATATGCTTTATTGAAGATTAAACATTTAAAAAAAAAAAGACTGGCACAAAGTACTGCTTAATTGAGAAGGGGAAGATAAAAATCTTCATTTGATTAAAAAATATTTTACAAAACAAATCTGAAAAGAATGATCTAGTAGTTTCTTGGAGCATGTTTTCCTGGAATTAAAGCCTTTATTCAGCCACTCTGAGCTGTTTGGGTTATTTTTCGTCTTTGTTTGCACACCCACAGGCTAAAATCTCTAACCTTTATGCTGTTTGCTAAACAGCTCAACTGTAGTAAATTCTCATTAGATCTTTTTTCTTGTTTTAACACAGATCCCTTGGTGGATTTAGGTATGGCCCAGAGCATTATGTCTCCACCACCATGTTCTTTTGAGCTGTAGATGATTGGTTTTGTGGCGCATCTGTATCTTATTTTGAAGGGATATGTAAACGTTCCCATAGCAATCAGAGTCAGGGAGCGTTAGGGCAGTGGTCGAGACGAGATGAGAGGAGTAGAGCTTGTGAGTTTTAGGTCTGGTTCACTCGGCTCGGTTTAAGGATTGTCGGCCGATTTTCCAAACCTTTGTGACCACAGAACTGATAAAAGTCCAAAAGGTTCGGTCGGTTCGTGTGTCCAGAAACACACCACAAGAACCGATTCCACTCACGAATATTCTGATACAACAAGGCCGGTATGAATGCCCTCCTTAAACTTCTCTATTGAATGAATCAGATTAATTGATTGGACTGGACTTAAGGTTCTCAGAATCGAAGGGAGTCGGAAAAAATGCCTGCAAAACGTTTCAGGTTTCTATTTTGGAAAATAAAAAAACTTTGACACTTTTTCTCCCACTTGTCAATCATGTACTACGTTATTCAATCCCCCCAAAAAAATCACAATCAATGCAATATTTGGTGTTAATATGACAGAATGTATGGCAAGGTGAAAAATGATTAAGAAATAGCTTTTTAGGTCAAAATCAAATCTGTACTTCTTCTTCTCCTTCTTCTCCTTTGCGTTGGTGGAACTGCTTGTCAGCGTTGAATTATTGGTCCGTTCTGTCAGCGGGAGACTGTCCTCCCACTGCTGCATCAAAGAATCCCTTCATGTGTCAGGAACATTCAAAGCATGAGATGAGGCGACCCTAAATTGTTTCTGACAATTAAATCCAATTTCTGTGCGATGTTCCACGTTTTCTCTCCTTCCCCCCCTCAGACTGACATGCAGCGTTTGTCTAGAAAAAAAAAGCACATCTGAATAAAATATTGTGCATTGAAGCCGGATGTTTTTATCCACTTGCGTATCTAAAGAATGTCCACTTTAATCACGTTGGAGGAGTCGACTATCACGTTTTCTAGAAGTAAATGCCAGCCTTCGATACCTTTAAAGAGATGGACGCGCGTTTCCTCGTGATTTGAAAACGCCTGCCGTTTTATTCAACATAGTGAAACTTAAAGTGGTTCGTGGGAGATTTTCTCACGACTGGGCAAATAAAGTAATTGTGCTTTCTTTCCTGCAGTTTATTCAGATATGAGGACACTACAGGGAGGTGGAATGATTAATTACTTGTTTACTCTTGAATAAATGCTCCCTCACCTCTTATTTAACCTTTTTGCCGCTGAGTGCTCATTAGAGAAATTGGTGTAATAGAAAGGGCCAGATCTAGTCTTATATAAATAAAATCACAGGGTTTTGTCTTTTAAATTCCTGCTGTTGCTTGTTCTGATGCTCACAGCTGTTGGAGCTAACAACAGTCTCGAGCGTTTAGGTTCTCATACCCTTTGAATTTTCTGCATTTTGTCAAAGTTACAACGTAGAAGCCTAATGTCTTTTTGGTGAACCGATGGGACAAACCGATAAAGTAGTGCGCAAAAGTGGAAGGAAGCGAAACGCAGTTTTTACATTGGCAAACATACTTTTCATGGAGCCACTGAAGCGCATACAACTGACTTAAGCCTCAGCCATCAGAAATTTCCATTCATTTTTGTCTATCTAAAGTAATATGCTGGAAAAATTTTGTTTTTACTACAGCTACAGCAGCAAGTCCGAACATATAAATAAACCGTCATAAAACAAGATGTGAAATTTTACAGGACTGGAAGTTCCTCCAAACCCGAATAAAGGAAACTCATTTCTATAACATGATAAAAACAACTCTAGAAAAGTAAAAGACCGTAATCCCTTTGTTTTAGAAGAAAGGACCATAGATAAAAAAGGAAATTGCTGGAGAAGAACCAATTGCCAAAAAGAGCATCAACACCCAGAAAGAGAGCTTGGGGCTATCGTGGGCCCGGTTCCTCGCACAGCTCATCAAAAACAGGCCCTGGAAGCCGAAAGCTTTGTGGAAGCCAACAATCGTCTGCTGCCAGATAATCACAGAGATGTGTGAATGCTTGCTTAAAGTCACGTTAGCAGGGTCTTCCCACACCACCAACCTCCTACCAAACAATAAGCTGAGATTGTGCATCTATAGCACCTAAAGAGTACAGAGCAAAAAAGAAGCAGGTCTCTGAACTTCCTTGTTCTGTTTTCCTTTTATTTAATTATCCATGTTTGATATTTTCTGCTAGTAGTTCCTTTTTTTTTACAACCAGTAAGCAGAGGAAAACCAGCTGACAAAGACTTTGTAAAAGGGATTTTTTTTAAGTCATTGAAATGACCAAAAACAGAAAATTTGGATCTAATGGCAGCCACAGATCTTGACTTATTAAGGTTTTGCTAATTTGAGAGACGCAGTGAGGAACTCAAAACTTTATGGCTCCTCTCCCAAGAACTGGTGGGAGAAATCATGAACTATAGAGGATGTCAATAGTTTTACTTGGAAAAAAAACTATTTGAAAACTTGTCACTATGTAACCTGGTCCCACAACGAACCATCAACTTAAATGTTTCATTGCCATATTTGGACTGAAAGACTCAATGAAATCATTTTACTTCTCCCGGGTCTTGTTGGCACAAAGGCAAAGTTTATATTTTATCCTTTCCTACTTTTCTTCACGTCTATCTGTCATGGCATTACATGGAAAAGGGTCTGCCCTTTTTCAAATCATATTTTTTGGAGGGGACTCCCAAAAGGCCTGTGACATGCATTTTTCATCCACACATTTTCCCTTTCAGCGCTTCTGTTTTGTATACATAATGTATACTCCACAGTGTAACACATTATACCGTCTCTTGACCATAAAACTTTGATGATGACAGCTCTACTTAGAAAAGTACCAAACTATTCAACAGCTCTTCTTCTGGTTGATCAGTTGACGTATTAGTGCGAATTCGGACACAGAACCTGGGATAAAAAAAATCCACAGCATTTCCACAGAATGTGCCATTTTGTGCCTAAGTCTAAACCGTCTCAGGCAGCTTCTTAAACAAGTAACTTAATTAAAAGAAAGAAAAAATTTGTTCCCAGAAAACTTCCTGGTTTTAAGGAAAAACCCTTAAGTGATAGCTTACTGCTGGTTGCTCATCATGCATTTCACGCGCAATAAATTATGCAACCGGGTGTAAACCTTTTGACCTCTTTTAAGATTACTTTTTAATGAGCACTTTGTCCTCTGCTGTGTCGTTGGACCACTATCCAAACTCGGAGTCGCGTTTTTGTACCTTGGCTGGGGTAAGGGTTCGCGGTTGAGTGAGGAGTGGTCATTTGGGCAACTTTTTATCATCTGGACAACATTTGCCTATTCTTCTCTGACCTCAACAAGTCTTTCTTCATCTGCCACTTACTGTATATTCTCTGTTTTGCAGGTAACTATCCGTAAACCCAAGTAGTTTCTTGAATTTCTCAGATAACCCCACCAAAACCACGTGACGTTCACGGTTCCTCGGTTTGAACTTCAGCCGGTTGCCTTTGCCGAGTCTAGATACCGTAATGAATTGTGTTTCTACCATGTAATTGGCTGATCAGCCATTTGTGTTATCAAGCATATAAAAGGGAATACCTAATAAGGTGGTCAGTGACCCACACAGCCGATTTAAATACCCTTATTCAACAAAAAGTCAAATCAAGTGTAAGAAAATGACACGTACTCCATAATACTAACAAAAACAGCATGGTGGTGCAGCATTGACAGTTATTGTGTTGCTTTAGCGAAATACAGGGGAGTATCATGAAATGGGTTAAGCAGTTTAGTACAATTAAAGCTTGTTCTTTTGGTAGCACTAAAAATGCACAAAACAGTAGCGGAAACTTCCACAATCACAAAAGATTGAGCAGCTTCCTATTAAATGTTTTTAGTAGATGAATTGTTTGGCCTCCAGCACAACAATAAATAGTTAAGATCTCTGTTTTTATTTTGTTACCCCCCATTACACCTCAGTGTCTTTCTAAAAACTTCCTGGTAAAGTCAACTACAGTCTGAATTATCCAACTGCAAAACGTCCGTATCGGTGTTGTCTTGGTCAAATCGTGTTAATATTGAGCTGTAAAGAGCACCTCAAGGCCCGAAACCTCTCCGCATACAATCGGACTGCATTATGGCTTCGGAAATGGCCCCATGATTGGGCAAAACATGCTGATGTGCGGTTTTGAGACGAGGGCGGAAGGACATAAAAGGTTCGGTGGAGGCGGAGGGTTGGAGGGAGATTGGTAATTTGCGCTAATTGTGTTAAGAATGTGAGTGATTGTGGCTTCGAATGGAATAAACAGTGCTTTATGCACCCCGACATTACAGTCCCCGCCGTCACTCCTGCGGCGTTCTTAAGGAACCAGGCTTCTGAGAATACATAATTACTTGTTTTATTCTCGGCTTTGCTCGTGAAAAATTCAAATTGCGTTCAAGGGAGACCGCTCTGCGAGTCGTCGTGGAAGTGCTTACCTGTGCCGATATCCTAGGTACTCGGATTGATATCGGAAACACGGTTGCTCAGACAATGATTATTATTTTTGCTTAATTAAAAAAATCTAAACAAAGAGGACGTGCTGAGTTAGTGAAACCCAGAGGAGCCCTCTGACTCAAACCACGGAAAACACGGCCTTGTGAAAAGTACAGAGAAACGGTTTGCTGGTCTTATGGCATTAGAATGATATTATTGATTTTCACGAGAGCCGCTTGACAGGTACGCCCGCAGACAATCGTCGGGAGTGAAGAGATGGAAGCGGCAGAAAAGGCAGGAGAGACAACGTGAGGGATGGAGAGAGATCCCAAGGAAGAGAGACGGAGGGGAGAAAAATCAAAAAAGAGAGAGAGAGCTGAGGCAGATTAAGGAAAGCAGACGAATGAGTGAGATTCTGCTTGCAGAAATAGAACTGCTCAATCAATGTATGTCAGAGGCCCTGCTGCGTGGCTGCAGGGAATCCCTCATCAGGAACCCATAAAGGAGAGCTTGGAACAGGCCAATACATTAAACAAATGGCATTGACTGCTATGGAAATATCTCCAACCTGGCTGGAGGTGGTAGCCCACCGCAGGGCAGCAGGTTGATATTTATTGGCCTCTCCTGTATTTCTCCATGTACCCTTCCTCTCCGGTTCTCGCCTTTTCCGCTCTTCCTCGCTTCCTGTCGTCTCAGATCCGACATGGCCCCCCGCCCACTCCCCTGGCTGCCCAGTCTTCCCCCAGCGACCCCATTCTCGCCGTTCCAGCACTTCCTGTCAGCACAACAACAACAAAAAAAACCCCCGACCTGCTGGTGGACTAAGTGTTGCCCGGGGTGCACTGGAGGAGCTGTCATGAAACCCGAGTAAGCCGAATCTGGCACAGCTCTGTGGAGTTTTGGTCTTGACAGATATAAATGCTGATCTTTGTAGAATTGGATGATTAATTAGCGATTAGTTAGATCTCAGCAAGCGCTGTCTGTCTTAATTAGTTTCTGCTTGATCTCATGTTTTATTTCGGCACAGCACTGATTCCCGGCTTAGAAGAGTCTTTCAGGCTGAAGTTCTCCTTAAGTAACCATTGAACAACATCAATAAGAATGGTGGGAAGCAAAATCAGTCCAACTTTAATGTGCTGGGAGTCACAGCTGAGTTCCCTTTTTGTCTGTTGTGTGGTGACTTAAAACGGTATTTAATTGCTCTATATTTTGTCACACAAAAACTATAAGACGACGCAATGTGTTTTATTGGAATTGCGTGTGGTAGAACACAAATTATACTTTATACAAAAGGAGAATTTAACAAAAAAACTGCAGAGAAGTCACATAGCCCCAGAAAATGTCCATACAATACAAACTAATTATTGAAATCCTTCATGTAATTTGAATCTCAGTATAAATAAAGCTTTTCTTGTTATGATCTCTGAGATTTGTTAGAGAATAACAGTAGATCGTTCAGGGGTAAATATGTGAACAAGTTAAAGTTAGGGTTAGGTTATAAAACTCTCCACAGTTTATTTAAATGGAAAGTGTGGTGTGCTAAATATCACTAAATAAATGTTACTTACTAATTTAACATTGGGCCACTGTCTCTTTAAAAAAAACCCTGCTCTTTCTCAGAAAAGCTCAAAAAAGTCAATTTTACTGCTCCTTTAAATTTAATGGTCACGACCTCTGAGGCGCAATATATGACTATCAGCATCTTCAGAAATTTAACATATCAGGGAGGCAACACTGTTCATTTGGTGAGAGAAAAATGAAAAGGAAAAATAAGTAACACACCAACATTAGTGTCGTGTTAAATGTTGGCACCAGAAAATCGTGCAACAAGGTTTCTAAAAACAAAGAACAACTCCTGAATGATCTAACGCTGATTATTTTCACTGAAGAGGTTAGACAAATGAATGGAAGTGACTGAATAGATGAAAAGACTGCCTCCCACTTTACATTTTTAATTTCCATGATTGAATTTTACGCGGGCCCTCGAGTCAGTCACCCAAGGCCAGTTTCATCTGCGGTAACGATGCCGCTGCGCGCGCTTCCGCCGCTCCCATTCATCCCCGATGACTTTCCGCTTCTGCCGACACCTAAAGAAAAAGATCCACAACCTATTGTGTACAACACCTCCCGCCCTCGCTCTCCTTCACACTCTTTATCCACTATTGGAGGATGAATAATTAATTCCTCATTCACAGCAAAAGGGCAAACAGACTTACAATGTTGTGCGTGAACAAGCGCTCCTAACCCACAGACCATTGTCACGTTCATGTCTCCCTCGGGAGCAAATCCAACACAATTTACTGAGCATGAACGCTGCGCTGTCAGATCTGGGCCAGAGCCTCCCTGCCTCCCCCCCCCCCAAAACCCAACAAGTCCGGTCAGCTAACGGCGAGCGGGAGGGGAAACATGGGCGAAAGGCTTTGCTTTCAGGTAATGGCTCTTCGCTGTGCCTATTCATTAAACGGAGCGTCTGAACAATAGAGCTGGACGTAATGCATCTGCTTTACACATCCTGCATTATTTATGAGTTTTGAATAGCTCTATATTCAGATTGGGTTAAAAGCTTAAAGGATGTTCAGGGACTTGTTTAATTCAACCGTGTGCTTTCATCGTAATGGAGAAGCACTGAAAGGACGCTGATTAAAATCTACTAAAACAAACCTTTTCTCATAAAGCAACAATAATAATTTGAAGAAAAAAAAAAAAAAGCTACAAAAACTCAGAGCGCTGTAATAATCTGTCGCCTATTGTCCCGCGGTGCGTCGCGTCCGCCCGGAGGCGTGCGGGCTCTCGAGGGCCGCCTGTTGCAACGGCGTGCCGCTGCGATGTTGTCGAGCTTTTGGGGAGAAGCTCGGAAAAAAGACAACACAGGCCTCGGAGGTTCGTTAGAAAACGATGTTGGACAAACACCATCATGAAGACCAAGGAACACCGACGACGGGGAGGGAGGCAGTAAAAGTTGCACTGCAACTGCCAACAAATGGGTTTGCCCAACTCGTCAACCCTGACAAATTTGTCAGCAGGACAACTATTTGTTCTGAACAAACCTTCAGGAAGAGAATCCGTATGAAGTCCTCTTCAGGTTTGCCACAAGCCGTGCAGCAGAGACAGCAAACTACAACTTGGTACAAGCCATGAATTAAAGCCAATGGAACATATTTCCAACATATTTTTTGTGTGTGATGGGAAAATTAATGTTGTAAATCATGCTGGGATCATTTCTTGGCGCGTTTTCTACCAGCAACACAGACGGAGACTGTAAGGTGGTGGCAGGTTAGGGCAAAGTTATCATAGTTTACTAAAACCGTTAAAATAATGAAAACTGAAATTGAGAAAACATCTTTAACTGAAGTAAACAGAAACGGCAAGCTGCTATTCGCTATAGCACCCGTTTAAAAAAACTAAAACATAGTGAAATTACAGATAAAACTTTCGTTTATGTGTTTAAGAATCTATTTATTAGCCTTTCAAAGTGACATGAAATTGATTTTCTTTTCCACGCAAGCAGTTTATGTCAGCAGTTGGCAAATTCTGGCAGGACTTACATTAGTTTGCAAAATGGTGACGGCAAACGTTGGTAGAGGACGCCAGAGTCAGTTGTTCAAAAATAACTGGATACATTTTGGTATCTTCTGTTGAGCCTTCATTACCAAATCAATGAATAATCACAATATAACACCTATTTAAATTCTGCACATAGCCAAAATATAGAAAAAACTAAACCGACTACTATTACTAATAAAATTTAAACACTGCTTTACTAATAGTGACTAAAATGAACTAGCAGACACATTCTAAAGCTAAATTAGATAAAAAGTTACATTTGACTCACAAATAAAACTGTAATGCTAACTAGCCCAGGCTACGTTTTGTTGAACCAGTTGTAGCAGAGCAGACAGAAAGGGAAAACGGTGTACGGACGAGAGTGATTGACAGCACTAAGACCCTCCTCCGGGCTCTGATTGGTTGTTTCTGACGGAGTCCCTGTTGTTACTGGGAGCACTGGGAAGAAGGCAGAGGAGCTCGGTTTTCCCTCACAGGTTATCTGTCTTTCATTATCCCGACGCAACATAATAATTTTAACAAATGTGTATAAACGTTTTTTTTATTATTTTTTTTAAAGCCACATACCGTAGCTTTAACGCTTTAATTATATGTCTCTTTTACCCCTGGTGGATAAATGCTGTTATCCAGTTCGTCCGCCTTGACTCTTTACTTCACAAATCTGGCCTTGGACCCACACGCGGCCTGCGTTCGCATACAAGTTGTGTGCTGCACAACTTCACACTCGATAAAACATACACAGAGAGCTGGCATCTATTTCCGTGTTCTCGGTGCAGATGGGGGGTGTGGGAGTGATTTAATGAGGTGTGTGTATGTGTGAGAGCTGATAGTGGAGGTAATAGTCAGCCTGCTGGTAAATTCTGTCCTTTCTAACCTCTCACTTCCACCTAGATCATCACCTCTCAGCTTCCAGCCGGCCTGGTTCGTGTGTTTTACAGCGATGATAAAACGACACACACTTGCCGCGTCTTCTACCACCTCACACCGAGGCAGAAAGAGAGAGAGAGACAGAGCAAAAGACAAAGTGAAACATAAACACTTTCACATTACTAGGGACGTCTGTGTGGACGGCGTTATGGATATAAATGTCTGCTGCGCTTCACGTGGCGGTCTCGTTCGACCTGAATATCCAGACCTATTTTCGGGGCTGAGGCCTGATTGTTTCTGGCGGGAAGTTAATCGCTAAACACAATTCATTAAAAAAATAGAGAAAACAGAGCGCTGCAAACAGCAAACTGCCAAGGCCCACATGAAATTGGGTGAAGTCGTTTGGTGCTGTGTAAGCCTAATTCATCCTCTGGTTAAGATGTTTTTTTTTTTTTTTAAAAAAAGATGGATTATTTTTCCTAAAAGGTCAGCAGTGAAAATTCAAATTTGACATATTTATTTTTCTTTGGCTTGTCTGCTTTTATTCTACAGAATTAAATGTAATCTGATGATGTTTAGTGGTGAAAGACAGAACTGGCAACATGCAACCTGGGAAAACTACGGACCAAATGACGTGTGGTGAGATTCATAGCTGGTGAGGCACTGACTTAATCATCATCATATTTACAAATATATAGACGCCCCTGCATGTTGTTGTTTACATGAGGAAATTCTGCGCATGCGAACAACGCTGGAGAGAAAAAAAGACTTCACGTGTCATCACAGCTGCGCTGGCGCCGTAGAACGATTCTGTAAACTCAATCAAACTCCGACATGTAAATATTATTAATGTCGCGCTCTGCTCCACAGCAAAGGGAAAAACCGTTAAAGTACAACTCAAAACCACGTCTCTCTCGCTCTCTGCATCCGCTCGTTGCCATAGCAACTGACTCACTGACCGTGAGCGTGGCGTCTAATCGTGGTGGCGCGGTTTCAGTCCAGAGTGAAGTGGGTCTCAGATGTTGCTATGAGTGTCTGTTTCACTTTCGTGTTAGATGTCATGTTTTAACTCGCCTGCTCGGTTCAGCGAGTCGACAATAAACGTAGCTTCATCGGTTGCTAGCTGCTTCAGGCTCTGAGTTGAAATTGATCAAGCGTTAAAATGATCCAGTCGCTCTCCGCGGTCCTGAACTGATTTGAATTTGTGTTGTTTCATCATTAGTGACCAGGAGCCTGATGTTTCTGTTCTCTTGGTTTGTTCTTCATGTCAGATGGATTTCCGAATGACAGAGTCGCTCTCTATGGTGGTGAAGCTTGTAAGATCCGCTGTTCTACGTTGTAATGTCTATGTTGTAAAGTTAGCATTATAATTTGAATATAAAGGGCCCGGTCATTAGCCCCGCCCGCCGTCCCGACTCTGACTTGTTCCGCTAGTGCCATGTAGTATCATTTTATAGTACAATCAAATAAATATGTTATTATCAGTTGTTATGAAAATGCTGTAAATATCAACTTAAGCCTTAAAACTGGGGTTCTGTCTCTTTAAGAAACTCCTGCGGGGGAAGGCTCTCTGTAAATGTTTTTCACATTAAAAACATTTAAAAAATGGAAGATGTAATTCTCAATATGAAGTACGTAAAACAATGAGAGCCAAACAGATTCAATCGTCTGCCTCACAACAAGAGTGTGAGGAAGCCATGTTTTTATTTGACCAAGCTGTTTTCCCTTCTCTCCTGGTTCTGTTCACTCTGACACTCACGGCAGAACAGAACGTACACAGACGGAGAGCAGACGCCAAGATGGCGCTGAAAGGAATGAACAATTATAATAATAATAATAACAAAAACTGAACTCCAGCCAGGTAAAACCCACATCTCAAAATTACCTTTTGGTGCTGCAGCACTAATTGTGACATGACGGCTGAGAGCAACAGCAGAGGGAAAAGGCCAACAGGAAAAACATTGAAAGTTTTGACTTGTGTTCACTGTGTAATTTCATCTACTCCACTCTGGGGAAGTGATTACCCAACAAGCCCAGTCCTAAAGTTTAATTTAGAAAATGTGTTTTAATCGCTTAACTTGTGATCTTCTGTTCTTGGAGAAGATAAAAGTCCGGCCTGCCAACAAAGAGCCAGACTCGTTTCCAGGAAATTCTTCTGCCCCAGAAACGCAGTGGACGTTTGTCCTCACTGATCTGTTCAGGTTTTTTACTGACTTTCTCTGATTTGTGATGTTGCTGACATTTATTACTTCACTCGTTAGTGCTGAGGTGGTTCTGTCAGGGTTTAAGAAATGTTTACCGGCTGCATTTTAAGTCAATGTTCTGCTTAACATAGATTCAGTCAATAGCAAAGTTTTGACCACTTTCTTTTTTTTTTTTTTTTTTTTTTTGCTGTCACTGTAAATAGATGAAAAACAACCATGAACCAAAGTAGCAGACTTTGGTGACACTGGGCTGTTTGAACCTGCGGCGCTGAGAATATTGCGCAAGCTAAAGTCAATGTTCGTCATAAAGTAAAACTCACCTGCGCATCTGTGAAAGTATAGCGAGGCGTACTTCTTAAAACCTTTCTCCAAGTCACTTGTTTGGGCTTCGGATTGATGTACTTTATTAATTGTTACCCTGGCCAAGCACCGAGTGTGAAATGCCATTTTCAATAGACCGGAAACAACCGAACGCGGAAGTTGAGGTGCAAAGAGCTCGTTGGGAGTCACAGCTGCTTGTTTCTGTGCCACCTTTTGAAGTTGTGCAGGGGAAACGTAGAACTCTGCTCCTTAGTTTATTTTAACAATTTAATGTACAAATAAGATCATACACAATTTTCAATATGAATAGAAAGGCAAAAAAAACCCCAACTAAATAATAAAAAAAGAAAACTAATTTGAGCCAGAATTTAATATTGCTTCATTTTCCTTAAAGGGACACATTTGAGTGGATGCAAATGAGCAGATGTCATAAAAAGTTTGCAAGGAGGGCTTAACTGCACATCAGTGTGATGATTACAAACTAATTACCGGATGTAACATTCAAGTTTTTATTGTTCAAAAAAGAGACCTCGCCGCCTCTTCTTTTTCTCTTTTTCTCTTTCCCCATTTGTGCGGCGAAAATGAACAAAACCGGACTCATTTACACACTGTTGCTTTTGTCTCTCCAGTTAACACTGAAAACCACACACGAGTAAAATAAAAACAAATAAAAGTCCTGCCAGCGAACAGAGGCACACAGCGCAACTCTGGACATGCCTCCCACACTCCAGCATCTCATGACAAATTTGCACGACTGACTCCCACACCGAGCTGCTGCTGCTGCTGCTGCTGCTGCTGCTGCGGTGGTGGCGGACCACAGCCTGCGACGACACAGATGTAAACGCACGAGTTGGTTTTTTTCCCCACGGTCGGGACGGCGCCTAACGGCCGGCTGAAGATTGGCGTTTCCTGTGAATGAATCGCCGAACGTCCGAGGTCGCTTCTGATGTCACGCGCAGTTCTTTTCAATCGTAGCCTTCCAAGCGCCAAGACAACACTGGTGGGGCTAATTTGTTGTCTTCGCACAAATACCACGGATAACGTCCCTCGGCGGTGGGATTTTAGTGTGAATTTCGTGGACAATAAAATTAGGCCCAAAACATCTGAAAACAATCTCAGTTTTTGGCTGTGCAACTTGAAATCTGGCGGAACTCGGATACAGTCTAGTGATATGTGCGCTGACACACAGCAGGGGGTACTTAGCTAAAGGTCATCCAGGCAGAGATCCACTTCATGTCGCGTCACTTTAAGTCATGCAAACCCCATGTTTTTATTTCTACTTTCCCCTTTTGCATCCTGTCAGGCTCCGGTTCACACAAGACCAAGCGTAGTGTTGTGAACTTTTGAAAACTTCATTACGTGTCATTAGGCTATAATAATAATAATAAAAAAACTAGCATAAAATGCTGTTTTGCTCAAAGTCCTTATAAGTGTGTCTGAATTTTTGACTGGCTTTCCATGCAAATCAGGCAAATTGATTATGAAGATCATTTAATTTAATGGAGGTCAAATGGGATGCTGAGGGTGTGAGAATATGTTTCCCGGCACAGGCCTGTTGCAGAGGGCGCCGCGGGCTGGAGAAGAGCCCTGATGCAAGAACTCAGGAAAACATAACAAGAAAGAAATAGTAGCGCTAATGCAAAGCCCTGACTGGCACCCTTTTTTCTGAATTAAAAACAAAACTACCAAAAAATAAAATCACAGAATGTAAACAACCTCACTCCCTGCTGTTTCTGTTTCTGACTGACATCCCACCGCTGTCAGTCAAATGCACTGAAAGGGAAAATTGAACCTCCCTTCTAAAGCAACACAACCAACTGATCCGGGGTAAGAAAGTAAAAAAAAAAACAACAGTTTAAAGGACCTTAGATAACGTTCTTGAATGAATTTGAAGTATCTGAGAGTGAATGCGAGCCTTTGTGACACGTTCCTGAAGAGAGAGCTGAGCTAAATAATGTTAAGCTTATCATCTTGCTCTGTTTGCTCCGTACAGAGAGTTTGGGCTCCCGACTATCGAGAAACAGTTGCTTCTTGGAGGCTTGGACTCTGTTGAAGTTTTAAATTTTACCCCATCGCTAACGTTTGCCCGTGATGTGTGCGGCACGCCGCTTCAATGCTATGAAGCTTACCAGAAGTCGTCGGCGCTGTAAAAGCGCCGATGCAAACGAGGCGGCTGTTTACGTCAAATCGATAGGCACACAAACCAAAGGCCCAGTGGTCAACCATTTTAATTCCGATGTTACAAAAGGTATGTTTGAAACCAATTGCAACAGATTCCAAGCTAATCTCAGAACAACACACAGACGGTACAGTCAGCCATACATGTACGCACCATCCGTTTTGGTTTGATCGTTGCTCTATGTTTTCATCCCGTAAAGCACTTTCAATAGCTTGGTTGTTGAAACGTGCAGCACAATTAAACGCACCGTTTCTTAGAAGCCAATTAAATAGGAAATGGGCTGATTTTGTACGGCCCTCCCACCACTCAAAGCACTTGGCACGCTTTCACCCGATCCCACTCGACTACCAACGCACAGAAAACCTGGGGTCGAGTTCCTTCCTCAGGAGCGCAGCGACATGCGATGAGTGAAGCTCAAATCGGACCCATAACAACCTTCTGATTGCAAGACGACAAAACACTGAGCCACAATCGCCGCCACCTGTTCAATTAACCAAACACTCATGCCTGCAGCAAGGCAGATGCTGAAACTACTCCGCCTTAAAATTCCCCAAGCGCACCCGCCACCAGTCCCCGACTTTCTGCTGCACCTCGGTGTTTCTCAGTGTTGGTCCTCAGGGGCGACTGCCCTGCATGTTTGAGGCGTTTCTCTCCTGCCACACACCTGGCCTGATTAAGTGGGTGATTAACAAGCTTCTGCAGCACTTGTCGGCGAGCGGGAGCCAGCGCTGTCGTGTGAATCAGCTGTGCTGGACCGGAGGCGCAGCTAAAACATGCGGGGCAGTAAAGTCCCCGAGGAGCTGCGACTGGGACGAAGGGTCGTCCCTACGTCTTCTTTTTAGACTTCAAAACAGAATATTTCAAAACCGCGCTTTAACTTTTGCAGCCACACTTTTGTGTTATAAAGTATTTAGTTCTGTCTCTAGAGAGGCACGTAAATAGAGCCCTCAAGGAAACAACTGTGTGGGTAAATGTTGTTTTATCGATCATATCAAAGCACTTTTATCTGTACTCTGCCAAATTACAGGAGATTTGAATTTTTTTTTAATCAATATTCAACTTTCCGAAGCACTCAGTTGAATGCAGAGACACCTATCTATTCATATTTTAACTGTTTACCAATACCAATACCGATACCAATACCATTCATTTTTGCCACAACCGGCCTTTTCAGTATTTTCATGATCTCCATGTAGTGGGGAATTGAGACCTAAAACATGCAGGGCTGGGAACCAACGCATGAGGCCACAAAACGCTTTGTACATTTGTTTAAAAAAAATCTGCTGCTTTCACTCGTCCGCCTAATTACAGAAACAAAGGGCAAAGATTTTCCTGCAGTTTTACAACTGAATTTCAATAAATCTAAATATCTACCGGTTAAGTTGGTCCGTTTTGAAAATCAGTTTTTGGAAAATCAAAAAATGATAAAGTTGGACTTTTTTTCTTTTCTTTTTTTTTCCAATGCTCTGAGACCTGCGAGTTTCACAAGCGAGGATCATACCTCCAGCCGCTACAGATTAGCTGTCAGCGGTGACCCAGTAAGCACAAGACCGAGGCCCAGCGGGCAGAGGGCTGGATGATGTAGACTAAATAATTTAAAGGGGCCCAGAGCTAAAAGGTAGTCCAGGATTTGACATCACACACACACTGTCCCAGGGCCCCAGCTGTCAAGAGGGACAGGCCGAATTTCTACTTACACCTCTTTAGAGACTCCTACTGAACATAATATAGCAGCAGGCAGCACAGACAGGAGTTTTATCCAGCTGAGTAACAAGGTGTTATTAGCCCAGTTTCTCTAGTTGGAAATAGTTTGTATCCAGCGCCGGGTCTCTGCCTTGCAGAGAAACAGAGAAGGAAGAGCAGCCAGATCTGAGCTCTGGCCAAAAATTGACATCCTGGATTACCAAGCAGAAAATTCAGAGACTAAAACTCGACGCGATCCGTCTTTCTGACCGGCAGAACGTGTACTCAGACGTATTTGGAGGCAAGCATCTTTTTCATCAAACATACCCCGAAAAATTATTTATTGTTTCTGAGCCTCGAGCAGCTTGTGAAGCCAACTGGCCACTCTTACTGGAAAAGTTGCGTCTGACGTCGGCTTTAGGGAGATGGCTGTTCCGTCCTGCGCCGTAAAAGTCTCTCCTTTGGAAAATTTGCCCTTTAGGATTAATGTCATAAAAAAGAGTTAATGTAACCAAGCGACTTAAATACGTTTCTATTAATGAACACGCTCACATCTCTGAGTAGAAAAGATGCACGTTCGCCGTCAGAGTCGCCTAAATTAGGCAAATTGCGGCAATTTTTCACTTACGTGCTCAATTTTTTATAGACATTTTCGCTCACCTGGCTTTTCCTACATTGTTAAAAAAAAAAAATCGGCAACAAGGAATAATGGCTTGTAATTCCAGCTAAAATAAACGTCTTTTAGTTGCCCAGTAATGGGGGGAGAATTAAAAAAACTTGGGATGAACATTTTTAGTGCTGTTCGTTTCATTCTCATTAAGTCGCACTGAATGAAGCAAAGATGTTCTTGTTTACCTCGTAATGCTTTTGTATACATATGTAATATTTAGTGAAACTAAAGAGCCTTGAATGCAAACCCATGTAAAAAATGACAGATCAATGAGCTACCAAGAGAAAGCGTGTTCTTGTTTGCTACAGTTTTTGATTTCTAAGCCTTGAGAGAATCACCTGGATCCTCAGATCAATCCAAGACAAATTCCACCAATAATCATTAGTAATCTTAGATATCTGTGGGTTATCTAGGTTTTGTCTGGTTCTGTATGGTGATGAGGTCATTTGAAACACGACCGATTGAAACACATTTCTACTGAACACATAAATAAAAATACCAACTGAATGAACCAACAGCTTTAATTACATTTTAAACAACCAAAAAAGATTAATTCTTTTTTTCAACATAAAGTTACTGATCTTAGAATGTAACCAGTATTGAAAAGACCATTTACAAACTAATGTGGTTTGGTTCCAATGTAAATGAATCCAATGGCTGAAATCAATTTCACACCAACGTATCGAGAACATTTTTCAACATGACTAAAGTCTTCCTGATTTGCCTCACAGTAAAGATGGCAGCTTTTTGGGGTCAAACATGAATATGCACACAAAGAGATATTGTTTTTTCTTTTCATTTTAATTTTGTCACCTGCAGTCTCACATGTAGTAATAAAGAAAATTGATATTTGCAGACACTTTTCATCCAATTGAAATTTTGCTCTCGACAACGAGCTGAATAGATGTTGCAGACATGAATCATTAGCAGCTTCTGGTTCGCCTGGTGCTGAGTGTTTTGCTCGGATCGTGTTTCCCCGACGCGAAATACGGCGCTTATTTGCAGTGCAGTGTTCAACGTCAGGGGTTAAGCATCTCCAAAGAGCCTGACACGGCGCGATAGCGTCAGCGGACGTGCGCTCCGTCTCTGTTTGCAGGGGTGCAAGCAGGGCACTGAATAATTGAAACTGTGGATGTACAGCCACAAAGTGTAGCTGGCTGTGATCGAGCCTGGCTGAACAAACCGAGAACAGCAGGCGTGTTTTAGCAGCCTGGCCGAGGCGCAGAGATGCCACCTCTACTCTGGCAGCGACCGATCGCCGCGTAACGAGTCTCATTAGCCCACAACTCCATCGTTTCATTAAAGGCTTTCCTTTACAAGAGCAGGAGGGGGAAACCTCAGTCCTTGGTTTATGTCTGTGTCCGCTCCGTTACCTTTGAGGGAGGGGATTCAGGTTCAGACTCCACTTTTCTTGGGGGTTGTTTTTGCATCTCTGCTGCTGGGAAATGGAAGCGGAATCATGGTAACGACGTGTAAAATGTGGAAAGGCCAGGTGAAGACTCGAGTCGTTTGCTCCTCTCGGGTGATGATGAATCTGGGCTGCGCTCTGACCTTGAGGAAGAGACAGGCCTCGACTTTTTCCCATTCTGTCAAGTCAGCAGGCACAGAATCAGGAGCGATTCTTTTTTTTCTCTCTCTCACCTAGGCCTATTTTCTCAGTCGGGGCATTCATGGGGGACTGCAAATGTCTCAATGAGGAGAACGTGACCTCCTTTCCACCCGATCTCCCACAAACACGCATATGCACCTCTCCTCTATTCTACGTGACTCTAATTGCCTGCCAGACGCCACGGTTTCCTCTCTGTCTGGGTCTCTGTTGTTCAGAGGGAAAGCTTTTGTCTTTTACCCTGATCTTTCATCAGTTGAACTCTGCTTGGTGGTTCTGACCAATTCAAATTCTGCGTCTCTGGATTAGCTTGGTCAGAACTGGACCCTTGTCCCAATGCTGTTCGCTGATTGATCCAATTGACAAAGAACTAAGAAGAAAATGAGAATCAAGCTTAATTATGCAGGGAGGCAACGTCTGTCCTAATGTCCTATGTTGATAGATTTTCCAGGCCCTTTGCTGGAAGCAATACTAGTGTTCATGTTTACCAAATGATAAATAATATCCAATCAAACGGTTTAGGTTAGATCTAGGTTTTTATTTTTGTAGGGTATACTGATTGTAGTTTATTTTAAATAGATTTATCCGTTTAATATGGCAAAATGTCAAACAGCTAAGGACAAATGCTTCCCTTCTAGCCAGCAATCTATTTGACAAAGAAGAACATTTGGAGATCTGTGTGTTGGAATTTATTCAGCAACCAAAAACTGTGAAATGTAACAAGAACAACTAATTACTTCTACCCACTGTTTCTGCTTTAAGGAACGTTTAGACTATAGAATCAACATCATCTGGATTGAATAAGGTCCAAGATTATCGAGAAGTTGTTTAACTCCGAAGCCTGAACTTTAATCCAAGAGGAGAGGAAAGAGAAAACCTTAAACCGAGCTTTGAGACTCTGCTTGATCCCTCGGCTTCCTACGCCGGAATCAGCACAGTAAATCTGAACAGACCGCCTTCGTGTTTCAGATGTTGCTTGCTCTCCTGCTAAGCCAGTTTCGCCTCTGCTTCCCTTTTGTCCACTTTGTTTCACTCTGATTCTGTTTCTGTCTCCCAGAGGTCAGTCTGAAGCTGGCAGGCAGCGCCGGTCTCTTCCGGCGTAACGTTTTCAATGTCAGTCGGTTCCCTTCGGACCAGTGGTGGGACCGGAATGGACATGAAGGGGCAGGAGTGCTTCAAAAACTCACTACAAGTAGCTGAGAATGCATCCGAAGTGTATAGAGGAAAGGTACAATTTCACACAAAAACACAAACACAGCCACAGGTCAAAAGGCTGAACCCATCAGAGGTTGACCTGTCACGATACGTTTTACTGGACGATACATTGTCCCAGAGGTTATTGCGATAAATAATAATATTGTTGTCTGGAGACCATTTTCAAGTCATACAATAGTAATGGCATAATAATGCAAGAACACATTCTCAAAGATCCATGAACTTTAAATTCAAATGCATCTTTATTCATCCATTTATCCAAAACAAAAAGGAACAAACAAATAAAACAAATTATGAAGATTCTGTAAAAGTTCATCCTTCAAAGTGAGACCACAGAATCCAGTATTTGGTCGAAAAAGACGAGAGATAAACCATGCAAACGGAAATGACTGAGTTTTGCTCGATGTATAGTTCATAGCAAGAGGCCTGGACTGAGCTCGACTTGGAGGAAGGCAAGAAACTGCAAAAGCGTTTTACTAGCGTCGTAAAAATCCCCATTCACTCGTTCTGTGAGGACATTTTGAACCGATGTGGAGAAAAGCAGCTCTTGCTCTCGCAGGTGAAATTTTGCGTGTGAGGAAGGTGAGCCTCGTTACACCTGTGAATTATTTCCATCCCGAGTGTTTAAGGTGTGTGTATGTTCTGGTTTCAGCTTAATTAGGTGATTGGTTTCCATCTGCGGTCTGAGCTCTAAAGCCTGCCCCTTAGTTTCCTCTCTCTCTCTCTCTGTCTCTGTCCTTCCAGCCAGCAGCAGCAACAGCTCCTGCAGCACTTGAGGCTGCTGGATGTATCCTTTCTTTTCTTTTCTGTTTTCCGTCCAGCAGGGGCGGTTCTTGGCAGATAACTGCTCATGGATTATTAGAGCGCCAACATCCTGAAGAGGGCGCTGCTGCGGCAATTTAAAAAGGGGGGAAAAAAAGCAAAGAAGGAAATAAATAACAGCAACAATGTGCCACCCTGACTGCATGTTATTGAGGTGTAAGAAAATATGTTTCTATACATAAAAACAATAACCTGTCCCCTTTGCCCTGTTGTCATTTTTGATCGACTTCACACCACTGTCAATCAAATGGAAGTAAAGCTGAATCTGCCTTCAAATGAATCGGTGTTTACGGTTTTTCAAAGATGGCGGAGCCAAACAATCTATGAACCTTTTGATTTTTTTGTCGGAGAATTAAGGAAATTCGGACAAGATTTCATATCGGAACTTTTTTGCACTTATATATATGTTATAAAAGTCTGGAAAGGAACAGGAAAGTCAAGCACGGCTATGGAAAGACTCACCATGAACGCAACATTTCAGGGAACTTGGCATTGCCTTGGTGTGACATGGCAGCTGAAAAATACAGTGTGGTGAATATTTGGTCTTTGCTTCGATTGTGATTTAATTAGGTTAAAATCTCGCCTCTCAAAACAAGCTTTTACACACCTAATGCCACAACGTAAAGTTATTCTGAACACTTTGATTGCCGTTTTTGTTTTTTTATTTGGAGTCGGTACAGTGAACAACACAAAGTTGAAACTCTGAGTCACAATTTAACTCTTGTGACTTAAATTAAACCCAAATCACCAAAAGGTTTTCTGATGCCAGTTTGATTCTTGGGCCTCTTCTGACATCATTGGCATTAAATAAAATCACTCTTGTTAAGAGCAGTGTAAATGTTGCATATGTTTACCAGCTGATTATTTGATGCTAAAAAAAACAACAATAACAACAAAAAAAAAAACAATAAAACGTCACTGAGATGCTTTTGATTGAGCAGTGACAGCATGAGAATTGTGAACACGCCGACAACGTTTATCTCCTTTTTTCTAAACGGACCATTTCGACCACGGCTTTGCGTCGTTTCCATCAATGAAACATGCTTTGAATCAGTAGCTTAATACTCGTCATTTGTGAAACAGGGTCTCGTGTTTAACACGCGGATCGCATGACCTCTGCGGCTCGTTTGTGAATTTGCCACACGTTGACACGATTCCTGAGGGAAACTGGCACGTTGCTCAGGAATCCCACATGTTTGGCGCTGGACACAAAAATAGAAGAAATATTCCGTCTGGCATTTCTCATGAATCACCTTTCCGACATGTTTGGACGCAGATGGTTCTCAGGTACTAGAAATAATGATAAAAACTCCCATACATTCTTAGACTTTTACAGTGCATACTGTATTATTAATTCCTTATTTTTTCCTTTGGGGGATCTTCCTCTTTTAGTAGAGCAACTGCTGAATACTAAAATAAAGATTAGGAAGCCCTTGAGATGATTTATTCATAAGAAAACACTAATGTTGTGCATCTACAGTCAAAATATGAAGAGCAGCATTGTGTCAGAAGCTCTTCCAACAGAATGTTTAAAAATATAAATAATGTTTTTTTCACCAACTGTCAAACAGGTGACAGTTTGATGAGAACATTGAAATAGTTTGTAAAATATAAATTAAGCTAGATAGATGAAGTCCCGTGATGCTGTCGGCTCCCGTACATCCAGATGTGATTTTGTTGCCGCTAAGCTAAACCGCTGGCTGTGCCGACCTGCCTTCTCGGCTGCGTCAGTTCACTTCAAGTCCGCCAACAGTGAAATAAACTTTTTCGGTTTGCCGAACAGACACATCTGAGATCCGAGCTGTTTTGGTTGTGTGACAACTAAAACTATCCCATGATCCCCCGGTCCGCCGTGGACCGCTCCAGGCTGGCGGCGTCGCAGAACGCAGCTGCAGGCTCGACTGCGGTCACCCGAGAAACTTTTAAATTCCTACACATTTGGTAAGACATCTGTGTACGTGGAACTGAGCTTCATCTGTTGATGGCGTGGAAGAACCTCACTTCAATAAATCTGAACTGTCCCTTTAAACTTCTCCCCAGTTGGTCCTTATGAGGTGGATGTTGCTGCAGTGCAAAATATGTACTCAGAGAAGATAACCCGGCGTCTCTCGCTTAGATTGTTACGTGAAAACATGCCTCTAACAACATGGCTGCCTGCTGCTGCTCCTTTCAGGCCAAAACACTGTGTCTAACAAGTCACTAGGGTCCCCGACTCTTAATCCATCATGAAAATTCAGGCTTTCTGAGGAAAGACAAACTCTGCAAATTTTTGAACACATTTCACTTTAAACCGCTGTGAAACATGAGCTGCAACATTTCACTAACTCTGTGTCAGCCATGACATTGAGATGTGGCTAATACACAGAGCTGATTTTTTTGCTGAAAATCAGTTAGCCACAAAGCTAACTCGATGTGGTTAGTTCAAGGGTCAGCGAAGTGCATCAAGTTAGCTTTGTCACTAATATGAGATTCCTGTCCTGTTATCAATATTCTTTCATCTCAAAAAATCTCCATTTAGCGATATCAGTAGAGAGATTCAGATACTAATACATGAAGCACAATTAATATTTGTATTTGCCAAAAAATGTTGTAAACTTATCGTATCGTTTTCCTGTCATTTGACAATTATTCACCATTTTGTTCTGGGCTGTCGCATAAAATCCCAGTGAAATACCGGCTATAATATTTTAAGCACATTGGTGAAACTTACAAGACACTTTTACCACTTTGCTAACTCCAAGTTTTATTCACAGTTTTGACAGGAAGTACACAAATCTGCTGTAAATTCTTGAAAACAAGTGTAAATGTTGATGACTGGCATGGTTTTAAACAGATGCGGCTTTCCAAGGCGAAAACGCCCCCTGCTTATAATCCTCTTAATGCAACTATAGTTGATTCAACTTTTCCTTACCTGGAGCAACAAAAAAGATGTCCAAGGACATGTCTGTCTGAAAGTCCATTAGCTGTCATCCTTCAGTTTCCTGGCAGCTGCTTATCCCCAGGAGCAGCGCTAGATAATGTACAGAGGACAAGCTAGCGGGGTCTTTCTGCAGAACACTGACAAAGATGTTCTCAGGTG
Organism: Poeciliopsis prolifica; assembly: GCF_027474105.1. Lineage (NCBI taxonomy): Eukaryota > Metazoa > Chordata > Actinopteri > Cyprinodontiformes > Poeciliidae > Poeciliopsis > Poeciliopsis prolifica. The sequence goes on from NW_026562396.1 coordinate 8,417,246, forward strand.
GGAGGGAAAATGCACTTGCACACGCAGCAAAAACAAGTTCACACTCTTGACAGCTCAAAGGAATATCTAATAGACATGGTACACTTGAGATGCAGTCTGAATTTTGCTTTATTTGGTTGTTGTTTTTTTCTCTACATTTACGGTAGCTAAATAAAAGAAACGCGCTATCCTAAAGTGAGGAACATGCCCAAATGGGTTCTGGTGAAAGTGGCACCGGGTCAGCTCAAGTCTTCAATTGTGTGCCACCTTGAGAGCTTTGCAAATCAGCAGAGATTGAGGCGGTTTATGGCTCTGGCATGAGTGTAAAAGAATTAAGAAAATGATCAAAAGTCCATGGAAACCATTTTCTGTCCTAAGATGTAAAAAAAAAGAACTTTTCAACAACGTGTTTCCAGCCAAACTTCACAATATTGTTTACAATCGTTTCTTTAAGTGCCAAAAGAAAGCACACTGTCTTAAGCAGCACGATATACGATAACAGGAATACTTATCTTTTAGCCACAGTTGAAAGCTGAGAAAATCTCCCCCATTCTGCACTAGTTGAGGCCGTTGGCTTAGTTAAAAAAAATCTACCAATCAACCAAACGTTTCTGGGCTTTTTGAGCCAAATCTTAAAGCAGGTAGTGCTAATAAATTACTGACCAGTTGCCAACAGCCAGTGGGAAAAGAAATAAAAGGCAAGGAATGATGACATCTTCCATTCCTTCTTCTTGAACATCACCTACATTTTTACCTTTAAAACTTTTGTTCTCATCAGATGTTGAGTGAGCTGTTATGTATGGGCTTCCTCATTAGGAATAGTTGTTTGGTGTTTGATCCCAAGTCTTTCAGTCATTATGCAATAATCTACTCAAACCATTTCGTTCATCTGTACTTTAATATTTTTTTTACCTGTATAGAATTTAAGAGTTGTGTAGTATTTCTCCAGCGTTGAATAATTTACAATCCAATATTGCTTTCTTTTTCCTTTTGGCACTGTCAAAAAGACATTTGAAACTGATGCAGATTGCACTCAATCGTCCCTTAAAAGTCCCTCCCACACCCCAAGACATACTTTATCTCATACTATGTCATGCAGACTCTTCATCTACACAAATGAAGATTTCATCTCTTTGGGATGGTGAATGTTTGCAACAGTTCCAGATGACAGGGCTGTGATGTACTTTTTCCAACTAATGAACATTTTACTTCTTTGTGACGTTCTTAGAATGTGTGACTGGCAATAAACTTTCACCAGATTTACCAAACGGTGATGTCACTGCTTGCCACGTCTTGGAAAAGGGTGCCACATGTTGATTTCATCCGCCTCACCTGAACACATGCACGCTACAAAAAATACAGGAATGTCACAAGTGGCGGCTGAATACACGCCTGTAGATATCCCCGCCGTCCATGGCAGAAGAAGACACTTTCCCGCGACGGCCTCACCACACAGTCGGCCATCATGTGCTGTTCTTGATCCGGCCGTCAAAACCCTCACAGCCTCGTTCCGACAAAGACCTTCAAACCCTCACTCGCCCGTCGTTGGCGCTTCCAGCACACGAGGGTGCAGCAGCTGTTCACTTGCTGCCCGATCCCGTCCCCTGACAGGTGTCACTGTAATTAGATAATCAATGGGATTCACTCCACCTGTCAGGGACTCTTACTGTTTGCGCATGTTTGGCGCGTGGCGGAGGTCGCCAATCAATGGATTCTACCGGGGAAGTGAGAACTCGGAGAAAAAGAAGGTGATAGGTGGCAGCTGAGCAGAGCTGAAACCCATCAAATTAGCTCAGACTCTGTTGCCACTTTAAGGCACACCGCCTGTCTCAGCGAGGCTTCTTTGAGCCGTCCATGCTCCAGCGCCTGCTCTCTTCGCCGTTAATAAAAGATAAGCACAACGCCGGGCCGCGTGGCTGCATCTTCTCTATTCTGTTTAATGCTGCGGCTTTTCCATCTGTCGCTTTGATGACTATTTAATTTGAATACGAGATACCTAATGTTTACTTTTCGTCCTCAAGCCTCACATTTCGGAGAAGCCTCATCATCAGCGCAGGGACAAATGGCAACGTGTCGCTTCGAGAATCACAACGCGGTTCTGGAAATCCACAGCTGCGGTCATGTTTCGTATTCTGGAGGACAATAATAATAATAATAATAAGGGAGCTAAAGCAAAAGGGAATGGAGACTTTCTGGTCTTGTTCACCATCAAAGATTTGTTGTACTAGCAGCCACAGAGCTGCAGTCACCCACACATAAATCATTTGGCACAGCTTGTTCTGTAGAGCTAAGGGCCTCGTATTTTCTTCTCCATCAAATGTGCCTACTTATTGCTGCTGGGGTTCTGCTCTACCTGCAGTCTGAGAAACTTAAGGATTGGACTCACAGCTGTCCAATTAGCCCACATCTTCTCCGTCTGTCGAGTCCAGCGACAAAACAAACAACTATGTTTTTCACCAATAATTTGAATATTATTGAAACTACTAATTTCAAATGTTATGACCTAAGCAAAAATGTTATGAAACTTATGATAGACTAATTTTTTTTTTTTTTTTTAAGAAATGGGTCTAACAACTTTATCCCTGAGCTTCTCACCTCTTTTGACGTATCATCGGCCTGCGTGTTGAAGAGTAAACTGGCGGCTTTAAGCTCTTATTAAAACACTGCTGAACAACATCTGGAAACGAAGTTAATGCTTCAGTCTGAGGGCCTGATAGAGGCGATCGCTGCATGTGTTTCATCCTGCAGAGGCAGCGGAGCCTCTGGAAGGAGCAGCAGGAATTTAACAGCAGCAAAACAGATTTGTGATGTTCCAAAAGCATCATTTTTGGTCAGTGTGATCATTTGCCATGCAGCTACCCAACTTGCGATCATGAGTAGCCGGTGTTCGAGGGAGAAAAAAGAACTTTGTGCAACTTTTCAGGCTTCAATCCGCTGCTGGCGAAGAAGTCTGGGACAATGTTCTGTTTCTTGTACGTTTATTCCTGTGTGATCGCAGCTGTTAAAGGCTTTTTTTCTCTCAATATTTGCTGTGAATATAATACAGCCTGCCCCCTCATGTATTCATGGCTAGAACCGGCCCTGCAGCAGAACCGGCTTCGACCCGTTTACGGTTACTCTGTAAACGTGTGTGCTGTTCTTTTTATCGCAGACAATTATTAATTTTTTATCATTGTCCAACTTTCTGAGCTTTATATATAAGTACGGACTCGGTTGTTGTTTTCGCAAACTTGTTCAGGGGACAATTTGACCGGCGAGATTTTATTTTCCACTTCTTGGCTGGCCCAACCTTTATCTATGCCGCCCTGGGCAACCGCCCATGAAGCCCGTGTCAAAAACTGCGTCTGTCGGCATGTTTTAAAAAAGAAAATGTTTAGTTATTTTTGATTGTCACAAACCAAACACGTGTGAAGATCCTCATTTTTTTCATGTTGCCATATTCAAGACGGTTGAACAGAAGCCGTTTTGTTTCAAACGTTAATTTAGAAATGTCCCTCTTTGTTCTTTTCCTATGGAAAGCGGTCGTTCGTCCTCATCCGGCTGAGCCATCGGCGTAATTCAAGCGTCTGAAAATGTGAGCTCATGCACGTCGACGTGCGCATGCGACGCCACAAGAGACGGTGGAAAAATGTTGAACGTTTGTTGCTTTCGCTATCGGGGTATCGCTCCCACAACGAGCTGCTGTAACCTAGGTTGCCCTGCACAGGTCAAAATATGTTGTGTCAGTCAATCTGCGTTATGTAATATTAATATGTTAAGTCCTAATTTAGTTTTTTGTTTCTTCATTGTACTTATCTTAAATATTTATTTTTGATCACATGAGTGATCAGGGACCTTGTTTGTGTTCTTACAGTATTTTCAGCGGCAGCCGGTGAGCTGGTTCGGCTGCGGACTCGTTCTGCTCTGTGCTTGTGTGGTTTTGTTCCCGTCAGCTAATAAGTGAAATAAAATAAATCAATTTGCCGCTAGCACCGTTTTTAAATTTTTTTGGATTTTTTTATTCATAAGCCACAAATCTCACCAGAACCTCAGAAACATGAACACAAATCTTCACTCCTCAAGCGCTGTCAAAAAAAATCAAAACACCAGTTGGATCCGAGGAGCCGTGTCTCCATGTCCTTCTTTCTTTAAAGCCCGTTTCTCCAGCTATTATTAATCCCCAAGAAACTTATGTGGCTTTCTAATTGTTGCATACTTGGCAGTTTCTTGCCAAGGAAAACCCTCTCATGTCCCCAGAATGGCTCCGGGCGTGACCTTATTCCCTACTCAGTGGATGGTTATCTATGGTGAGGCTAATTTGTCCTGCACAAATCTCCTCCAGCACTTTCAGTCTTCTCTGACCAAAGAGCAAAGGAGAACTGAAATGAAAAAATGACGCAGGCTGCAAAACTCTCTCTCTCTCTCAGAACAAGAGTCTTTGGGGTCTTCGAGTAAAAAGCTCCAGCCACTTGCAATCAATTCACTTTGGGAGGCGGGGCGGAGAACGGGGCAGCGTCTCTCTGATCTGGGCTCCCGCGCGGCGAGCCTCGGGGCCGCCATCGTCTCCGCTTGAGGGCCGAGAGCGTTTCGCTTGTGGTCGCGGCCCTGCTTAGAGAGACGGACTCGCACCTAGAGGACGAGAAAAACTTTAGATGTCACTGTCGTGTCCCTGCATGTTATCAGCCGTTCGAATTGGATTTGGTGAAGCAAAACCCGGTCGGGGGATGTTTAAAGAGGACAACGTCACGTTTGCAAATAGTTTGGATCGTATTCTGTCATGATTTAAAATATTCAGAAGAGGTTGGATATTCACACTATTTATTTTTTTCCGTTTTTTATTAGTGGTAACTCAGCCATAAAGGGGGACGTATCAGGGCCGGCCATCTTGACAACAGCAGTTTATCTCAGCTTCGGTTCAGGAGATGCCAGTCGGTTATAAAATCTCACTCAGAGAAGCTCCAGTGTGGGATATACAGGCTGCCTGACCTCTCTGTGAACTTTAAACTGTGTCCTGCAGATTTAAACCAGCTGATGGCCGTTTCTGCTCCTCATGCATCCTGTAAAACACTGATAAAAAAGACGTCTTACTGTTCTTTGTAAAAGTGACCGGGTCATTCTATCAAGTGACGATGCTTTGATTCAGACTATTTCTTTATAGCTCTTTCTCTATATTTATGGTTTTTGTCACTTGAAAGTGAACAACCTCCCATATGTCAACTCTTTTCCTGCTCAGTTAGGTTTGGTTTTAATTACATTCTTGTTTCAGTCGGTTTCTTATCTAGTTGTCATGTCCGATCTCGTCTCTGTTATCGTCTCCGTCGTCTCGTTTCCATCCCAGCCTCGATTGTCATTATCATAACACTTTGGGTCCTGTTACGGTCCAGTCGCCACGTTTTGGTTTTCATGAGTTTTTCATTTGCGCTGAAGGTTCTGGCATCCTTTAAATGTCAGGTTTTATTTCTTGTTTGGATTTATTCCTGTGGTCTCTGTCTCGTCTGCTTCCTGTGTTGAATTAGCTCATGTCCCCCCTTCTGCCCCCCATCGCTCGCTCGTCTCAAGCCGTGTTTAAGTTCCACTCATGCTTTTTGTCTCATGCAGGATTCTTGTGCGTTTTTGCGTCCTTCGGTTTGGTGAACGCACAAGTCCAGGTCGCTCTGCAGCATGGAGTTGTGACACGGCGTGAGTCAGCAGAGCTTCGCGCGCCTCAGTCCGAGCGGCTCCTACCAGCAGAGCGCCTCACAACCCTTCCTAATATAATGGAAACCAATTAACCGAGTTGGTGACTTTATCCAAATCTTGATTTTAAAATAGAGCTTTAATAATAATGACAAAAAATGAGCGAGGGGGAAAAAAAACACAAACAAAACAGTTACATCGTGGCAGCGTGCTCAACCTGACTGGTGGCAGAGATATGATAAGAAACGTAATCCCTGAGGCGCGAGCTGATTAGCTTATCCAGTCTGAGTCGCAGCCGGTGCAAAATGAAAATGGCTGCCGTCTTGGGAAAAGAAAAGCATTTTTGTTTTAAGGAGAAGAAGAAAAAAAAAAACATTTGAGACCCAAATTGATTTGTAAGTCCTTTTTAATTTGTCATTGCTCCGGTAACCTGTAAACCAAACAGTCGACTAAAAGCCTGAAAATACACAACAGATTTCCTAATTTCTTTGCTCTAATCTCTCCTCTGGTTGCATTTAACTCGGATGCTGCTTTGTGCAGGTGAGCACTGATTGGCCGAGAGGATGATAACAATGAAAGGTTTAAAGAGCCACGTTTGAAATTAGCTGCATGGGAGAATTTTAAATGGTTATAAAGAAAAGTTATGATATAAATCTAATTAACTATATGTATGGCAGGCCTTACTAACGCAAAGTTTTTCTGACTATATTCCATTCTAGTTGTCTTCTTCATTGTTTTCTATGGAAATTTTAAAAAATGCTACGTAAGTGCGTGTAACATTTTAACCAGTATGCTGTTAAGATATTGGTAAAGTCATTCGGACTAGTTATAATGTTAATTCAAGATGTATCAAAGAAGGAAAGCGATGTAATTAAAAATTTATCAAATTCATTTGGAGACATTTAAATTCCACTATAATCAAATTTATATGTCTCCTATTGAAGCCTCCATGCATCCCTGACATTATTTATACCAACCAAAATGTAATTACTGACAACTTAAACTGTTATCTTGTCTCATCTTAATCTCTTATTTTTACGAAAACGTCTCACTGGAAACCATGGAGCGCGGCGAAACCGGTTTCATGCGGAAACGGCCCGCCGTACTCCACCGACGCATGGCTCGCTTGTTGTTGTAGAAACATGCCCTTCATCCTCAAACAGAGTGGGCCCTTTTTGTTATCCTGAATGCAGCCTCTCAATGTCAATCAAGCGGCGATTGCAGAATGTAATGTAAATTGAGCTGTGCTGGCAGCCTCCTGCCGGCTTGTTTGCCTTCGCTGGCCAGCAGTGTGCTTTTGTAGGCGCAGCCATCTTTTATTCCTGCTGGCTTCCTGTTTGCCTGCTCCTTGTCAGTGTTTATCTACGGATTACACCTTGTCTGCTTGTCTGCATGTTGCACTCAAATAGCTTCTTCGTCTGCATGCTGAACAAGCATCTCTCGGAAGACGGGCCCCGAGGAGCAAATGAGGACGCAGCGTATTTTTACACAAAGCAGGATTTCCTCAAAAGGTTTTCCGGATCAACTTTTTCTTTTACGATTCTAGGAAATTGCATAGGGTGTAAACTTGTTATTTTTGGAGGGAAATTAAATATTTGTAGCAGTAATGACCAATCTTATCAGCCTTACTTAGGTCACATAAACCAACAAAACCAAGTAGAGTTAGGAGAGGTTGCGTACATTTGGTTTTTGCAATGCCTAACATACAGTTCCAGTAGCTAAATGTATCTTAATCTCTGACACAGCTCCAAAGAAATCTAAAATTAAGATAAAATTTCAAATCAACTTCATTGACAAAGGGTGTGTGCACAGATTGACTTTGGCTTCACACGCTCACACCATAAAGACATTAACATATAAACTTAGGAAGAAATAAAACACACCCATCCTTTGTTACACCTGCTTGTCCTTGGCCGTGCTAAAGACCAGCAGCTCCTGTAGAAAGTTTTAGCTCTTGACTTGGCACAGGAACGACAGCCTTTGCTTCACCTTCCTTCAGACGGTGTCTGTGTGTGAGGAGCATCTCAAGTCCCCACAAAGAGCGGTTTCCAAGAACCAAAACTGTCAGATGCAACGTTTATGGTGAAGGGGATGTCATGTGGGGAGTGTTCTCCGAAAGTCCATCGTCCTCTCCAGCGTCGTAAGCAACCTCAGCTTCAGGTGCTTGTGACTACACCAGCGGACAAAACAAGTTGTCTTGGATCAGACCACTGACCTTCAAACTTAAAAAAAAAACGGATACGCTGAGCAGCGATCATTTGCGTACAGGGAGAACCAGGGCGACACGACGCTGGGGGCGCCAGTGGTTATTGTTCTTGTGGACAGAATACTGGTCTGTTTAAGTGTCTTGAATATTGTCAGAATGTGGGGTGTTTGGTGGTGAGGAGAAACTCGATTGGACTCAGGCGGAAATGCAAATGAATGGTTTTAATGAATGGAGATCAGTCAGAAGACAAAGTCCAGGCAGCAGAGGTGAGCAATGAGACGAGGAACCCGGACACTGGGGAGGCACAAAACAGCGACGCACGACTTGACTTACGACTCGTACCCCACAAGGAGCAAGGGACACGGGTGAGGTTAAACACACAGGATGTAATTAGGGAACAGGAGACACAGCTGGGAATAATCAAAGGCAAGACGTGACAACACAGAGACTCAATTAACACCAAAAATACACACACAAAAAAACAAATCCTCACAAATTGTTATTACCTCTTTCATTCTCGTTCATCAGAGGGTCAATAGCGTCGAAGGTTCTTTCTAAGATTGTTGTATCGATTTCCTGGAAGCTGCAGTGTCCCTTACATTCGACAGACAGCGATTCAAAAGCAACATCGCTGACTCCAGTCCAGCATGACTGTGATTTAGAGTGAAGGACATGTTCAGCCGCTGAAATATTTTGACTACAAAAAGGTGCCGTTCACATATTTTCAGCCCATTTCAAAGAACATTGCCTTTATGGCCTGATCCAGATCAGATGAAGGAATGGCGTTTACATTTTCTTTGGTCGACAGATAGAGTCTGATCCAGTCTGTAAGATATAATCAATTATTGCCATCGTCTTTAAATGCACACGGAATTACATTTCTGAAACTTAATGACTTAACTTATAGCACCAGCGTTTCCACATGAACGCACATTATGCTGAAGCCGTGATAAACCTCTGCTGATCGCTAATTGTCTGACACGGAGTATTGCTCAACCTAGAAGCTGAATGGTGACCTGCCTGGATTCAGTAATTTATTACAAAATACACCAGTTTTGGCTTTTGAGAGGACCTGTTCCTCCTGATTAACGACTAACTATTTTCTGTTTTGTCACATAAATGAACGGAGGCAGGAGAGCCAGAGCTGCACCTTCATCTCGAGTGACTGACAGGAGGAATTTGCTGAAAGCATATTGTAATTAACACATTCTGTCTTCATAGCACTGACGTTACATTTTCTGAAGGGCTTTCTGAAACCGAGTCGGAGCTCAGTCATTTTCAGCTTAGAGGAAAATCATATTAATTAAGAGCGGAAAAGTTGGCCGAGCTGGTGTACGATTACCGCGCCGCATGGGAAAACATGGCAGCTTCGCAACGTCGCGGCATCCGGACAAAAGGTTTACAGCGGCATACGTCCAAACTGAAGGCAGTTCCTCTAAAAGTTTTCACCCCCTTGGATCTTTTACCATTGTTGCTGCTGTTATAAATCAGTCACAATCAAGAAAATTTAGGACTGATTTCTACAAAGTAGTGACCTGGATGTTTTTCCATTTCCTTTAGTAGTTATATCTACTTATAGTTCTGGGTTTTCTTTACACGTCGTCAGATTACCGGCTTTGGACGCGTTTCTGTGATTTTTTGTTGTTGTTTTTTTCATCCACAAGTCTGTGTTTGCATTCTTCAAAAAGTCAAGACTGGCATTATTTCTAAAAATGAGGCAGCTGTAAAAAACAAACAAAAAAAAACAACATCATCAGTAGGCGTGAGGAAGTTTCAAAGTGTGTCTGAGACTCACTGTCATTACTGTGTATGCGGGTTTAAAGTGAGAGGAGAGAGTATCTCAGGATGAGAAATAAAGAAGTGACACTGTGTCGCCTCTGTGCCTCAAAACAGACGAAAGACTCTGAGCTCGGACATCAGACTCTGTGGGAAATCAACCAAGTTGCTTACAGGCAGAGCTTTTTTTATTTTTACAAAACCTCTAACAAATAATACAGAGAGCTTATAAAGTTTCACATCTTTGTTCAGATCGCAAACAAACCGACAGACTTTCTATTATCAAAACAACTCGTCCGTCATTTCGAGCCACAAAAAAACCTGAGATGCTCTTAATTGACTGTAGCGTAAAAGGGGAGGTGAGACGAATCGCCCGGAGTTTTTTTTCTTCTAGGCTTTCAGGGCTGGAGAACTTCACATGGTCATTAGATGTCGACACTGTCAAAGGGAAGCCCTGAAGTCACCTGCGCACGACATCCAGAGGCGAAGGTCCTATTTTAAACTTCGACCCAGAACCCGAAAAGAGAACATCCCGACTGGAAACATCACAAATTGGCAGCACAGACCGAGACGGTGGTGCCGTGGAGGCAGCGGGTGATTAGAACACGACGCCATGGGACTGCAGACTCTTTTGTTTGTAGCGCTGTATCGTTTGGATTTGTTTTTACGGGAGGGATATGATTTTTTTTTTCTTCACGAGACAGAAGAAAAACTACAACAGTGCGGGAAGAAGGAAGACAGACACTGGGATGAAAATGTAGAATCAAAAGCAGAAACCTGAAGCACAAGTCTGCACGTTTTGGCCCCTCGTAAAGCTGTACAAATAAAAAACGAGAAGAAATCTAATACAAAAAGCTTATACAATAATCCTAAATTATAAGATTATAGGCATAAAAGTCAGGTCATGTTAAAAAGTCGGGAGGTAGTTAACATCTTACTGGCATCTTCATCTGTAACACATTTAGTAGCTAATAGAGTCTGAGAACAATGCCAGGTCATCTTTAATACATTTGAGATTAATGATATGCTCTATTTCTAAAATGTGTAAACTGGTTATTCAAACAGATGCAGATTATTTCTGCAGGAAATGGAGGCAGAAAGAAGTCCTGAACAAATTCACTTCCTCCACTGCTTCAAACATAAACATATAATATTGGCATGACTGTGATTCCGTATCCTAAGTTACATTACAGTAGCTGTAAGCAGCTACTGTGACTACAAATGCTTTACAATGACTAATAAGATTTTTTTTCTTCTTAGTTCTGCTTCCTGACACATATTAGTTTAATACTTTTATTTTCACACCAGAGTTTAATTTCCAACCTGAGAAGAAGTTACAGTCTAACGTTCCTGATAAAACCAGTAATGCTAAACGGGTTCTAGGAGGCGGTGGTAAATTGAATAATCACTCATGTCTCCTCTAATTTAGCAGATGGGATGGAAGGATAAGAAATGATTATTCATATAATTCTTCCTGGGAGATGGGTGCTGAATAAACAAACCGTGACAAGCCTCCATTTGGCTCCCATTTCAGATTTCGTGGAAGCCGCGTCACCCCCCAGATTAAATGAGGTTGCGAGGGTCTCCGTTCCAAAAACCAATTTCTAGGTTTTCTTCCAGCCATATTTAGTTCCAGTCAGACATAATTTGCTGAAATTATTGCGGATACAAACTCAATAGAGGTTACACAGGTCCCGAAACCAAAAAAAACAAACGTACATTTTGATGTTAAAATATTCTCCTGTTTGTCCTTTTTCAAATGCCACGGCTCACTTTTTGTGTTTTCAGGCTGACTCGAGCCGCATGTCGTGCACGGGACGGAAAGGTGGCGGATCATTTTGTGCCACCGCCCGTTGCGATCCAGGCACACAGAGGTGTCGCATACTTCTAAAGACAGCTTAGAGTGAACCAGGTCACCGTTTCCTGCAGCCTGCGAAATGCATGCCCTCCGACACCCATCCATTTTCAGGCTTTGGTTTTATTGTTCTGTCTTATAAAAATGTATTGGGGGGGAAAAAAAGTGCACTTATCAGCAGGAAAAGAAGGAACTCGCAGTGTGAGACTTTTGTAAAATCAGATGCTGAGGGCTTCGGCTCTGTTTCTGGTATGATTTTCAGTGAGCAAAAATGAGGCAAGGCCCTGAAGTAGAAGCTTCAATTATGTAACTATCATTGAACTTTTATTGAAGTTTAAGCAAAATAATTAGTTGGATTGTAGTGAGGGATATCGATTGATGATGTTGACTGAAACTAAACTGGAGCTTCTTCCTTTGTGCATAAAATGCAGAACATTATGATTACCTACTTAAAGGGGCAGTGTGATGTAAAATCAACTTTTTTGCATCATGTTGTAATGCAAACACGGTGTTGCTTTAATTCTCTCACGCATGTTTGAGAAATCATTTCACGTCCAGTGGCAACCATTCAGCTGCTTGGATCTAGCCCCGCCTTCCTGGCGCAGCTCCTCCCTGTAGCTGCAGCTTCCAAGTCTCTAAGCTTCGGAATCACAGAGCAGCTTTCCACTGCAGCCATTTCCCCCCCGCTCAGCTCCTTCAGACTAGCCAGCAGCAATTTGTAAGCACCTGGTGGAACAGAACATCTGCTGAGTTCATTAAGCAAGCCACTTGTCAGTGCAGTGCTGGTAATGATGTCGTTAAAGGGTTAATAGAGAAGCCATGTTGTGTCCTGAAGAAAGAGCAGGAGTTTCTTAAAGACACTTTAATTCAAGGCGATGAATTACGAAGCCAAATATCTCTTAATTGATATAAATAGGATTTTTAGAACTGAAGGTAACAGTTTCTTGATAGTTTTATAAAATGCTTTGAAAATGCATAATACTGGCCCTTTAAGAGAGTGTGTGCTGGTTCCCATTTATTTACACATTCTTGATCTGTAGAGGCTCGGACTTCTGAGGTTGTGCTGTTGCATCTGGATGTTGGCAGCAGATCCTTTAGATCTCGGAGGTTGTAAGATGAGCTGCGTTGGTTTGTGAGGCCCTGGGAAAAAAACCTCAAACTTGTTGTTGTGGTCCGCATACCGCACTTGAGCCATTCCCCAAGGCCACGGCTGTCAGGGAATGCTGCTTTCATAACATCACATGTTCTCAAGTACGTTGCAGTTGAGCCCAAAATCATTCACTCCCCTCGCAGGTTTGATCTTTAATTGTACCGACCAAGTTTCTTGTGATTGGAAGTGGCCCGTCCAGAGTCCTGACTATGAGTCTGATAAATAATCTGCAGAGTTAGCTGAAGGTTAATCCAATCTCAAATTTCAAGTGGAAATTTGCAAATGACTGACCAACGATGATTACAAAAAACAGAGTTTGATTGCTGAAATCATCTCGGTCATTGGGCTCATTGGTTTTCATGTTTGTGTCTTCACCGCGTCTTCATTGTTTATTTATGTCCAATTAGGTTTTTCCATAATTCCATTCAGTTCCTGCATTCATTGTTGTCAGGGAATGTCTTTCCATATCAGTTTATGTCTTTGGGTTCAGTTTCTGTATTTACTCTGCTGCTCTGCTCTTCCTGCTTATTGTATCTTCGATTGGCGTTGTTCTTTCCACCGTCTGTTGTCTCTTTAAGTCTTGTCTCGGCTCCCAATGTTAATTATTCATTTTCCCTCAGTCTACCTGTTTTGCCTCCTCTCCCAGCTGCACCCTGTTAGTAATAAACTGTCTGCCTTTTGTCTGTAATCACTCTCCTCTGTGCTTAAGCTTCTCCTGTTGCTCTTCACATGCTCCATATTCCTCCGTGCTTTATTATAATTCATCTCCTTTTTGTTGTAATTATTGAATGCGCACTTCACCTTCTGCCTGTGGGTCCGACTGAAAACACACCACTGCAGTAATGTGAATGCAGATTTCCCCTACTGATCACTGAAACGGGTGGACATTTTAATAAAACAGATGCAAATACAAGTTATTATTTATGTTATTTGTTTTTTTTTTTATGTAGCTTTATTGTCCTTAAGAGGTATCGGACTCATTTGCAATGAGAAGCAAACTTTGGACACAACAAAACACACACACACACACCCAATTGAACCTATGAGACATATCAGCCACACTTTTCAGAAAGGAGTTGGTAGAAATTTGAGGACAGTTGTCCTTCCTACAGCGGTGTGTCTTCACAAACCCATTTACCAACATGTAAGTGTTTTGATCATGACAGTTAGGGGGTTGTAAGGCCTTCCTGAAGTATCACTATCCCTAATAAAAAAAAAGTGTTGGCAACGTTATTGTTCTATCTAAATCCTGTGAACGAATCTTTCTCACATAGATGGCTTGTGGAAGTAACATCCCACGGACAGCAGCGCATGGAGCAGAAGGTTGCGTCAAAGCGTCACTCCTCCTCTGTGAACTGGCCTCCTTCTGGCAGTGTGCTCCGGTCCCTAGTGTTCACTAGGTAAGTGAAGGACGTGTGCATCGGTATAGTGCGAACCTTACTCCGGTGATTGACGCTCCGTGTCTCTGTTGCTGGTTTTCAGAGGTGCAAAGGGATCAGCTTGGAGCACATGGACTCGTCTGTGGTTTTGTTTTGTACCTGCAGGAGTCTTGTGCTGACAAACTTCTGTTCCCTCCTTGGACTGTTTGTCTCTCAGGCCTCAGAAGTAACACGGTCTCTGTTATGTTTCCTAAGGTTTTGTCCTCGCAACAAACGCGGTTGGAATTCTGTGCAGTCACTCGGTATGCGCCGCTGTTGCAGATCAATTCGGTGTTGGCAGACTTTCGAATCTTTTGTACTCTACAGTGAGGCGGCTTTGCATGGTAGTTTTTTTCTCCGTGACTTTTTGGGGGTGGGAGGATCTATAATATCCAGCCTGTACATTGTAATTCACAGACCTTACCATCTCCGCTTGAGACCGTTTTTAAACTTTGGATGAAACATGACATGAAGGACAGGCTAAAGTCAACTGGGCTTTTCGCGAGGAAATGTTCCTTTATTCTCAGGAATTCGGTTGCACACCAGTGGGTGGAGAGGACAGTTCAATACTGCAAACGAAAACAAGAAAGACAAAAACTAAAAACTGCAGATACAGTCACCAAACACACAGTCCAAAATAGGATTTCTGTAAAACAACTGGAGAGAAGAATTAAATGGCTTCAGTACAGGCATGTCTGTAAATTATATTTTATTCATATCTCTGTTTAAAGAGCAGATCGTAAAAACTCCTTAATAGGCTTTTACCTCTTCAGTGAAACTTGAGATTTAGCGAGGGTGACAGAAAGCAAATTTTATTTTCACAAATGATTTAGAATTGCAAATGTATTTTTTATTGTTATCATCGCTGATTCTTTCTGTGCTTCAAGTCTTTGGCTCATTGGAGTTTGTGTCCTCAGAACCATAGAGACACTGCAGAACTGGACATGCACAGTACCACTTAGCCATTTAGTTTGATGTAATCATAGACCTGGATGTAATTAATACAATTCAGCAAGACAAAATACTAGTGCATTATTATCAACCCAAACATCTGCTTTATTTTGTTAAAAAAAATAAAAATAAATCAAAACACTGCTCCGGCTGCCAAATGCATCTTTCAAAGCTAAATTCACGCAAGGAAAGGTTGTTGCTCGGATCATCCCCACCGTTGATCTGGCTGGGAAAACCAAAAACATGTTGCTAACAGGCTAACACGTTGCTAATTTGAACCCTAAGCGTTAGCATGCCCACACGCAGGGTCACTAATTAGTCTTCAGAAGGCCAGCCACAGTCAGGTAGCAGCGCTGACTCTTGAAATAAACAGTTCATTGCATTTTAGAAAGCCAGAGACGCAATTAAGGAGTAGCTAACGCTGCTGTGTCTGTCGGTCTGCCTGAGGTTTCTGCGCCTCCACAATCAGTTCCAATCAGTCAAGTTTTATTTGTGCAGCACATTTCAGCAACAAGGCAATTCAAAGGGCTTCACAACAGGAAAACATCAACATATCACAAACAAATCATATAGTCAACAATCGGAAACTATTAACATCACAGTTATTTGCAGTTTTCACTCTTGAATAATATTTAAATGACTGCACATCTCTTCTGTTGTACAGTTCTTTATTGTCACTAATTGTAAAAAATATCAATATTCAAGCACACACAAACATTTTGAACTTTTTTTTTTTAATTGACCCGTTAAAAGCTGTCAATTAATTTGCTTAGACAGAAGCAAGTTATTTTACATAAATACTGCCTAAGAGTATTTATGTTAAAATTCTATCTTTGCTGTACAGTATTTTAATCTTTACTCAGCAGTTTGATGTGTTTTTCATTTTCCATCTCTGTGTGAATCTGCTTTGATTGCACGTCACCTCGCTGCTGCTGCTGCTGCTGCTGCTGCTGCTGCACTTGAACTTCCGTTTTGCGGGACGATGAAAGGAATTTTCATTCCTGTGATTTTCACTAACTTTTTTAGCAGCATTTTCAAAAACATTCAGGCCTTTTGAGAATACATTTTCTTATTTTTACGTGATCAGGACAGGAACAGAAAGACCTCAAGATGGCAGCAGCCGTGCCTCAAACGGTACAGTAAACCTCCCTGAAGAGCAGCGCAGACTAAAGTGGAGACGATCGCGTATCGCTTCACGGGGAATCCACCGGACACTCCATACACTCTAGAAAATCCCACAAAGTCCCAATTGAGGCCATTCATGCTCTATGTGGTTTATGATATTGTAGTGCTGTCTAATATTGTGTGAAGGAGGCCAAACTACAATAAGAATCGTTTTGGAGCTTCACCGTCGCACTTCCTCCTTTTCAGGCCTTGCAGCCGGTGTGGAGTGGCTCCCATAAGCCTGAATTAGAGCCGTTTGCTTTGAGCAGAAATATATTATCACTCTGGCGTGATTTGCTTCTCACTGTTATGCTGTAGCTTATAGCATTTTCCTTTTCACCCGCAAATTCACAACAGCACTGGTTCTTGGGCGACTGAAAAGCTTTTATCTCATTAGCCAAGTTAAGCACAATAAACAGTTCCTGAGCAGAATGATGAAGCCGGAGAGCTTTCCTTCCGGACACCTGCTGAATAGCAAAGGAGACAAAAGCACTAAAAGAGCCACAAGAAAAGTAGAAATAACGGCTATTATTAACTATAAAGGCTGACTTTCTATGAAAGGAAGTTAATTCCCGTCTTCAATCGCAGCTCTAACGTTTCATCATATTTGTCAGTTCGAGTGAAGAAAAGACTTTGTGGGTCCCACATGGGTACTGGCTGTTTTACGTGTCATAGTTCTGTGAAAAGTATCAAGCATTCTAACGATGGTCTTATTTGTGAATGAAACAATTTCTCTTGTCCTTGGTGAAATGCCAGAACACTGTGAAACAGCTGAAACACTGAGTCCCTTTAAATCTCGTTCCTGTTCAGAGCCGATTTGAAACTTAATCAATTATGAATTCAACAATGGATTGACTTAACGTGCTGTTTTGATTGTTGACTCTATGTTGCATGACTTGTGCTTTGGGATTTCTTTTTTTTTATGATGTAAAGCACTTTGAAGTGCCTTGCTGCTTAAATGCGCCATACAAATAAAATTTTATTGATTGATTGATTGATGCGCAGCAGCTTTCGAAGAGAGAAAAATGGACACATTGAATGGATTAACTTAAAAAATTTATAATTTACTAGACATAAAGAAAAAGGTTCTCAGAATCCTCTAGAAGAGCTTCTGAATTAGCATAAACATTTTGCTTAAAAGCTTAAGAGCATTTCATCCAGTGGCTGAAAGAGAGGCTGAGGTAGGAGACAAAAACAGAATATGGCCTGGTAGTTTTTCATTTTTAAGTCTCAAAAAAAAAAAAAAGAAAGTAAATAAATAAATAAATCATCTAGTTTTGGCTGTGATTTTTTTATTTTTTCTTTATGAAACAAAATGAAAAAAACCCAAATAAACCCAAACACGCCCCCCGGTGATCAGTTGATAGAAATGACCTGACCACTGAATCTAGGCTGGATTAAGAAAAGTGTGTCGCGATGACGAAAACATGCTAAATTAAATTAATTGCCGCGGCAACATGTTTGTTTGGGCCCTATTTACCTCCTAGTCATTATTGTGATTTGTCACAGCTTTTCGCTGCGTGGGCTGTTTTACTGCGTCAGCCATTTCATAATAAAAATTGACTGATATTAATTGACTGTGATCGCCTGCTTGAATAAACTTGACTTTGTCTGGCAAACTGTCCAACGTCAATTCAGGAAGTTGCAACAATCATGTTTCGTTCTCTAGGGGTTGGACTGGTCATTTGTGCACTTATACAGGTTTTTATTTATTTACATATTTTCTTATTTTGTAGTTTTTAGAAACTGGACGGGACAAGTTTACATCCCTGTTGTCTTTTAGGGACAACAGGGATGAAACTGCTTGACTGGATCAAATGCAAAGTGGAAGACACTTCACTTCCAGTCAATTTCAAAATGTGTTGTTGTGGTAGACAGATTATTTAAATCTATGCTGCTAATGCCTGGAAATCCTTGGGGACATTGGAAAGGTCAAAAGGCGTCAGAAAGTATTAAAAATGTCCCAAGACTGATTTCCAGTCGTGGTGCTGATGGAGTCTAATGAGCAGGCAAGCAATTGTAAAAATATGGGAGATTAGAAAACACATTGTGGGATAGCTGCATTCATGTTTTATTTAGGACAGGGGTGCTCAAGTCCAGTCCAGTCCTCCAGAGCTACTGTCCTGCCACTTTCGGATGCGATCTTTCTGCAGTACAGGAATCAAATGGTCCGCTTGTTACCAGGCCTCTGCAGAGCTCAGTGTCAGTCGAAAGGGAATTCAGGTATTTCATTTGGGTGTACTGGAGCATGGATGGATATAAAAGTTGCAGAGTGATAGCTCTGGACCACTGGAGTTGGACACCCCTGATTAAGGATGTAAACAACAACGTGAGGGTGATACAATCAAAGGGAGGAAGGGAATTGTACTTTTTTTCCTCGACTCGGAACGACTTCATTTGTATGCCCGACAAGCTCCGTTCTTGTTTGTCTTTTTAGCTTAGTCTTGAAGCAATCGATAAACTAAGCTAAACTAAAGACATACCCTCAGCATTCTCAAACAGCTAATCTACTTGCCTCCTGATGAAGAAAGAAGCCTGTTCATTGGGTTTGGCCTCCTCTAAAGCTCCCTCCTCATTTCCCGACAGCGCCGTTCGTCTTTCCAGCTGCCTCTTTGCCAGTCAGTTCTCTGCCTCTTTCCACTCCCCCCCACTTCTCCCGGCGTTGAGAAGACGCCAGGCCACAACTGTCCCGCATGCCATGACCACTGGACGTGTGAACAAAGCTGGGAGAGAGCGAGAGAGGTGAATACGGCGACTCTTAAGTGAGTCGGACCCAGTCGGGCGGGACGGCTGGAAATGTCTTCCTCTTTGATTCCCCAGGGAACAGAGACAGAAAACAAATGGAGTCTGGCTCCCTTATTTTCTCAAGGTCCCAGAAGTTGACCCGCAGCCACACGTGCCGGAGCGCTGACGTTCGCTCGCTGAGCCGCCCATAAGGTCTGTCAACTTGACACAACAGAGTAAGAACCCCTCCCAAAAGCCCTGCGCTCCACCGCCGCCACCCCATCGTCCCTCATCTCCATTCCACCACAGTACGCAGTGCTCAGTGGCACAGCTGACAGCCAAGTCGGCCTGCTCACTCAGCGATGACCCAGTGAGTAATTGGTCGATGGAAGTCGCCATGCACCGGCCTGTGCGGCTTCGCGGGCGGGCGCTGACTCTTTGTGTGTTCGGCCTCGGGCGGCATACCGCCGATATCAACGCCCGCTCCGAGGAAAACGCCAAATCCCGAGGGATCAGATGATTATTAGCGGAGAAGTAAAAATATCCCGTGAATAATCGCTGCAACTACAACGTGTTTATCTTGCCGCTGAGGGGATATGTGTACACAACAAGAACATTATCTGTCTGCGGTGTGGCTTGCCAGTGAGCTCGGCCCATTTGGCCGCGAGCAGACAGAAGAGTTTGGCAACTGGTTATCACATCACTGCATCTCGACAACTGGATGGCCGCTGATTGTGGCCGATGAACAAAGGATTCCCGTTTTAACACATTAGACCATTAAGTCCAAAATCTGTGTTGTGTCACTAATCCAGACTCTAAGAGGGTGGACAGGAGGAGAGCGACTGCGAGCAGCCACAAGTAGGATTCGGCTCCCTTTTGTGCGCATGCAAAGCAGCGCGTTGCATCTGTAAGTGTGCAGGAGCACAATTCGTTCCACACTTGCGTTCGCTGTGCCATCCCTGCAGCGCGATGCAACACGCCTGCTGTTCTCCGTTGATTAAATAAGCAGGGTTATATGGAGTCAGAAGCCGTGTGAGACGGATAGTCAATGCAAAGAAACCTGACATCCAAACACAAGATGGCATCTCATCAAAGCCGTTTCTTGATTTGCATAAAGGGGCCTCGGCGCTTTGACTTGGCACATGCCTGGTAATTGGGATAAACGTATTGTGGACGGCGAGGCAAGGAAACCAAAGAATAGAAATGTAAATGGCTCCATCCTTGTTATACAGTACTCACTCGTCTGCACACACCAGATTTTTTGTGGCATTAATGGCTTTTATTTACATTATTCAGACAGAAGAGGGGAAGAAACGCAGCAAAGGTGAGTCTAAAGGCTTCTCTACGCTCTGCCTCAACAACATCCCATGATATGTATCTACAACAAAATTCTGCTCATAATTTTGACAACTTTTAACAGCCATGAACATTCCTTATGAATTATTTCTTATTTTCGAGTCGCTTTGACTGTAGGCTTAGAACAGGTGGCTACACTTTAAAGTTTGCTGGGTCCTTAATGATTCTTTGCCACAATTCATTGAGGGAAGACCTCTGCTTTCATTTCAGTTCGTCTTTGTGGTTAGCTTTATTTTACATGGCTTTTGTTTGGTTTCTCTTGTTTGCTTTCGTCCACACACACACAGACATTTGGTCTCCTTACGTCCTCTCAGTGTAGATCGGTTTCTCTGTAAGGCTTGTTAGAGGTAAAGGTCTCCTCTAAGGGTCTGTTGATGCTGTAGCTTTTGTCACATTGAATCCCCCCCACATATTCCGCTCTGGGCCTCTCAGATATCTGAACATAGGCGCACCTTTCATGTTCAATTTATCCAATAACGTCAGTTTCTTTTCACACACCACTACTACACCACTAAAAGCTCTGTCAGCTTTTGTTTGAGTCCTTCACTTTTGCCACTGGGACGCAAAGTCAGTGCACAAGTCTTTTTTTCCAAGAAGTATCTTGATTCCCTCTATTGCATTACCTTTGAGCGTTTTCACATTTTTGTCTCATTACAGCCACAACCCTCAACGTGTTTCTCTGAGATTCAGTGTGCTGTAAGGCTCACACAAAGTGGGGCACAGGAAGACGACCCTAAATAAAAATCGAGTGCGTTAAACTGAAGTCAGAAATCACCTGGTTTGTCCATGTAATGGAGTCTACCTGTGTGTTGTTGAATTTCGCAATAAACAGACCTGCTCAAGTGGCCAATCGTAATTTTATATATTGTCCCAACCTTTTCAGCAACCGTTCATTTACACTCTCATATTCTCTCTTAATTCTCGAGAAAGTCCAAACATCCAGAAGAAATGGCTTGTATATTTGAAAGAGGAATATGCACAATAGGACTTTGCACCAATCTGATGTTTGGATAGCCTAAATAACAGAATAAAAACAAATATTTGTTGTTGAGCTTAGCAGAAAAAAGGAATCACAAAAAGGATACAAGCTGATAGGAATGGATAAATTGAGCTTTGAGTCACGGAAGCATTCACATTTCAGCGATGGGTTCATTTTACCGAAAAGAGCAGCAGTGAATTGTTTTTTTCTCTTCTTTTTCTTGAGAAAAGTGCAACTCAGACCCAGTAAAGTCTTCTTTGGATAATTCTTGGTGGGCGGAGAACATTATCGAGAACAGGAACTGAGAAGATCTGGACGAATGCAACATTCATGAGCTGCACTATGACTACAAGCAGATAGAAGCAGAATATTTCCTGCTAATTTAGCAGCAGCATTGAGTTAAGATCTGTGATGCACTTTCAAAGCAGTGTTTTTATTCAGCTTTAATCATTCAAATGCTTAACCTGAGAATGAGTAAAAAAATCAATGAAATCTACAGCAGTGAAATGACCTTTAAAAAAAACCCCAAAACTACATTTTCTCTTTAATTTAGACAGTGTAAATGCCGGAGTTACCAATTATCTCCAGTGACTTACCTGCACTCATCTGCTGCGAATTTTGAAAACCTGCAGTGCAATTTTTGACAGTGCTTCGCTCTCAGAAATCAGCAATAAAAACTTTTAACTGCCATCCTAAATGGCTCTCCCTCCGCAGTGTAGATTGTGCAGGGAGCAGCAGCGTCCCATGATGGTCCCACATCATCCATCCACAGCAGCGCCGAGCCGGGGGCCAGGGCTGGCCATTGCTCCCTCTAAACTTGCCAGGATGCATCTGTTTGGCCTGGATGAGACCTCAGACTGCTGGAAAACCTTTACAGGACCCCAAACTGCTGCACATATCTGAACATGGACTCGGTTCATTTCAGCCACTTCTATTCAGGATTCAGTGTCTCGTGGCCGTAGAGAGGAGGGTTGGAACATGGACAGATTGAAAGCGTTGCCTTGTTGCTCGGCTCTTTGAGAGACCAGGGCAACTCCAACACCACTGCAGGCCGAGGAGCAATCTATTGATCCGTCTCAAGTCTCCCTGCTTTACTTTAAAGGTGTTTTCGCATCTGACAGTCTGGTAGAATCACTTTGATTGGAGATTGAAAGTCGCAGCATTTGTTCCATCTTCAGCTGGTGCAATTCGCTTTCAAAACGACCTAACCCATCGAAGAACCCGTTCCCCCCCTCGCCTGTGGTGGCGCTGCACCAAGAACCACTGACGGAAACGACACAAAGACTTCTGAAGAAGACAGTAGCTGCGTTTTCCTTAAAAGCAAAGTCCAGGACTTTGTCGATATTCTGCTAAAAAAGTTAAAAGGTTTATTCACGTGATAAGTCGCTAAAAAACATGCCGCGTTATGATCCTCCGACTACTTCCTGTTGTCTTCTTCTTGGTTTTCGCTAGTGGCAACAGCAGCGACAAGTGCTTCCACTGTTGCTGATCTCTCTATAGCAGAAACGGTCAATACAACCTTAAACCATCAAACCGCCTTCAAACCAACGGCGGCAGTAAACATAGTTTAAATTTAAATTGTGTTGCTACGTTATTTTGACGTAACGTTCAAGAAAGAGTTAAAACCACGCTGCACATGGTTCAGTTGAGTAAATACAATTAAAGGGAAAGATCTCAAAATGTCATAGCCACAAATTACATTACAGCAGCCAAAGATTTGGGCAGCCGAGTCCTCCCTCTGCTGTATATTTTCATTCCATATGTGAAAAGCAGATCGGCTCCGAGAAGACTGCAGAAGTCGGGGGAACGGCGCTCGAACTGCACCGACACTCCTCATCGAACCAGAGAAACACGGCTTTCTCACAATGACGAGGGAAAACAACTAACCCATGAATCAAGATTATATAAAGATCCTTAAAGCCTGTTGCTGTTTCTGGCAGCGTCCTCATTACAAATCAGCTCACTGATTCCTGTTTTTGTCTTCTAACACGTCGATTTACCCAGGGAGAGAATATCTGATGGCGAGCCGAGTGGCTCTGCCACAGTGGTGCAGGCACAGCAGAAAAGAAAGGCAAAATTAGTTACATGAAGGCAATTTCTTTTCCTTTCCCTTTGTTTATTAGCCCAGCGGGTCACGGATTTGAGAATTTTATTTTCTGAACCCCACTTCTTTTTCTGGCAAATTTGAACTCCAATCAAACTGCCACTGAGCTAATTGTGAGCGAAGTGAAAACGGCTCGTTACCAGGAGTTAAATTGAGATTTGTTTGGTAGTGGTTGCACGTGTGTGTGGGTGTGTGTGTGTGTGTTTGTGTTTGTGAGGTGTGATCTGACGTTTTCACTGTTTAATTAGTATAAATAATTTTTGAGAACAGCCCAGCTCAGGTCTTCACAGTAGCAGAAGAGGTTTCTCTTCAACGCGAGAATTTATTTTCTCTGTGAAATTTCACCTATGAAACTGCAGGTCAAATAAAATGAAATAAATCATTGTTATTAAACAGATGTGAAAACTTAGGGAAAAAAAAGACTATGTAAACCATTTGTTTCAGCGTTTCCCCAGAAAACTCGCTAAGCCCGGTTGTGGGTCCGCCGTGTTTTTGTATTAAAATATGTCAAGTAGACAGGAAAGGTAAAAATCTTACTGGGTAATTATATGAAGTGGGAAAACATCACCAGTGAAATGACATTTAAATCCACAACTCGTCTTAAAAACAACAAATCAAAAAACACAATTAAAATGAATATTAATTATTTGCACTTTTGTTTAATCCAAATTAAGTCAGCAGCTGCATAAGGCCCCGCAGGCCCTCAGGGGCCCATAAATGCTGATATTTTAGACCACAGATCCATAAATGTAACATTTGTTTATTCAGATTATCAAGGCTTCTGGATGTGATTTAATGGTTTCAGTATAAATGAATTAAAAGGGTTTAAAATTGTTTAACATTCATATGTACGATTTTAAGGAGCTGGCAAGTTTACTTTGTAAAAGTTCAAAGAACAATATTCAGAGTTAAGATTGTTTTGTTACCATAGCAACAATCTGATGCTCTGAGTTTAGCCTTTGAGTTTGTTCACAAATACAAATGAGTGAACTGCAAATATAACCTGATTGCTTATTAGGTTGACCAATTAAACTTCTCCTTTCTCCCAGATTAAATCTAACACAGAAGCTGTTAGAGGCGCTGATGTTTTAACAGCAAGAGGGGCCCCTACGTCAAATTTTGCTCAAGGCCTCATGCAGCCTTGGACAGGCCCTGCATTATTTTATTTATTTATAAATTAATAAATAAAAAATGAAACCAGTTTGATATATTCTTTGTCCACAAATATTAAACGTTCTCACCGCTTTTAAGCAATCCTGCTTAAAAAGAAAAGATCAGCGGAAACGCCGTTGGTTTGATTTCTTACACTTTTGAAATCATTTTTCTGAGTTATAAAATTGCTATGGCTTTCTTGCAGCTTCTTACTGTAAGAGAAACTGAAATATATTTCACATACATTGTTTGCGTGGCCTCATCCAGACATTCTCAATTATATTTTTCTGCGTCTGACTCTGTCAAGGTTCCTGACAAGAGGCCCTTTCTTCTGTCACCAGCCTGCAACAAAAGGGGATGATGTTGCAGGGTTAGAGCTGAGCTAATTTGAAACATCGAAAAACCTTTGTTCCCCGAGACGTAATTAGATCTTAAATAGCTTTGGCTGATAAATTAAATCTCTTTACTGTTTTGTCCCTCACCAAACCTGATTAATCATTTTTTAATCAGATGGAGGCAGAGAGGTGCCTTGACGTTTCATTTAACCGAAGCTGAAGGCTCAGACACTCGCGCCTTCGTCTGATTAGTCTTGCTCAACACCCGAGACCGGAGGGCACAAAAGAGAAAAAGAAAGGCAGGGAATTTTCCTATCGTATTTGTCTATTCTAAAACCCTGTGTTTTAGAAACGTTGCCGTGTGCTTGGAGTTCGCTTCCGCACACAGGATTAGTTGGAGCTCCTTAAAGGTTGCATGCTAAAGTCAGCTTGCTCCCTGTGGCGGCTGTACGGTAGGTGGGTGCGATAACAGTCCAGTCATGAAGAACTTGTCTAATTATAGATGACACACTCACATTCCGAATCTCTTCATTCTGCCGGGGTCTGTGCAGAGAAGAGAGACGCTCTCAGTAAAAGACGTATTAGCCCTACTGTCGAGAAAAAGAAATTAAAAGTGCAGTGGTGTGTGTGATTCAGTCACGCAGCAGCATTTTATAGCACAATCAAGCAGCTGATACCTTCAGTTGTTATGAAAATGCTCCAAATATACCAAATATGACTTGAAAGAAATTTGACTTTAATGAACATCTTGAAATTGGGCATTTGTGTCTTGAAAAGCCCTTTCATGCTTTGCAGGCATTGTCTTTTAGACAGCTGTGATGTTTTCTAAAGTAAAAATGGCAACGATGTTGGTGATAAATATCTAACTTGCGACTCAGCATTGCGTTTTAGAAACCCTTCTCTTGCCAATACAGCCCCGACCCATCCAGGCTAAGACTCCCATCAGACGCCATAAAGGTTTCCTTCGCCACACGCTCAAACTGAAACTGATCTGTAGAATATGGAAACCGAGTCAACGCCATCTGAACCATCTTTGTTTTGTGTATGAGTCAGTTTTCTTGTTGGAAGGCAATCGGGCAACAACGTTTCAGTTTTCAACAATGCAAATGCTGAAAATGTGAAGTTACTGTTGCCAAAAGTAGGCCATTGTTTTAGGAAAGTGATCTAAACCTAAATCCTACCTGAATATTTGCTTAGGACACTTGTTTGTGTCAAAAATAACATCTGCATGGTTGGCAGGATCGATGGTTTCCCATTGCATTGGCCCTTTGATCAACTCTGTCGGATCCCATCGGTCACTGAAATGTGTCTCTTGTGAAACTTACCCAAATGTTTAGGCCCAGTTAACTTGACTGATTCTAACGCATCGACTCTCAGATCTCAATCTTCAGTCCAAGGTGATAAATGTGAACCTACATTTATGGATTTCTAGTTACATATCAGTCAGCGGCACTTCGAGGTGATTATCAGTGCTGTACCTTTCAGAACATGTTGGCTATAAAATAAATAAAAAGGTACTGTTTCAGTGATTTAATTGGCTGCTCTGTTGTGTGACTTTTGTTTCAAACATGTTGAGATTTTGCGAGGAGCGAATTTCATCAATTCATTCTGCAGGCTTGGTTCAGAACATTAACATTCGACGCTGCCGTAGCTGCAGGGTTTGTTTTCTTTCTGTTATTATTGTTTTTTTCTTGGGCATGTGGAGGTTTTTTTTCTCTTCCAAAAAGCAGGCAAACTGTAAACTCACTGTAGACGGTTAAGTGTACAAGGATGTGTCACACAGCCTATGCGCCGCCTCTTAGAGTAATAATCAAATCCTGCAGTTCTGTAATAAAAACACAAACTGTCATCCTTCGTAGGAAATTACACCCTTCTGTTGCCGCGCAGCAAAGCCACCGGGGGTGTAAATCTCAGGTCAGGATGACAGTGTGTAATGCACCTTGACTAATTAACTGTGGCCTTTTTGAATGGCAGGAGCATGCGGATGTGAAAACAGCGACTGCAGGAGGCGGGGCGGTGGGTGAGGTTTGTTTACTGAAGCTTAAGGTCTGCTGAGCTTGTTGCCGGGTTTAGCTTTCCCACAATGTACACGGCGGCGCTGTGATGGTGGGCTGTTTTTTTTTCTTCTTTTCGACGCAAACACAACCTTCGATGTTGTATGGAAGATGATGGATGGATTCTTATGGATGAGAGGCAGCAGGGGTGACAGTTCAGCGAGGATGCCCATAGCGCGCCGTGGTTGGAGGAAGAGGCTGGACGGCAATGTTTGCACTTCATGAAATAACTACATCCCCAATGCGGATAACAGAATGGATCATTAAATAAATGGAGTTATGTCACGTAAGGGCGTTTTTGCACCCAGAAGTCCAGTAGACTCAGTTCAACATGGGACCAAAGTTGCAGCATTTGTTACATTTTCAGCTGGTGTGGATCTCTTTCACGCTGAACTGTGTCAAATGAAGCAAACCCTTTGAAAAATGCGTCCCCTCCCCTCACCTGTGGTGGCGCTGCACCCAGAACTACTGAAGGAAGCCACATGGAAGCGTCTGAAGAAGACCCAACTTCCTTCTTCACAGTATATAAACCATAATGTGGTCGTGTCAGGTTTTAGCGCTAGCAGGATTTTTCGCAGACTTTGTTTGATTAAAGCGAATTAAACAGGGCTGGTGTGAACGCTGCTTTTGTTTATGACCAACTCCAGAGAAAGTCACCAACCAAACTCTTTCCATACAGACAACAAAACAACGACCTATTTGTCCCAAGGCTTGTCATGGAGACTGTACAAATGTTGATAAACATTATTGACCTGTGATCTCTTCCCTTCCCGGTCAACAGCTGACCTTTTGTGACCTGTGACATCAGCGGGTTCAGATGCATCTGAGTCACATTTATTACCAAGATGTGGTAGTTAGTGATGTTAGATCTTCACAGAAAGCTTTTTTGTGCATGATATGATATCATAGCTAAATTGGGGCCATAGAATTTTTTCGAAAGATTTTAAACTTAAAAAATTTTTTTAAGAATTTGAAACTGAAAATCATATTTTATGCTGGGAAACACACAAAGTTTCACATTCAAGGTTTTTTTTTCAGTTTTGATTTTTTTCCCTTTTCAACAAACTTTATGGCCATAATTAAACTCCGTAGATGTTCTTATCATTCCTTGTACACATACATGTGTACACAATGTGAACCACACTTTATTTTAACGTCAACATGGAAATGAAAATACTGAACTTTAGAAAAAATCACTAAGAATTTACAACAAGGCCTTAAATTCTCCTTCCTGTTCTGTGTTTTCTGCTCTTTATGTGCCTTCCCCATTTTGTCAGAAAAAAAGAAAAAAGAAAACTGTGTTTGGTTTGTCGTCTGACTCAACGATAGTATAACGTGCGACAGCTGTTGTGTGCAGCAGCCTTCGCTGCAGGTTCATTTCTGTTTCCTTCCAGTCTCACAGCCTCCACACAACAAACCGCCGTCACTGATCACTCGGCTCGTTTCGCTTCGTGGAGGAGGATGGGCAGGGGAAGTTCGAAGCTAAACCGAGCCGGTTTGTCCTGCAGCTCCTCTAAATCAGGATTAAAATTAAAACACGACTAAAAGCGTCTGGCGACAAAGTGGAAGCCGGCGCTTTGTGGAACACCCCCATCTCAGCCTCGCCATTGTTACGTTTTAAGAGCTTTTTCACGAGTCTGAAGTGTCTGGCCTCCCTGTAAGTGTAGGATGGACTTTCTGGCAGAATGTAAACAGCATCTCAATGAATCTCCACTCGCATCTTTAAATCTCTAAACAACGGGCCGGTGGAAAGTGGAGGTAGTCTTCACGCTGACATATTTGACAGCGAACGTGAATTTACTGGAACGTGCAAAGATCTTTGATCGTCATGATGCAACACAAAAAAATCACTGTGCACTATCTGGGCAGTGGTGCCAAGATCAAATCGTAACA
Organism: Poeciliopsis prolifica; assembly: GCF_027474105.1. Classification (NCBI taxonomy): domain Eukaryota; kingdom Metazoa; phylum Chordata; class Actinopteri; order Cyprinodontiformes; family Poeciliidae; genus Poeciliopsis; species Poeciliopsis prolifica. Next base: position 8,445,997 of record NW_026562396.1, read on the forward strand.
GCACGCCCAAGTGCTGCTAGCAGACACAGAGGTGGATGAGTAAGCAAAGTTTGACCTGCGTTTAGCTTGAGATAGAACCCAAGACTACTTATGTTTACTGGCACAAAGAGAAGAGGGCAGCAAACCTGAGTGAAGTTGGCCCCCCCACCTTCTTCAAATCAGACAAAAATGGTGTCAAACGTTTGTGCTGCGTTTGTGCTGGTTTGTGCAGCAAAAATTTTTGTTTGTGCTGCTATCATTTGAAAGATATAACGAAATGTTTTTAGAGGTCATCAAAGGTCAACCAGCCCCCCCACCTTCTTCAAATCAGACAAAATAGGTGTCAATCAACTCGGCTGCGTTTGTGCAGGTTTGTGCAGCAAAATTTTTTGTTTGTGCTACTTTGGCTTTGAAGATATTGATGAAAAGGTAAAGGTCAAAAGGTCAACCAGCCCCCCCACCTACTTCAAATCAGACAAAATTGGTGTCAAACGTTTGTGCTGCGTTTGTGCTGGTTTGTGCAGCAAAAATTTTTGTTTGTGCAGCTATCATTTTAAAGATATAAAGAAATGTTTTTAGAGGTCATCAAAGGTCAACCAGCCCCCCCACCTTCTTCGAATCAGACAAAATAGGTGTCAATCAACTTGGCTGCGTTTGTGCAGGTTTGTGCAGCAAAAATTTTCGTTTGTGCTGCTTTGGCTTTGAAGATATTAATAAAAGGTTAAAGGTCAAAAGGTCATCCAGCCCCCCCACCTTCTTCGAATCAGACGAAATAGGTGTCAATCAACTCGGCTACGTTTGTGCTGGTTTGTGCAGCAAACATTTTTGTTTGTGCTGGTATCATTCTGAAGATATTAAGAAAAATGTTCTCCAGGGGTCATCAGAGGTCAACCACTCCCCTGGCCCTTCTCACATTTGGAAACATAAATAAATTTGGTGTCAACCAACTGTGCTATGTTTGTGCAGGTTTGTGCAGGAATTTTTTTTCATTTATACTGCTATTACAAATTATAGAACTATAAAATATTATGAGTTATATAAATAATAAGGTCATCAAAGGTCAACCAGCTCCCCTAACTTCTTCAAATCAGGTAAAATGGGCGTTAATAGACTTGACTACATTTGTTCAGCAAAAATGTTTGTTTGTGCAGCTATCATTTTAAAGATATTAAAAGAAAAGTGTCTAGAGGTCATCAAAGGTCAGCCAGCCCCCCACCTTCTTCGTATCAGACAAAATAGGTGTCAATCAACTCGGCTGCATTTGTGCTGGTTTGTGCAACAAAAATTTTTGTTTGTGCTGCTTTTGCTTTGAAGATATCCATTATAGTTTAAATTTTAACCCTAACCCTAACCCTATTTCAGGAGGGTCCAACACCTGAAACGATTGGGCATTATGTGGCGTTTTGCAAGAGGCCCCTGGGCACCTGGGAAATGTACGATGACCTCAGAAAAGACGTAATAACACCATCTGATAAGATGAGCATATGTCCCCATGCTGTGCTCTACATAAAAGAGTAATGGTCAGATTTCCGGAAAGACAGTATTAAGAAAGTTCAATGTATGTTTCTTTGTTCAAAAGACATTTTCCTTTGTTGTTCTGGTAGTTTTGTACTTTGGCAACCAGCATATTAGCATTTTTATCCAATTGAATGCTTTGGATAAAGTTTATTTTAAAAAAATTTAATTCAAGTTTACGATTTGCAATCTTTCACATTTAATAAATGAGACATCTCTTTCTCTGAGCGTTATACTAATATGACAGGCAGTTATGCTGGTTGAGAAAGGTCTTTCAAGATGGACAACATCAAACATAAAATTTCATGCACCACAATGACAAGTTTGAGTGCTTGGTGACACAAAAAATAAAGGTAGTGTTCTTTCAACAAATTAATATTTTATTGTAAAATGTTGAAAATTCTGTGCTACGAATTATAAAGCCAGATAATCAAGATAAATAAAAGGCATTTGGAACAAATGTGATAATGAGTTGGTTATGACTGAATAAGTGAAGCTTCTCTGCTTTAAGGTTTCAGTAATATGTTCAAAGCAAAACTAGCAAAAAGTTTAAACTATAATGGATATCTTCAAAGCAAAAGCAGCACAAACAAAAATTTTTGTTGCACAAACCAGCACAAATGCAGCCGAGTTGATTGACACCTATTTTGTCTGATACGAAGAAGGTGGGGGGCTGGCTGACCTTTGATGACCTCTAGACACTTTTCTTTTAATATCTTTAAAATGATAGCTGCACAAACAAACATTTTTGCTGAACAAATGTAGTCAAGTCTATTAACGCCCATTTTACCTGATTTGAAGAAGTTAGGGGAGCTGGTTGACCTTTGATGACCTTATTATTTATATAACTCATAATATTTTATAGTTCTATAATTTGTAATAGCAGTATAAATGAAAAAAAATTCCTGCACAAACCTGCACAAACATAGCACAGTTGGTTGACACCAAATTTATTTATGTTTCCAAATGTGAGGAGGGCCAGGGGAGTGGTTGACCTCTGATGACCCCTGGAGAACATTTTTCTTAATATCTTCAGAATGATACCAGCACAAACAAAAATGTTTGCTGCACAAACCAGCACAAACGTAGCCGAGTTGATTGACACCTATTTCGTCTGATTCGAAGAAGGTGGGGGGGCTGGATGACCTTTTGACCTTTAACCTTTTATTAATATCTTCAAAGCCAAAGCAGCACAAACGAAAATTTTTGCTGCACAAACCTGCACAAACGCAGCCAAGTTGATTGACACCTATTTTGTCTGATTCGAAGAAGGTGGGGGGGCTGGTTGACCTTTGATGACCTCTAAAAACATTTCTTTATATCTTTAAAATGATAGCTGCACAAACAAAAATTTTTGCTGCACAAACCAGCACAAACGCAGCACAAACGTTTGACACCAATTTTGTCTGATTTGAAGTAGGTGGGGGGGCTGGTTGACCTTTTGACCTTTACCTTTTCATCAATATCTTCAAAGCCAAAGTAGCACAAACAAAAAATTTTGCTGCACAAACCTGCACAAACGCAGCCGAGTTGATTGACACCTATTTTGTCTGATTTGAAGAAGGTGGGGGGGCTGGTTGACCTTTGATGACCTCTAAAAACATTTCGTTATATCTTTCAAATGATAGCAGCACAAACAAAAATTTTTGCTGCACAAACCAGCACAAACGCAGCACAAACGTTTGACACCATTTTTGTCTGATTTGAAGAAGGTGGGGGGGCCAACTTCACTCAGGTGGGCAGCAAACCCAGATGCCTTCTTGTTTTCTCTCCAAGACTACGAGGGAGTAATCCACGTTTGGAGGAAGACAACATAAAAAAAACAAAACACGGACAAGTTCGGGATAGGTTTCTGTAGTCATTCATTGGTCTTAAGGAAAAATGAATAGGAGAAAAGAAGTTTAGCACCGCGCTTTGGGCCGCCGGCTCACTCTTCCTCATATAGACATCAGATTTCTTGGCTGAATGTGACGAGGAAAACACACTGCAGGGTTGGAAACTCCCAGCGTTAAGCAAACAAAGCCAATAAATCACACAGCTGCAGTGAGAAAATAATCTGTAGCAACGAGACTCTGTGGTCCAACTACAGAAATATGCTGATCCACACTAAAGCATCTCTGCTCAGGCGCAAAAGCCTCTTACTTGGAGTGATCAGAGGAGGGAGCTTCTCTCTGTAGGAGAAGTGATGCATGTCCTGGGAGCTTGAGGAAAAAGGCAACTCGGTTTAGCATTTAGTCTGTAGTCTGAGGAGGAGCAGAGCGGCAACTCTGAGACGGTGGCAGGGAGAGTTGGCTTCTTCTTCTTCTTTCTATTTCCCCCTCCTCTCTTGAAACGCCGGATTGCTTCTACTCAGCTTTTGTTAGGTCTGTCCTTGCGCCAACACACCTGAGGACTGAATCCCCGCAACAGGTTGTCATCATCTTCAGCGGGAGTTTTTCAGCTGCCCAAAACAATTTCTACCAGACGTGTTGAACGTCTGGGAAAACGTGCAGCGAGGATCTGAGAAAAGCTAGCTTCCTGTTGTGGCTTCAGTCCTGCCAAAACGTTTCATCGCATCATTCTCAAAATCCTTTCGGTGAGGCGGCTGAGAAAGTGCCTGAGTGATATCTGACGCTTCTCTAGCGTGAAATCCACCTGTTGTTGCGTACACCCAGCAACATGTGTACCGGCGATGCAACCAAAGAAGACATTTAAAACCACCAGGCTTTACTTGTTCCCCCATCAGGACAAGCATCGCTTATTTAAGTCCTTTTTCTATGCTTGGATTTTTAAAGACTTTTTTAGTTGGTGTTCAGGTATTAATCGTCCACATAGTTATCCTGACAACTTTAAACATTTTTTTAAACTCATCTGTAAGACAATGTATTTCTAATACCAAAAACACACATCCAGTAATGGTGTGAATTTATCAGTTTTGAAGCATCAAAAATAACTACATTATATGTGTCATTATTACAACTATAATATGCAGTTTTAGCAGCAGGTTGTGTTTTTTTCTCTTATTACATATTTGTTGAAAATGTTCTGTCTGTACTGTATTGTGCTGTCAGAGGCCCGTACTGTTTATTGGTCAATATGAATGTGATGCCAGCGCATGATCTCCCCATTCATCATCCAAATAGAGTTAGGGGTGTTTATATTCTCACTGTCAACATTTTTTTTTTCTTCTTTGAAGCGGTTTATAAGTTTCGGGCTCTTCTCAGATTGATGATGGCCAACGCTATGCAATCGTCTGGTAATCTGTACAACTCATTTGAAGCAGCTGGAGGTAAAAAAAAAAAAAAAAAAGTACTGGGCTCCTTGGGTCTCGGTAATGAAAGTCTGTTAGTTAGTTTCTCTCCTCTCATCCACAGACTCCTTGCTTTTGAGACCGACGAACCAGTGATGATTTAAAACGGCGACGTACAAAGCAAACGAAGCGGTATTTATTCCTCCAGGAATGGCTTCCTGCCAGCTTTGAGTTGATGGTGAGCATGCGTGGATAATTGCTTGCCTAAATGATTTAGAAACCTCCAAGCTAAGTGGAGTTTTTTTTCTTCTTCTTCTGCTTCTTTTCCTGATAATTTAAGGGAAAACCTTGAACTTATGGAAATGTGCATTGCGACTGTCCTGCTAATACAAAGCCACTGCTTTAATATTTAATAATTGACGTTTTCTCCTTATGTTAAACTTAAGAAATGAAACAAATCACAGCGCGGTTGACATTTTCACCACCGCCACTCTGTAGGCGGTTGCTCTTGTTGCCCAACTGTCAACAAATTATATTGTTATAGTTTCACACACACAAAAAGTGTGAAAATATGGCAGCCTGTAGAGTCACATAAAGACAGTTACAAAGTCAGGATTTAAAGATTGAATGATTAATGTTCCAGCAAGATCTAGAGAAACTAATAAACGCATTTCTGTCCAGAGGAAGCCATCACTGCTAAATTAGCTTGTTTTCGTCTGTAGAAGTGATCCAGAGGATTGTTTTGAGCTGTAAAATCTTTTAATGATCAATGTGAGCCAAACCCAAGGCCACGCTCTAGAGTCAGTTTCTCTCTTATGCACCATTTATTTTTTTTCATCCAAAAACAAAACTTCAGATTGCGATAAAATGTTTACTGGTTGGTTTAATTGCAATTGTTCTACCTGAAAGTGCACAAGTTCAGTTTACGTATGTGTTTCCATGAGATTGTAGTTTATTTTGTTTTGTCACAAAAGTATTGATTCTCGTTTCCCTTGCAGGTCCTGGAGATGACGCAGATGACGGAGAAAAGATGGCGGCCACGACGTGGCACACTTAACGCAAGCATCAGACGCTCTTCCATCGACCATTTGACATTCAAGGTGACATTTCGAAAATGAATTTGATGTGCGGAAACACGTCAGTTTCTTGTCTTTTGTTCAAAGGTTTCGGCAATGGGATTATGCGGGTTTTTGGGTCAGTAAAACTGGCGTAAACCAGGCAGAAGACGACGGCATGAAGTGGAACTTAGTCGTGTTTTTTTCTAAAAGGAAACATCACAGATTGTGTGTGTGTTTGTTTTTTTCCCCCAACATTAGCGGAATATTAACAAAGTTTTATCCATATTTGTAATGGAAATGCAGCTACTGCCGATCGGACCGCACCACCAGTTCCTGCTGGAAACAGGGAACGTGATTTTCTTTTTTTATTTAAACAAGCACTGAAGTAGATATTTGTATATCAAGATTATTTCCATTTTTGGTGTGTAGTTTCTCAATAAACTTTGCTGTTCTCTGTTGTTTGTTGTATTTAGTGACTGTATTTTGTTTCTTTACCCCTTTTGTGTGTTAATGCTCTGATCAGCCTGTATGTTGTGTTTGTTTCTTCACATTTTTGCCTGCGTGGATCTTTGACCTCTTTTGTGAGCTCAGCATCACCTTTTCCCTATTTTCTGGTACACCCAGTGATTCCTCTTGATTTTCAACTCAGTCCATCACGTTCGGCAGAAATTAAACCTGCACACGGCTACCAAGAGGACACTCGCATCGCCTCCTCTTGTTGGAACCAGTCCAACCAGCTGAAAGAAAAAGTTTTCTATAAATTGTTGTGGTCGCCCGCTAACATGAGTGGATCATACGCAAAAAAAACCCCACACAATTTACTAAAGAAGTGCAACGTTCTGCCAGACTTATCAAAAGATTCACCCGCTGCGGCTCTCTCTGGTGTACAAAAGATCTTAGGACTCAATGGCTTTTAAGTTGCTGGAGACGAGTCGGAGCGCTCTCCCTCTCGTTAATAAGCCTTCAACGGTTTTGCGCGCCGCACACACAGCACTTCCCGTCTTCAGCTTCACCGTTCCGACGTGGGATGATTGATTGAGTTGCGGCATTTATGTAAGATGGAGGTGGGATGGTTGGGGAGCGTCCTGAGTTCAGAGTTGACCTTCACTGGATGACAGGATCTGAGATGTTTAATGGAGGGAGGGGAGAAAGTCTCAGCAAACTGAAAGCCAAAATACACAGTATGAGATCTGCTTTTGAATCATCCTCAATGTTTCTTTGTTAATATTGTTGAATTGTTTTTATAAAAAGTTTTTCTTTCTTTTTTTCTTGCTAGCTGTTGCACTTTTGACTTTCTTGCAAGACTGCAAAGCCATCTTAAACCAGATTAAAATGGGATTTATTTGACTACTTGAGTTCAGAGTCAACATTCGGTTGACACATTTTGTTGCCTATCATATTTTTATGCCTTTTTTTAATAATTTGAAAAAAAATTCTAGTATAAATAGTTCATTGCAAGCACCCAGTCACTGGAAGGCAGGGCAAATGCTCCTACGTGCACGAGGCGAACGGAGAATTTAAACTGGACTATTTTACATATAGATGAGTCAAATCAGTGTTTTATTATTATTATTATCATCACTGAATCCTGCAGTTTTAATAGAGTATTTATTGTGGAAATAAATGCGAGCTATTTAGCAGCTGCAATTTGTCATAAAAACACCTTCACAATTACCTTTTGTTGATTTTTGTTGTTCTTCCTCTTTGCCCTTCAGCTCAGTTTCATTAAACCTAAAACTGTTCGGTGAAAGAGACGGAAAACAACCCGACAGGTTCAGCAGCGCTTTGCGAACACTCAGAATCTGATGCAGGCTAGACGTGACGCTTGTGCCAGAATTAAATGATATTCAAGTCACACTTATTAGAGAGTTAAGGGGACTTTTTTAGTTTTTTCATAAACAACAGAATAGAGGGCTTCCAGTGTAGGGCACTGGTACTTTCTTTACATTATTCAACAGGGACAGAATACACACAGGTTGAAAATGTTGTGATAAAAACGTTGAGAAGAGGGATTTACAATATCTGGTCAACAACTGGTGTAACAATTTGCACATGTTTATTTTTGTTAATGTCTTCTCCGATCTCTGAGACATGTCAACTTCCAGGATGGTTTCGGTTTATAATAAAATGTCGCACTTCCTCCTCTATCCCATTTTCTTACCATTTCAAGAATTTTTATTATATTCTTTGTCTCATTTTAACTAATTTTAAAATTAAAATCAACAATATTGTTGTTTTTTTGGAGCACTTTGAGCAAAACTATTAGCCAACTCATTTCCTTCTCTAGTATGTGCAGGAATCCTTACTAGTTTGATTTGAGAGCCATAATTTTTAATCCTAAAAACTGAGTTATATCCAATACAATATCTTTCCTTGATTTTGAATTTACCTCCTGAATCCTTGTTATAGCACGACTGGAAACTGAACAAATTATAACCATCTTCTCTCTAACGTCTTCATTCTAAAGCCCAAGTTTTTTAATTAGTCTTTTCGTAGTTGTTTATTTCTTGTTCATTCTTTATGTCTCGTTATTGTTTATCACTCTCACCAGCTCTCTTGTCAGCGTTGCTCTCTCTCCCTCAGCCTGCCTGCCCGGTCCCGTCTCTCAGCTGAATCAGCCACCGGTCACTCTCTTTCAGTCACTCCCTGCTGGTTTCTTCTGCTACCTCTCCCTTCGATATTTGCAGGTTCTCTCTGCTTTTTATTGGGAGGAAACGCCAGCGCAATCCACACTCCGAGCTCTCGTCTGCATTCTGCTCGTAAAAAGTAGAAATTTATTATCGTCCTTAAAGGCAAGGAGACCCATAAATCAGCGACAAAAACGCTTCTCAGCTAAATGTTAGTCCCAGCTGAGCATAAAGCTAATTTTGAACATTGAGTCGAATCTCCTTGTCGATAATCCTCAGATCGATGCGAAGCTCTTCGATCATTCACCGTTTTAAAAGAATATCTTCAGAGTTACCAAGCTAGTAAGTTTGATTTTAGCATTAGCTCTGTTGCTAAGCTGGTATTGTTTTCGTAAATAGTTTTTTATGTGTCCTGTCCCGACAGTTTGGGCAAAGTAGAACAAAATGTCAAGAGGGGGGATCATGAAATGTTGCCCCTGTTGCACAATTTACTTTACGCAGTTAGAGGGACGATAACCCGCATGTTTCAGGGAACCAAGCAGACCGCCGAAAACAACTGGATCTACACTGGCATGTACCGCTATGTTGTTGGACTCAGTGGTAGAAATACCACAAGTTGGTTCAATGTGGTACCTCTTTGTGTGGACACGCACTTGTTCTGTATGTGTGTGTCTGATCAGTGACAAACATTCAAGTGTGAAGTTGGTCAAGATGAGATGAGTTTTGGAGAAGGGGAGACAACGACAAGGTGTTTATTTATTTAACACCTTGAAATTGGGCCTCTGTGTCTTTAAGAAAGCCCTGCTCAGTCCATCATCACAACGTTGATCCTCTATTAACCCTTTGACAACATTTTTACCAGAATTTCACAGAGAAGCATAACAAGCTCAGAAGATTTCGTGCTCCACCAGGTGTTTTTGCTGCTGGCTAGTCTGAAGGAGCTCAGCTTACGAACAGATTAGCTCATCAGATCATCTGTTCATGAGAAACAACAGAGTAAAGAATTTCTCAAACGTGTAGGTGGGAATCAAAGCAGCATTTCAGGTATGTTTTTGATGAGGGAATAACATCATTATAACGACGTAAAGCTAAAAAAAAGTTGACTTTACACACTACTGCCCCTTTAAGGAGGAGGAAATGTAGGATTTTGTGGTTCTCAAATATCTCCATCCATTCGCTAAAGCAGCGAATTTCTGTCGTAAGGGTTCTTGTGCCTTTCCTTGAACGGAGCTGCTTTCACTTCACTTGAGAAATAAACGAGAACCGAGGCTAAACCCACCTGGAACTCGGCTGAGAAGAGAGAGACGGATGGAGGAACTGACAAGCAAGAGCAATTGAAATACGGTGTGAAGTTGAGCCCAATTTTTCTGTTCTTCATTGATTCACCATTATCTCAGGACCCTGATCATCTCAACACTAACATATGAGCGCTGAGTTTTAGGCGAACCCCAATGTGAACCGAAAGGAAGCCAAAGATTTTTTTCTTTCACAAGCTCAGCAACAAAAACACAGTCGGGCAAACTGAGACATCTTACAAGCATAAGGGGAATTTTTTTTTCTTGGTTTCTTCAGCCCGTTTTAAAGTATGATGAAATTGTATGATTATCTGATGTAGACGAAGGGCATAGTTAAACATCCCCTGCTGAAGGAGGATTCATCCTGGGGCCAAACCCCGGTGAGTTCGGGACCAATTAAGCCAAAGTAATGAGCTTTTACCAAAGCAAAAACGACATAATTCTGTGTTAGCACGTAGCGGGCGGAACGTGGTCGACGGGGAGGAAAAGGCAAAAAAAGAGGACAAAATCAGAAATAACAAGGCGTGTGCAGCTGCGTAGGATTTAAAGCCATGTCTGTGTGCAATGAGAAACAGAAGGAAGCAAATACATTTTATGAATAAAAACATGGCGGAAGACAAGTCTCTCCAACAAATCACGTCGTCAAATTAATATACTCAACAAACTGCTTTCCACTTCTGAGCCACCTTGAGAGTATCAGCAGTTTGTATTCTTGTCGTGCGAGGAAATTCGATTGTCAAATTATTTTCGAGTGTGGCGTTGTAAAACACTTTACTTATGTAACTCCACATGTGGCACATTTCTCCTGAGACCTGGCCGGCTGGCTGACGTGGCGGCGTTGTGTTTAGATGTTCAGGCGCTCGTTGTTTGTGGAGCGTCTTTCATTTTTCATTTTGACCCAAGAGGAGGGAACCACACTCCCTGAAAACGCCTTTGACGGTTCACGTGTAGCTCTGGAGCTAACAGAAACGGTTCGAACTCGACCAATACCATCCGTGTGACAATCTGAGCATGTTTCCATGGTCGGACGTGAAAATTATGTCAATGAAAAAAAGCTAAAATGGGAAATAATAAAGCATATTTTCAAAATGTCAAATTGCTCTGCTGGGTAGCAAGCCTGACTTTAGCTGTGGCGCTGATGCTAAGCTAGTCGAAGTTGAACACGAGCTCAGCGTAAGCGTCATCAAAATCTTCAGTTAAATTTGTTGCCACAATGAAGTAGCTAAGTTAATTTGTGCAATATACTTTCACAATCTAATAATCCTGATAAAAATTCAAATAATTTTAATAACCGATTTTCCATGGATTAATAGATTCATTTATTGATGTAGCTTAGCCGAATCTCCATGATTAGGAAAAGTTTGAAAGCACCTTGAACAATTTCAGTAGCTCAATGCATCTCGATGTGTTACAAATGAAAGGTTAGTTTATTCTAGTGATTCGGTTCAAAAAGTGAAACGCATAAATACATGTCAAACACGGTTTTTATTTACACGATTCATTCTTCCACTCAACTCTCTGTGGCCATGTTAACTAGCCTCAGCATAAGTGGCACACAAGACAGAGAAGCTGTAGCATGTACACAAGGATGATTGGCTGACAGGCAGGCTATTTCTGCATTTAGCGTTGAGTCATGGAAGGAGATAGAGGAGCTTGTTTTTTGGTTTATGTATATTTATATAAAGTTTGACTTCATGGAAATATTTGTGGAATACCTTAAAATGATCATCTGTTGCAAGCGGAAGTAGAATTATTGCTCTGGTCGATCCTCTCTATGCGGATGTTTGCGACATATTATTATTTTTGTTCTATTTACATGTGAAGTGTTTCCCATGTCCGCCCTCCCCCCCCCCTCGCCCTCCCCCTTTCCCTCCTCCCCTCCTCCCGCGCGTGCTCCCCGCAGACCTGTCAGTGTGCAGCGCGTGAGTCGGAGCGGGGCTCGCCGTTGATCGCGCGCGGCTTGTGCAGGTGTCATTGTGGCTGTAAAGCCGGTAGGAGGGACTTGATGCTCCAACTTCTCTGGGCATTTTTTTTGTTTGTTTTTTTTTTGTGTGCATCTTTCCGGCTCTCCAGACAGCCGTCCTGGTCCTGTTCGAGAGAGAAAGAGAGAGAGAGAGAGTGAGAGAAACAGAGAGAGAAACAGAGAGAGCGCGCGCGAGAGAGGAAGAGAGAGAGAGAGAGAGCTAGCGCGCGAGGCGACGACGGGCATCGGCAGCGCCGCATTTCGTGGGAACACACAATGCATCTGAGGCTGACCGAGCGACTGGAAACTGTTTTTTACCGCGCTCTCCTATTTTCGATCCGCGTTTCTTTCCCGCATTTATTCATTTTTTGATTTATTTATTTGTGTTGCGTCTTGCCTGTCTTTTTTTTTTTTTGGTCCTTCTTTTAATTTTTACCTCCTCCTCCTCCCTCTTCTTCTTCTTCTTCTTCTCCTTCTTCTTTTTTTCCTCCCACCCAGCAGCCTCTGACGCGCAAGGACACTACAGCATCCATCCGCGGCAGGGACGCTAACACAGAGCATCCTCTGTACAGGCGCACCAGCCGTCCGTCCGTCCTTCCTTCCTTCATTCCTTCCTTTCTCTCTTACCTTCCTTCCTCCCACTCTCCTCCTCTTTCTTGTCTTTTCTCTCCTCGTCTCTTGTTTCCGTCGGAACCCAGAGGACATCGGGAACCCTCGCTTTATACTTAACCCCCCTTCTTCCTCTCCACCCACCCACACACCCACTTTTTTTTTTCCTCCCTCTCTCTTCCTCCCCCCCCACCTCCCCTCACTCCACGCCGCCTCCTCTCCTCTCCTGTCCTCTCCTCTCCAAACGGGAGACATGGATCTATGGTTTCGCTCGGTCCGGATCTGCTGGTGGAGGGTTTTGCTTCTGATGAGTGTTTTCCAGGACTATCTGAGCTCCATGCTGGACTGCCCGCCGACCTGCAGCTGCTCCCAAACAGAGATCTATTGCAATAAGTCGGACAGCGGCCGGTTCTTCCCGCTGCTCGCCCTGCAGGACACCGGCGGCAACGGGACCGGCGTGGACATCGCGGACTTATTCAAAAACATCACCTCTATGTAAGTGGCTGCGGATTATGCTGCGCGTTTCTGAATCATTAATTGAGTCCCCCCACCACACACAGACACACACACACACACACACACACACACACACACACACACACACACACATATCAGCCCCCCCCCACCTTTCCAAACCCATCCCTCCTCTACTTCCTGTCTGTTGCTTTCCTCGCTCTGATCAGACTTGTTGGCTTCCTATGTCTTTCTCAGGAGACTTTTTTTCAGTTTAGAGTGGTATTTAAATTAAATTTTTTTTAACGTCTAATTGAGTAAAAAAAAAAAAAAAAAGTTCTCTTGGTGAATCATCATGAAACCATATCAGGAAGTGTATTTTTTTATTTTTTCTGTACGTCTGCGTCCACGTAAAGTTGCATCTCCGCAGCAGCATCAGCAGCATCAGCAGGCCTGCACATCCAAGCTGTGGCAGTGGTGTGTGTGCGTGTGTGTGTTGCAGAGAACCTCGCATCACTTCATCTCCCCCCCTCTCCCGGGTTTCTGCTCCTCTCCCACATACGAGTGGAAATACAAAAATAAAAATGCAGAAGGGTCAGCAGCTCCATCTTGGACCTTCTTCATGAAAACTTTATCAGATGATGATGATGATGATGGAGATGGAGATGAACGCTCACTTGTGGCTCTCCGATTTAGCAGCTCGACACGGAGCGCCTATGATGACGGCAGACTATCAAACCGCCCCGCACTCCCACACACCCGCAGAAGTAGCTACATTTTTATTCTACATCCTCTCCCTCTCTCCTCTCTGGCATCGATCCCTCCTCCCAACATCAAAGCTTTCTTTCTTGAAAAGTCAGAGGAAGAAGTGGGGGGTGAGGGAAGGGATGGAGAGGGGAAAAAAAAGACATACCCTTAAAAAAAAAGAAGAAGAAGAAAAAAAAAGACCCCCGGTGTCGTTGAGGCTGATTTGCATAGAAAGTAAACACCTCCCGTTAACGCAGCGGAATTCCCCGCGCGGCTTCCTCCTCCAAAGGATTTTTTTTTTCTCGCTCTCTCTCTCTTTTCCTCCCATCAGTGTCTTTGGCGTCCCGTTTACCCTCCCACCGTGTTATTATTTTTTGATTTTTCCGTATGAACATACGACAACTCACTCAGTGCCACGGTTCACCGCCTCCCCGGACCACTAGAGGGTAGCCTGGTACCCCTTTACGAACGCGTTCTCTCCTGCCACAACACAAGGAGTCATTGACGTGACTGTTTTATCAGAAGGGAATTCGCTGCGGCTCGTTCGCCAGAATGAGCCGCAGCAATTTCTCCTTTTCTTCTGATGTCACACTCGGCTGCATTAAGTCAAAAGGTGGGACGGTCAGAGGTAATCACTGTTAGTGATTAGCGTGACCGCAGGATGACCCACGCATACAGATTAACTCACTGCCGAACCTGCTCCGTTCCTTTCACTCTCGGCCACTAACGTCCGGAAAGCGTCTGGTTCTTGGTTGTTGCAATGGTCACTCTCTTTGACCCCCCCAAAAAACATCAACAGAAAAACAAAACAAGCTTTTGGTGGGTATTAAATATTAGCCACGGAAATTATTTAAATTTTAATGAGGCGAAACAGTTGGTGCCGAAAAGCAAGAGGCTTGACTTTACACCTGTCTTTCGATTTAGCCTGTTTGATTCTCATTTGGTAGAAGCAAACAAAACGTTTGATGTAAATGTTTCTAAGCAGATGTGCAACCAGGCGTGGAGAAAAAATATCCCAGTGTGCGCCATATTTAAACGTATTTGGATATTTGTCATTTTTGACAACACTAAACAATGTAAAAGTCATAACTACTGTAGCTAAATCTTCAGTGAAATGCATGAAAAACACTATTTCTGGTAAGGCATAAATGAGGACAACCCCAATGTTTATTCCCACTTAAATTGGCTAAAATTGCACACAGAATCAGATTAGGTTTACATAGTGAAAACGCTGCTGCTCATCATTTTTGGAAGACCTATTTCAACCTCAGACGATTAGCTTGGCATGCTCTTGACATCATTTTTAGAAAGAAGACCTTGTGTTGCCTGGTGAAGCATTCAAAGATGTCAAAGAATTTCAGTCGTTCTATTGTCTGCAAAAAAGAGTCTATGAGCGGAAGACCTTCAGGACAGCTGCCAACTAACTCTGGTTCGGCTGTCCAGTCACGTTTACCCTGAGAACAGGCCTTAAGATGCTTAAAGAAGTCTCCAAAAAGAGAAAACCCTACTGCAGCAGTCTCTAAGAAAAACACAAGGACCAGAGTAGAGTTTGGCAGAGAGAGTGTAGACAAACACCCAGGACTTTAGGAATATTGCTGTTTGAGTAAATGAGTGTACGGCTTAATAACTTGGACACCAGACAAAATGTCTGACACAAACCAAATGCAGTCAGACAGAAAAAAGGAGCTACAAAGGCGAAGCACGGCGGTGGGACTGGTTTGGGAATAGTTTGTAGCATCAGGCCCTGGTTAGCACAATTCTTTTGCGCATCAGAGGACGCTTGGGGGAAAAAATGACATCTTTTTTGCAGAGCTGGAGTTTGTAGCAGGACGGTGATCCAGAACACATCAGCAAATCCACCAAAAACTGGCTGTGAGTTTTTTTAAATGGAAGGTCCTGGCTCAAGTCAAAGCCAATATGTTGGTTTTTGCAAAATGTTGGGAGACTTTTAATGGGCTGGACATGGAAATGTGCCTTTAAATATCTGCAAGGAAGGAGGAGTGGGGCAAACCCTTCACCAGACTGATGGCAGAGATTGTAAATGGCTGTTAGGAATATGTCACTGAAGTTATATAAACTTTTTTTCTCAACTGGATGCAATAAATAACATGTAATAACATTGTCATCCTCTACAAATGATGGTTTAGATCTATGGTCTGTGTTCCAGTTAAACCATTTCAAGGGGCCCCTGAATGGCCCCTACCAGCAGCTACTGAGTTTTCTTTGCCTTGATATATTCAGTCTTATAAGTCTAGATCTCGGAGATGCTGACATCAAAAAGTTACATGGAGTTAACCCCTTTTTGATCTATAAATCACTTTGGAGCCAGGTTGTTCTGGATGTCTGATAGATATTATTAGGCCTTAATTAGTAAAATGGCAGCAAATTTGCTTATGTTACAGGACTGTCAGTGGCAGAAACAGCAACATTACACATATCAAGGAAAACGTTACATTTGCTTTGCATTTCCCTGCTTGATGGCAATGATATAGTTGGATCCAATTCAATTCTGGATTAATACGGGTTGTTGCTATGTTGTTGTACGGCGTTTTAAGAGCTTGTTCAATGTGCCCCTTTTTTTTAACTTTGAGCCCCCCGGCCCTCCAAAGACCTCAGCACGGCCCTGATCCCACACTTTGATTAATCCTACTAAGTGCGGGATATTGACAGTCAGCAGGTCGTGCCGGCTGTTTTTTCCTCCCACTGTTCAAAAACCACATTTTGTTTCTTTATCCTTGTTTACTTTATTGATTCAAACAAGATTGTTTTTACTGGCGTTATTCAGCTGACAATGTGTGTGAGCTATGTCTAAATGTTCGATTTAGCTAGAAATGGGTATGTTTGCTCTTTCTGAGTCGCTAGTAGCTCTCGCAAATTAAAATACAATATATCTCCATGCTGAAAAGGTTTCTGTACTGGAACAAGATGAAAAGTGTTTCATCCAGCTTTAACTGCTTTAAACGCTGCATTACTGCTGAAGTCAAATTGCGAGCTGAGGTTCTCAGTCACTGCCAACAACACGTGTTAGCTGGAGATGGATTACAGGCCTTCTCATAAGAATAATAATTATAATAATGTTACATAAACATCATTTGTTTAGTAAGAAATATGGATTAAAATCAACCAGACTTGTATGCAGATTAACTTCGAACCAATTTTACTATATGTATAAAAAATATACTTACTACAATCAGTTTTGTTTTGTCAGTGTACTCCTTTCTAGATAAACGCAGTCACGATCTGATCGTCTTGTTTGTCTTTGAGAAAACCCATTGCGACTGACCCAGGACTAATTGTGCATTCCTAGTCGGCCAGCTCGCCCTGTTTTCTCCGTCGTCCTTTGCTACTCAGTATGGACAGCGGCGTCCGTCCAGCGGCACCACCAGCAGCTCAATGACGGCCCATCAGAGACCACGCCACCCAATGTCACACAGCCCAACACATCTGCACCAGTCAAACTGAACGCCTGCAGTCCGAGCAGCAAAAAACCGGTGGAAGTTTTGGAGTTTTTGTTGATTTGTTTCGAGTTATATTTTTAGCCATGTGTTTCAAATAACTTCCAGTATGGAAATGGAAATTTGGTAAATGCTAACTAGGTCATTTAGTAGGCGCAAGGTGGCGGAAAAGTAAATGCTGACGCCTGGTTTAATGAACCAAAAGCTGCTAGAACCTGGAAAGCTTGTGATCTCCTTGTGATATATACTGATATATGTTAACACCAGTGACGTGTGGTGAGGGTCATAGCCGGTGAGGCACTGACTTAATCATAATCATATTCACAAATATGGGCCTCCTGCATGTTATTGATTACATGAGGAAATTTCGTGCACGCGGACGACGCTGGAGGGCGAAATAGACTTCACGTGTCATCCACAGCTGCGCTGCCGCCGTAGAACGATTCTGTTAACTCAATCAAACTCAGACATGTAAATATTATTGTCGCGCTCTGCTCCACAGCAAAGGGAAAAACCGTTAAAGTACAACTCAAAACCACGTCTCAGACTTGTTGCCATAGCAACTGACAACAACGCCACCCAAAAAAAAAACACTGAAATATTTCCCATACAAAGAGCAGAACATTCGGTCTGTTGCAGTAGTATGGTTTTAGGCTTAAACAATTACTACTTAGGCTTAAACACTGGACATTATATACATAAACTAAATGATGGAAAATCAGTTCATACATTAAATGTTTTTAGCCATTTTATTGGTGACCAGGAGGAGTGTGCTCCCATTGAATGGCAGCCAGTCACAGAGGTTGATCAATCCCAGGTGAGGCTCAGCTCACTGCTGCCTCACCAGCTTCGCTTTCGGGCATTTGAGTGGGTTTAAAAACCAGCGATTTTGAAGAAAAAAATAATCAGAACTGATTAAGCCAAATGAAAAATAGGTAGACCTGGTGTGACAATTTGCAAATATTTGATTTAATTCTGAATCTTGCAACCATTTTGTCATGGAAATATGGAAGATTAGCAGAAAAAAAAAGACTTGATTAATTCTAACTGATTATTAAAAAAATCATTCTGGTACTTTTAGCAAAGTAAAGGGAGAATTTAATCCAGCCAAAATCTAACAAATGCTACAAAATTATTACTCAACTAAATTAGCTAGATTATAACAAATAATTAAGATTGTATTTAGCATCTTGTCTGTAATCATGCATGAGCGAGAAATAAAAATTAAGAATTGCTGTAAGGTAGTAAGCATTCTGAAAGTTGTGCATTTGTAAATAAATATTAACAAAATGGCTTGTAGATCATCTCCATGACAACATTAACTGAGATTGGTAATTATTAGCAACTAACATCACATCTGCAAACGTATACCAGATTCAAATTAAAATCACTTTAATGGCTCTCGCTTTCAGCCTTTTATAATTTAGGGTCGAGTTAAGCAATGCACTGTCACCTACTGCATCTTTAGTTTCTATCTGAATAAAGCAATTTCATGTTCGATGATAATTTATTAGCCGCACTCTTAAAAGACGATAACTGGTATCCATAGCATTAAGAAGCAGTCAGAGGCAGGGCCCACATGCACCACAAGTGGTCCTTGATCCTCTCTCTTTTAAGTAGGAAGATGCATACTCTGCCAACAAGAACCTTCTTCTTTTTGTTAAAAAGGCGTGAGCAGATCAAGCTAAATATGTAGACAGAAAGCTGCAGCAGAGGCGACTAGAGACAAGCGCAGCAAGAAAGTGGGGGGTGCTGGCCAGCCAAAGAAAACGGCCAAGTCCAGGCAATAGTCTTCCGGTTCTCTTCCATTAGAGATTCATCACAAGAAGCATCGCTGCATGAAGCGGATAAGATAAGACCTCGCTGCGAAAATAAATAAATCAGCTTTCCGAGAGCAGCTGAGGCGTTTTTACCGGTTTTGTGAAAATGTGTCCGCAAGGCGAGCGCAGGAATCCGGTCTGCGTTTTTTAACTCAGAGCAGGATCAGTGGGCTAATTATCCACACACCTGTGTTTCTTACTGTACTTTTTTTTTTTTTTAAACACTGTTGCTTTGAGCTTGTAGGGGTTTAAAATGTAAAGCCAAGCTCTAGTGCCTTTCCGTTCACTTGCTCTCTCATCCCCTTGAAATACATGCAAACAATTTCGGCACGTTTGTTCCTTGTGTTGGCTAGCTAGCGTCCTCCAACATGCTAAAGCAGTTTTCCCATTTGGAAGGAATTCATGACGGGACATAGTGGCGTGCAAAAGTGTTCCCACCCTTTCATCAACACAATTCTACATACTTTACGTGGCAGAGCAAAACAAATAAGAGAAGTGACAAAAACAGGATTCTCAAGGGGAAGCATTATGTATTTTCTAGGCACATGGTGCCGTTTTTTGAACACAATAACGTATCTGTTACCTTTGGTAGTCATGCAAATGCTATATATCAATTAGAACTTAAAAGAAAACTGTCTTTGAAATTTAACAGGCTTCTGTCTCTTTAAGAAGCTCCTGTTCTTTCTGAAACGGCGCCTTTAGGAAGTCATTATCACATCACTCCTCTATTATCCCTCTGACAACATTTTTACCACCTTTGTTCTGAGAAGTAGCTGGTATAACGAGCTCAGCAGATGCTCAGTTCCACCAGGTGTCTGCTAATTGCTGCTAGCTAGTCTGCAGGAGCTGAGGCGTGGAGTCACGGGGGGAGGGCATGCAGCATGACAGTTCCAAAGTCAGGTTGACTTTACATAAACACTGACCCTTTAAAGATTTCTTTTACAAATCTGAAAAATATGTAAGAAATCTGATTTGTTGACACTTTTTGGTGCATCTACTGCAGATACCAGGCATATTCATAGAATAGACTTAAATGTGAACACAACAGATATTTCTGGCCATTTAAAGAGCTTTGTATGATTGCAGCATGACAAAATGTGAAAATGTTCAAGGGGTTAGAATACATTTGCAAAGCAAATACAAACTGTTACATTGTTGTAATAGTAATAGCATTACTATTACAATGATGTAATAGACAATAGTAAGTTCTCACTTTCACTGAACATTAGTGGTGCTCAAAATCAATGACTCCCTGTGGTGCAATGAACACTCTGTTTGCTTTCAACCCAGAATGTAGACTGGTCCTTCAGCAGACAGGAGAAAAGAAAAGAAAAATCATCCTCTCCTTTGCACTGGGAGGAAAATCTTATTAATCCCATAATGTTAAGTGTCAATTTGTCTTTCCATTTAACTCAGTGAGCTCACTGTAAGAACAGACTTTGGATTGCAGTGGTTCACAGTGAAAAAAGGAACTGTGATCTGAGAACCAGTTAACAGGAATCTCGCCCTGACATTCCACCAGCAGTCGCATGTTTGCAATTTCACGCTCTGTGCTGCCTCGGCCACTGATCTGTACGGTCATTACAGCGTCTTTCATTTGCCCCCCGCCCCGCTCGTCTCCTGAGGCCCTGGGTTTGATCCTTTTTACTCAACAACGCGTGCATGCTGTTGCCGTCGTTATAAGAATTGTGGCACTCTGTATACCTTTGACGGCAGACATTTTGACTCGCCGAGGCAGGAAAAAAACCCTATGAGCGTTAGTCACGTGTCTTTTTTTTTGTTTCTGTCCTGTAATGACCTGTGGGAAAGCATGATGGTTCTGTTCTCCTCCCCGCTATGACAAGTTGCTCTATCTGCTGTGAAAAGAGTTCAGCGATAAAAATCAATCGGTGACTGATGGTTCGAGATAAAGTGTGAATGCTCCATCTTTCATCTCTTCATATAGCAGACCATCGGCAACTCTGTAACAGAAGATTTATATATATACACTAGCAAAAGTGAAACAGACAAGGAGAAATATAGTGCATGTATCTGTTGTGCCTTTGATAAGTTGTACAATATGTGTAAAAGACATATTGTGATATTTTATCAATGATAAATCTTTGGAGTCAAGATTTCATGTCTAGACTAGTTTCTTGGAAGTTGTTCTACTTCAAGAATGTCATTATATATATATATTTAACATTTTATTGCTAGCAAATATACTGTGGGTAAAGATATAAAGATTCACCTTGGAAAATCAAATGGTTGAAACTGAAAGCAAAACTGATAACATGAGCTATTTTCTATTCACAAACCTTTTCAAGTGCAAGTGTGTGAAAACTGAACACATTACTTTGGCAGTTTTGGATTCTTCACAAATTTCAATAATTTTCCTACAAGCCATTTTCAATAAACCAACATAACATGGTGAAAATGTGACAGCAGTTTAAGAACTCAAAAGATTTTTTTCTTATATGAATGAATGACTGACTGAGGATACTTTATCAATCTCAAAAGGAAGTTTACATTTCAGTGAGAGAATTCCAGCTTTTTCAGGAACCTGGAAAACGGCCTGGACGAGCCCCCACTTTGTTGTGCTGCAGCCTTTATTCCTTCTGTAGAGGTGGGGGTTTTGAGTCCATCAGAGGACAAAAGAACTACAAATTTATCGTAATTTGTGCATCAGAGCTTATGTCCCTGATCTTTATAAAACAAAAATAATTTAATCAAAGTAATGTTATTGGTTGAAGCATTTAAAGACTGTGGATAGCTGTTCTTAGATTTGATAGATTTAATGAACAGGAAAAATGTTCAAAACAAACAGTATTTGATCAAATACTGTTTTTCAGTATTTGATCAAATCCAATCAAACCAAATTAATTGATCCTGATTTGAGTGAAAGATGGTGGTTATTCTAATCTAATGTGCATAAATGCTGTCAGCACACAAAGCACTATCTTCCATTGCGCCACACGATGTGACTCAATGTCGCGTTTCCCTAAAATGTGACCCTTGAAGAGCAAAATGTCCGTTGCACGCCTTTGAGACGAGCAGTCCGCTTTAAAAGCCGCCGCTGCTCCAACTTTTTCCACAGAGATTTATGTGCATTGTAAAATTGCCATCTGCTTATCAACAAACAGAATGATACTTCCACCCTGTTAAATGGTTTACTGTTTATCTCTGTTGCCAAATGTGGCTTGAAGCTTGTCGTTTGACATCTTTTGAAATCTTGATTCTCCTGTTCACGAATGAGGGTGCTGTCTTGTTTTTGAAGACTTGTTTTGGC
This sequence comes from Poeciliopsis prolifica, assembly GCF_027474105.1. Taxonomy (NCBI): domain Eukaryota; kingdom Metazoa; phylum Chordata; class Actinopteri; order Cyprinodontiformes; family Poeciliidae; genus Poeciliopsis; species Poeciliopsis prolifica. The sequence goes on from NW_026562396.1 coordinate 8,468,015, forward strand.
TCTTCTTTCATTTGTGTCACAAGTTTTATTTGCCTTTATTATCCTTCACTTGCAAAACGTGCGCCCGTTAAATTCTCAAGGTCGTCAAATCGAGTACCGAAGATGTCTTCTAGCTGTCTCTCCTGTGCTTGGTTATTTTAGAAGTGATTGAAAGTTGTCTGTTATGCTCATAAATTCACACCTGCTGGTAGAATTGAATATTTCTTAGGCTTATTTCTAACAATATGGGAGCCTTCACACCAGCCCTGCACATGCAGATCCCTTTAATCGACCTCTAGTTCATTGGTTTAGAAAGTCCGGTTTGTACACAGACGAACTCTGACACGAACCAAAATGGTAACCGCTGGTCTGCCTGAAGACCTCTGTCTCTTTCTGTGTGAATGTGAATGCTGTTCAGACTGTGAGACCGCTTCTAAGGTAGGAAACAAACTGTAGCGCAGTGCATTCTGGGTAAATACAACCTAAATAGAGATGAGAGTCTGGAGCTAGTGGGAGAAACGGCTCGGGGTCTTTTGCCATCGACAAAAGAGAAAACCCAACAACCGTTAATATTGAATATTTTTGTTTCCATTTTGCGAAGACAAAAGTTGCTCAGTGTCTTCCTCAGAGGTATTTGTGTTGTTTCCTTCAGTGCTTCTTGATGCAGCGCCACCGCCAGTGAAGGGAGTGAACAGGTTTTTCAAAGCGTCTTGTTCGTTGAAAATGCAACAGATGTTACAGTTTTTGATCGATAGTCGAACGGAGAGCATCTGATGAAAAACGTTTCACTCAGAGTGGTTGGGAGAAAGCTTTTAGTTTTAGTTTTCTCAGCAAAACTTTATGATGAAACACCCAATTAGATAGCGTGATCTCCTCCTGAGGCCTTGAGTGCGAAATCTCCTCCTGGTATGTTCTGATAAATTGCTGTGTTTGTCTTCATCAACCATCGGGGTTGACGACGTTCATTGTATATCTGTAGCTCAAAGATCAACGATCCATTAGCGACCCACCTCCCTGTCTCCACAACCTTTGATGACTCTTCTCCAAATTTTGTGTTAATGGTTGTGGTCATTTAATAAAGGTCATTATTTTTTGCCTCCAGTGTGGACAACTTGATTACGAAGGCTTTCTTCTTCAATTTCCTACTTATTGATCAGTTTGAAAGAGCTGCAACCTCTTTCAAAGAATCCAGTTTTTCTTTTTGTGTTATTTATTTATTTTTTTTTGTGGCTTGGTTTCAACAGAATCCCCAGTTTCTCCACGTCTAGTCAAAGTCTGAACGGTGCAGTTTGGCATTTTCAATTCCTTGGACATTTTTTAATGTTATTTTTCTGTTTTTCAAAGTTCAATTATCATCTTCTTTGGTAATATTTTTTCTTTCTTTGTGGTTCAGAATCGAATATTTGTGTAGCGAAGCGTGGAACATGCACAGAAGCTCACAGACTTCTCACACACGCACACACACACCCACACACACTATACTTAAACAGATCATAATGATGGTCATCTTTAGTAGCTCTTTGAATCCGTATGAGTGGAGTGTTAGTGTGTTACACAGTGAAAACATTCAGGTTATGTGAGCTGCTTTTCAGTCTCACGTTGGCAGTTTTTGCTGTGATCATTTCTAAGGAACAAACTGGTAGCCGACATCTTTACCCGATCCACTAAACGAGAGTGACACAAATGTTTCTCGTTATCATTCAGATTGTCTGAGAAATCGCAGATAAATCAGAAATCCCCCACTGGGGCTTGCGAACTGCACAGCACCTCTGGATTAATCTTCCAGCACCTTCAAGCACACAGTTTATCTGAGGCTATATTGCAGAGGAAATGAACCTGTTCAATGCAGAACTGCTTCCAAGGTCTGCTGAGGTGACTGAAAGACCCCGCCTGCCTCTCCCCCCCGGTTCAGACACCGAGCGTTGCCGCATTATGTAAAACAATCACTCACTGCTGAGCAGCCCACGTCCTTCCACCTGTTTATGACTTTGGATTTTTTCTTTTTTTGGGGGGGGGTTCTTTTCTTTTTTAGCAGAAGTCTTGCAGAAGGTTCCTCTGCACAAACTGACTTGTCGAATTTGCACCGCAGTTGTAAAAATGTGTAGAGCTTCGGGTCTTGGGCGGCACTTCGAACTGTCAGCGGGAAGATTTTACACGCACGCGGAGCTTGGTCAGCTTTGTGTAGTTCCATGTCACGCATTGTAAACAAAGCGTCGTATCTAAAATAATCCCCTTTTGTCTTTTCTAGAGAGGATTAAGAGTCGCCCCTTTTAACAATCCTCAAAGGATATCCGATCATCTGAAAGCATGATTCTTCTCCATCGGGCCGTAAAGAGGAGGAGAAAATTGTCACATTGCTTCGCTCGGAGTGAAATTAAGCTACCTGCCGGAGTTTTTCCATTTTCATTCAATTCAATTAAGAGTGAGCAACAAGCAGTGCTGTCTGTTTTACTTTAAATTCAACTTTGTCATCAGTTGGAAAATGGTTCCATTACCTGAGGACAGGTAGACAAATATTTGAACAATATATATTATACTTGTTATGTAAGAATGTGAGCATAGCAAGTCATATACTTCAATCTGCTTCCAATTAAGTCAAAAGTCTTTTGCAAGTTGTGGTTCTTGTAAATCTTAGTGCTAGTTGCATATTTATCACTTATATATTCACATATAGCAGTTGTACTTTCAGTTTTCAGGTCTTCCACATAAAAACAAAATGTTGTGAATTAATAGGAACAATAGTCACACCCATCGTGATGAGTTTTAGTCAAAAACCATTTTATACTCATGTCTTTCGACCTGAATTTGAATCTCTTCTTAATTTTGTTTTTGCTATTTTCTGTCTCTTATTTTTTGTCTTGAACATTTCTTGAACCAATTGATCACTTTTCGGCTTTGTTCATTAGTAGTGCAGTCTGCGATTCAACTATGTCTGGAAATTAATAGTTTTGATGCTCAAATAGTAGATTTGTGTGATCCATGCAGCACAGGTCTTTTTTTTTAAAGTGTTATCATTTTGTCTTTGTCGCCACAAATCTCTGGACGACAGCTGAAATAAAAATGAGGGACAGTGCAGAAGGTGGAGCGCTTTTTGATTTGAAACATGTTTTGCTTTGTGCAATACACAAATACTTTTGGGTCATTTGTTCTTGAATAAACTATTTGCTCTGTATGGGAGAGAGAAAATAGTTGTTTTTTTCAACTTTAAAGACTTTGTACCGCCTACTTACCTGACATTATGACTTAGACGCATTTACACACAAACACACACTTTAACCCTCCGCAGAACATTTCTTCTCCCTTCACGTTTGCAGCTATATTTAGTCTCTGACCCGACCGCCCGGCTTCTGTTCTGCTCCCAGTTCTGCGTCTTTGTTCTCGGCGTCGTGCTGGGAGGTTTACGAGGTCTGGGCTTCTGATGCGTACCTGCACCGGATCGCTTGTCATCCATCTTTATTTAGTCTTTTTTATCATCCTGATACATCACTCTGCGGTGCTATTGATTTTTTTTGTTGTTGTTTATTTCGTGAGAGAGGTGAGGAGTGTCTTTTTATGACGAGTGAAGTTTGAGCATTAGGATCGTTTTTCGGTTTTGCTATAAAGTCAGAGCTACAATAGTTTAAATCAAAGCTCATTCGTGTGTTAAAACGGCCCAGTCAAAGTCCAGACCCAAATCCAATATGTTCTTCATCCAATCTTGTTGTGGTTTATTTTTTATTATTTTCTTTGCAAATGAGGAGAAGCAAAAATGCCTCATCATTGTGGCAGAGATAAATGTAAAATGTAAACTAAAATGTAGGTTCTTTTTTAAATAATAATCTTCAGGATGCTGAATTTTTAAAAAAATGCCCATCATATGTTTTATTTACCAAAGAAAAAAGTGAAAATGTACCGTCATGCACCATATTCAAAAATGCTTACTTTACTTAATACTGCCTAATGCTCAATTAAAGGGGCAGTATTGACATTTTTTTTTAGCTTTATATCATGTTATAATGTCTTTACGCTCACTAGAAACACACCTGGAGTGTTGCCTTGATTCCTTCATGCATGTTTGAGAAATCCTCTAATTGCCTAGGGGGACCTCGCTCTGCCTTGGAGTCCTCCCCAGTTGGCTCCTTCAGACTAGCCAGCTGCAATTAGCAAACACTTGGTAGAACTGCACATCTGCTGAGCTCATTGCAGGAGCCACTTCTGCTGGTGAAAACGTTGTTGAAGGGTGAACAGAGGAGCCGTGTTGTTTCAGAAAGAGAAGTTTTTAAAGAGACAGCGGCCCAATTTCAAGGCGTGGTGGAAAATAAAATTGACAAATGTCGTTAAATGACAAAGTCATGTTTCATTTTTATAACAACTGAAGATAACCGTTTCTTAATTGTGCTGCACAATGGCACTGTGTGGCTGGAAAACACAAAGTGACAAAATGTTCAAAATTTACCAACACTTTCGTCATATGACAATGACAGAGAGACCTTATTATCAAATACAACACTGATAACCTACGAGCTTGGTTAGCCTTTTCAGTGACAAATAGTTTTCATATGTCTGGCTCCATAGGTCCGTAGGAGACCTGCTCCGATCCATCAATAAGTGATGGCTCTGTTTTGAAATCTTATGTCATGAAATGTCGCATCTTTAGGCCCATGCTGTTCTCACATCATCGTCTCTAATCTTGTTTAACTTCCCCGGACAGAGTTGTGAACACGCTGCCAGTTGGTTCTCACCACTGAGACCCCCCGCCGCCTGCAGCACCTCGGGCAATGCACGCCGGGCCCCACTGTTATAGGCGTATCATCAAGTTTGCATGAGCCTGTCTTTGTGAAAAGTAGGTCAGGGCTGCCAGGAGAGAATCAGGAGGAGAGCGTGGCGCCTTGGTTCAGATCTTTCTGCATGCAGCGATGCCGCTCCGAGTCCCAGCCATGTGACTGACCCAGCTTCTCCCGGCGTCCTCCTCCACCCCCCACGCACCTCCACCGCCGCCAATACTGCCGCATCTGCAGGCAGCCGAGGCACCATTAGAGATGCATACTAACGAAGCCCCCTTTTCTCCGACTTAATAATCAAAAGATGCATTGATGATCAGGAGGGGGGGGGGGGGGACAAAAAAAAACACAAAAAAACTGAAAAGCTAAACTCAAGCCTCTGCTGCTTCCGCTGAGGCTGGAGGAGACCTTCAACGTCTTTGCGGCAGCATTCCAGCAGCTTCCTGTTGACATCCAGCCGAGCCTCTGCTCCTGTGCAGCAGCTCAGGAGTCCGTGTTGCTTCAGTGTGCAACAGTTTATCATGTCAGAAGAGCCTACGCAGCCTGGATAAGTATCCGATTGGACGATATATTTTCCAGGTCGTGGAAGACGCTTAGTTTCTTTAGACAAACATGTAACTATGTTTGACAAATGCATATTGACTGCTAATACTTTGGCCCTGGTTTGCTGTGTGATAAGTTGTTTTTAAAAATCCAAGCACTGTCATACTCCTTAGAGCTTAAGTGTGTTTTCACACCTGGTATTCCGGTGGCCTTGGATCAATTGGGGGGATAAAATTGGAGCAAATGTTGGAATAAATGACAACATCTGCTGCATTTTCAGATGCTGTGTTTCACTTACACACTGTTAAAGACCATTTGAAAAAACCTGTTCATCCTCTCACCTGTGGGGGCGCTGCACCAAGAACTACCAAAGGAAACGACACGAAAGCCTCTGAAGGAGACACTGAAGACAATTTTCTTCTTCACAAAATGTGAAACAAAATGGAGGAGGGTTAGATTTTAGCGGTCGTAGGATCTCTATTTTGTCTTTGGTAAAACATGACAAGCCGTTTCTCCCACCAGCGCGAGATTTCAGTTCACTTCTTTTGGTCTACTTGGCTTGATCACACATTCACACTTCCAGAATAATCTGAAACGGATTATTCTTTCCGGTGTTTATTTGTGTAAGTTTTTCCAATAACAAAGGTCTTATATTGTGGGCTTTTTGTTTGTTTAATTTCATTCACGATTAAAATTAATTATCTATTTGATTCAAATCTTATTTTTTTCTTTGAGTCTTATAAGTCCTAAAGCTACAACAAAGAGTTACAGTCTTGAGTTCAGACGGGGGAAGCTGTGAAACGACCCAGTGTCCCACTGGGAGTTTGTTCTAGCGTTTTATTTTGTAATTGGATGTCACACACAAATTACCATCCCCGCAGTTCAAGGTCAGCATTTTGGAGTCACAACCTTAAATATTGCATAGGAAACAGTGACAACGAAATCTAGAACGTCGAGTCGAGAAAATTACGGAATTTGGAAAAATTTGTAGCGGCCCTGAAACCTCGAATTCCAGCAGACATTTTTTTTACACTCTGCATTTATATATTGTTTCAGTTACTGCATATCAGCACAAAGTTAAAGCTCTACTATATTCTCCCTCTTAATCAACTAACATCTATTTTAACATCCTTCTTTCTGACTGATTTTTAAATTTTTATTCCGCGTGCCCTTCGAATGTATATAGACTTGCGCTCCGAGGATTTGTCACTCCACCGTCTAATCAGGTAAAGCAAGCTTTACTGAAGCTTTATTACAATTAGCCATGCTTAAACATGCATCTGGAGGCTTAGTGAAGCCACACAGAAAGCAGCATTACAGCTAATTCCCTTTTCTACATGATAGTGATGGATGATTCATAGAGCAAGTGTGATGGCGGTAGCTTGGAAACGCTCGTTTCTACTCGAGTAGAAATGAGCTCTTGTTCTCTTTCTAACATACGATGAGTTTTGCAGCAGATAACCTCCTCCCCAGGTGAGGATGCTCGCCCGACTCGTACAGCGTCCCTCAACCTTGTGTGTCCGAGAATGAAAAGGGGGGAAAAGAAAAGAAAGGATTCCCCGCCTCCAACAAGGCCCCTGCTTATTATTCATGTGGGATGTTCAGTGTTTGAAAAAGCATCAATCATCCGGCATTATCGAGTGGGATGAGTCACCTCGCCGTCCTCCATGTCAACAATGACTGCCGGAGCCGTGTGAACAACGCAGCTGTCGAGGTTCTCATCCAGACTCGCCCGTGTTGCTGTGTTGCAGGACCTCGTTTTATCCGCTTGAGGTTTCGGGCTCAAGAGCGTCGCTTTGTCATCCGGCGAAACGCGAACCGTGAGAATGTGACAGGGCTGCCGCCGGCGCCGCCGCACCTCTTCTGCGACTCTCCTTTTCAACGGACTCGGCCGCTCGGTTGGAAGCTAAAATCACAGCGCCTTCTAGTGGCCCGGCATGACACCTATAGGTGATTTAAGGTGTCTTGGCGGTGCCGTCAAAACGTGAAGCTTTTCCCCAATCAGGAACTGGAAATGCTGACACTGGAAATGCTGACACCCATGTGGACACTGATGTGTCCACATGGGAAAGAGGAAGTTTAGATATTCCTGCTCCAAATGATGATGCTCCCTCTCCATGCCAGCGCCACACCTCACAGTAGACGATAGATGGGTGATATTTCTACAAATACAATAATGCAATTCTCTGATGTTACGGTTGTTATATCTGGCTATATGAGCGTCGATTCTTTTGAAGTTGCCAAAAAAAATAAAAAATACAAAGCTTGCTTTGGGCGACGTCGACATGAAAAGTGAAAGCGCAGTTGGTGGCTCTGTTTTGTATTTTTCTCCTCGGGCCGTACGGATGTATACCTGAATGTTAACTATCATAACAACGCGAGGTTCAGTAAAGGGGACGCAATTAAACAATCAATGCATATTCATCAGAGAACGATCTGTGAAAAAGACAAACAGTCCCAGAACTTTAATGGGTCTGTCTGTCAGTGTGAGCGACAGGTGGAGTTCTGCAGAACCTGTTTTTGTTTTTTGCTAAATTTTCTTTCTCTCTCTCTTTCTGTTTTGCAAGAAAAGTCATTCATGTGGATTTTTTTTTTTCATTTACTTTTATTATTCCTGTGCTCATTTCATTTATCTGCAGCGGTGTGCTGTTTGTACCTGCCTGCATTAAACTCCCTCTTCCTCCTGTCGGAACTTCTCTTCAGTGTCACTCAGAGGCTGGAGCCAGACTATAATGAGTTGATGCAACCTTTTTCTTTTATTTTTAAGGCCACTGCTTGAGAATAAGGAAAAAGCGCTCCTTTTTAAACGTTAAAAGGGTTATTTGGGCGCACACACGCGCACGGATTTTTATTTTCTTTTCCACACGGAGCAAAAGCAGATTACAGGCCTTCATATTCACGTCGGCGTCGGTCTCTCCGTCTCGCCCTCCCGAGCTGATAAACGAGACGCTGGTGTTTTGGGTGGCGAAGACGTGCCTCAAATTGAAAGCTGCGCAGCTCCAGCTGCTGCAGTACGCTTTGACCGCCAGCGTCATCAGCGGCGAGAGGAGGAGAGAGAGCAGAGCCGAACAAATGGGCCTTATTTTCCTGAAAGCAGCACAATTCATCTGCCGCGGCGGAACGGCCTTGAGAACCACAGCGGCCTCTATTTATCGATTACTAAGCATGGCTTGATATCTGTATTCTCTCGATTCTGTTGAGTATCTGAGCATCCAGCGCTACATCAAAACATTATGGAGCCATCAGGCCTTTCTGGCTCTCTGAGCAGAGGAGCAGCTGCAGGATTTTATTTTATGTTGTTTTTTTGTTTTGCCCTTCCTTCCACAGACCTGACAGGGCTTTGTGTGCAGGCAGATGAGAACTTATTAAAAGTAAACGGTCCGTTGGGACTGGTTTCTCTTCCTCTTCGCTTCCTGTTGCTGAGGTGACCTTGCTGCTCTAATCAGATTATTACAGTCACTCTCCGTGTTTCCTTTTCAACTGCAAAAGCTGTTGTCATACAAATTGCCTGACGTCCCACTCTCTGTGTGCTAAATCACGGTGTCCTTACCCGATGACACTCTCTGCTTCCGGCTTAGAAATCACAAAGGCTGCTTTTTTTTTTTCTTTCTTTTTTCCATTTCGTCATTAGCCCAAGTCTTTTTAAGTCTATTATTTTCACGCCTAATTACCATCAGACAGGCCAAGGCCAATGTTCTCTCCGTTCCTGAATATGTGTGCCGTGCTACGTTAGCCTGTTGCTAGCAGCTTCATCGCAATCAAATGCAGCATTGATCTTGGGATCCCATCCGTGTCAAATGAATACGTCGGCCTAAGCTCATCTTTTGTCTGTACGTCTCGAAAAGCAGTACCTCATTTTGATCAATTTTAGCTTTAGAGATGTTTTTGCTATCTTTTTGATAAAGTTATCAAAAAGATTATACCAACAGGTCTAATCCAGTTTGGTTTGTCATTTTAATGCTCTAGATTCTAAAAAAACATTATCAATCAATCAATCAATCAATCAAATTTTATTTGTATAGCACATTTCAGCAGCAAGGCATTTCAAAGTGCTTTACATCATAAACACAAGAACACAAAGTCATGCAACATGTAATAGACAATACATTGTTACATGTTACATTTCAAAAGCAATTCTGAACAGGTGTGTTTTTAATTGCGATTTAAAGGAAGTCAGGGTTTCCGCTGTTTTACAGTTGTCTGGAAGTTTGTTCCAAATTTTTGTGCATAGATGCTGAAAGCTGCTTCTCCTCTTTTGGTTCTGGTTCTGGGGATGCAAAGCAGACCAGAACCAGAAGACCTGAGTGTCTGGAAGGTTGATACGACAACAGCAGATCTTTGATGTATTGTGGTGCTAAACAGTTCAGAGATTTGTAAACTAACAACAGTATTTTAAAATCTATTCTTTGAACTACAGGGAGCCAGTGGAGGGACTTTAAAACTGGTGTTATGTCTCTATCTTCCTGGTTTTAGTGAGAACGTGAGCAGCAGCATTCTGGATCAGTTGCAGCTGTTTGATTGATTTGTTGGACAGACTTGTGAAGACGCTATTACAATAATCAATGCGACTAAAGTACATGTAGTACATGAACAATTCAATTCAAGAGCAGTTTTAGTGACTTCCGCTCGAAAACCACCTAACTTCTCACAGTAGACCAGAAGAATAATTTCTATTCTAAAAAGTTACTTAGTGCTATGTGGTAATTTAATGAAAAATGAAAAGATGCTTTGGATAGTTTTTGTCAAATTTTGACAGTTTGGCAAAACAAACTGTATAAAATGTTACCCGAACTGGTGCAACAAGTTGCTTATGTTTTTTTTGGGGGGGGTTATTTGTTCGTATTCAAACCAATTTTCATAAGAACATCAGCTTAAAGACACCTGATAGAGTCAATTTTGAACAGAAGTCAGTTTGTTTGAGTTACAAAATCAATTCAATCATTTTGTGTTAAATATTAGGAGAACCAGCTTCTCACTCGGCTAGCTTCGATGCTATCTGTCTAGCAGCGCAGCTAGCTGGCTATCTGAGTAACCAAATCTGATAACATTAGTAACATGTGACCTGGGCTATGATATATAATTTTTTATTATTTTACATGAAAGATATAAAGCTATAGCTGCATCCTTTAGTACGCAGGAGATTTCAGCGTATTGCATCAGCCCGCATCTCGCTTTCCTTCATGGAACTCCGAGGCTGGCGTATAATTTATTAATAACGCGAGACCCCCGCAACGTTACGAGGCAATGTCAGTGGAGTCAGCGGGGCTAGAGGACTTTACCGACCGCAGCCCCGGGGAGTCGGACTGACTCTGCGCCGTGACTGCAGCCGCCGCGTGGGAAAGAAAAGGTTCTTTGATGGGAGCTCGGCGGAGAAGCTGGTGGCACGTCAGTCAGGAGGAGCGACTTGAGTTGGCAGCTGTCTAGGTCTGACATTGTGAACTGTGGAGGATTTTTATTTCCACAGGAAGTCATCACTTGTCAAGCATCACTAATGCGTTGATGATCAACTTGTTCCTCTTCAGTGATTTCACGTGGGAAATGCGGGGAGAGAGAGCGTCGGCGAAGGGCAGAAATCTGTTGTGTGGAAGTGAAATTGTTGGCCTTTTTCTTCTTGAATACTCTGATTCAGCGCAAAGCCGTTGTTGCATTGTTCACATGTGCTGGTTCGTCTAGAAGCAGTTTTTGTGAGAATCCCAAACACACTGCGGTCCTTCAAATGTTTAACACTCATAATGTCTCCCCACCACATTTGGCAATCGTTTGTTGCTAACAGAGGGAAGGTTATTGTAATTTTTAGCAAACTCTGATTTATTCCGATTAAAATATATAAGTAAACGCTTTTACTGTTTGGTGGAGGACATGACCAAATCCCCTATGATGTCATCCACCTGACATTGCCGCCTCCAGTGGAAATCTAATCCAGGACAGACTGACCTTTTGCATTACAGACCATCCCACCTCCAGAACTCCCCCACTCAGCTCCTTCAGACTAGCCAGCAGCAATTAGCAAACACCTGGTAGAACTGCACAGCCGCTGAGCTCACCATAGCAGCGTTGGTGAAAACGTTGCTAAAGGTTTAATGGAAAAGCCATGTTGTGATGGCCGAGAGTAGGACCTTCTTAAAGAGACAGGAATTCAATTTCAAGATTTCAACTTACAAAATGAATTTCTTTTAAGCAATATTTGATATATACAAGTGAAGTTAGCATAGTTACTTGATTGTGCTACAAATACTGCCCCTTTAACTGCATCGTACTGTGAGAATTGCGCACCCCGTGTCTGTACGCTTAGTTTGTAATCAGCTTAGGACTTATTTAAAGTAATCTTGCATCTTTGTAATCTTACCTGCCATTTTGTGTTGCATTTAAGCCACATTGCCGCCTTTGACTGGTATCATTGCTTCAGTCGGGGTCCTGTAATTGATTGTTGTAACGAGGAAACTCCCGGTGACTCGGAGGTAGGCTGCGGGTCTCCTGACACGGTAGCCATGTTTTGCATTGTCATGCAGGACTGCTCCCGCCTTGTTGTGACAGCCGACTGTCAGGGCTTCGTTTCTGCAGGTCGACTTACCAAACGCGTCTTTAGGCTTCCCTTGTCTGGCTGCTCGGATCAGGTCTGGGGCTCATTTTGATAAAACACTAAGTGCGTGCAGGTGTTGGGGAAAGGGGGAGAAAAAAGGATTTAGGAGACTTTTCTTTTGTGAGGTGTTTATGTGTGTGAGAGGGAGAAACTGTTAGTTAAGTAGAAGAAAAATACAGAACAAATCAAATATGCGCCAACGTTGAGCTCTGCCTCTCTCTCGGTCCCATCTTTCTGGCTGAAGGTAATTGGTTGACACTGCGAAGCTGGGTGGCGGATCTGTTGTTTGCGGGGAACGAAGGTTATTGCATCTCGGCCGGAAAACAACAAAGTGTAATTTGAGAAAAACGTAACGAGAGCCAGTCTGCAGACTTTGCTAAGCTGACGTTTATCGATTTGCGCCGAAATACAAATGTTGAAGTGTAGATGTTTCTTTTTAAGGTAAGCCTTGTTTTGTAGCCTGGCTTTTTCAATTACTTAAAGATTATCTATCAGTAAATTCAGACGTTGGATGTGCAAATTCAATTTAAATGTGCTCTATTGCGTTGCGCTGTGGCATTCCTGACACTAATAGATGTAACCCCTGTCAGCACGTCTCACTCCCTTCCACACTCTGAGTGGGCGGTAGGGTAAAAAAATAAATAAATACATTTCCATCCTGCTGAAGTGAGATTAAGTTCTCTTTGCAATACGTTTTCAAAGGGTAAAATGTTATAAATTTGCTCATTTTGTGAAATAACACCAGCGAAAAGGCTTAACACGTTCCATCTCGTGCACAGCAAAGCGTCATCTGGAAGCAGCTCATAAACTATTTGAGCGAGTTTAACGTCTTACAGTCGAACCGTTTCCTGTTTTATCATCCATTTTAGTGCCCAGATTTAAGAAATAAGCTGTACTTATAAAACACACGGAAACGACCAAAATAAATAACTCACAACGCCTTGTAAAGACATGCTGATACATTTCCTAGTTAATTGGGCAGTAGAAAGAATTTCTGTATGTATCTCTGTATATATTTACATATCTAGGCAGATGTTGAAGTGTAGATTTTTCCAAAGAGCACAACCTGAAAAGTGCGGCATGCATTTGAATTTATTTCCTGTTACAGAGAACAACTGCAACCGAGTTCAACCAGACCTCAGAATATGTTTTATAGAGCTTCGTAGAACAAACGTGACTAAAATTCCACATTTTAATCCATCTAAGTAATTTCTATACGTTAAGTTAGATGCATTTCTTTCTCTTTGTGGTATCCAGGGACATCAAACTCACGTGAGTGGACAACTGAAACACTCAGCAGACTTTATGAGTTGAGAAAATGTATAACATACTCATACTGTATGTTTATCGCGGGATTATGAGTGTAATTTGAAGTCACAGACTTAGAGGACGTTTAGAGTCACTCATATGTCGAGTTTGTTAGTTATAAAAGGGCTAATCAGCGATGGTAGAAATGTCCACTTACATAAACTTCTGAATTCTGCACAGAGGATTCTGTGAGTTTTAAAACAGGGTCAGGGCTCTGTCCAATCCGTTTGTCCGATCCGTTTCTGAAAACAGAGTTTTATGAAGATGTACCTACACTGAAAAGAGAGAATTATTCAAAGGAGGAGCTTTTATACTCAACTCTGACGAAACGCGTCGAAGCCTGTGGCCGTGTGATGACCGTACCAAAAGGTGAAAGGGCGACAGAGTTTTAAATACTTCTGCTGGAGACAACAAAAACAGCTTAGAAAATCAGTGAAGTCGAGCTGCATGTCGTCGAATCACAGTCGTCACAGCGGTGTTGTCTGCTTGGATGGAGGAACTTTAGTAGGCTGTAAAATTCACTCGCCGTTCATTAAAATTCAGCCTTCTCGTAATCGGCCGCTCAGAATGGCTTTAATGTCCGTAACGGAAGGTGATTTTAAAGGCCGTCGTTAGAAAATTGAGCGGCCAGAGAAAATGCAGGTTCATCATTGTTTCAATACTGGGCAATATTGTAGTGTTTGTTTTCACGCTAATCAATTGTATAGCTTGGTCATTATTGTCTCAAATACTTTGATGTGTACATTAAAGTCCCTCTGGTAGTGAATGGAAGTGTTACGTTTGTTTCAGTGTTTCAGAAGTGGACGCCCACTTGCTTCCTGTTGGATATAGATGTGAAAAGCTAAGCTAAATTCTTTAAAACCTCATATTTTATGAAGCAGTAGAAAGCAAGACCAATCTTACCGCTTCAAGGGTAAAACCGAGAAATGAAGAGGAAATGGAGAAGCACGGATGAGAAGCGATTCTCAAAAAAGACGGCTATGCAACTATTTTGTTGAACGTTTTCACGAACCTTGACTGGACCTTTGAGTCCGACTATTAGCTTTGTCGAGATGACGGTTCCGTGTTTTTCTGTTTCCTCCTCCCTCTGACACATGAACCGGCACGCCATCGCTCCCCGACATCCCAGCTAACCACTGTCTGAGCTCCTGCAACAAAAAAACAACAATAAAAATAGTTTTATTGATTTAACACCTGGCTAAATATCATCCCCGGCTAAATCTAATTCCTGCTGCGAGCTCGGCTCCGTTGCTGCAGGTGTGAGTTTCTCCTGTCAGGGCCCTCCGTCAACACGGAAATGCTCATTTACCCGGAGCTCTAATTAACACGAAGACTCAGGTGGGGACGTGTCACACACATGATTCAGCTTAACCTTTTGCTTTGATTTCCCTCAAGCTTGATTCCTGCCATTTGCTAGTAAACAACTCTGTTTGCCCCTGGGTCTCATTTCCATGTGCTTCAAGTTGAAATTCTTTTTGCAGATCCTTTTTTTTTTTTTTTTGGGCGGGGGGGGGGGACAGTGCTGTGTGTTTAACGCACTACTGCAACTTTTTGGTGAAAAGCATTTTGGGATCAAACGGTGTGATGGGTTTTTGTCTGTCTTTCTTTTTTTAACAATCAGAGTCGATAGTCGCGGATCCTCGAATTTGAAGGACAAACGCTGCCTTCGCATCCACAAGTAGCTTCCGATTTTCCAAAACGTTCACGTTCAAAACTCAAATGAATTACCTTTATAATATACCACCCCACCTTCTCCGTTCCCCTCACATGTCTAATCTTCTCAGCCTGATCGGCTCCAGCGGTCCGACGCTTCCTGCTTTTCTCTCGACTTCCACTGAAATCCGGGTTCAGTGGAAACCGAAACAGAACGTGATCAGAATGGGGGGAAAGAAAAAAAAAAACATCAAGTTTAGCAGACGTTTGAATTTGCCGTCTGCTAAACGCCAACCGTAACTGTAATGACATCAGACCAGAAAACGCGTCAGAAAAAGGGGCGCGTCGAAGGGTTTGGTGGAAAACATGGATGGGGAACTTTAAATAAAATAAAATCAACTCTGATTGGAGGAATCGTCTTCAGAATGTTGTTTTTAAACTAACATAAAAGAGATTATACAAGACTTGCGAACGATTTCATTTGAGGAGTTGTTCACATTTATTTTATTGCACCAAAAGACGAATAGGTTCCTGTATGTTTAACGTTTTCATGAACCTTGACTGGACCTGGGGGTTTTTCTTTCCCTCAGTCGATCGGACTCTCTGGATAAGGAATGTGGGATGCCTTCAAAGCTTCCCAAAAAGCCTCGAACTTCTCAAAGTGAGGCTTTTCTCTCTCTCTCTCTTTTTTTTTTTCTTTTTCGCCTGAACTGACAGAGAAACCTTCAGAACCCCGAAAAGAGGCACTGGGTTTTACGTGGCTGAAAAAGTTTCTGAAATAGGCAGTGAATTTGGCCTGAATACTAAAATATTAACTTCCAGGCTTCTGATTGGGCTTCATTTGTTATTTCCGGGAAGAACTTCACCACATTTACGACAGATACAATTGAAAATGGAAATTTACTTCAATTAAAAGGGACGTCTTTTTTTTTTTCTCACTGTCTGAAGTGAAATCGGACCAACCGTTTCTTTTGTGTCAATTAAAATGATCAAAATTATTTCTATTTGTCACAATAATGACAGAATGTCTGAAGTTTATTTCTAAATGACTAAAGACACTCTTCACCCAATCTGACTGAGTTTATGCTAGAAGAATGGACTGAAATAGGTAAAAGATGAGGTGAATACTTCCAACAAATGCCACAAGCGCTTGAGAAAAACATCCAGCATTTAGTTCCCCCCACCCCCATTTGTTTCTTACTTTCTGCAGTCGGGTTTTTCTTTTCCATCGGACAAAAGGGGATTTGAATACGTCTCCAAACTACGATAACTAGCCAGAAGTCTATTTGGTTTACAAGAATCGATATCTTGAGAAAGCCAGTTCACGTTCCCCTCATGAACTGGCTTTCTTCCAGACGGATGGAAACCAGACTGAGGGAACGTTCCACACCTAATGGAGACGTGAAGTATTTACAGGGCGGCGGCGGCTGATCGAGACCGAAGCATCCATCAAGCCTCACCGCGTTTGAAAAGGTCACAAAGTTCTCTTAAAGGTTACCTCGAAATAATTTACTCCCCAGCACGACAACTCAAAGGTTTCACTTACATTTCAATCCCATTCTGAATTTCAAAGACTCCACAATGGCACCCTGTCTTTTCCTCGTCCTCTTTTATATATATATATATATATATATATATATATATATATATATATATATATATATATATATATATATATATATATATATATATATATATATATATATATTGACTTTTAAAAAAAGTGGATGAACTTGTCAAATCAGTCCAGTCACGGTGCAGGAACTCGGCGGTTCATTACTGGGAGGGCCGGGAAGCTCTCCAATCAGCTCCCTAATATCACTGTGATCCTCTTCTCTTTTCGTACCTAATTGAATTCTTCAGGCGAGATGCTCCACCACTGCAGATTCATCATATCCTGAAATTGGAGGAGACCAGCGCCATGAAGGACGTGCGTGGAACGTTTAATTTTTGTCCTCACGTAGGCGTAGATGCCGGGTGTCGCCACCACCCCAACCCCTCCCTGTTCTACCCCTGGGACTTGCGCTAGACCGTAGTTGGTCTTCGGAAAGGTGTCTTTATTCTTTGTTGCCTGAGGTGAGAAGGATCAGCGGCAGAAGGTGCTCACAGCCCACATTAAATATGCTCCGCATTATGTACAATGTGACCGGCATTCTTAACAGATGGCTTCATAATCTATAATCAAAGCCCTTTGAATGCAGCTCAAGGTGCAATATGTCTGCGCTCCAAATCTCTGTCTCCACCTCATGGCGAGGTTTATTTCCCTCTCTGTCTTCTTGGCAACAGAAGGTCAGGTTTTATTTAAACGGGAGGTAAAATCATGTAAAAGCCACTTTTTTGAGCTTTACATCATGTTATGATTTAAGGAAACATACTGGCGCTTTGATTTTCTTTTTTTTTTTGTTGTTTAAAAGTCTCCCGTTTTTTCAAGTGTTCCGATTTGTTTTCCCGCCTCTCCTGGACTCTCTCTCGGCAGACTAGCGGCAGCACCACTTGGCAAAACACCAGGTGGAACTGCGCATCTGCTGAGCTCATCGTACGAGCTGAATCTCAGTCCAGCGCTCCGGCGAACGTTTGTGAACACTTCATGGAGAAACGTTGAACTTACGGACGTGTTGAAGTTTCAGAAAGGTGCGGGAGCTTCTTAAAGAGACAGAGGCCCAATTTCAAGGCATTGCATCACGGAGTCAAATTTCTTTTCAGTCCCGTTTGACATATACATCAGTTTTACACCAACCAACTGTGACATAAGTACTTGACCTTGCCATAAAGTGATACTATGATACATGACACATCCCCTTTACAGCATTTCATGAATGAATATATTTTATTAGTCCTGGAGGGAAATTCACATATTTCAGCATGTAGCAGTTCATAACTAAGAGAATAATTCTTCAAATCGTCTATCAGTGTGGAAGAACAGTGGGGCTTGGTTTCTGGCTAACGTGGAGAAGAAGCGCTGATAACATAAGAAGTTTATGATGGGCCGACGTCTGCAGTTAAATGAAGTGACGTTATGTTACAGACTTGTAGCCG
The DNA here is from genome assembly GCF_027474105.1 of Poeciliopsis prolifica. Lineage (NCBI taxonomy): Eukaryota > Metazoa > Chordata > Actinopteri > Cyprinodontiformes > Poeciliidae > Poeciliopsis > Poeciliopsis prolifica. The sequence goes on from NW_026562396.1 coordinate 8,485,874, forward strand.
AGGAAGAAGCTGTTCCTCCTTGTTTGGTTGTCGTCACACTTACATTCTTGCCTGTCACGTCTTCACCTGACCTCAGTCCATCCATCTTCTTCTATCTGTAGGGTCCGTAATTGTAATCTATCCTGCCCTGTCGGAGCGCGTCGCTATCTTCCACCGCGGCCTTTATCTCCTGTCATATTCCTCCTGGGTCCCACACCATCCTCTCCTGTCCGTCTTATCTCATTCTCTTCGTTTTAGCTCCGCCCATCACGCTGACAGCAGCTCCTGCAGATGGGTCATTTGAATAATATTGTGTTATATATATATGTATCAATATTTATTCATGCATCCAGATGTGATCAACCTTGAGCGCGATGCGCGTCCCAGGCTTCCTGCTCAAGGTCTGCTGCATTTGCATGCAGGATGGCACTTTTGGCCGACATCCAGCCATAAGATCACTTATTTGATTAAACATCGTCATGCTCAGCAGGACAGCGGCACTCTAAGAAAAGTTGAGGAGGAACTGCTGACAGTGAGCAAAAAAAAGAAAGAGAAGCTTGATGAATCTTAAAGACGGTGAGAATTTTGCCCTTTACTGTCTTGGAGTTTTTTTTAATCGACTACTGGTGATGAAATACTCCCGGCAAACTACGGGCTTCAGGACTCGCAGGGTTTTTAAAAAAATAATGATGCTTAACCGACAGCAATCGACAATGTCTGTAAATACAGCGTGAAATATTTTTGTTTGGTGAGCTCTGCGGAACGGTGGGGGTTGTTGGCCAGACCTGCTGTTTCTTCTGCCAAGCTTCCCATTTAGTTTGCTGAATGACATCAGAACCAACCAAACTACGTTCCACCTGCTGGTCAGAACTATTTGCTTCTTGCGCAATATGACACCGATCCCAAATGATGTCAAGCTGCTAAATTTTGAACGGTGGCCATTTTGGTGTTGGACAAACGTGAGCGGTGTTCGCAGCGTTTGGACATCTGATTTTGTTTGTGACTCAGGGTGTTAATACGTACAACGCCAATAATTGTTTACCAAGCACAAAGAGACTCAAGATGAAGAACCGTTTTATACAAGTGCTGCTTTAAGCATGAAATACAAAGCATTTCAGATTATGCTAAAAACAACGTCCTTCGTGTTGGAACCATTCTTCTCGTCTTACTCTTGTCAGATTTTACGTGACATTCCCCAAGAGGAAAACGTTTGACTCATCCACCGCCGTCATCCGAGCCCCGGCTAAATAATTCCAACGCAAAGCGTGGATCTGGAGAGGATTGTGGCCCAGCGACTCTTGGCAAAACGACTCACTAATTACAGTCATTTTCATTTTGGGCAGGAAAACTTGAGCTTAGTCATGTGCGAAGAGTTGATACCTTTCAGAGCAGGGACCAGCGCTCCCGCGACGTTTAGCCCTGCCAAATCCTCTCCCAACCCCAACCTCCACCCGGCCGCCGCCGCCACCCGCTGCGGATTGGCTGAGCCTCGTGTGAGCAGTGACACTCAGAGGCTTAGGTAGTTTCCACCCAGGGCTGGATTGGCAAAGCGATGACACAGAACAGTCCAGGGGCAGCTGTGGAGCGGCGTCCTGGCTGGGAATATTAGCTGCGTTAAAACACTCTGAGCTGATGGCTCTGGCGTGACTCCAGCTCGTATACACACACACACACCCACACACACGCGCGCGCAGAACAAGTGAACTGAAGGGTAAAAACCGGCTGACAGTTATTTTCACCCAATCTGGAGCTGCTTGTTCAGTTTAACAAGCAGGAGAGAAGGAAAAAAATACAGGAAGAAGAAGAAAAAAATAAAATCAATCTCCTGAGTCTAACATAAACCCCCAACCCTAACAACTGTTTTCACATTTCATAAATTTTGCTCACAAACTGTGGCAAATATTGACGCCGTTTTACGTGACAGATAATAATCCGAGTTGTAAATAAAAACTTATTAGTCACGAATGCAATCTGGCTTTCTTTCTTTAGGAGAAAGAGCTAACAGTGGCATGAAATAAAAACCAGTTTAAAGAGGAATGTATGGGCAAAGTGCTGCTCACTGTAAAAACACAAAAACATTCATACAGGAAAAAACTACAATTCACTACAGTTTCTGAAACTGGGCGGACTGGACAAATCGCATAAACACTTTGTGAAGGGAGTCACCAGGAAATAAAAAAGGAAACCTTGACTGTGCAGAAATGATTCATTTTGTCAGTTTGGAACATGAGATAAAGAGTCTGGAAACCCAAACCTCTGTCCAGACTCGCTTCTCATTTCTCCCAAACTTACACACTTGAAAAATAATCCAATCAAAATTCCCATAAGTTTTAGCACTTAGTGAACCCTGAGATCTGGAGATCTCGTATGATCCCAGCCTACGTCTTTCTGAGCAGCTGCTTGAAAATTCAGCAAGGTGCTTGTAACAAGTCAATAATTCCTTATTATTGACGAGACAGTGCCTGTGTGTTGCTGATCTATTTAACTGAGAACTAGACATTTCTCCCATATTATAAGTAAAATAATCTGCCAATGGAACAAGATTTTTTTTTACCTCATCAATATTAAATAATTATTGACTTCACACAAGATCTTACATCTTGCTGAAAAGTTGCTTGTGAGTTAGTTTTGTCGTTTTTTAAAACTCTACCACTAAGACATTTGCACTAGAAAATCGACCAAAATGACATGGTAGGACTTTGCGTTTTTTTTTTTTTTTTTGCAGTGCAGCTGCTCCATGCTGCATTTCGTGTGAATGTGAATGTTATGATCATTTTGATGAAAGCGATCGTGAAGCACCCACCCGGTCAGAACCACCAGTACTTAGTCGACCTAAATCCGAGCGCGAAAGCCTCATAATTCAGACGATCCTGGAGGATTTACTCACAGGAAGGCTTTGATAACAAAAGCAATCAATCTAAACATATTATCCTCGCTATTTTGTTTTCCACTTTGAGGCCCCGTGATTGAGCCCTCTTGTCCATTGTACTTCTTGTCTTTTTCTTACTCGACTTGTCCTTTCCCATTTATTTGCCCCTTGCAGTTGCTGTAGGGCCACATCCACAGTGCTGAGTCGGTTGTTTCTCGGCTGGAGAATGCTTTTTAATGTAACTGCAGTTTTGCTCGTCTTTTTCGTGTCAGAGTCATTCTCTTTTGGCTCAAACTGGTGAATTTCATTGAGACAAATTGACCGAGCTTTCACATTTGCCCTGTAAAAATTAGGCGGGGGAACAACAGAGGACACAGTTGTTTCTACATATTCTGCCCGCCAATTGACTGCTGAATAATTTTTCTAGTTCAAAGCGTTCTGGGTCCGTGCGACTCTCTGATGGAAAAAATGACACTGAGGTGGTTGGTGTTATTCTTTCTTTCAGAAAACGTGCGTTACATTTCCTGTGTCATTTGCACTGATAGTGGGATAAAACGGAGAACCGACACAGCGGCATGCAGATTTTAATAATCTAAGAGGTATTTACTAAATTTACAAAGCAAATATCTATTGTGGAATCCTGGACTCTGAATCGTTATTTTTTAAAGGATATTTTTAGACAATTTTAGACCTAAAACCTCATTTTAAGATGTTTCTTCAGGAAACTCAATGGTTAAATTCTAGTGAAGCTCGGTTTTCACCCTCAGATCCGCAGTTCATTATAACAGCTTAAGCTGAAACAGGAATTAGACGTTGCTTCTTCAGACGGTAGGAGGTTACAATGACCAGAAATATTTTGACATTTTAGTTAGAGACGCACCGATCCAATTTTAATATCAGTATCGGTCCCCATACTGGGAAATGTTCGAGGCCAGGTATTGGTGACATTGTGCCTAATCTATGAGGGCGGATCTATTCAGTGTAACTCTATGTTTTGTGCTCTGAGTGATGTAATGCTTTATTATTTATTTTACATCATACTCAGAATTCAGACGCGCTGTCTTTGAAAGAAGATGTGGTGGAGTCATTATGTTTTTGTCCTTTTCAGTTTCTTTATTGTTTATTTCACATTGGCTGTTCAAATCCTAATTGCTCAGACTGGAAAAATGAAAGTTGTTTTTAAATATATGACCTAGCTCGTGCAGCTATTGCTGTGCTATATGGAGCAGTTATCAAATAAATCTGTAATTAAGTACATTTATGCCTGTGTGTAAAAAAAGAAATGCTTTCAGTCAGGAGAGCACTGATTTTCTGTACCGTATCGGTATCGGCTGATTATAAATGTCAGACATCGATATCAGTATTGAAAGTGTACAAAGTGAATCTGTGCATTTCCAACTCGAGATTTACACCACCACAACTGAATAAATGTACTAAATGATAATTTATTTGTTTGCTTTTGCTCTTCCTTGACAACGTTACTAAAATATGCCTTTAAATGAAAAACGTGGAGAGCTCACTGTCGGGGGTCCGACCCCCCAAACGCCTCCGTGTCGTTAATATGAAGAAGTCCGGGGGGCAAACAAGAGGTGAAAAAAGCGCACAGTCCAGTTGGCTTTGTGTATTAACGTCGTTGTTGGAGGCCGGGAAATAATTGAGATTCTGACCAACAGATGGATGGTGAATATCGTTTCATAAGCTCATACATTAAAGAAGGAAGCCGGTGCATCTGTCTGCCTGTGCATGTGATTACATTTGCATAGAGGTAACAGGCGTGGGTTTGTCTCAGCGAGCGAAGCCACAGAGATTGCGATGCTTGATTCCAATTTACAAGCCTTGAATGCCAAATCTCTCTCATGATTGCTTTGGAGGATGACTTATTTTCTGACTCCCGCTTGCAGTAAATATTGAGGGAAAAATGGCCTCCTTTCGTGTTTTCCCTCATCTTTTTATTTCTCGCTGTCCTTTTTCAGCGTTTTTTTTTAGGTGTCTTTTCCTCAATGCAACGCAACTCAGAAATACTCCCCCCTCATAAGAAAACACAACAAAGAAAAGCAGGTTATCTGATTGATGTTCGGTTGGTGTTTTAATCTAGAGGAGTGCTGCTTCGGTATCTCGTCCTCAGAAGCGTTTGGGCTCCTTTTGCCTTTTACGAAAACAGAGAGGGAGGCAGAATGTAGATCAATATCCCAGGAACACACCAGAGACATTCTATTTTATTAAACATTTTCCCATTAAGGCCGCGGCTCGAGCGTTGTAGATCATTCCAACAAAGTCGTAAATCACAGACAGACGGAAGCGTTGGAAACAATGGGGGCAGAATCAGAGGAGATTACCGAGAAACAGGAGCTATTTTGCTGTTTGTGCTCCTCGGAGCCTCGCGCCGTCTTCGCTTTCAACGCGGCACACCATGCAGCCGAGGGACGGCGTTTCGTCGCAGCGCGCCGTCAGAGTCATATCTGGTTTAATCACATCGGGGCACATGCTGTCGGGTCGCGCGTGTGACGTCAAGCTTGCTGCGGGCAAGTTTCAGAGTTTTAAAGCGTAAGACTCGGCGTGTCGACGTTGCTTTAGTAATTTGTTTACTGTAAGAAAGAGCACGCTTAGGAAGATATGAGGAAGTCCTTACCGTTTAGCAAAAACAAGGTACAAGTATGTTCACTTAAAAACATACAAAAATGAACTGATCTGAACACGGTTCAGTAATTATTAATTGCCTCTGCTTTCATTTTTCGTGATCGATGGTGTTTCTACAAATGTGCTTTTTTTTTACATTTAAAATCAAATGTACACGCGATGTATGATTCCTGTCTATACGATGTAGAGAATCTCATAATATATTCAACCATTTTTACTTTAAACTAGTGGTTTGACTTATTGTTATGCATGTGAAAGAAGCTACGCTGCAAAGCTCACTGGACACTGCGTGTGCCGTGAATCTTTGCCGCTTTTATTCGCTCAATATTTGGAAGCGTGGCCGACTGAACATAAGCAGACCACAATTCTAAAACAGCTTAGAAATCTGTCATCATTGTTCTCAAATCTACCTTCAGTTCATTGATTGAAATTCAGTAAGAAAAAAAAAAGGGAGGGAACTAGGTGAGTTGTGTTGCTGAATTTGGTGCGTTTCGGTTCAGTTGGACAAAAAATGTCGACCAGCCTGCCAAGTCTGACAGATCATTGGTAGCAGCTGTTTAAATTAGCTGATCAACCGTCACTGTGCTCAGATACGATAACGACTGGTTCAAAAACGAGTGTAGAAATGCTTTCAGTTTGTACACTTTTTTTTCTACATTGTTTTGTTTTTCTGTACCTAAATCAATAATACCAACATCTCCAGGTTTCATTTTGTTAAGAGTTGTCCTGGGCGGCGGCGCGTCTATGGATTTGCCCTCCAGAGTTGTGCACATGTGCAAAATTTCCAGATGTAAATGATAACATGCAATGTGTCTATTTAGCTTCTGCGGAGCACTTACCACAACCCCCATCCTCTCTGCAAAAGAAAATCGCCGTAACAACTTCATGAGCCGCAAGCCTCTCTGGGACAATAAAGACTGGAGAGATGAGGCCTTTACTCCGGCGGTGCCCCAAACGCCGTCCTGCGTGTTTGCAGAAGCGTCTCTGCTTCACAACTGGTTCCACTGGTCGCATCCCATCAGGCTCTGCAGAAGCCTGGTAATCACCCATTGACTTCAGGCGTGTGGGAGAAAACAGAAAAGCAGTGCACAGAGGTGGAGGGTTGATGATTTGCACTTATTTTCAGCTACAGGACGTTTTGCACGTTGCCACCGGTGAGTCATGAACAGGACATTTATCACGAACAGAGCAGCAGGTCTCCAACAAAAAGAAGAATAATCTTGGTGGTCTAGTCAATTTCCAGACTGCAGCTGGACAGAAATGCGGTAGTGGGTCTTCTAAGAAAGCTGTGGAGAAAGAGATGTCTGCCTGTGCAGATGTGTGTTGTAAGGAAAAGTGGATGGAAATTAACTCTCATATATACAAAAACATAATTTTATGTTTTTCACACACAACTTTGGAAATGGCAAAGAAAGGACTATTTTTTATGTCCTGTAACCTTAGTACTGCTGGTTTTGTTCCAGCAAGCACACCTGTTTTCTTTGTGTTGTGTCGCAACAATGAAAAGAGTCTAAATATCCGTGCAGCTGGCAAATCCTCTCACCTGTTGGCAGGTTGCTTGACATGCCTTTCTTCTTTTGGGTTGACTTTGGGCTCCATAATGGCAGATTTCAACTCTTTCAAAAGGTTCCCAGTGTGACTCGGGCCAGAACTCAATGCCGGTCATTTTAAAAAGCAATTTTATTTTTTTCATTTCAGCCATCTCTTTGTGCTACAAGATGTCAGATTCAGGTTGCTGCCTTGCTGAAAGAGTCACCCTCAGATGGAGTTTTCTCACAGTTCGTGCCCTGAAAACGCCGCGGCTGTTTCCTGATTTCATCACGGCAGCGTAGCTTTACAGCAACATGGGCTCCAACGTTCCCGCTTAGGCTTTTACATTGATTTTATTTCTAATTTAGTCAACAACAAATTCACAATATTCAACCATTTCATTTTGAGAGGGTTTACTGTTTGGAGGTGTCTGAAGGAAACTGCCTGCTATGGATTTTATTTCAGGGTATCAGTGTAAATTTACGGTGGAATCCAAAAAATTCACATACTTGTAGCTAGAGCGGGAGCATAGGGACGAAGGTGAAACATGGAAAAAGTAGCCATATCAGAAAAACAGGAAGATTAGGGTCCATACAGTTAATACATTTTTTTCTGGTGAGATGAATTTTGCCCGATGAAGATCTGAAACTAATCACTATGTTAAAAATGAGCAACGTGTTTCCATTGACCGGACAATTTGCGCAATTTAATTTCAGTAAACTAAGATTGGTTTACTTCGTTGCCAAGTGAACCAATCAAAATTGGTTCACTCAACAACAGGACGTTACCAGCGGCAGCATAAACCACGAAGATGACAGGAAGTAGTTGGATAATGATGATTAAGGCGTGTTTTTTCTCATTCACCTCACCTTAGTCGCTTTTCTGATTTCATGCAAACGTCGCAATGGCGATATTATGTTTTTCAGCGTTTTATTGACAGATATGCGCACATTCGTAATAGAAACCGAATTCCTTTATGTGACGCGTGAAATAGAAAAAGAAAAAACAACATTGCAAATGTAGGCCACGCTTTTCAGATTTTTTTCTTTCTGTGGAATACAAAGTTTTTTTGTTTTTATTTTGTCGACCATTTAACTTCAATCCTACATTCAGAAGTTAAAAATGAGTTGTTAGTGCATGAAAATAGTCTAACCCTGAAGAAAATCCTTCAATGTTTGCCCAAATGCAAATACTTCTACTTCTGCCTCATCAAAAATCACATCACAGTCAGCATTAACGACTCCTTTTTCTGCTATGTTCATCCAAACAGAGTTGGTATAATATTAAGCGTACTCAGTTTTCTGGGTGGCTGGTTGTTATTTTCTTCGGCGGCGTTTTTTTCTGTCGATTACACTCGGAGGGCTCGGGACAAGATAGCAGGTAGGTAGGGGTTCGTTGTGTCGCCCAAGGCCCCTCCAACACGACAGATGGCCGTCGCTGAGATGGAATCTGTTCCTGTTTGGTTCCAGGGCGCTCTCCTCCGGCACCGAACCACCCAGTTCACATTCTACTTCGTCGGAGGCCATTTTCCGAAGCAGATGGAAGATGGCTGTGATTCGAGAGGCGCCGCGTCTGAGAGCGAGCAGGGCCCATGCATCCGCCTGAACGCTTTGTTCCGATGCTATCGTTTCCTTCCACCTAGCGGTTATTAATGCGCTCGTGTGCAGGAAATGCATTTGGGGGAGAGGAGGGGGGCACTTTAAGAAAACAGGATCATAAAACACAAAAAGCCCGGAACGAATTATTTGAAGTCAGATAACAGGAGACAGACATAAGACGGACTATTTCCTGTTTCTAATCCTGCTCTCCTTTTTCTTGCTGTCCCTAATCTCTCTTCTTCTTCTTTTCTGGAACATAAGAGACCTTACTGCGATCGGTGACGTTGAATAATCGTACTCGCCCGCTGATTGGACGAGTCCTCCTGCTTTGATTGGCATCGAGATCCAACGATCTCAATTTTACATCTCAATCCGACTCCCACTGAGATTTGAAAGCTCCGGTGTCGCTGCAGCGCTTTTGTTATTCACATCTAATTCATTTATTTTATTCTATTTTTTCACGACAGCCTAATCCGCACACACTTTGGGCGCGCCATGGACAACCACGTAGCAGAGCGTGTGAGGTGTTGTGTTTGGGCTGTTGACGAAAATGAGGATCGTGCCGAATTGTATCGTGGAGCAGGAAGCCTTTGTAAAAGAATATGAAGGCATATATCTTGTCATATAGTAATTTTGCGTCTGTTATTTGAAACATAATACAGCATGAATTGTGACGTTCCTGACACAAGCTGCTGCTTTTGTGTTTTAAATTTCTGTGGGTGTAAAATATTCCACACCGTGAACGCGAAACCGACAAACGGTTTAAATGCGCCGCATTACCCACCGCAACAAGTTGTTCATAAATATGGCCGTAATTTCATCTTGTAATAATATCTGCTTCTGCTAATCTTATTTATTTATTTTGTGGCTGTTTTCTTGAGGTTTTGCCTAAACTTTTCAGACCTTCCATACGTCTCCATTCAAACAGCCCCCCTTTTCGCGCGTTTAAATTGAATTCATCAGTCTGCGAGGAGCAGAAGGAAGGAAAGTAATGACATTTAATATTACTGCTGCTGGCTGCCCTGTGGCAAGATTTATTATGAACAAGGCCCTAATTTATCTTTGGTTTCTTTTCCATTCCTTTTCCTTTTCTCCGTTTTTTTTTTGTGTGTGTTTTTTTAGTCCAAACCTCTGATGTAATCTTAAATCCAATAAAGTCGACAATGAATCTTAATGATCAGGCCAGTTCGGTCTGTTTTTCTTGTCTGCACTTTCTGAGTTATTAGTTTCATGGAGGTGCAGCGGTTTTCAGAGTTATGCTAATTTGTGAAAAATAAGAGAGAAATTACTTGAATTCCACTAAGTATTCTCTTTCTGCGTGATGCGGCTCTCTGCCCAGGGCGCCACGAAGTGTGGGGTGTTACTTGACATGAAGTGGCTTTTGTAGCGTGTGATCTGAATATGACAAACATTTTGAGTTTGACTTTATCATTTTTGTGCTTCCAACATAAACGATCATAAAAACAGAAGGAGACACGAGTATCACATTAAAGATTTTGCTCTATACTTGTTAATTTTGTTGCATGTCGTTTACTAAATCGTTCTCATGTTCTGTGTCTTGCGTTTTTATGTTAATTTGACTTTTTCCTGTTTGGTTCTTGGTGCTTTGAGTTCCTGCTCAGCTGCGTCTGTGTTAATTTTTCATCGTCCCTCAGTCTGCCTGCTTTCCTTCCCTCCCAGCTGCTTCCTGTTTGTATTATCAGCAATCCCTCCTCGGCGTTCATCTTTCTCTCAGGTTCAGTCATTCACTGAGGGATTTTACTGTTTTACTGAGGAATCTGTGGTGGAGTAAGTTTTGCTTTCACTCACTAAACTTTCATTGCGCACTTCAGACCCTTTGATACCACAAAACCCTCCATGACACTCGCGGTGTTTCTGTGTAATGTGTCACAGCTCAGCGTCACAAACCTGAAAGGTTTGGCACAAAACAACCAAAACCATAAAAGTCGCCCTGTTGTCAGGGCATTTTTTCCTGCTTTCAGCTCCTCCTGCCACATGGTTGTTAGAAAGTCAATACAACGAGATGCTATTGGTTCGCTAGCGACCTGATTTCCCCCGTTTGAGACAAAAAAGGACAAATGTTTGCGTTGCAACTTCTGGAAATTTATGAGAAATTTAGTATTTTGCATTTTGAGTGTGATGTGTGATTATTTATTTATTTTTTTTTTTTTTTTGGCAGCAAAATTTAAAAAATAAGGTCATGGGCTGCAAGGCAGCTAATTTGGGGTTAACAATCTGGTTTTGGAACAAGGGATTGTGGGTGATCGGCTTGGGTCTGACACTATCTGGTGTAGGTCCATCTTTTTTTTCTTTTTTAATTCTGAATTATTTCAGTGTACACACATCGGAATTAATCACACAATAAATTATCTTCAATAAATTTATGAAGAGCAATTTTGCTTAGAGACTCAACAACCAGTTTCAGTTTTGTGTGGTTTATTTTATTTTATTATTTTTTTTTTTGCTGTTGTTTTTGGTTCCGTTTCATTTTGGACGTTTAAAATGCAAAACAGTTACAGTGTGGAGTTTTCTGTACAAATTCATAGTTTAGTGGTCTTTGAGAAGGTGAACTTGTATTATCGATGTATTAGCGTTTAGCGACGCGACAGTGCTCCGTTTGGAGCGCTGTCGGAGCATGCCGGGAAAAAAAACACATGTGAATCGTAGTTCCACGGGGCCGGAGCGGCACGACGGCCGCACCAGGCCTGAGATCAAATAGAATATTTCCAAATTCATGCAGACTGTTCAGCTAACGTCGCCGTTTGTTGCTCTCACTGTTGGGCTGTTTGAAGTTTGGCCAAACGTATGTAACCAGGTTGTATGAACCATAATTTGATGTTTTGGGTTGTCACTAGCAATATTGCTACCATGGAGGAGAGGGGGAAAAAAACAACAAAAAAAACAGGAAGTTTGTTCCTGTTGTTGTTGCCGTTCAGCCCCGTCTGAGGCAGGCAGCTTTCCAGGAAAATGAGAGTCTTTCTGCATGGCTGACAGTTTTATGAAAAACTTCTTCAAAAATTTGCATTTTTTTTTATCTCTTCAGAAAGAAACCATAGCTTTACACAAAACTCCACCTATTATGAAATTAAAACGGAAACTGCCACTTGTACGTCTCCTGGTTAGATCCACACCTCACAGCAGACGGGATCCTCTAAGGCTTTTCATGGTTGAATTTCTTTCATTTTGCCTTACCTTGGCATGTATTTTAATTGATTTTTATATATGTTTTGTGGATTTTTGTCACTGATGATGTTATTTTTTTTTCATACACATAGCACCATTTAGTTTAAATTTATACAAATAAAGTATTATACTGTCACCTTCCTAAAATAATTGGCCGAGTTGTTTGATTTGACTTTTTTTTTTCATGTAAAGAAACAAAAAAAAAAAAATCAAAGGTGTGTAGATTTTGTTTTTGTCCAAAGGGATGCTATGCAAATCGTCACCTTCCTAAAGTAAAGGTGTGTCATGTTTGCTAAAATTGTTTAAAAAAAATAAAAAAAATGATTTAGGGCAGGGGGGTGGGGTTAATCACATTTGACAAAAATAAAAAACAACAACAAAAAGACTTTAATTTAGGAAGGTGATGCTATTATTATACTATCGTCTCAGAATGTGGATCATCCCTGTTCTGGTCTGGTCCCAGTCTCCTTCAGCATATGCGCCGTAAAGCTACATCCTCTGTGAGCGGATAAGATTTATCACCTTCTGCCTTTAGAGCCGTGGCCCCCCTGCACCCCCCCCTCTATCCCCTCCTTCTAGAAATGATCTCAGCAACACTGTCGCTGCCAATGTGAGGCACTTTCAGCTGCCACACTGTTTTATTTCATTTGTACTGCCGGGTCAGCTATTAGTGCCCCCGCAGTGAAAGTATGATTGTATCCATAAAGAAAAAGAAAAAAAAGAAAACAAACTACTGTCTATACTGGCTCTGATTATCATTGTTTGTTACTCATTTGGCGATTGAAATCATCTTTGCTCGCGTCCCTCGGCTTCCTGCTCGATTCGCCGGGAATTAGCGCGATGCGTCCGTTTCCTCTATACGTCGGAGTAAAGATCGGTCGCAATCTGCTGAGCATCTACACAATTAGGTTTCGCTTCCTGATCTCATTACGCCTGAGTGGAGACAGAACCTTCAGAAGGATTTCAAGGACGACAAAAGGATCTGTGGGTGAAGCGGCTCAGTCTGAGTCGGATGATGCTCTTTGTTACGGGTCCTTCACACTCTCAGGCACTCTCGCCTCTGAGAGTGCCTGAGTGTTTAGTCCAACTAAGGCCGTCATCATGATCGGATGAGTTGATCAGTGTTCTGGCTGTTGCTAGTCAGAGGCATTTCTAAACAGACGGCTGTTGAAGGAACTCGGTGTTTCGGCTGTTTTGCCGTTTTCTGGAGATTTGCTCCAGATTTCTGGTGCGTAGAAGCTGAATGCTGCCGTTTGGCTGTTTCAGGCCAAAAACACTGCCTGGAAATGACCAATAATCACCGTTTGACCGCAACTAGCAGTTTGTGCCACCAGATGTCACTGCATCCGCAGACGTTTCTACAACCGTAGAAGCTGCAAGAACTGATATAGTGCAGCTGAAACTGTACGGCCTGTTTTTGTTGTTGTTGTTTTTTTTTTTTAAAGTGCAGTAGAACCAAAGCACAAATATATTAGGAAGTTCAGATCAGGGAGAGCCGCGTCCTCCTGGACCGTATGAAAAGTGGGTGATCCGCCCCGGGAGCTCCTGACTCACGCAAACGCGATGTGATGTCTCAGCTCCCGCTTCATCATCGTACACCAGATGCCCAGGCTCCAGCAGACAACACGGAAACATAGGTTTTGACAAAAACAATCGCCGGAACATAATTTCCCCCCCTGCGCTGTCAAAAAATACAAGCAGCGATCTGATTATTCGTCTCCGGGCTCGGCCCGCACATGTTCCCGTGAGCTTGAAACTGGATCGTTTAAGCAACTCTCCTATAACGGCGCTGCTCACTGCGTTCAGTTTCCAGTTTCCTGGATCAGGCCGCCATTTTCTTTCCTCGTCTCCTTCTCCCGTTTAAGGCAATAAAACAATTCCACACGTCTTCGTTTTGTTTCCCTGTCTCCTCGCTCATTCACTGTTAAAAGACGGCGTCCCTGGTCCATGTCGTCCCTCTTGGAACCGTAACAAAAAAACAAAACAAAAAAAGAAACAGTTTAATTCCACAATGGCTGCTTTCCTTCTCCCTCTCCCCCCCTCCAAGCTAATTTACAGGCATGAACTGCACTTTTCTTGTCCCGCCAGCAAACAGAAAGCGCTTCACTGCAGAGTCTGACGGTGCTAACAGAAGTGAAGCCATCTGCAGTGTTTATTTGGTCCTCTCCTCCCTCCCACTTCCCCTTACATAGATTAAGCCTCAGAAGCTGCCTCTTGGCAATTAAATCTATCAGAGGGCAGCAGAGAGCACTCTGTCAGAGCTGTTCCAATTATTGCAGTTTAAATGAATATGGATTCAAAAACTTTTGACAAAACGCAGCCAGTTAATTTGCAGCGGGGGACTTGGGAAAGCAGTTTTCCTCACCCCCGTCATGTCTCTTGGTTTTGTTTGCTTTTCTGTTTTTTTTTCTTTCTTTCCCTCGGATGAGGAGGTATGTCTCATTTACCGTCCCTCTTTTTCTTGGTTGTTTTTCAGACACATAGAGAACTGGACGGGATTGCAGACGCTGAGAGACGTCGATATGGAGCTCTACACCGGACTGCAGAGACTGTGAGTGCTGATGCTTTCATCTTGTGGTGTGAGTGTGCGTGTGTGTGTTCCAGACCTGATTGCTGGATAGGGAGGGGGACAGAAGTAGAACCATTTATCGTATCGTTTATCGTGATAAACGATAGTGCTGATTCATTGTTGTCACGATAAATTCCAGTGAAAAATTACGCAGACAGGTACCTATGAAGGAAGTGATAAACGGTTCTTTTGGTCATTTTCATCATGGTCACAAAATATCATGATAAAACTTAAAGTCCATATCACCCGGAGTCGAGAGGTCCATAATTCTAGAGTGTCATGAGACAAATGTTTGACTGCCTGATGTTTTAAAGTTATCTTGGTCTGAAAATTGTGGCATATTTTTGTTTTTGATGTCAGTGCTTTGTAGAAGAAACTTTTCCTCCAATTGCAGGATGTCCCTGCTCAAATTGAGACAAATTTTGTTACCCATTCGTCTTACGGCAAAAAACTCAGTCAGATTGCGTGGATGTCATCCAGAAACGTCTAATTTTACATCCTGTCACAAATTTCATTTCATTTTAACAAATCAATATGCTTTGAAGCAATGTCATTGTGACTCCAGTCGACGCTTTCCACCCAAATCTAACATTTTTACGCATCAAAAGGTTTTTTCTCAAGGTTACAACATTTCTAACTTCGTCTACCGTACCATGAGGCTGCCACCACCGTGTCTTTAACACTGGAGACGGTCTGTAAAAGTTGATAGCAGCATTAGATTTCTTACACGGCGACAGAGTTTTTCCATTTGACCAAGATAATTAGTTTTCATTTGATCCAATCAGATCATCTTCTCCCACAGATCTGCTGCGTTTGTGGCAAACTAACTTGTCTTCGCTGTTCTTTTAAAATGGCTTCGTTCCTGTCACTCTTTTGATTCTCCATAGTCTTTCCATTTCGGCATGAAGCATTGAACTCTGCAAACAGAGATGTTTGAGGTTTATAATATTGTTTCGGACAGCTTTAAATTCCTCCACAATGTTTTATTGACCTATGTCCCCTCATGATGCCGTTATTTCTGACAAACTTACAAAATCATATATGCTTATATACATATATATTTTAAAACACAAAATGTAATGTTTTTTTTATCATTATAAAACATAAGTAAAAATAAATGATTGAAAGCTTATTTGCCATACTGATCTGTCTGATTGACTGCCAGTCACAATCATCAAGCTAGCTTAGCTCCTCCAGCTAGCTTAGCTCCTCCAGCTAGCTTAGCTCCTCCAGCCAGCGTATGAAGTGCAAAACGGAAAAGTTTCTGCTAGGTTTTCTGAAAAAAAAAAAAAAATTAAAGATAGTGTTTAATGATATTTGGGTTTCTTCACATAGCAGTTTGTTTTGCACTGGACTTAGTTTCAAGGCAACAGAATAAATGGGGATAAAAAAAGTGTCCATTCCACACTTCTCGGGTTTCTATTTATATATTTAAAAAAAAAAAAGACAAAACATCATTTTCCATCCACCTCACATGCGCTACTTTACGTTAGCCTAACCCCATCCTAACATCAAGCTCGCTGTGGCATGAATGACGGAAGCAATTTGGCTCAGAAAACCCTCTGAAATGGCTGATAAGGAGAAGATGAAGATGTTGGTTGAGTGAGCAGGGCCGCCTGAAGGGAGTATTTCTGTCGCTAACATGAGCTGAAGTTTAAAGAAGCCTTTAATTCTTGCCAGTCAAACACTGAGAAGCTGCTCTGCTTTGGGTAACAGCTGATGAAATGGCGCTAAAAGGAAAGCAGTGGAAATTGAATCAAGCGTCCCTGGAGGAGCTAAGGGTCTTCATGGCTAATCTTTTCACGTTTTCTTTTTTTTAAAGCTAGGTGACGCTGCCTTCTCGCTCCGCGCCCGCCCACTTTCCAGCCACGTGCGTTTCAGACTTCCACTTAATCCCCCTTCCACTCCCTCCAACCCTCCCACCTCTACTCAAAGAGCCATCTTCTTCTCTGCCCTCCACAGTCGGAGCTGGCCTCTCCCCCTGATCCCTCATCATGGAGGCCAAGTGCAATATCTCCACCGCCAAATTAGCATTTTTCTCATTACCGCCTGCCTCCCTTTGCAGCCTCATCCGGGGGACGTGGGGCTCCTCATGTTGTGTCGCTGCGCGAAGGAGCCAACCCGGGGAGAGTCAGGGATGGTTGTGTTGTTTTTTTGTTTTTTTTTTACGTTTACCTTCTCACCGCCACCACCACAGGAGTAAAACGAGAAAAGGAGATGGTGCGCTCTTGATGGACCAGATCTTCAGAATAGTAGGCTGATATTACGGGCAAATCATATCCGGCCTCCTGCAGATCTAACGTGATTGGTTCTGACTCTGTGCTTTCATTTTCTATCAGTCTAACATTAAAATTCACTTTGAATTAACACTGAAACAGTCGGGTTTCTCACATAACCCAGGACTACTAGCTGCCATTTAGGTAGAATTAGATTTGATGGAAAAATAAGAAATTAAATAGGTTTTATTGTAAAATTAGTTAAAGGGGGAGAGTTATGTATTTTTCAGACACAGAGCCATTTAATAACACAGTTATGTAACTGTTTCCGTCATTTTTTATAAAAATGCCATCTATACCACATCAGCAGCTCCTATGGTGAGCTCAGGAGATGTGCAATTAGCAACCAGGTGGTTGCTAATTGCTGCTGGCTAGTCTGAGCTAGTGAGGAGTCACGGGGGGACTGTTTTCTCGTGAGGTGGAGACTTGGAAAAATAGGAAACTAAAAGCGCTCATGCCTCGTTTCTAAAAGCGTATTAAAAATACAGAGAGAGAAACCCTGCATCCAGAGATTCACATTTTTCTTCAGTCAAATATGTTCATCCAGAACTTTAAAACAATTTACAACCTCTCCGTTCATGCGATCGGCGTTGACAATTCATTATACCTGACAATCTCACTGCAAACGTTGGCCAATCCCTTGTTTTGGTGGCCTAGCATGGTGGTCCAGCTTTTAACGGTTGGAAAAAATCGGATTTTACTTTTTACTGTAGAATATACCTCAGGATTTTCTGGAAGACCTACTTAATGACCTCTGGATTGTCTCTGGGACGCAAATCTCCAGAATGGCACAATGGGATTTTTTTTGAGGGGTGGGGATAGTAATCGGCACCAGCAGCTGGGTGCAGTCAGCTCCGTGCTTTATGAGGCGCTCGGTCATGTCAAGGATGTCAAGGACTTCTTTGGAACGAGGCACCTGTGATTACAAGATTAGAAGTCATTACAATTGAGAACAGCGTTTCCCGTACTGCGGCGCTGGGAGATCCAGAAAGCCCTTATGGGAATTCCACTGGGTCTCCTCTCTGGCAGATGGGGGATTAGTTTAATTTCATTACTATTTCACTCCTATACAAGTCGGCACAATGACAGAGCGTCTGCACCTCTGATGAGAAATTCCCCCCGTTTGCATGGAAGACAGAGGAGTTTGCAAACTTTGCACCACCGGGTGCTTCAAAGTGAACTTTTGTGTGGTCCTTGGCTCGGCTCGGTTCGGCCCGTTGTGCACGCAAATCGATGTTAGGATGTGAAGATGAAGAAAAGATTGAGACATGTGTGAGCTGACACACATGAAGGTGCTTCTTTTTTCTCGAGGAGATACTTTTTACGTGCATTTCTGTATGAGCGTTGTCTTGACTCTAAAAATAGAAAAAGGAGAAAACCATACAAAATGATGGTGGAAAGTCTGGATAAGGGACGAGAGATCCAGCCGCCTCCCGACCCCCCTGCTGTGTGTGTGATAGCGGTATGATGAGAGTCTGTGCTTGGAGCTGAAAATGTCCGCATAAAAAAACGACGGGAAGAGAAAAAGTAAATCCAGTTCCTTTTTGATATCTGTTCCTTATCTTTTTTTTTCTCCTCAGGACCATCATGAATTGTAATCTGCACGTGATCCAGCCTCGGGCCTTCGCTCAGAACCCACACCTGCGCTACATGTGAGTAAACACTCTTTCTTCCAGCGCGTTTTCCGCGCCGTCGAAAGATTTATGATGATCTGCGGCGTTTGACTTCGCGCTGTACACGGATGTATATGAGTTAGTGTTGAACAGGCCGCGATGCGCTTGATGGAGACTGGCTTTGGGAAAATTGTGCCACTGCCATTACTGCTGCAACAGTCGCACGTCTTAAATGAGACATCAATTATTTGCCTCGGATAATTGGATTCCTATCCGCCACAGCCTCTTTGTGCCGCGGCGGAGCAACACGGCGAAGACGCAGTTCCATTTAGACTGCACTCGCCAAATGGACAATTTGTGCACGAGGCCCGGCGTGAGAGAGCTGGGTGAAGAGCAAAGTAATTTCTTTAACAAAGGCTGATGTGTCCCCGTATGACAGGCTGTTATTCCCCAATTTTCCAGCAGTAAACACGCAGAAGAACTCTGTCACTGTCTTTTACCTGAGTGCGCTGCCTTCTGCAGTTCCCAGTTGTTGAGCCATGGACAGTTTCTATTCAGCATGTCTGGTGCTGCCAGCTTAGGCTAACGCTGTGAGGGGTCTGGCCGCCTTTTGTTGTCAGGACAGGTCTTCTCTACAAGAAAGAAGGATGGGACATCAAGCATCAATAAAAGTAAAGATGCCTATCTAAACTTCTAATTGGATAGAAAGGTGGTAAAATATAAAAAATTAGACGTCTGTCTGTCTAATCTATCTAATCTAATGTACATTCTGACCATGCTACCTACATATTTACTCATTACAGCATTGCTTAATATCACAAGTACCAAAACAGCCAATCCCAGGGAGC
The DNA here is from genome assembly GCF_027474105.1 of Poeciliopsis prolifica. Taxonomy (NCBI): domain Eukaryota; kingdom Metazoa; phylum Chordata; class Actinopteri; order Cyprinodontiformes; family Poeciliidae; genus Poeciliopsis; species Poeciliopsis prolifica. Next base: position 8,504,976 of record NW_026562396.1, read on the forward strand.
CAATCACGTCGCATTCAGGGATCTCAACATTCTGATAATGACTAGCTGAAATGCTAACCGAGCACCAGAAAGCCAAAGACAGAGAGAGCATTTCTATCACTATGACTGCCGCCTGATGGTTGGTGCCAAACAGGCTGGTCTGAGTGTTACATTAAACGCTTATTATGTTGGGGGGGGATTGTTATGAACCACCATCTCTTCACATTCACAGAGAATGGTTCAAGAAAAGACAGCACATCCGTTTGTTCAGGTCAGAGGTGAACGGGCTGACAGCTGAAATAATCACTTGTGCCGAACGCCGTCCGAAGCGATCCACAACGCCTCGCTGGACCTGGACAGTAACAGATGGTGTGATGAGTCTTCATTTCAGCTTTGACATCCCGGGTCACAGTTTCCCACAAGCAGCTGAGAAGTCTGAATCTATCCTGACTTATATCAAAAGTTCATGCTGATGCTAGCCGTTTAAGATGCGGGGGCTTATTTCTCAACACACATTTGGCCTCTTAGCATAAGTCAGACCGAGCTTACAAGTCACAAACTACCCAAGTTTGTTTTCTGACTACATATGAATATATATATATATATATATATATATATATATATATATATATATATATAATATATATATAAATATAATATATATATATATATATATATATATATATATATACATACATATATATATATATATATATATATATATATATATATATATATATATTTATCTGCAAATACACACATTTGCATCAGTCGCATGTCTACGGCACCCAAAGCCAATGAGCTACTTTACTTTTAAAACTTATTTCCTGATCTGCAGACTGTCTCGGTGTCTGCAGTGTGATGTGTGTGTGTGTGTGTGTCTGGTGTTGTGTTGTATAATGTGCATACCAAAAAGCAGTAATATTTATTTGACAACTTAATCTTGCCTGTTACTGAGGCAGAAAATACTAGTTAGGCGGTGCTGTCATACAAGCAGATGTTCTTGGCATCTCAGTCTGAGTAATATTCCCAGGTTGGTCCCTTTTGTGTGGGTGGGGGTGGGTGTGTGTGGGTGTGTGTGTGCTATGCACGTTGACATTAAAAAAAAGACAACTGCTTCTCTTTTTATCTGGCCAGGTGATTGGTGGAGGTAATGGAGCCCATCAACATTTAATGAAAGTTATTTAAATGCCGCCTTTGTTTTAATTTTCCCTCCAGATGATGGATTTGCCTGCACAAGACAGAAAATAAACAAACGTTTGGGACGTGCTTTGGCTCACTGTCCGCTTTCATCCCCTGAACGTTCAGCGCAGTGGTGACGGACTCAAAGTCGCTCATGCGTGTTGATATTAATAAGAATAAATGATAACATACCCAGGAGACGACCAGAGGTTTGAACACTGCATCTTTTGATGATTGACTACGGTTGAACGCGTAATCCAGGAGAGTGAGCTGGAATTGGAGGGTTATTATACTTTATTCTTGCATTGCCAATTCATTAAGGTTTTCCAGTTTTTGTTTTTTCAGTCCAGCTCCCTGAAGGTCTCAACAGGAAGGCCAGCTGGGTCCTGGGCTTCCCCTCCGTCTAGTGCAGGTCGTGTAGGAACTCTGTCGAAAACAACATTTCACTGTCGGACAATGTCAGAGGCACCCATGAACGTAGCTGCAGCAGAACCAGAAGACTCCTTTATGGACTGACTCCTTCGTCCTATTTGCACAAACGAGCGTTACTGTACATCCTTCCTGTCAGCTGAGTCTACGGCCACCAGTCCTCCAAACAAACTCTAGAAGTGTTTACAGCCGTTTTTAATGTCTGTTGCTGTTTTCTGTCCATAAATGTACATGTACTGTACCATTGTTTCAACATGCATGCTTTCACATAGCATTGGTGCACCCAAGTTCCCCTGCTGTGGGCTAGCAAAGGTTGTTTCTGCTTGATTCTGATCAGCCATACATTCTTTCTTGTGGTGTTTTGTTCTTGGTCATTGTTTCATTCATTACCCAATCTGGGTTGAGCTTTCGCTGGTGGACGGATGACCTTGTGTGAGACGTCTGAAGACATTCGATGGAGTTTTCTAGCTGCAAGCCAGCCCTCCACCTCCACCACAGTTGGGAGGAGAAATCTCAGCTGATATTCTGTGTAGTTTTTCCCCAAACCTGGTGCAATGCATTAGGGTCCAACAACCTTTTTCTTTTTTTAGGACACTAAAGTCAGATTGATAATTTGAAGGCAACCGCATGACCCTAAAAACTTACTCTTGAGAGTTCAGTCTGTTTCTTTTAATTGTTCTATTGTGAACGTTAGCATGCTAACTGAGCCCTGTGGGCACATAGATGTAGTTTTTTTGTGGGGGGGTGTCAGCGGTGGGTTCGTTATCCATCTGAGCATTTCGCTGCCAGATCTTAGGATGAACATGTTGGGACACTCACTTGTGGGAAAACATTTTCCACTTGTGAATGAGGCGTCTCCCTGTGAAATAATGGCAATCGAATTGTCTAGAATGGCATTATCACCCTTCCCGGATTGATGGGCAACAGTTTCTTCTCTTAAGGCATCACTAATGTCTTTCCCTCCTTTAGTATTGCATTAAAGCTCATCTGCATAATCCAGAGCGGTAAATGGCCGAAGCTCCGTCTCCTATAGAGGTAGTAAACCTTGATGATCAGTTAATTAAGCGTGTGTGATTAACACATTCGGTGAGGTGCCTTGGGGGACAGGGAGGTGCTTTGTTGTCCTGCACAGCTTTTCCATTACCGCGTGATTCTGGTTTCATAAATAATGACACTGTTGCGTGGTTTTGTTCAACCGAGGCTTTATTTCTTTCAGAAATTCATTTGAAATTAGAAATGTACTTTCTTTTTTGTACTTTTATTTCCTCGCAACTACTTACTACCAACCTTATTGGACATGTTGCTGGTGTAGGGTCAGGCGTCCTTTTCCTTTAACGAGGTAAATACCGTTGTGGATGTGGAAAAGGTTGACGGCGTCACTTTGATCATAATGGCATTTGCATTGTAGCCAGCTAGCGCGCACACACACGCACACACACACACACACACACACACACACACACACACACACACACACACACACACTCTGGGTAGCCCCTGACAGGCTTCTGTTGCGCTTCCCTAAGTGGACAGTTGCTAGGTGACAATGAGGATGATGATGTCAGGGAAGATTATTAAAATTATTGCCCGTCTTTAGCCCGGGAGCACCCAGCTCACTGATGTCTGTGTCAGGCCGGCCTGTTCAAAGCCTCGACCGTCACACACCCCACCGGTCGCTTCTTCATGAGGGGAAGTGAAGCCGTCGCCTTCGTCACATGTCCAGACCAAAACGGCCTCAATTACTCGCAGTAAAAATATCATTAATCCCATGTGCTGTAAACATTATGACTGCAATTAGCACCCACCATAGCGGTGCCCTATCGCCAATTAGCATTCCACTCGTCTATTTTTAGCCTATGTATTATGCATAGCCGTGTTTAGTATGCTTTGGCGGCAGGCAGTGTGTTCGGATCTGCAAAAATGCAGATCCGAACAAGTGCACGGATTTTGTATTTCCTTTTCAAAGTGTACGCCTTTCTTTCAGGTCAGAGTGAAGATATATTCTAAAGTTTGTTTTAAATTAAAAAAAAGAAAGTTAAATAACTTGTTTTTTTCCACTCCCACATCAGCAAATTTATTTTCTATTTGGGGGATTTTTCTCTGAACACAGAAAGTTTAACTTCCCATGCACATTTTTTGTGTTTTCATATTTCCACATCCTGCTGCAATTTAATGATCTGATCTTTGTATCGTTGGCGGGATAATGATAATGATGAAAATGTGTCAAGCTTGCATGTGCAGTGAAAAAACAAACAACTGCAATTTACATAATTACACATCAACAGCTATTGCTAACTAATTCTCATAGATTCATTGATTAACAGATCACTCATAAGCCACCCATTTAAGTCATACATAAAGTAAATGTAACACACTGTCCCAATACAATGACTCAATATCCAACATTACAAGTCACACATATACTTCATTTTTCAACATTTCAAATGTATTGGTAATACATTTTTTGCAAGACAAGAAATGTCAGCAGCTTTAGTTTTTTTTTCTGCTAATAGCATGTAAGCTAGTGGCAAGGTTACTTTATTGGCTCTGCAAGTTTTAAAGGGGCCCAATAGCAGGTCCGTCTATTAATAGTTTGTGTTTTATAAACTCTTTTACTTTTATGTGACAGGTAAACGCTGTACAAACAACAGACTTCTTGATGCCTCCAAAATACACAGGGTCCTCTCATCGCTAATGAACTCCGGTGCGTTTCGGGGCCTTTTTGTTGCCTCATTTCATTTCCAAACGGCTCTTGTCAGAGCATCACAGCCGTCATCATGAGGTTACCTCTGTGGGCCAGTGCAGTTTTACAAGAGCCCAAAATAAGCTCAACAGAAGGCTAGAGCCTGCGCGAGTGATTTATTTGGACCAGAAAAATGATGCATTATGTAACCGGGTGGGCAGATTAAAACCATACAACTGCCACTACATTAACCCACGCTGCTTTACACGTCCCAGCCAGAAAAACAATGGCTGATTTCAGGGAGTTGTGGACGAGAAGTCAGGCAGCATGAAGGAGAACATAAAGTTAGCACAGCATCAGTTTGGATTACAAATCCCTCCATAAGATGTGACTTATAAAATATACATATATATATATATATATATATATATATATATATATATATATATATATATATATATAGTTTTGCATATAAGTTGAAACTGTCACTATGTTTTTGCTATGAGACAGACGCTCTGTAAAAAAAAAACAGAGCTCCTCCAACTCCTCCCTGAGCTAATAGGGCAGGAGTTGGAGGAGCTGTTGTTGGTCACTCCCAACCAAAAGCAACCAATCAGACCCAAGAGGAGGAGGATCTTAGCGCTGTCAATCATGCTCACGTACTCGTTGCTTGACGTGATGGTGGAGAAACAACCTACCGTTTACAGGCAAACCGTTTATCTCCCCCCGTCGTCGGTCGTGCTAACTAGCCTGAGCATTCACAACAGGCTACGCTAGTTGCAGTGTAGTAGAGAGCCACATGACCCACTTCCTGACTCTGATTGGCTGTTGCTATTTAGCACAACGTGGTGACAGTTTCGACTAATATGTAAAATATATATTTAACAAAAGTTACATACTACAGCTTTAAAGTAAACATATAACTGAGTTTTTCCTCTGCGGAGCAGCACAAAGGCAGGAAATCCAAACCCTTCAATTGTTGCATGCGACATCCTTGACTCTCTTAAGTGCCATAAGGGGACAACTGAAGGTAACAAGCAGTAATATTTCACACTGCCGTAGCAGAAAATGACCAGACTCAGTGTCACTGTTTCAGAAGTTAGCAACGTTGTCTCGTGAGGTTTCCGGCTCTGTAAACAAACAGACTTGTCTCTGGGTCTACAGGGGCTAAAAACAACAACTACAACCAGAGCCACCCAGACGGTGATGAAATCACCCCACTCAACTTCACTGAGCCGCATGTGAGCATAAAGAGAAGAAGAAGCAACCAAAACGAACAAGGAAATCGGCCTAATTTTATTACAAAATAAGAAAAACACTTATTAAACAAAAAACAAAAAAACTTTGAGTTTTCTGTTTACTCTCTCATCTGTGGGGGCTCATCGCTCATCCCATTAATGAACCGTTTCAGAATTGTAGCTTGAACACAGCAGGTAAATCTGTTTTAAAAGAAACTTTTCTGATATTATTCAATAAAAACATGATGACATTATTCTACTGATTGAGATTGAAGTAAAGTTTCAGACATCATTATCCAATCATCAATGTTGGGTTAATCAATTAGTGTCCTCAGACAACTTAAAAATGAGACAATGATTAAATGCAGATTGGTTAAGTTTTTTCTTCCGTTTATGCAAAAATATGTTAGACTAATAAAAATCGAGCGTGATTAAAAGGGCAGACTGTTTTTACTGTTTACTGTTTTTACTGTTTTAACGCGATGTTTTCGACGCAATGTTGAAAATTAAGCTCTTGCTGGGGCAACACAGTTTTTAAATAAAAGTTAAGTCGCGCCAAGACTCAAGGCGTGGATGAAAAGCTGAATCGAAATGGAAGCCAGATGAGATATCAGAATAAAAGAAAAGGAGCTTTTACTAGCTGTATTCAGAGATGTCTTTGGTGCATCTCACTTTGCATAACCAACCCCAAAACTAACTGGAGAAGGGCTTTGTTCTTAACAAAGTCAAACAAATAAATGAGTCTCAGTTGATTTTGACACCATACCATAACAAAAGAACATAAAAAAACACATATGTAGCCGCGGCATTATGTCCATTATGCACTCTTCCGGTTGCCCATATAAGGAAGACGCTGTTTTAGCGCAGCTGATTCATTACGGAGGCAAGCAATCGGTATTTACATTTAAAAGCGGGTAGATCGCTGAGAGGGTGAGAGTCCAGGCTGATTTCTCTGCAGGCATGGTTAACATGAAGTGTGCGTTGGGTTGAGAATTATTTCTGATGGCTCCATTTTATTGCAGGAAACCTCCTCTTGGAGAGGATATACAGAGTTCTGCTAGCTTTTAGCGAAGGTAAAGGCAGTTCATTATTATGTGGTTATTTAAAATATCTGTTTAATTTTATTCTCTGTTGTGTGCAGGTTGGCCTGCTACTGTTTCAGTTTTAGTTTGTTTTGGTTATTTATGGATTAAACTTTTTATTCTTTTGGGAGTTTTTATTGTTCAGCCCTCCAGGCTCGCTTGTAGATAACCTGTGCTGTCCCTGGTCCCAAGCTGTTTTATGTAGATCGAGGAGACTAGTGGAAGGGGAGTTTTTTTTTGTGTTATTCACCGGGAGTTTTTCTTTTGTTGAGTAAGTGTGTTTTTGTTTGGGGACACCTGGGTGTATTCAGTTACATTTGTTTTTTTTTTTTTTTATTATTTCTCCCCCAAGCAGTCTGATGTTATTTAATCAGAGTAACTGGTCATCAGCGGTAAGGTTTCCAGGGCCAGCATAGATTTAGGATTTTAAAGTGGTTGATATTGTACAATAAAAATGAATTGACTATTTATGCCTAGCATTATTGTGATTAAATAAACTGTGGTTAATTTGCATCAGTGCCTCTGATCATTTCTTTACAAACTTATGTGTGATCTGGTAAAAAGACAACACCAGAGGATTTAAGGTTCTTCACACAAAACTAAGGTGGTAACCGAGGTCACACATAGAAAACCTTGTTTTTTCAAGATTTTCCATATTAGTTTATAGCTAAGAGAGCTTTAGCTTTAAACTCAAAGATAGACTAGTCTTTATTACCAGGGCCTGCGCAGGAGAGCAGTGCAATGCCATGTACCTTAAATAAGCATTTTAGCTTACTTTTTTATTTAGCTACATTTTTTATTATGGCTACTTTTATCATACTAGATGGAGTTAGTCAGCTGGTGATACTTTACATGCTATTGACAACATTTAAGCTACTAGTAGCATTTTGGCTAATTACAGCTTGTACACTAATGTTTGCATACTGGGTGGAATAAGTCACTGTAAGTCAACATGCTGTTGATAACCCTCCTCTTGTTGGTGGTGCCAACATGCTAGTCGCTCTACATTCTGGTGCTAGCCCTCATGCTAACATTAGCCTTACAGCTAAAATAAGCCTTTTAGATCCTTTTGTCACATACATGTAGCATACGAGGTGGAGTATGTCAACACAGGCCCTCGTGCTAATTTAAGCATGTAAGCTAATCTTAGCTTAGCACTTTTCCATTTCCTTAGAAATCTTCTAGTGAAGGCCTTGCTGTACAGCTTCAGCTGTTTTCTGTGTGTGTTCTCGTGAAGAGCCAATGCGAAACAAGTAGAAGATGACGTTCTTGCAAGTCCATCCTGATCGTCTTCGAGGTTTTTTCCCGTCATAAATTGAAAGTTTCTGAAGCATGTGTTGGATCTCATTGGTAGCACGAGCTTACCTGCTGTGATAGAGGTGATATAAAAGCCGGGAGACCTGGTGGCATATCTTTAGATAACAGTAATTGTGTGAAAGCTTTAATCTCCCGGAGAAGGCTCTCTTCAGAGATCACACGCGCGCACGCGCACTTTGATGCCGCTCGCCTCACATCCTACACCGCCACCCGACAAATGATCACATGAAAGGACATCGTGTGGTGTGAGGCACCTGGAGATTTATTTTTTAGGAAGTAATTGCGTATGCGTGGAACAGGCAGTGGGACTGAACTGAGTTAGCATCATTATTAGTAAATCATTATTGTTTATAGCCTTTATGTAGCCTGTTCCATTGCAGTCCCTCCCACCAGTGCTTGAGAATGGTCGATATGACCTTGCTTTGTCTGGCGACGCAGACAAAGGACTGACTCTTCAAAAAAAAAAAAAAAAACAGGTTTACTCTCCAAGCCATTAAAATGCACCACCTTTACTTGAAGTAAGGGTGAGGAAAAGCTGTTTATTCCCACTATGCCTTCATATGCACTTGGTTGGTGGTGCATGGCTAAAACCAACCTGCTTTGTTGTGACTGAAAGAAATTCGCCTTAGTTTATTTACCCTTGAAAATTTTTTAGAGGCCTTTCTTAAAGTGAAAGAATGATTACTTAAAAATTAAAAGTTGGATTTTTTTGTTTTTCTTCCGATACAGATTTCCCAATATCACCCAACAGACTCTCCAATTTAATTTATTTTCTTGAGCATTCATTTGACACCATGAGGAGTTATGACTGTAGAATAAGCACAGGGTTGTAGAACCCAATACTTTTTATTGTATTTTTTAACATATATTTCTTACCTTAAGTGTACTACTGGTATGACAAGTGCAATGAATTTAATAATAATAAATTCAATAAAGTACATTTATAGTGAAGAAATTTAAACACTTCTTTTTGAGGAAAAAGTAAATAAATAAATAAATAAATAAAATTTCTTCTCTTTGATATACAGTCTACAATATTTTTATAACAATTAACATAGCGACCTCATTGTGCTGAAAAATGGCGCTACATGTCTGGAAGAAACAACAAAAAAAAGCCCCTTTAAAGATCACTACAGATTTGAGGACTTTTTCTGGATTTTGACTAAGTCACTCCAAAATCGTCATTTTGTGGGTGGACACAGAGTTTCCCTTCAAATCGTTGTCCTGCTGACTGGTCTGCAGGACTAGCTCGTGCTCAGGATCGCAGATTTGTGTCTGTATATTCCTTGTCAGGATTCCCTGGAAAGGTGTTTGATATGAAACAGAAAAAAATCAGAAACTTCCAAAAAGAAAATAAGTACTTTTTTTATATTTTATGACCAAGTTCATGTACATACATAAAAACAATATGAATCCCTTTTTTTTTTTCTGAAGAGCAACAAGGCATTAGCATGAAACTAATGCTTTGTGGCTGTCACATTGTGGCTGTCACTTATTAACAATATGGGGTGCAGTGACTTGTGACTAACACTAACACATTAGCCGGGTGCTAATTAGGCAAAGACCTCTCAACATCAGTTCTGCAGTCCCATTTTGATCCCCACACATAATATCTGAATATGAATGTTCGTGCTGGACGGCCACTGCATTCATCTTCCTCACTTTTATCCTGCGCATTAAGCACCAGGTGGAAATGAAATCCATCTGTAAAAGGCGCCACTACAAGGACCCTGGGCTTCGGCGTGGCGGATGCCTCGGCTCGGTCCGGTTTCTCTGTTTGATGTTGGCCGGGCCGGGCCGGGCCGGGCCGGGCGTCGCGCGCGCCTCGCTCGTCCCTGTCTGTGTCAAATTAAAGGTCAGCGTCTGGGAGGTGAAGCGACTCCTCTCTTTTATCCGCGAGCAGGCGAGGGACAGGCCCAATAAATCTGGTGGGAATGTTGTCAGAGGGGTGTCAGAAAGGTCACAGCCCACAGGGGGGAAGGAGTGGCGATGCTCTCGTTAAATTTTCTTGGCCATGTTTCTTTCTATTTTTTTCTTCTAAATGTCACTTTCCAAGTCATGTGAGCTCACCAGCCGGCTTGGGACGAGCTTTAATTAGATGTTTGATTCTTTGTTTACCTTGTCAAACTGGTTAAACTCTCGGCTTTCTTTTCCTGTCATGATGTGTTGAACTTTGGTTTTGTGACTTTTAGGTATGGGAATGCCAACTTTTAACAAGATAAGGTTTTAAAGCCTTATCTTAGCATTAAGTTAGCTTAGCTTAATACTTAAGAATGCTACTTTTCTTGGTCACTTAAATGTATTTTTCCAAGAAAGCCCTGCAAACTGGTGTAATCCAGTAGTACGGTCACCTTGAAGCAAGAATGTTCTTGGTTGAACTCCAGAGCACTGGCTTCTGCATAAAGTTCGCATGTTCCTCTCACGTGTGCGCGGCTTCTCTCCAGGTTCTCCAGTCACAAAATGTCTGTCTGGTTCTTTGGTCTCTCCAAACAGAACCAGACAAACTCTGGTTGCTACCTCATCACTGCTTCATCTCACCGAACTCCATCTGTATCCTGATTGATTTCTGAAAGCACCACCACGACCCTTCGGCACGCTTTCAACAGAAGCTGGATTCTGTCGCTTTCTTGTTCCGGGTCCTCCGTTCGAGTCGTTGGGTAGACGTGTTCGCTCCAGCTGGCGGCGGAGATGAAACAGCCATCCAGATGACACTTGCAGTCTGTGCGGTGTTGTCGTTAAGGGCGCCTGGCACCTTTCACAGGCAAATTTAAAAATAGAGCGGCGATCTCAAAGGTGCGAGTGCATTCAAAACCTTGATGCGCCGCGTGCGTCAAGCATGTTTACATTCACATTCGAGGCAATTAGCCGACGTTCTCTTTTTTTTGCTTGGGAAATGTTAGAAGGGTCATGTGTCATATCAGATGTTGTCTTGCAACGTGGCGCCGTCGTCAGGAGCTCAAAGCTGCGAAAGTGGAATTTTAATTTTTCTGTTACCATAGTGCTTTTTTTTTGTCTCCCACAGGTTATTTTTTTTTATAAGATTTAAAATATCTTTGACCTAAAATATTATTCCAGTCTTCAGTCAGAAGAGTGTAGCGCACGGTGGGCATCGCTTTGCCTCTCGATTAAGTCTAACAGAGCATTTAAGATATAGAATGACAGTCATACATGACATTGGGAGTGTGCTGGTCCGGAACTGCTTGACTGCAGGTCGGACCTTGATGATTGGTTCTCTGCCAGGAACTCCTGAAGAAAAATGCCCCGTCATCGGTTTGTTGCCTTTAGCTTAGGCAAGTCCTCCTCTGAAGGCACCGCTGAAGAGTCTGATGAACTGACCGGTGGTCTTCTGTAATGTCAAACAGTAAGTCAGGGTAATCACGTTTTAGCGCAAGTTGCTGAACATCACAATGAATTAAGGGGGATTCTGTAATTCCTCTGAAAAGGACTCTTAAAGGGGCGGCGTCACATGATGGCAAAACTTCACAGCACAATCAAGTCATTTTTATCTCCAGTTTTTATTAAAATGCTAAATATATCAAGTATGACTTTGTAGTTTACCGCCTTGAAATTGGGCCTCTGCCTCTTTAAGAATCTTCTGCTCTTTCTGAAGCTCCGCCTTCAGGAGGTCATCTCGACATTGCGCCTCTTTTACCCGTTTGACAACGTTTTCACCGGCGCTCAGGCCCAACAGCTGAGTGGTTGCCACAATGATTTCTTAAACGTGCCTGAAAGAATCAAGGCAACAAACCAGGTGTGTTTTTGATGAGTGAATAACATTATAACGTGATGTAAAGTTAAAAAAAGAAAAAAGAAGACCAATAGCTCAACTGAAGGAGGCTTTATAGAGACAAATAGAGATTGATTTATCAGTCCAGAAAACTTGACAAAATCATGAGCTTATCATTTAAATGCTAATTTTGAGGTAAAATTTGAAATATTTTGAAGGATTTTGCTGTATAATTAAATAAACACATTCTGGCTTTGGGTTTAAAGTTGTCAAGATCTCAGATGAGATGCCGAGTCACGACCTTAATTAGGCGGTTCACGCTCAAAAACTCTTCAGCGTTGCTGAAATACAAAAACAGATCCGCAAAGATCAAGTGGACCCAAATTTGTCCACAGTGGCAACAAGCAGTTGACGGAAGTTAAAGCCGAAGGATTGCTCCGAACCATCTACGTGTAACAAAAATAAACCTGCAGGAAGGCAAATACGCCTGTATAAAATGCAAACAACAAATAAAGGGATTTTCAGTCGTATGCTCGCAGTGTTGAAGCCATACTAAGAAAACAGCATTAAAATTCAGTTGCAAAGCTTGATCCCTTGGTTCAAAGATGTAAGCTACCTTAAGTGGTTCTGTGGGAGTCATCGCATGACTTCTGCTGCTTTAAGAAATGCAGAACGTCTGTTTGTTTCTTCCTCTTCCCGTCCTCTCTCGATTTAGCCGCGCTCCGGAGGAGGAGTTCCTCCCACACGCAGGCTGTACCCTTCGGGGACCCGTGGCGCTCCTTCGACTTGAGCTCTCCTTTCCACCAGAATATGATTGTACGTGATTAAGCCGGGTGCCGGCCCCGCGCACACAGCCACCGGATGCACCTGCTTTGCATCGCGTTGCGGGATCCGTCCCCGAATCAGGCGCTATTTACTCCAGATCACACTCTAGATGGTTCCTGCCCACTGTGCTCTGCGTGGGCAGCCTTCCCGCTTACCGAGTGTGTTAAATTGGAAGCTGGCGTCGATCAGCGGGTGAAGGTTGCGTGGACCCGATTCCCTCCCACAGACTGACCTCCTGCTTTCCTTTGCCAGGAAAAGGAGCCACGTGACTATGGGACGTAGCCGGTGGGGGGGAGTGAAGAGTACTTGAGGATCTCCCTCAAATATCAGCTTTCGTCGTAGACAGCGCCGCCCCGAAACCGCTCTCCTGCAGGGGTCTCTCTTTGTTTGGCCAGGGGCTGAACTAAAGATCAGGCTTGGTAACATCGGCTGTCTGGATATCCAGTCGGAGCTGAGAAAGACAAAGTGAACTTCTTACCTACGACAAAAACACATTAGACGCAGAAGACAAGCGGCTTGTCGTGGCATGAGGCCTGACAGTCAAGCAGTCTCCACTGAATCAGGATATTCAGCTGAAAGTGAACATTTCTCAGCTCTTCTTAGTGTGTGCTTCTAATCGTCCTGTAGCCGCCTGCTGATAGCGGTGGCATGAAGCGTCTGCCGGCCGTGTGGACGGCGGCGAGAAACACTCCACCGCTCACCGCCTGGCTTTTTTTTATCCCAGTTTGACAAGAGGGCACCTGCATCAGGCCTTCCTTGACGCTGCTACCGGAGGCTCTTATGAACAGAATGAGCTGTGCAGTGGAAAGGAGATCATACACTTTAGACCCAACTTGTAAGAGTTAGAAAACATTTACAACATACTGTCCAAGCAACTTCTTTTACTCCCATTATCCATACAATAAGCTGCTGTAATCAGCAGGAGTCCGGCAGGTAAAGTGGTTGACGTCAGACTATTCCCATGAAAAAGGGTGTGGCGCTCTACTAACCTGTTGTAATGTTGAGATTCTCTAATACTCAGATTCACAAATGACTCAGTATTGGAACATCGTTAATTATGACGATTATATCAGTGAAATCATCTTAAAATCTGGTTGAATTAATTTGGAAAGCCAAGAGGAAGCTTTGTGTAGCTATTATAAGTTATCTCTTGAAATGATTTTGCTCATCAAATTGAAATAACACAGTTAATAAACATGATATGATACTTGATCCAAGAATCATGGAAAAAATACATTTCTTTCATGTCGTATTTGATGCATGCAGCATTTTCATAACGACTGAAGATAACATAACGACTTGATTGTGCTATAAATTCCCACTGTGTGCCTGGAAAACACACAATGCAGCTCCTTTAATACTTTAATGCTGTGATGCAGTAGAATTTTAACTCAAGGTTATGATGCTGTGAGAACACCATACTGCTGTTTGCCTTGTTAGGTAGAGGCAATAAAAGAGCTGTAGGAAAACAAGGAGACCAAACACACTGCGACTGTCTCAATTAAAGCTACGAACGGAGCCAAAAACAAAACAAAAAACTCAATTGACTTTAAGGGAAATGAGACACGCTGATCCAAGAGGAGCACCTGCGAGAGATTGACTGGAGATAATGACTGGAGGAGAGAGGAGAAGACAGAGATTCAGCACTAAAGCACTGCCGAGGGAAAAGGAGCCCTTCGCCGTCGAGGCCCAATCAGGGGGCGAAAAAAGAGTGGTCGGGCAGAGCGAGCGGCCGATCTCCGCATCCATAATCGCAGCAGTCCTAATGCTTTTTGACGGCCGCGCCGGTCCTGAGACGGCGGCGGGTGGCCGTGGTGCGCCGCAGGAGTAATGGCCTCACTTTATTCTACCCCGAGGGACGGCGGTGCCGAGCTAACGTGACCGGATCGATAGCGTGCGTGACGCCAAAAGCCTCGGGTTTGAGCCTCCCACCGACAGCTCAACCGAGTCCTCCCCTCGCAGGTGGAGCTTTTCTGTCGTTCGCTTTTGATCTCTTGAGTGTGGAATAACCAAAGGTGGGGAGGGGGCAGGGGTGGTGGGGCGGATGGAGGCACTTGTAAGGCGGGGGGATGAAAAAAAAAAAAGGAGAAATGATTGAAACGAAACCACATTTTCCCTACCTGAGCTGACAGGGGAGGCTAAAAATAGCCGCTTTCATCTCGGCGAGGGACTAGTTTCAGGAGGTGAACAGGAACTCCATCCTCTCAGCCGAGGTGTCGGACTGCTTTCAGATCACATGGAGGTGATGGGGATGGAAGAGAGAGAGAGGGGAAGGGGGGGGTTCTAACATGCAGCATCATCATCACGCTCTGCTCTCTCAGAGCCATGTGTCCACGCAGCGCCGCGAGACTATCGACGGATGAGAAGGGCTGCAGGAACTCTCCGCGGAGGGCAGCGAAATCCCGAGGCCAGATGAGGTTTGCTGACTCCTGAGGCAGCACTTCACCTCCACCAAGCCCCCATCCCACCCCTCACCCTCCTCTTCCATCCTCCCACATCACTCACAGCTCACTCCAGCACTGTCCTGACAGACATTCGTCTGGCTGAGGCTTGACATTCCGTGTACACAGCGCCAAGCCCTCTGACACAATTGCTGTCAATCAAACAACACCGGTTGGGAACCTTCAGAAGTGTTTGGACAAGGGGATGAGGATTTGAGCCCTGCAGATTGCTCTTAGCTGTGCCACATGGGGGAGCAGATGGATTTTTTTACCCCCCCTCCTCCCGAACCCGGCCGCCCCGCCGCCGCCATTGGGTCTCCAGCATCTGACGTGTGAGTCAGTGGACTGATTTCCCTGCGACAGAGATAGATAGGGGAGACTGACTTTGATAATGCGAAAAACGGGGAAAAAGTTTATTTTATTTATTTTTTTCCTCCGGTTGCTTGTGGGCCGATAAGATGACTGTTCTGGAGATTTACTCCGTTGCCGCAACGTTTCCCCTTTAAATTCACACAGCAGCACGGTGCAGCTATAAAATCACATGTAGCGACAAAAAGTTGTTTTCTTTCAGACAAAATTAAAAGCAACAAACACGATGCATCAATGATCATTTTCATGATGTCCAGGTTAATTAGTCAGTGGATCTTAAAGGGGCAGCGTTATGTAAAATTGACTTTTGAGCTTTACATCATGTTATAATGTGTTTCTCTTTGCTGTGGAGCAAAGCACAAAATAAATAACATCGAAATGTCCAAGTTTGATTGAGTGAATAGAATCAGTTTGTTGTTGTTTTTTGACTTGTTGGATCATCACTGGAGGTTTCGAGTAGAGATGTTCGGAGAAAGTCTTGTTAAATATTTACAGGGTGACATCACTCTGCTAACTCAAACAGCTCGCTCTATTAATTATTTCACGTTCGGGACGCGCCGGCGACACGGACAGCACTGCAGGGCAAGAGTTAAATTCCACATCCGTCAAAGAAGCTTACTTCAAACCGAATCGCAGTTAGAATAAGATTCACAATCCCCACGAAGACTTTCTCGCCACCTTTTCGTGCGCCGCAGCAAAGAATCACTCTGCACGCTTTATTAGATTCCAGCTGGTAAAATGTGTGTTTTTTCCACTCAAGATTCGATCAAATAAAATGTGCACTCAAAGCTGGCAAAGTGTGGATGGACTTTTGAAACCGCATATTAAAAGGTTTACACTCAAGAAGGCCATTGATCTTCAAAATGGCTGGAACATTTCACAAGCTGGGGGAAAGAAGAAGAAGTAGAAAAAAAAACGTATCATAGCCTCATATCCCTTCTACAGAGATGAGACAGCTTGAGTAAGTGATCATTTTCAGAGGTGCTAACTCCCTGCCTCTCTCCAAATGTCTAAAGGACTCTGAAGTGATGTTAGCAATCAGGGCTTAGGACTCACTGAACACTTTGATAATCAGCAGAGCTTTCTCTTATAAATGTCACTGTGAGCGCTCTGCACTGCACACAGCCGCGCTCTGCCGTCATTATCAATGTCCACATCAGAGCGTTTTAATTTCAGCGTTTGAGTCGTCCCTCGTTTTTTCTTTCAGTCTCACTATCCTGCACGCCACTGTCAAAATTCAAAGTGCTGCACCAATTTAAAGGGATCAAATGGGTCCGAAATGAAAGGTTTGGGGTTAAAGGATGGATAAAAAAATTCTGACATTAGTCTTTGGTTCATGCTAACTTGTATTTAATCCATTAAAGGATTTTTTAATTATTTTTTACTCAAATTCCTGAATGACGCTGAAGGACTTTATTTAAGTGGGAAGTCTGATGGTTAACAGACTTGTTAGTTCTAAGCCACCATTAGCAGGATTAGCAGGAATCCTAACTTCTGATCCGCTGGCTAGCTGTAACATTTCAAAAACTGAAATGTTTTGAGTTAAAGTAATGACTACTTTACACTATCAAGACCATCATTTTTTAATTGAAAATGTCAAATGTGTCATTTTATGTCTTTTCGGACATGTTGGAAGCAGCTAGCTTCCCAGAACTTGTTGTGGTAAAACTTACTAAGTGTAGCGGTGGAAGCACAGCGGTTTGGTGGTGGGGTTATTATGGTGTGTTTTTCAGGTCTTTGTTCCAGCGAAAGGAACTCACATTCTTGACATTTTATTGTTTGTGTTTGGACACTTCCTGTTCCACGATGGACAGCAGCACAACAGTGCACAAAGCTAGCTTAATATGAACATAAATGAGCTTTTTTCAGGCAATGCTTTGCCCAGCACTTTTTCATCTATGCTAAAAATCTTTTCAGTTTTAATATGATTAGCAGTGCTTGTTCTAGACTAACGATCTGTCACGGGATCTCCTTGCTTGTTGCCAAGTGCCAGCTGGAGGTGGGCGCCAGGTGGAGGTGGGCGCCAGGTGTCTCACGACCCCACAAAGCTAAAGACTAGACCGTAGGAGGCAGTTCATGTCAGAGTCATCGACAGTCTTCTGGTGCAGTAATGATTTTAAGATGTTTTTTTAAAGTCCTGTCATGAATTGTAGATTTAGATTTTTCTAAAATGAAGGAAAACATATATGCTTGAAATATGCAACTGAAGCAGTTTAGCTAGCACCTGGGAATAGACTCTATGCGCCAAGGACACTGTGCCTGACCTCAAAAACTGGTCAAGTATTCATAATAAACACATTTTCAAACCTTACACGAAGCCTTCACTAAAGAGCTGTTTCACCTGAAAAGGAGGGGTGACAGTAAATTCAATGCTTTTTGAAAATAAAGCGAATGCGTGTAATTTAGTGTCTGGAATTATGTTCTTCATTCTTTCTTTATCTTACGTCCTTTTAAGCTGCGAGGCTATGTAAAGCGGTTCTGGTTGTTAATGATATTCTGCCTCTTATCTTTTTGCTTCTTCAGTTAAAAACACACCAATGTCATAACGACTGCATCTCTCATTCCCTTTAACAAGGGAAAAGCATCTGTCGTAGTTTGAGAGAGCGACTTTTAAGCGAGTTATATTCTTTCGCAATCAGCCTTTACTGTCATTGTACGAAGTCCATTTCGGTACAGGCCATCCCAAAGATAAAAGCAAGCCAAACTGATTCTGAGACATATTCAAATCTGTTCAAAAGCAATTTAGCACTCATCCAGCTGCACGAACAGACATATAGCGCCAGCGTCTTTAACGCGACACACGCTGGACCTCAGGTGCCTTTGACTCCCGGAGAACTTCTGAGGATTTCCCACCAAGTTGCGCAGGTCCAAATTTAATTCGACTCTTTTGGCCGCGGCGGTAATTAAATCTGTTCCGCTAATGATCCAATTAAACGAGACAAAGTTAAAGCGGGGCGGTGGCACTTTAATGAATTCATGTCGGCGAAGGGGAAAACATTGGCGTAGCCTTCTCTGGCTCCACACTTGGCTAGCTGGGCGAGGGGCGGCGCCGGACGGCCGGTGTGATCGGTGTTGTCGCGTGATGACAAACACCAGCTTCAAGCTTCCTCCCCACACAGTTCTGAGGTTTCCCCGCCTCTCTGCTCTTTCCTCTAATCCTACACTGAAGACGTCAGGCGCATTAATCCCTTTATAGATTTGGCCAGAGTTTCAAGTCCTGACCATTCTGCTTGCAGTCGACCACTCATTCTGTATCAAATATCAATTTCGAATGGAAATTAAATGTAGTCCTAATTCGTATCACCATCAAGTGTCTTCAAATCTGGAAAGACCTCTGAATAATAATCTCTGTGATGTTCCTCTGACACATCAGAAGGAAAAAGATGAACACAGTGGTGTCATGCTCTGTTTTCTCAATAGCTTTAGTCTTTGAAGCTGCAACTTTGTTTCAAAGAAAAATTATTTTTACATATTTGTTGAAACTGCCACTGTGTCGTGACCGTTTAGTACAAGCTACGAAAAAAGTCAAGCTCCACCGCTTTCTCCGAGTGCTAACCACAAACAACCTATCAGAGCCAGAGGGCAGGTCTCAGCGCTGTCAATCAAGTTTATGTGTGCGCCGCTCGCTCCCTTTTCTGAATGCTAACTCTAGTAAGCATTGCCACAGATGATGGTGGATAAACGGTTTTCCTGTAGCGACAAAGTCGATTCTCCGCCATTGGCACTTTTGGCAGCGCATCCACAAGCATGATTGACAGTGCCAAGTCCCTCCTCCTGGCTCTGATTGGTTGTTTTTGGTGCATTTCCTCAGACAGCAAAAGGAGCACATGGAGGAGGCGGAGGACCTCAATATTTTCACACATCGTGACAGTTTTAGGAAATATTGGAAAAAAAACATAATTTTTAAATTAAAGTTACACATCCAGCTTGAAGGAACATTGATGTTGCTGTAAGAACTTTATAAACAGAATACATATATTGTCCAGTTAAGTCTTACTCTTTGAATTTACAGAACACCTTCAGTGTTCGCATGGTAAAGAAACAGAAAGGCAGCTGTTGGATGAGATTTTCTTTTAGTAACTCACTTCCTCTTTCCTGTTAGCCGAGACACACACGTTAATTCCTGATGTGGCGTTAGCCATCGACCCAGAGGATGCTGGACCGCCTGACCAAGCTCCTCTGCAGGCCTGCAGGCCTGAATCCCTCCGTCTTAGTCAGGGTGACGACAAGAAGGATCCAGCCGTGCCGGCCGGGTCGAGGTGGCTTCCCGCTGCCCCGAGACCACAGAGGAATACGAGGGATCGACGCCAACCGTGTCATCCCCACCAGTTCAACAGCGCCATCTGCCCCTGATCCGCCTCCCAGCCTCGTCAAAACAAGTCAAGATGGCAGCCCCGGGCGGCTGTGCATGACAGCATGCTGAGATGTTGCGATGTGGCTGTGGCAATCATCCAGGCAGGCCCAGGCTGGTGTTTAGCCATGTAGCCACTCCGACACCTTCTCAGGTGCAAGACTGCAATGTAACAACCTGCAGCACGTTTTCCACAGATCCATGATGAGAGGCGACTTATCCCTAACCCGCAGAGTGGAGCTTCAAATACGTTTCTTTAAGAGCTACTGATTATGTGTCACATTGTCTGCGTGATGCAATTTCATTTTATTTTTTAGTCTTTATAAGCCCACTGCCAGACATGTGATCATCGCAGCATGACCAAACGATCGCCATGGCCGGTCATGCTAAGCAGTTTGATTGTGGCTGTGAAAAAGTTTTAAGAATTCATCATAAATCTGACTACTATATATGTGTGTGTGTTTGTGACTGCAAAAAACAATTAAACCAGGTCATTCCTTGTTGAGTGTGTAACAATAGCACATCAGATATTTAGTGTGCGTTAACTGGTGTCACAGACTGGGTTTTGCTGCAATAATGATTTAATTTCTGGAAAAAAAAACACAACACAGCTTAGTGACAAGAAACCAAAAGCAGCTACATTTACTTCAGTATTAAAATATGAAAACTGTTGATGTTAACTTTTATAACGCTTATATAAATGCCTTTGTTCTACTTTTATCTCTGACTATATTTACCCCCCCGTGCCTATCTTTCTTTTTCTTCTTGCACTTGGTTTGCACTTTGTCTCGGTTGTGTTGATTAGTTTTGTCACTCTCCCAGAGCAGAGCAGCTGCTGAAGAAGTCTGCGACATTGTTAGCATCGCGAGAGTATGTCTCATGTTCTGTCGTGAGCTTCTCCATGACAAAACACGGATTTTTAGACTTATTTCCCCCAAATGACATTTTGGACAGGACATATGGTCAGAGGAGCTTTTAAACAACCAAGATTTATTTATTTTTTTATATTCGAAGCTAATGAAGAGCAAAAGAAGAGCAAGAAACGCAGAAAAATTCGCTGCCAAGAGACCACACACACACACACACACACACACACACACACACACACACACACACACACACACGCGCGCACACACACACACACACACTCCAAAACAAGTGTGTTGTGCTGTTAAACCATAAAAACAGGTCACCTACAGTTTAGCAGTGGCATGTCAGTGTTTTTGTTGTGTGTGTGTGTGTGTGTGTGTGTTGTGACCTAAATGGGGCCAAAACTCTATGAGAGCAGGTTCCTCAAAATGGATCAGTTAAGTAACAAGTTAGATGAACGCTGCAGGAGCTGCTTCCTGCTGGCCTTCATCCCAGGTTTTTGTGCAGGAGCATTTCTTTGCAACAGTCAGGTTTGAGGACAATTCAGTTAAATCAGCTACGATTCTGCAGTTGATGCGACAAAGTCAACAAAATAGAAGACCGGCATGGTTTGGTGCTGCTCCACCGTTTCTGTTTCCGCCAACAGAAACTGGGAAAGAGCGGCATGCATGTGTGCCCCGCATGACTTCCTCTGGCTCTGAAGGCCTCATCGGTTTGTTCCAGAACGTCATGAAGAGACTCGACTTGACTCAGCAGTCTGCAAATCTTTTAATTTTCTTTCGTTCATTTCTGCGCTCTGTGAAACGCTGTGTTTTCCTGAATGTTTGTGGTTCGGCTGCATGCTTTGTTGTGTGTGCTGTGCTGGTAAGGCCGCCATGCTTTTCACCTACCATCCCTCCATCACCCCCCTGGGCTCTAGAGGGGATGAAACCCGCCGCACCTGAGTCGCCATGATTCTCTCTATATATTGTCTCCTTTTTCTTTTTCTTCTTCTTCACTCATTACCGGACTTCCTGAGGAGACGACGCTGGGCTGGAGCGCCTCCCCTCCGTCCCCTAATGCAAGAAGCGCGGCGACGGCGAACGGATAAACGGAACCTTCCGGTTTGAGGCGGCCGGACCCGGGGCCCCGTGAGCGGGGCGGACCGCTCTCCCGGCCGGGTTTCGTGCCCCGAATGTCGCCGCGCTCATTTCCCGCCCTCCGGAGGGTTTATGACTTTTCTTTTCTTTTTCTTTCTTTTATTTTGAACGTCACCTGCTCGGCTCGCCTTTCTGGAGCGTGGGGTTCGTCCAGCTGAATTTCTCATTGTCATTCCGCCCGAAGCCTCGGGGTCGCTGCGCCGGCTCTGAGAAGAGGCTGCCAGCTGTGCAGCTGTTAGACATGACAGGTTGGCTCGGTTCTGACGAACAGCTGCTGAGCTGGGAGAGGAAGAGGAGGAACAGGAAGAGGAGGAGGAGGAGGAAGAGGAAGAAGAGGGAAAAGAAGGGGTCTTCTTTTGTGTTTTTTGGAGGGAAAATTTGCCCCCGCCGCAGTGAGGAGGGCTTTATGTTAGCATTACCAACAATTTAATAACCCTTGTTGTTGTTGGGTTTGTTTTTCTTAGTCTGCTGAAGTCCTTTAAAGGCCCTTATTTATATTTCTCTTGGCATCAAGCAGGCCTTTCTAGAAGGCAAAGCTTTTTCCACCAGTTTATTTCGCTCCTATTATGCTTTTATGAGCAATTCTCCACATTATTGTGGGAAGTGGTCAAGTAATTACTTCCCAGCGACTGCCTCTGGAATATTATTCATTCTGACGCGGCTCCTCTGTGATTTTTATAATAGTGCCTCCTGTTGGATTAATGTTATTATTCCCTTTTTAAATGGATCCCCTGAAACGCGGTTTGGTTGGTGACAGAAAATCGCAGGAACGCGTTCAAAGGCCAGCTGGTTTCTCTCCTACTTCTGTTTATTATTATTATTATGAAGAAGAGCATGGCTGTGTGTCATGATTTCTGCCTGTTTTTAGGGTCCAGACAGTACAGACAGCAGTATCACATTTAACTATTTGCCAGCTGCTTTCATAGTTGTGGTCATGTTAGTGTAATAAACTTTTGTAAAAAGCCACCGATTTTTTTCAGTTATTTATTTTTTTTATAGCCTGGATCCAGGCATATGGAGAAGCATACTTAGATCTTGAGTTGTGCCCGGATTAATGGCGAAAGATCCATTTTTGTCCATAAACCCGAGGAGGCGGTTTGCTGCCACAACTGTCACAAATCTAAAGTCAGGATTTCTTTGTCCCCAAATCTTCCAATTAAAGGGAGGACTTTTAAAAATGGCTCGGGGTGTCCTCTGGCTGCTGCAATAAAAGATTGATTTATCTCAAATGCTGCAATGCAGCTGCAGCTAATCTTCCCGAATCTCATAATGAATATGGTGAAAACAAAAACGTCCATACATTCATCTTCTGTCTGATTCTACAGCAACCTGTTTCAGTATTTTCAGTATGGGACGCGTAGAATCTATGTTAGCGCAGTCAGATAAACTGCACTAACATGTTTCTTAGCATCCTCTTACCATATTGTACGTCTTTGCTTTTAAGAAACGGCGAGCAAAATGCTGCAGAATTAAAGGAAGACGGATCTGAGGTTGGAAGTAGCGAGACTGCAACATGAAACCTCCTCGCCTGCGAAAATGCGGCAGGAGTGCTGCATTTGGGTTTTTTTTGTTGTTGTTTTTTTAAATTTTCCTCTAGTGGAGTTGGATACAACAGAGGTAAATAGCGAGCAATTTACCTTCAGCAGGCGATCTTAGCTTTGAGAGAACAACCTGAGCTAAAACGGGGATTGTCAGCCGTCTTCAGCTGTGAATTGCATTTTCTTTTTTTGTTTGTTTGTTTTGTTTAGGGTAATCTCAAATGTTTAACTGAGAATAACCAGATAATACATTAAACAGGCAACTGTTGTTTTCTAGAGGGCCAAGAGGGTCTTCTGATCGGGTCAGGCTATCGTCCTACCTTGAGGAAAGCCTTAACCTTAACCTCGGAGTAAGATGTTTCAGCTAGCTTAAAAAAAACCCCAAAAACATTTAGATAATAAGACAGCATGTCATTTTATTTTGGCACCCAACGTTTTTAGCTTTTAAATTCAACTGTCTTGAGACTTTGCACGTAATTTACAGCAGTTTGTCTCGCTCATGGTGAGTTTCGTAGCACCTTTGACCCCAGTTTCCTATCATCGAATCACAGTTAGCTGTAAAGAAATGTATTTTTAGGAGTATTCGCCGCCATGATTGCTCATTATTTGCTTAGTAATAACAGAAGTAAGCAGACGATGCAACGCTGCTGCTCAACATTTTATCAGTCAGTGAAAATGTAAGTTGTCCACCTGAATACATGAAATAAATCAAAACGTTAAGTAATTGAAGCCTTTGACTGCTGGGGTTGACGTTTTCTTTAGAAACTGAGCGCGTTGAAGAAAGCTTAGGCTACGCCATTATCACCGTGACAACAACGCTACAATTGTGATTGTCTATGTGTCTTCAGCTGACAGGAAATAGACTTTTATCTCCTTGAATATCTTGTTAAAGGCCCTTGTACATCTGGTCAGCTGGTTACCACAGTAACCAGTACCTGGACGTGCATAAAGACAGGCTAAGCTACATCACAGGCGCAGGAGGGACGGCTGTCCTCTGAAATAAATGAAAGCGTCTCCGTCGCAGTGGAGTGCCATCGCCCTGCCTCGCTGGCAGAGTTCGCCTGTCCTCACACTGGAACGCTTCGTTCCCCGGACAGGCGCACCAGCAGCACCAGCAGCGCCGGTTAAGGCCCGCATTTATCATCTTCTGCTGCATTAAAGAAGCCGGAGATAAATTTTGTGCGTTGACGATACGGACAAATCATAAAATGAGCTGCCAACGCTCATAAGCTTTGACGTGCAATTTACATTTTTCACAGTGACAGCCTTTAGATTGGTGAATAATCGGTAACATGGCTCCGAATAGCAGCATCTAACCTGTAATTTACCGACATACAGAGGATTGTCACTGCGACAAATGATGCCGGGGCTTGTACTGCAGTGACAGAAAGTGACTGGAATGTTGAGCAAACCTGAAATTTTTAGGGTTACTCTCCCCCCATATAAATATCGGTTAATATCTGATTGTACTGCCAAAATAGGAAATCTTACCGAGTATTTTTGTTTAGTTTCTGGTGTAAATACGTCAGTGCACTTGAGTTAAGACAAAACTAACGTACAAGTAGCTTTTTAGCAAGAAATAGGAGATAGGTTTAAGTAAATAATTTCTTAATATTAATGAAATAAATACTTGTTCCATTGGCAAATCATTTCACTTATAGTATGAGAAAAATATCTTGTTATAAGTTAAATAATCTGCCAGTTTGGGTTGGTACTTTTTTCTTAAATTATTGACCAAAAACAAACTTCTACATCTTGCTAAAAAGTGGCTTATAAGTTGGTTTCGTCTTAATCCAAGTCCACTAGAAGCTATTTACACTGGAAACATTTTGTGTTTTTTGTGGTATGATTTCAAAATATAATTAATCTTTAGCATCCAGATGGCTACATATGCACTTAAACCCAACTGAGGACTTGTGGAAAGACTTCAGAATGGGCAAAAAAAGAAAAGAAATCTGTTTCTAAATATTGAACACTTTTAAAGAAATGCAAGAGAAGACTTGTGGCTTGATTTGAAACAAAAGGTGGTTCTACTGATTCAAGGCTGCCAAATATGGCTGAATGTTTTGAAAAGCAAGCATCGTTTCCTTTCAGCGCATCACCTTAGTCTGTCACATCAAATCCCAATATAATGCATTAACGGGAACAAGTTATTTAACAATGTCAAGGAAAGAAAATACTTTTGCTGTCAGTAATCGCCATGATGCCACGGGCCTCCAACTTGAAATGCGAGAAACGCGAACGCGGGTCATTTTCACTTTGACAGTCAAAGACGCACCACTCAACCGTCGTCATTCTTTTGCAGAGTTTGCGAACGCCGCCGCCCGTCTCGAGACAGGAGAGTCGACGAAAAAATCTAAAACGCGGGTGCAGGAGCGGCGTTGTTTCTCGCTTTGCGCCGCTCTTGCTCCAGCTGTCGGCAGAGGACAGAGTCACAGTGCTGTCCAGTGAAAAGGCGACTGGTGATTCTAATGTTTTACACCAACATATATGAGTCCCAAGCATCCCTGGTGGCAGTAAGAAACAAAATTAGATTTCCCCCAAACCTTTCCTCTTGACAGGGGCAATAGGTCTTTAATGCCTGTAATAAAAGTTGGGATTCCTGTGATAGGTGACCCTGCAGCTCCTAACGCCGGCGCCAGAGTCCTTTTTCTCCAGCATCAACATGATAAGCACGTTTATTGCACAGGCCTCCAGTGATCTGAAAAATAGTGTCCATTTCCCTGTGCCTCCCTTGGTGTTGTCTTTGTTGGTGACGGTGGAGGAGAGAGGAACAATATATGTGGCGAATGCAGACTGGGGCTGAGCAGAAATGTTTTAATTAACTGAAGCATTGCTTAATCCGGTCCTCGGGACAGGGGGAGAAGAAATTAGCAACGCGGTGGGCCTGCCGCCGCCGCCAGTGTCTGGTCTGGCTTCCTGTGCTCGGCTGCAGGAACGCCTTGATCGACTCTCTGAAACAAATAAAGAAATAGAAAGGCTCACCAGAATGAAATTTATAGAGGTTGTGGTTGGATGAAGAGCGTCACCGTCGAACTAGGAGATGAAAGCGCCTGCGATCGTCCTACTTGAAGCACCTTGTGGGACTCAGATTCCTACGTCTCCAGGTCTGGGGACGGATCAAAGCAAAGCGCAGGAAACACGTTTGTGTTTCAGTTTATTTTTTTAAACTTACTAGATTGTCTTGAAGTTGAGTTGGACGCGATCTTGAATCGCGTCTGTCATCTCAGTTTCAGTTTGTAAAGTACTGCACAAATGTATTTTTTTCAGCGCATTTGAAAAAAAAAAATGTTTACAACAAACCTGCACTCTGGAAATTTGAGGCTGGCAAACTCATCAAATATTTAAAATATTTCGATATAATAGTAGAGTTAACTCTTGGTACTGCTGCAGCAGGAAGAGCATCCAGTTTATCTTTATTAATGCTTTTTGACCAAGGTACTCAAAGTGCCGCCTGCCTCACACACCACCCGGCACCTCTACTTTCTCAGGTTGTGTGTTGGAGAGGCGATCCCTGAAACGAGGCCAAAAGACAGGCTGAAAATGCGTCTCGCAGCCGTCTGGGGAAAAATACCCTCGAGTGTCTTTATTGGTGTTTTAATCAACTCTAACATTTTATTGATTTCAGCAAGAGGCATTTCATAAAGCAGCGGGCCAGAGCGGGCTGGCAGTGTGTACCTTCAGCTGAACAAGCAACAAACCGTTTCTCCGTGGGAGCCCGGCACTCCCCCCCCGACACGACACCCCCGCCCGCCCGTTTCCCTACTAACCAACACGTCTCCGTTTGCTTCCTTCTGCTTACCGTTTTTTTGTTTTTTTTCATCTCCCGAATTAGCAAACGCAGTGAGAGTCACGGCTGGACGGCTCTGGTGTACCTGTGGCAGCGCTGTCAGCCTGCTGGCGATTCTGTCGCTGCTTGTCTTGCTGGACGAGTGACAAATTTGATCACATCAAGTACTCAGTCTAAATCAATTTTTTCACTGGGATTTGACGTGCTTATGGAGTAGAACAAAATGGATACAGCGATTTGCACATACAAGAAAAAGTCTGAAAAGTGCGTCGTGGATATGTATTTCACCCCATTTACTCTGACAGTCCTAAATAAAATCAAGTTTAATTCAGAAATGACCTACATTTCCTGTCAACTTAAACATTTTGTGACTCTAAAACACAACAGGCTGCCGGATGAGTCAGCCTCAGTGCGTGGAGGATGGAGGTCTGCTCAGAAAAGATCGAAAACGAACACCACCCAAAGTCATCTGTTGTTGCGCTTTGTCAACAATGAATATCAATGACAAATTTCTATGGGACGTGCTTTGTGTTTTTACAACCGCTAGGCCAGACAATTTCATTTTAGTAAGTCTAAGCTTACCTCGCCGTTGCACTGCAATGCTTTTTTTTTTTTTTGCTTGTTTGCCGTTTTGTTTTCCTCCTTATCATGTCGAGCACTGTGAACTGCCTTACTGCTGCAAATGTAATGTGCAAATACATTATTTTGCCCTTAGCTAATGAACAAAAAAAAAAAAAAAAAAGAACTTATGGAGAGAACAGCAGACTGATTTCTGCTTAGAGAAAAAAAAACAAATGTCGCATCTCACCAGAGTCATGTTTTTATTTTTCTGTACATCTACATGATTGAACTTAGCTGTCACTTTGCTGCTTGGACCCATGAATTTTCCCTCTATAAGTTATTTCTATTGTATTTCCTTGCATCCTGTAATCCAGATCCTCAACTAAACTGTTCAGATCAAATGATATCGGGGGTCGGACTGGCCTAGTCAACGTAAAAAAAATAAATAAATAAAACCAAGCGGGTAATTTGTGGTAATACGTGTAAGTGTGCATTCACAGGCGATATCCATCCAATCTGAAATCTGAAACAAAATAACCCGGTTTGAATTTTTTGACCAATAAGAACGGGCAAAGATTCCAGCTCCCACATGGGCGAGGCTGGTAGAAAATCACCCGAAAAGACTCGGTCCTCTGCATTCGATCAGAGGACC
The DNA here is from genome assembly GCF_027474105.1 of Poeciliopsis prolifica. Taxonomy (NCBI): domain Eukaryota; kingdom Metazoa; phylum Chordata; class Actinopteri; order Cyprinodontiformes; family Poeciliidae; genus Poeciliopsis; species Poeciliopsis prolifica. The sequence goes on from NW_026562396.1 coordinate 8,533,149, forward strand.
GAATGCAGTTGCGATGTCAGCTTTATTCAGCGCTATTTGCCAAGTTTGTGCACGCAAACAAGTAATCTGACTTCGCTTCTGCTTCACTGTCAACAAACGCACTCGGAACATTATTTTTTTTAATTTATATATCTGTTTATTTATCTGTCTGCTTCGCCGGCTTTCGAGTAAGCCTCTCTCTGTCTCGCCAACATGGCGTCCTCAGACATGAAGTGATCGGTGTTTTACTGTCGTGGTTTGAACAAAAGCTCTTTGTCTTCCTCACAAATGCTTGATGAACGAAGTGACAGTTTCAGCAGGTTCACTGAGGCCTTTGGCCGGAGCCAAAATAAACACTCCCGTCCTTTTAGAGTTTACAGTCTGAAAAAAAACAAAAAAAAAGGCTCAAGGTCAGGACTGCATGTCCCTTTGTAACTTTGGAAATGATCATGATGAGGCCAAATGACGTTGAGTAAGCCGGGGTTTTTTTCTTTCTTTTTTTGTATTTTTTGCGTGTATTTGAAATATGTTTGTAATATGCTTTTGAGTTGAATAGCTAATTTTCTTTTCATTTGAGTAGGAGGCAAATATAAATTCATACTGCTTTCTGCTCCTTTTCATGCATGATTTCTCAAAGTGAGCTGTTTGTAGTTATTAGTGAGTGGATGAAATAAAAAAAAATAAAAAATGAAATGACGTGAAATGCCATCGTGGATTTTAAGTTCAGATCAATAATAATAATTTTAAAAAATGCTAAAAAAAGAAGTATTGTTCTCTTTCCACTCCATGTTAATCTGTGCATATTATTTGTATATTCCAGCTGTTAAAAGCTTCACTGCAGAACTACATCAGTTTTGGATCATTTCTGTCTTTTCACAAGCAAAACATGAAACATGCCTGTTGCAGATCAGGTTCTGGCTAACAATGCCGCCTGCTTAGAGACTAATTTGTTGGGTGTTGGTGGATTCATAGGAAGCTTCTGAAAAGGCAGGATTAGGGCTTCATTAAAAGTAATCATGACCCGTCGTTCATAGCCATAGCTGGAGTGAAAGTAGCTGATAGGAGGGGCTCTTATTACCAATATGAGCCATTAAAACGGCTTTCTTTACAGAACGGCTACTGAGCTTTATTTTTCTTCTTTTTTTACTCCCCAGCTGCACTCTCTCCCCATTCAAACGAACGCCCGTTTCTGCGGAGACGAGGCGTGTTGTCCTGTAATCAGATTAGATTTTTTTAAACATTTTTTTTATACACATCCAACAGTGGTGGTCAGATAATGAACCCTGCTGACTTTGATGCTGGCCTGTTTTTTTTTTCTTGGTGGTCCAGTGCCAGATCACTTTGATAACCTCCTGCAATACGGAGAGTGATTGGAGAGCAATTTGCAGCTCAACACCCCTACTGATTAAATGGAATTAAATAACACTTTATTAATCTCCAAAGGTCAATTATATCATTGCAGAACATGTAATTTGGAATAATGTCTTATCAGAAAGAAGAAGAAAAAGACTGATGATTATGGGGTTATTATACAGTCTTTGTGAATGAAGAGAGCCGCATACGGGCCTCCACTGGCAGGTCTCTACCTTTGTGCTTGTGTCTGTATTTATGTTTACTTGAGTAACTTTTTTTTGGGGGGGGGTTGGAGTACATTTTATAGTATTTTTACGATGCTGTACGTTTTGTTTTACTGGAGGATTTTCATTGAGGTGTCGCTACTCTCACTTGAATAACCGTGAGTCACTTCACTGAGTGACTGAGCTTCTTTAAATCATCTGTCATTTCAGGGAAAGTGATTTGGAATTATTATTTTTTTTTTTTCCCCCCTTTGGCTGCTTTTGAATTTTCAAATTGCTATTTGTATGAATTATTTTCATTTTGGTCCATAAAATAGCCAACATTTCCACATCAATTACATTTCGGTCCATCTGACGATGTCGTTTCTTAAATATTAGATGATTTAATCAGCTATTCAGTACTTGAGTCGTCTTATTTTTACCAAAAACGTATTTACTCTTAGTTTTTAGGCGGCTACTTTTGACTTTCACTTGAGTAAAAATATGTCGAAGCAGTGCTTCTCTTACTTGCGTATATGCTTTGTGTACTTTACCCTCCTTTGTACGGGTTGGAGTATCAGACGTCTTTGTCCACTGTGTGAAAACTAACTTAGTCAAGACTAACTTGCCAAAGACTTTCATTTAATTTCAATCTCCTGCTGTAACACAAGTACTGCTGGCGACAGTCGGAAGATTCAAAAGAAAATCAAATCAATCTCCACAATCTGAACTGTGACGTGAAGCTGATGGGCTCAAACAACCAAAAATAAATAAATAATTAAAAAAAGGGACATTTTTCAGTCACATTGATCTTTGCTTTGATCAGATGTCACTGGAAGCTGAAGTGAACGGCAGCAGTGCTGCTGGATGCTTGCAGCCTGCTCCATTTGCATCCAGATCCAGTAACTAGAGCTGGAAATGACACAAAAGTAATTAGCATAGCAACACATTCGCTGTCAGAAGTCGTACAGCGCCATCCATGAACGGTGAATGACAGACAAACGGACATTTCTCTAAGCTGGCTGACACTTTGTTTTCAACACGTGGCGGCCATCTTGGATGTTGTTTTTCTGTGGGATAGTTCATTTCTCCTGGTTGTTCTTGGTAAAATCTCAGTTTGAGCACTGATACAATGAACATTGAGTTCGTCATCTCTAATGAATGTACTTTTTTGGGGTTGCATTAGCAACAATATACTTCAGACTGGAATATTTTTTGTTTTAACATTGCCACTGCTGGAACGTGAGTAAGAAAAGTCTGCATTTTCCTTGACTCTAAATCATTCCCCTTACAGCTTCACGACTGGAAAGGTGTATATAAAATCTTTACATCAATTTACATGAAGCTAAACGATAGCCGTTTGTACATTATTTCAACCGAAGCCTGTTCGGCGGACGTGACGATCTCTCGATGAAAAGTGTAAAAGCTCTGCTCGGCATCCTTGACGGATCTCCTCCTGGGCCCCTGAGAGGTTCGGCTCCTCATTACGCAGGCTTCAGAAAGCTCAATCAGCTGCTGCTGCATGTAAACAACTCACCCGCCGGCGCGGTTCTTCATCAGAACAGATGTTGATGGGGCCTGAAGTGCCAGCAGAGCCTATTTAAGACAGCGCACTGCAAAAACTCAAAGTTTCGCCGGGTTTCACTTATAACAAGACGTTTTTTAATTTTTTTCCAATGTTATAAATGAAATAACCTGCCAGTGGAACTAGCATCAGTATTAAAAAAAAAATCATTGACCTAAATTGAACTCCTGGATCTTGCAAGTTAGTTATCAGGTGTACTAACACATAGAAACGAGACCAAAAATACTTGGTAAGATTTTGTGTTTTCTCAAAGCACACTGGCAAGGAAAAGCAGAAAATATGTTAAAAAATACATAAAAATAACTGTCATTAGACCTGAAATTGAGAGTTAAATTAAGGATTAACTTGTTAATTTAAAAATATTTAAAACAGCGTGCAGGTCCAGTTTTTCTGTCCCTGTCAGATCAGATCTCTAAGTGTTTTATAATCTTCTTTTTTATTATTTATTTATTTTTTGACAGATGACTCAAGAGTTGGTTCCTCCCATCTGGATCCCTAAAATTTACCAACTCAATTTTCCCCACCATCCTCCGCTTTACAGTTAACATTTCCACTTTAAATATTCTGTGTCTGTATTCTCATCCATTTATTTATTTATTTTTTTGGCTTAATTTCACAGGGAGCTGCAGTTCAGCCACAGCGGAGATGCAGAGCCGCCGGTGTCCTTTGACAAACATTTGGATTTAACAGAAAAGCTGAAAGCTGTTTAACTTGTTCAGAGGTGCTTTTACAGTCGTTCGGGTTTGATGTTATTCAGCCGGGCCGGCTGTGGAGGAGCTGTAAACAGGGTTTTAAAAGCAGATGAGTAGACCACACACACACACACACACGCGCGTATTAAATACACACACCATAACCCGAGGATTTTTCCCTGAGATTAAAGAATTCCCTGTTTTTATCCCTCCTCCTCCCCGAGAAGCCAAACGCACCTGTGTGCGACGCAGATTTGGGGGGGCGAGTGAATAATGTCCTCGATCGTAATGAAACGGGAACTGTTTGAAGTTTCTCCTCGGCTGTTTTCGATTAAATGAATTCCACACTGCAGCTCTGGCACAATTTACCAGATCCGGTCTCTCTTTTTGTATTTCTGGTGATTGAAGTGCCTAAGGTGAGGGAGGGGGGTGTAAAGTGCGTTCATTTTAGCCCCTTTATCTGTATTACAGACTCAAGTGCCGCCAAACCTTCTGCACACCGGGAGACGCACGCACCCATTTGCATCAACGAATCACGGGGCAATTTTTGTCCTGAACTTTATGGGGCTTGTCCGGTATGAGATTCTCACGGTCTGATGAACCTGAGTAGAAAAACATCACGGTTTCACTTTATTTACACAAAAAAATTACACAATTGGTACATATATATCTTTTAATGATATATATGTAAAGAAAGTATATCTGTAGTTTTTATTGAAAACATTTTCAGTAAACACTCATTATGGCCCCGATTCTTTATGTAGACAATGTTAAATTTATACGTTACCTTGATTCAGACATAAATATTTCATCTCCAATAATTGATCTATGTTCAGATTAAGAAAAACTGCCTCAATATAAGCAAGGAAATAAATAGAAATAAACAAAAGCAGATAAAAGTTACTATTTAAAAAATAATGAAAAATTATATATATATATATATATATATATATATATATATATATATATATATATATATATATATCTATATATAAATCATTCAAAACTATGGAACCCTAAGCCAGATTTTAATTGTCAGTTTCATTTGATTCAGTTTTGTTGAACTATTCTTGTCCTTTTTTCTGTTAAAAACATCAACATAAAACAAACTTCCTTTTTTTTTAGTAGATATTTGAAATGTCAAGGAAACAATTGTAACTATGTCAAAGATTTTCATATTTGTAATGTACTGGGGCCTTTTTATTAATAATAACCCCAGAAATGACTTTCAGTTTGTTTTTATGTGCAACAAAAATGTCGGCTGATCTGCATGAAACTGTCAAAATGACTAAACTATTGTGACTGAGATGGACCAATGTCGACATAAGGTTTCATAGGAAGTTAAGGATAGGAGTTTGTTTTGAATTTATCAAAAAAATAAAATTAATTGGTGTAAAATTAATCTATATATATATTTAAGAGACTAAGAGGCCACTAATGTCTCAAAACATAGCCCTTCCTATACATATCCCAATGTGTTTAGTCTGCACCTTGACATCAAATTTCAATTCAATGTTTCAATATCAGACAGCTACTTTTTCCAAAATGTCTGCAAAGTAAATCGATCTATAGTTTTAAGAATCCAGCCTGTGCTTGGTTTCTGTCAAGCTCCTGTACACATATTTGGAAAGTAAATCTAAAAATGCATGAGGTCTTTGGGTTCTTTTTGTCGTTTTACTCTTTAGACGGACATAATATGCTGATATTAGCTCTTTAATTAATCTGCTGGGTTGGGAAATTTGCTGTCAGCTGCTTGTAGCTTGCCAACAAACCTTTCCGAGCGGTGTAAATATAAACTAATGGTGAGGTGTCAGTGTGTGTTTTTTTTTCATAACTGGAAATATCTCCAAGCAATCTAATTTGCTTTATATAAGTCAGGGGAAAAGAATAGAAGTCCTCTGTCAGCAAACACGGCTTTCAGCAACAGATAGAGGGAGAGCTCTGCGTCCAGGGTTTAAACAGTTTTGGCTTTTAGTTTTGTTTTAATGGGTTTTTATTTGTCTAACTCAGGTAGTTTTAGTTTTTAGTGCTTTGAGTTTGCTTGTTTATTATTAGCGATAAGCAATAATCTGTTCCATTGTTGTTCAACGGCCAACTGATTTCTCCCGACTTCTGCTGCCGCCATTTTGTGGACTAGCATAAGCTAACGCTTTGACAGGCTAATAGATCCATAAACCAAAAAGCAAAGCCTGTTGTCGCAATAATTTCAGTATGTATTAGTTTTATAAACGTTTCCCCCAACTGATCATCCTTTTTTTTTATCATGAAAGCGTTTTCTCAATTTCAGTTTTCGCTATTTCATTAGCTTTAGGTAACTATGCTAACTTTCACTACTTCTACAATTCATTTTTTCTGTCGTCTCAAGAAAACTCCAGCAATGTCTGTGCGCCTCATTAAAAGCACAAATGTAGAAGTAGTGAAACAGAGAACAGTTGCAGTTTCACGCGGTGGCTTTTTAAAAGCTAGTTAGCTGGCTAGCTAGCTGCTCAGTTAGCGAGTTGTTTCAAACCCAGATGTTGTGGCTCCCCATACAGGAGGTGAAGCGCACCCACCGAGGACACTCAGTAACTGAGAATGTCCCTGAGATGAGAAAAATGTTTGCCACCGTAGAGTTTGCCTCCCTCCCCTCACACACACACGCACGCACACACACACGCACACACACACCCACACCCACACCCACACACCCCACCTCCATCTCATCTCCAGAGGCTCTGCTCTGCTGCAGTCTGCTGCCTCCAATATGAGGACTTCACTACATCCTCTGAATGCGTAAGTAGGCGCGGATATACCAACAGACAGACTTCATTGGCTCAAAGCGAACGGCTCTATTTTTAATTACGCTCCACATTTTAGCATTAATAAATCATTACCTCGAGGATTTTTTATTTTTTTCGGGACATTTGGGTAATTACTGTAAACAAGTTGCACAAACCGAGCGGCGCGCCGGCTTCGTCTTGACGGAGCAGCGGCGTCGAACCGAAATCCTCTGGATTTGCTCAAAGGAAAATCGACTATTTGATCCTAAGGAGCTTCTGGGACTGGGAGACTTCCTATCATTGTTCACCATAATTACATCTCTTTACTGTACTCTTACACTAATAAAGCCACAATAAGTTGTTTTTGGCATCTACGGAATTGAGCTGTGAGGCTTGAAAGCGTTCAATGAATAAATGTATGTTTCGCTGTTTTTTTTTTTTTAATTTATTGTTTTTTATGTTTGTGTGTGTGTGTGTGTGTGTGTGTGTGTGTGTGTGTGTGTGTGTGCGTGCGTGCGTGCGTGCGTGCGTGCGTGTGTGTGTGTGTGTGTGTGTGTGTGGTGGCAATGGATCAGAGAGTTAATTACAAAAAGTACACAAACAGTCCTCTGGAAAAACAACAAGATTAAAGACAACTGGCAATCTGAGCAAAAACATAATTAGCAGAGAAACCGAAACAGAAATGTTAAATGATTTTGGGTGGGGGGAGAACAGTATTTGTAATTAGGGCTTTCTGTAGACATCTTTGCATAAATACATCAAGCCCAGGTCAAGTGGAATTTACTTTTAGTTTTCCCTCCGCAATTTGCGGATTACCACAGCCGCTGCTCTCGCTGGGAGTCCCTCTGTTCTATCGATTTTGTTTTCAGTGGGGTGTGCTCCTGCCTGCTCTGCAAAGATGCTGAATCCTACCAAATATTTTTGCTTTTATATTTTATTTATTTATTTTTTTTTATGTGCAAATATGTCGTTACACTTAAAATGACAGAAAAGTAACTTGCAAATAACTTTTCGGCAATCTGCGGGATCTTGTTTTAAGTAAACACTTCCTCAATATAGATTGTTTTTGTTTTGTAAGCAGTAGCTCCACTTGCAGATTATTTCACATATAACATCAGAAAAAATTTATCAGAAAAAAGTGAAAATTTATTTCACTTTCATTAGAAGTGAAATAATCAATATTAAGTAACTAAACTAAAACAAGCTCTTATATCCTGCTGAAAAGTTACTTGTAAGTGCAGTAGTACACTTACTGTAAGTGTACTACTGCACTTACGCTTTAGGATTTAGTTTTTGTTGCTGTGTGGTATAATCACCTTCATGGGGACCAAAGCTTTGTCCTCAAGGAAGTGGAACAATATGATTGGATTAGGGGATTAGAGAAGACCTTACTAAACCACGGCCACATCACCTGATCTGAACCAGCCTGCATCAAAGTCCATTGATAAAGAGAAGCCATGCTTTTATTTTGAAAGCGAGCCCTTTTTTTGCAAAGCCTTTTTTTGGGGGGCTTGGGGGGGTTGTTTAGTTTTAAGGCAACAACGGGTGTGACAGAAAATGTCACTCTCTACAATTCACTCTCAGAAACGTCACAATAACAAGAAAACGGCTGGCGCACAACGGTTTTAAGACCGTATGGATTAATATGTCTGCAGTCAAAAACAATGTTTTCTGTTCGGTTTGAGTGCAAAAGATTTTGCTTCACAGAGGGGGTAACCGACGAGGAGCATTTTGTGCACACACACACACACACACACACACACAAAAGGCTGTTTAGGCCTTTCAGACTTTCTTTTTATTCGCTCATGTTTTATTTGTACTCGACGTGAGGCTGAGAAATGAAACTCTCTAAACGCCGGCTCTCCGGCAGAAACCTGAAGGTTGCGGTTTTAAGCCCACTTTATCTGGAATTGTTCAGAATTTCATCAACCTTGACGTAAACTGTCCAGTCATCTTGCGAGTTTATTTGGGATTGAATAGTGTTGCCTTTGTGCAAAAAAAAAAAGGAAAAATAATAATAAAAAGTTTTTTACTCTATTGTGGATATTTTATTCAGAAGAAAAGGTTTCTGTCTAATGTCAGCCACAAGTTCAGGTGGAGGCTTAGAGGCACAACCTCTTTTAACACGTTATCGAGCTGTGACAATTATCTATCTGTTAAAAAACCCCAGAAACATTGTTTTGAAGTCGGTTTCACACGTTATATGACATTGTTAACATGTACGTGTGGCACTGTTAGAGTTTTTATGACGCCTTTAACTGCAGTATGTTGCCTGGAAATGTTTTTTTTTTTCTGCGGATTGTTTCAAAATGTTTTTCAAATGTGTCCTTCTTTGTGATCCCTGGACGACGGATAAAAATTAGCAACGGCTCTAAATCCGTGTTAATCCTCGTGGCCGATGTGTTCATTAATGCTCATTATCCTCATTTGTGCAACGTGATCTGAACTTTCCACTTTTTACACCTCCACTGTAGCAAAATGATGGACACGTCGCATGTTACCTGCGCATGCGTGCGCCACGGCAAACAGTTCAATCCACCTTAAACCTGGCTGGATATATTCATTGTAATAAGAAAGCCAAACCTCTATCATTATTATTACTATTATTATTTTGAAGACTCGTAGAGCGATCACTTATTTAAAATGAGCAGAACAGCAGTGTGTGGTTCAAGAGGTATTTAAAGGACTGCAGGCAGTGCGTCTGCAATTGCTTTGAATTTGTTGCAACAAATCTTCCAAACCGACATCTTTAAAAATTTCATGAGCATGCTCCACTATGCAAAATTCATAACTTTTTTCCCTCCGAACAGTTGGGTGATGTAACCGGCGCGCCGCTGCTTCTGCGGCCTCTCTCGAGCGCCGCGTCAACAGTTTGGAACCCGGAAAGGTATGCGGGGAGCGGCGTTTCAAGCCGATGACGGGTAACCTTGGTGAGCAGCGGCAGCGCAGCGCTCCCAGCTCCACCGGGCAACACAGTCACCCACGCGGTCGCTCGCTCAAAACAGGCCGTAAATCTCGCTCCCGGTGATGCTCGCCATTCCAGCAGCCCCTCATAGCCAGTCAGCTGAGAGCCGTGTTCTTTTGTTGTTTCCTTTTTTCTTTTTGTATTAGGTACACATTCTGTTTGCCTTTCTCTTTATCTTCACAGCCAAAGGTGTCCGGCCTCCAGTTAAAAACGGTCAAATTCAAAAACACTTCATTGATCCCAAAGGAAAATTGAATGTTGTTGAGATTCGTATTTAGATTCCTTCAAGAGTTATTGCCGATGTCCGTGGTTTTTGGCAGGAAATACCTCCTGTAGCAGTCTGTATTACAGCGGTTTTCAAGAAGCCTCTGACTGAAGGTTTTTCCAAGGCGGTCTCATGATTTCATCCCCCACAGCTCCATCAGAGGGTCAGAGATGTTGGAAACCTTCAAAAGGAAGATGGATGCAGTCTGCCTGTTTTAACAAAGGGTGGGCAGAAATATCAGCTAATTAATTTGCAAGCCTGGTAGAGATATGCCCCAAAAGACTCACACTGACTAGGAGGAGGAGACTTCATAAAAAAA